>NC_140488.1:39176689-39814189 GCF_964271855.1 Acomys minous | reverse complement strand
TGCTCCCTCCCCGAACTTCCATCTCCCCACTCTTCCCTACAACTCTCAGAGCTCCACCCAGAATCCAGCTACCAGTATCTGTCCCAATCCCCCACTGGGTATAGTCTCTCAGAGGACATCTATGTTTGGCTAATATCCACTTATAAGTGAGTATATACCATGTGTGTCTTTCTGGGTCTGGGTTACCTCACTCAGGGTGATCTTTTCTAGTTCCATCATCCATTTGCCTGCAAATTTCAGGATTTTCTTGTTTTTAATAGCTGAGTAGTATTCCATTGTGTAAATGTACCACAGTTTCTTTATCCATTCTTCTATTGAGGGACATCTAGGTTGTTTCCAGAGTCTGACTATTACAAATAAAGCTGCTATGAACATAGTTGAACAAATGTCCTTGTTGTATGGTGGAGCATCTTTTGGGTATATGTCCAGGAGTGGTATAGCTGGGTCTTGCGGTAGTGTTATTCCCAATTTTCTGAGAAAGCGCCAGATTGATTTCCAAAGTGGTTGTACAAGTTTGCACTCCTACCAGCAATGGAGGAGTGTTCCCCTTGCCAGCATGTGCTGTCACTTGAGATTTTGATCTTAGCCATTCGGATAGGTATAAGAGCAATACACATCTTAGATGCAGCAGATAGATATGACTCTATAGAAAGATAAGTTAGGATAGTTACATAAGGTCTTCAAAAACCTCAGAGACATGCAGAATATGGCATTTAAAAGTGTTTTTATTATTTTAAAGATTCACTGACAATGAGACAGGTGAACTCCTGGCAACACCCAGCCTAACTCAAAGAGGACGGTGAGCATCAAAGAACCACCATGTAGGGGCCAAGTGTTCAATTACATGAGCTTATGGGGAATAGTTTTATTTTGAACCATCACAAATATATTTTAGAAAAGTAATTCACTTCTATAAATTTTTTCTTATTTTATGTGGTACTAATTTTTTTCCATCCAGGTGCAGCTGAGTTAATACTAAGTATCTATTTAATTCTTTTTTTTTTCTTTTCTTCCACCATGTTTAATAGCAATAACCTTTATAATGGAAGGCAGGAACTAGCCCGTCAAGTTTCCTCTGATTGCCACAAGATTTCTGTGACATTCATGCCCACAGACACACGCATGTGTATGCACACACAAAATAAATGAAACATAGATAAATAAATGTAAAAAACAATTATTTTAACTTTTTGAGCTTATAAACTAATGACAACATTCTCATTTCCCTTTTTCCCTTTGAACCCTCCTATGTATATGCATATATTCCTATATATATTATACATGCATGTATTTGTAATTATAATCTTCTTAGTATTTTAAAAGTATATTTTATTAGTATATTCATATTACATCTCAATTGTTATCCCATCCCTTGTATCCTCCCATTCCTCCCTCTCTCCCATTTTCCCCTTACTCCCCTCCCCTATGACTGTGACTGAGGGTGACCTCCTCCCCCTGTATATGCCCATAGGGTATCAAGTCTCTTCTTGGTAGCCTGCTATCCTTCCTCTGAGTGCCACCAGGTCTCCCCATCCAGGGGACATGGTCAAATATGGGGCAATAGAGTTCCTGTGAAAGTCAGACCTCACTCTCCACTGAACTGTGGAGAATGTCCTGTCTATTGGCTAGATCTGGGTAGCAGTTCGAAGTTTACTGCACGTATTGTCCTTGGCTGGTGCCATAGTTTGAGCAGGACCCCTGGGCCCAGATCCACCCATCATAGTGTTTTTCTTGTAGGTTTCTAATGTTATTGGTATGTATGTTTTCAGGACTTGTCACCTGGTATTGGATAACCAATTGGTGTGCCCTTCACCAGAGAAGAAAATTTCTCCCAGTCTCAGCATTCCCCAGTTACTTTGTGTAGACCTGAGGCCTTGTGGGCTTTCCCCATTCATTTTGTCAAGTCTGTTGCAATCACTGTTGTTCAGCTTACATTTGGAAAGTCATATTGGTTGGACTTTATAGGTGTAGCCTCTGACATTACTATGAAATACACACTCACAGAAAACATTTTGACTCTCTTACTCTTATGATGTTTCATCCCCTCTTCTGCAATATTTCTTGCACCTTACGTGAGGGAGTGTTTTATCAATGTGTCCATTAGGGCTGGGCTACACAAAGTTCCAGTCTGATTAGTTGTGATTTTCTATAGTGGTCTCTGTTGCAAAAAGCAATTTCTGTGATGAGAAGTGAAGAGTACACTTATATTAAATTATTGTTAAGCATTATGTCATTTTATGAATTAGTAGTTATAGTTTCTTCACCAATATGTATGACGCCACTATTTCTGAATAGTTGGCTAGGTTTCCAGTACCTCCTCATGTTGGAGAATGTCTTAAGTCTAATTAGATAGCTATTAGTTATTGCTAAAATATGCACCATTACTTCACCATTGAAGTTACTGTGCCATGGTAGTCATTAATGTACTTCATAGGCATTGTAGATACAAGTTCATACAAAGCCTGGACAGAAACACTGAGAGTTGCTTAATCTATACTGTGAAAATCAAGTTTTGCATAGGACTATTGATTATCCCTCTTCATTGGAAGCCTGTGTGGTGTCTTCTGGTATCACAAAAGTTAGCCCTTGTGTCAAACTTTTCCAGAATGGTATGGGAAATCTCAATGTAATAATCTTCATTTTAATATAGACATTACAAGTTCTATTTGTTAATCTTTAATTAGTAAGTGCACACTTCCATGTAATTAATACTGAAGTTAAAATTAGAATTCTTTCAATAAGTTCAGCAGTTCTGTATTATAATTTGAATTCAGTTGGCTCCTTCTATGACTATTCTCTAAAAACTAGTGAGTTCATCTTTCACTAATATTGTGTTTTCTTTTTCCAGAAGATATATACAATATATATCTTGTTCATTCTGGTATGTTATCTGTCTTCTTATTTTATTTTGAGGCAAGGCTTGACTGTGCAGCTCTGGCTCTCAAACTCCATATGTAGACCAGGCTGGCCAAGAACTCATATAAATCTGTATGTTTCTGCTTCCAGAATGCTTGAATTAAAGGCATGAGCCACCAACTTGGCTAATATCATATATTTATCATAATAAAAATGAGTGGGCTTTCTAAGGTGGTATTCAATTAACATCTGGTAATTTCTTTATCCATTTGAGATATTAGATTACAGCTATTTCAGTATGGGCTTTGTATGAACTTATATCTTTATTTTTAGATAAAATTTTTAAGATGAAATTCCTTGATCATTTGATAATGTAAAAATTAACTTTATGAATCTTCATACTCCCGAATTGGTTGTGGTAATTTATAATTTATAATTTCCAGTGAAGTAAATAAAAATACCAGATGCCTTACAACTTTGTTTTCCTTTCACAATGCATTTTTTCCTTTTTTTTCCTTTTTTATTAATTTATTCTTGTTACATCTCAATGGTTATCTCATCCCTTGTATCCTCCCATTCTTCCCTCCCTCCCATTTTCCCCTTATTCCCCTCCTCTATGACTATTCCTGAGGGGGATTACCTCCCCCTGTATATGCTCGTAGGGTATCAAGTCTCTTCTTGGTAACCTGCTGTCCTTCCTCTGAGTGCCACCAGGTCTCCCCCTCCAGGGGACATGGTCAAAGGTGAGGCACCAGAGTATGTGAGAAAGTAATATCCCACTCTCCACTCTACTGTGGAGAATGTTCTGTCCATTGGCTAGATCTGGGTAGGGGTTTAAGGTTTACCGCCTGTATTGTCCTTGGCTGGTGCCTTAGTTTGAGCGGGACCCCTGGGCCCAAATCTGCCTATCATAATGTTCTACTTGTAGGTTTCTAGGACCCTCTGGATCCTTCTACTTTGCCATTCTCCCATGCTTCTCTCATCTAGCGTCCCACTAGAATGTCCTCCCCTCTGTCTCAGTTTCCTGGTGAGTGAAGGCTTTCGTGGGACATGCCCCTTGGGCTAATATGCAGATATAAGTGAGTATATACCATTTGAGTCTTTCTGCTTCTGGGTTAACTTACTCATTGGAATACTATTCACCTATTAAAAACAAGGAATTCCTGAAATTTGTGGGTAAATGGATTGAGCTAGAAATGATCATAATGAGTGAGCATTTTTCTTTTAAATCTAATCTATTTATACTAATGCCTTATTATTTAATTCACAAAATATTTAATACTCTAGGAGTACAATTCAAAATATTGAATATGTTTAAAATATATAATGTACACTCACTTAATTTTATGGCATTTTCATCAGTTCAAAAATAAGTATTATCTTCCTTAATCTTTTCTATTGCTCTGAAATAAAGCAATGCACTTCTGATCTCTAAACTTATACTTTCCACTGATGGAAATTTGGGTTGTTAAATTTTTGAAAAGTTATTAATAATGTTTTTTAAAACATTTATATAAAAGTTTTGAGTGGAAGTATTTTTTGTTATTTGACTTTTTTACATGGATTGTATTTTGATCATCTTCTTTCCATTCCCTCAACTCATCACACATCCTCCTGACCTACGTGTCCATCCACCCTCATGTGGGTTCTCTCTATCTCTGTCCACAAAAAATTCTCACAAAATTAAAACCAACAATAAAAAAGCAACAAGACAAAGTATATCGAAACAAAATTTTAAAAAGCATAAAAAGATGGAGTCCAATTTGTGTTAACCAACTACTCCTGGGCAGGATCTGCTATGGAATGTGTTTGATAACTGAGTGAAATTTCATTGGAGAAAGCCAATTTTACCTTTCCTGGCTAGTACCAACCACAAATAATTTCTAGGTTGGAGTGGGATTTGTGCTTACTTACTTGACTTAATGCTGAAACTTTGTCTGTTCTGAACGTATAAAGTTCTTGTGCATTTCATCACAGTCTACTAGAGACAGCTTACACTAAAGACTTGAAAAGCTATATGGAAACCTGCCACTTAGATGCTTTGTGAAATATATTCAAATAAGCAATAAATTTGAATAGAGTCAACATATAATTGATGGAGACAATGGCACAGCTAGATATCTTTATCGGTAAATAAAACTTCCAGTGCCAGGAATAGGTTCCATCTTGTTGAATTGCTGACCATAAAGCAACCTCTGAAACATAACAGGCCATTTGCCAGAGATGCTTGTTAGTATCCACAACATGAAGGTGAGGCCCTGTTTATAAAGACAGCACTTAACTTCACTGAAGTAGGACTGGTGACCAACTAGAAACTTCATTCCTATTGATGAACATTCATGGTGATGAAAGATACCTTTCATGCTATTAAAAGAGAAAGAAATCATCAACATCTCCCAGCTATAAATCCTGCTACCTACAATAACAGCTTTCCTGCAAGATATAATGATGATATGTGGTGTGGTGTTATGGCACTAACCAATCACTTTTTCAAATTGTATTTAAGGCATAGTCCGTGAAATGCAACCCATGCCTGACACTTTTATGGTGATCAAGAATTGGAGACTCCATAGGATATGAGCCCTAGGGGAAATTTTACCATTATTATTCTACTAAAGTTACACAGCAATAAAATGACTCGTAATGATATATTTCTATACCAATATATTAGAGAATTTCTGCCTCCTCTTCAGAGAAGCTTCTACAGTTGATGGTAGTGAACACATAGATCCACAAATGGACAATGTACAGAAAGTAAAGACTTTAAACACTAAATGAGATGTGTTAAATTAACCCATCTCCTCAAGGCTTACAGATCAGTGAGGAACAGGAGCCAGGTTGTAAGACTTAAATGTGGTGGATGCCTTCAAGAAAACTGTCTTTTACATATGACAGGATTGATACACATAGAAAACTTTTTTATTTTTCTTAGCTCAAATCACTTTCAATATATTTGTGTTTAGAGTACTTTAGCACAATATAAAGTTTTCCTACACAGCCCTTTCTTTCACACACACGTAAATTCCCATGATAGCATGTTTTTTTTAAAATAATCTCACTGTAATGAAGTTTACAGTGTTGCATTATCTCACAAAGTCCTCTGGTAATTTTAGAGGGTGTCCAATCAATCAGTTTGGCAAATAATAAGGAATATAATTTCATAATAATAAGGAATATAATTTCATATAGAATTATTTTTACAGTATTTAAAAATTTCTTATGCTTCATCTATTCCTTGCTATTACCTTAACCCCAACAACTAATGTCTGCATTTTTAGTGTTTCCATAATTTCAACCATCTAGAATCCAACATGGTTACAATTATATAATATGCAGATGCTTCAAAATATCTTCCTCAACCTTCCAGGTTGTTTTTATGTTTTATCTATGTCATTTTATGCAGTCATTTATATTGATCTTCTAATTTGCCAGTTACAAGGCTTATTACTTATTCTTGTAGATATATATTTCCATCTGGTATTCTTTTTCTTTATAGCATTGAATTTCTTTTAGCTTTTAATCTATTTTCATTTATCTTAATATGCTTTAAATTCCCCTTCAGTCTTGAAATATATTATCATTGATACATGATTGTTTTTCCTAGATTGTTTTCCCAGCATCAGAAAGATATTTGTAAGCCTCATACTCTTGTCTTTCTCTTTATATGCTGACAACTTAGGTTTTATTTAGATTTTTCTTCTGAATATAGTGGGTATTTTTTTTCTTTATATATCTCTAAGACACCCTCTCTGTATTTGAATACTAACATTTTAAATATATTCTTTTAATTTTTAGATGTATGTTCAATATTTTAAATCTGAAAGTTAATTTTTAAAATTAATTTATGGAAATATTTCAGGTGTGTTCTCTTAAAACCTTCTTCTATTCTCCTTTTCTTACTAATGTACAGAAAACATCAATAGTCTGTTTTTTGCCCATAATCCAGCAAGGCTATTCACATCACCATTCTATTCATTTCTCTTGCTTCAAATTATCTACAATTAAGCTCATTCAGTATATTTTCATGTTGTTTATGTAATTATTCATGTCTTAACTCCAACTTGGCTTGTTGTTATGATTTAACTCTGCTGCTATTTCCCATATGCTGATATCTCATGAGTAAATTTTAAAGTGTTCTAGAGCATCTGCTAGATTCTTAAATATCTGTGTCTACTAATTTTGACTTCTGTTATATTGTGTTTCACTTTATTGACTTCTCTTTTCATATTTGTGTACATGTGCATTTATACATATATGTTATCATGTGCATGAATACATGTGAGATTGTGGGTGTATATACATCCTTAGGCACAATGTTAATATCAAGAACCATCTTTTGCAGATTCTGTTTGTGGCAGGAACGAGGACATTTTGCTCAGTGGCAGGTTTGCCACCTTTGAAGCCATCTCTATAAGGAGGTTCTTTGATGCTCATCATCTTCTTTGAGGTTGGCTGGGTGTTGTCAGGAGTTAACTTGTCTTGTTGAAGAAACTTAGGATTGTAGGAACAACTTTAAATGCCATAGTCTGTGTGTCTCTGAGGCTTTTGAAGACCTTATTCAACTAATTTACCACATATATCGATAGAGTCAAGATAGTATAGTTCTACAACCAAGTTTAGTTGATTAGGGGACAAGATCATTTTAGATCAAGATAAAGAAGTTAAGCTATTAGGATTTAGATAGGATAGATATTGAATCTCATTCAGAAATTTAGACCCACCAAGACAGGAAAGACACTTACTTCAAACGGGTCAAATGCAGATGGCCAATTTACTATGAATGTAACATGTATAGAACTCATTATTCTCATGATTGTCACATGGTTCTCTCTGCTGTATGTAGATTGTTTTATACATGTGTAATAAAGTAAAATTATTTAAAAAAAAAAAAAGAACCATCTTTTGTTTCTCTTCTTGAAGCAAGGTATATCAGTCAATCTCTGTGCTCATTGATATGACTGGCTTTGCTATTTTTATTTTTATTTTTTTGGTTTTTCGAGACAGGGTCTCTCTGTGTAGCCTTGGCTGTCCTGGACTCGCTTTGTAGACCAGGCTGGCCTCGAACTCACAGCGATCCGCCTGCCTCTGCCTCCCAAGTGCTGGGATTAAAGGTGTGCGCCACTGCACCTGGCTGACTGGCTTTGCTAAATGGCGTAATCTATGAGTCTTTGGTGTATGAAACTGGAGGCTGGGATTACAGGGAGGTCAGAAGGCCCACATGGCTATTATCGTGTGTTCTGGCCAGTTTGAACACCTGGTCCTAATAACTGTTGTGAGAACTTTAGTTACTGCCATTTCCCATCCCTTGGATTCCTTTTTCCCTGTATCAGATGTTTTATTCTTTCTTTTACATTTTATCAAATGGAGAGCAATAGTAGAAGATTACAAGTAGGGAAATGAACAAAGGAAAAAAAGGAGGGCAACAAAAATCAAAACAAAGGTATCCTTTGCCTTTTTAGCATGGATGTGACAGGAGATACACTATAGAAAACAGGAAATCAGCTATGTTTCCTGAGTGAAGGTTAACCATTTGTCTTTCAAGTAATTGTCTTGTTTGTACCAAATACCCTGGTTCTCCTGTGATGACTACTTGAAGACACTATCATTTTGATTGTCTTCAAAATGTGTTTTTCCCACGAGCCTAGGAAGCACCTTAACATTATTTTCTTTGGAGATAACCTTAAGTATTTGGGCAAGAATCTCAGAGGTTGTTGGACTTAATCTTCTGTAGCTGTAGGGTTTACCATTTTCCCTTTTCAGCTACTATTCTTTCACTAAACTCTTTCTCTAATAGCTATAGATAGAAAGATTGGAGTTTAAAATTCCAATTGTGTTTGCCCCATTTTCATGTACACTTGACATTCTTAAAGCCATTGTGATCAATGATATTTTCAGGAAAATAGTTGAAAATTGAAAATAGTGTATTAGTAAATAATTCAGACTCTAAAAGACAAATACTATGTTCTCATGTGAGAGAAATTCTTGCACACGTGCGTGCCTTTTTGCCATATACATATGGAGGTCAGAGGAGTTGTTTCTTTCTTTCCACGTGGATCCAAAATATTAGTCAGGTAACTGGGCTTGGTAGCCAATGCCTTTACCTACTAAGCCATCTCACTTTCCCTCTAATTATAATGTCTGTGTATTTATGTGGGAGTGAGTGGGTGTAGATAGAAATCATGAAACTAGAAAGAGAAGCAAAAGCAATATTTAAAGTAACATACACAATATGAAATTGGAAAGGAGACTATGAAATATGGAAAGGGAATAAAAGGGAGAGCTAAAAATCAAAATAAACATTACAAGAAAATGTTATTAAAAAGCATGTTACTTTGTATGCTGATTTAAAATGAAAGTTAAAAAACAAAACTACAAACATTTTTAATTATTATTTTTTACTTTTTACATATACACTTATATTACTACACATATATACAATAAACTACATACAGCAGAAAGAACCACGAAACAATCAGGAATTATTTAAACGTTACATTCATAGTATTTTGGCTATTTGTATTTGGCAGCTTGAAGAAAACATCTTTCCTACCTTGGTGAGTATATAAAGTTCTGAATGTAGATCAATGCCTATCATTTCTTGTCATTTTCAACTTAAAACATCTATCTAGACCTAAAAGCATCTTAACCCCTAAACAACTAAGTTTCATTGTAAAACTAAACCATCTGGTCTTCCATCCCATCAGAAACTTTTTAAAGATACATTTTATTAATGTATTCATATTACATCTCAATTGTTATCCCTGAGACTATTTTTTAAATGAAGATTTATATTATAGCATGCTTGCATGTCCCCTGCATCAGAATGTATCCCTTACCCCCACAAAAGAATGAATGGAATTTCAATAAGTACAGTGCTGTTTTCCAACAACTGGCTTGCACTTCATTCTGCTTTCCATTAATTTCCAGTGTCATCCAAGATATTATGGAGGGTTAGTTGATAATTTATTTATATTTTATGATTTTGTATTCTAAAACCTTCTATTGATTAAATTTTGATTTCATTACTGGGATGTGGATTCTTGCAAATGCTTTTAATTTTTTTTTTTCCTATTTGGGAACTGAAATCCAGGAGCAGGTGAGGGAACCAGTCACCAATCTAGGAAACATAATCCTGAGACCAGGATCAAGGTGCAAGACTATTTCTATTGTACAGCAGAGACTTTTTTGATACAGACCTTGGACCAATGGGGAATTGACATGAGCTCTGGGGTAGCCAACCATCGCACTGGCACTATAGGGAGGTCATAGTCTGCCAGCACCCTAGGGATTTCTGTGACAATGGTAGAAGCAGCCACCTCCCTGTTCCAGGCCCATTCTAAAGTTCTACCAGTTTGCTAGGATTCTCTATTTTGTGTCACACAGTATGCAAGTGGACATGGGCACTCATACTATAGAGTAGTATGGAAGCCTCCCTCACTGTCCACCAGGCCCACCCAGCACCCGCAGCACTCACATTCTTATACCTGTATTTCTAAGAATTTTATTTGAATATTTTAATATTTTGTTAGGACTTATTTTTTTGCCACATGCTATAGTCATACCTTCATCTTATTTCTTTAAGTGCTTTTTGTTACTGTTTTATATTTAATCTAAATATTTTATATACACTTTGCTTCTGATAATATTTACGTTCTTTCTGGATTTTTTTTCTAATGACAGTTTCAGCTAGGATAACTTGTATCTTTCTGCAATTTTATTATTTAGTTGTAATCTCAAAATTGTTCAAATTAGTAGAAAGGTTGAGGTCTTGGAAAGAGAAAAGTGAATTTCTTATTGAATATCTGTGGAAATGCATTTCTCTTACTGAGAATATAAGAATATAAGAATTACTTAGAAGAAGATATTACAAGCCTATTAAACACTTTCACAGATACTCAAAATTGCTGCCCCATTATTATTGCACAAATGTTTGTAGTCTATATCTTCCACATATTCATCCTAGTTATATTAACTTTCTGCATGTTGTTCAAGAAATGTTCATACCAGAGGCCTAAGCTCATTTATCTAAACACGTGTACATAAAAGGAAACTCATGAATACAATTTTACTTCACAGGAAATAGATACAAGCTAAGACTAAGAGTTTTATTATGAAAAGTTTGGCATATTATTTATTAAGAGAACATGATGCCATAAAACCTTAGCTATGACCTACATTGTAATTTGACTGATTGGAATATTATCTCAATTGAATGCCCATAGTTTTTAATGCATCTATATATTTTTCAATATTTTTTTCTGATTGAATAACTGAATTTTTTAGTTGTTAAAGAATTACAAGATTTTCAGTCCCTTCTAGTATTTTATGTGACTCAGAGAAGATGGGTTATATGAATTTTAGTATGTTATTAATATATTCTTTTAAGTCTGTACCTTGGTGTCTGAATCTAAATTGAACTTTTAAATGACTCCTTGGTCTGATTATACAAATCTGCAAAATCATACTCATTTGAATACATTTTGTTTTATTATTTTGTATACATAAAATAGAAAGCTAATTCCTTTCCAGAGGTATTTTTACATATATTTCTGGTAGTGAATTTCAATGATGCTATCTAGATCAGCTTTCATGGATGAAAGCCTTTTATGACCACTTTTATTAGGTACTACTCAAGGTGACGTTATGAATCTCATGATGAATAACAAGCTGGTGGTCTATAAATAGGAAATGAATCATAGGAAGTGTGACTTTCTTACTCAAGGTAACAAATCAGCAGAAAATATTGAAATAGATTAAGCATTCATCATCCATGTATGGAAGTCTTTCTTTAGAGATTTCAAAAGTACCTAAAACTCACTTTCTAGCTATTATGAATAATGATGTTATGAGCATGGTTGAGCAAATGTCCTTGTTGTGTGGTGGAGCATCGTTTGGGTATATGCCCAGGAGTGGTATAGCTGGGTCTTGAGGTAGCACTATTCCCAATTTTCTGATAAAGTGCCAGGTTGATTTCCAAAGTGGTTGCACAAGTTTGCATTCCCACCAGCAATGGAAGAAAGATCTCTTTTCTCCACATTCTGGTCAGCATGTGCTGTCAATTGAGTTTTTGATCATAGCCATTCTGATAGATATAAGATAGAATTGCAGAGACATTTTGATTTACATTTCCCTGATGACTAAGGACTGTGAGCATTTCTTTAAGTGTTTCTCAACTATTTGATATTATTCTGTTGAGATTCTGTTTAGCTCAGTAACCCATTTTTAAATGGATTATTTGGTTTCTTGATGTTTAATTCATTGTGTTCTTTATATATATTAGATATTAGCTCTCTATCAGATGTAGGGCTGGTGAAGATCTTTTTCCAGTTTGTAAGCTGTCATTTTGTTCTCTTGACAGTGCCCTTTGCTTTACAGAAACTTTAAAGATTCATAAGGCCTCATTTATTAATTTTCAATCTAAGAAACTGTTCAGGAAATTGTTTCCCTGTGGCAATGAGTTCAAGGCTCTTCCCCAATTTCTCTTCTAATACATTTTAATGTTTCTGGTTTTATGTTAAGATCTTGATCCACTTGGACTTGAGTTTTGTGCAGGGTGATAAATATGGATTTATTTGCATTTTTCTACATGTAGACATCCAATTAGTCCAACAACATTTGTTGAAGATGCTACCTTTAATTCCATCATATGATTTTGGCTTCTTTGTCAAAAATTAAGTGGTTACAGATTTGTGGGTTTAGTTTGGGTCTTCAATTAACTTCCACTGATCCACCATTTCTGTTTCTATGCCAGTTCCATAAAGTTATAAAAACAGAAATATACAGAACAAAATGTAGAGGTAAACATGTTTGATTGATAGCATCTGTGTATAGATTTGTAGCTGAAAATGATATTGCAGTTATAAAAATCAATCAGTCTTCTTTCTCCTCAATATATAACACCCACTTGCAAGAAAAATAGAGATATTAAAATAATTTAAACTGATGGGCACTCAAACTTAAGAATTTATGCTATAGCTTGAGGTTAAACCCTAAAATAATGACAATAATGTGATGGTTCATCTTTTTACTGTTTTAAAAACTTTATTTTTTAATATATTTTATTAATTTATTCCTATTACATCTCAATTGTTATCCCATCCTTTGTATCCTCCCATTCCTCCCTCCCTCCCATTTTCCCCTTACTCCTCTCCCCTATGACTGTGACTGAGGGGGACCTCTTCCCCCTATATATGCTAATAGGGTATCATGTCTCTTCTTGGTAGCCTGCTACCCTTTCTCTGGGTGCCACCAGGCCTCCCCATCCAGGGGACATGGTCAAATATGGGGCACCAGAGTTCGTGTGAAAGTCAGATCCCACTCTCCACTGAACTGTGGAAATGTCCTGTCCATTGGCTAGATCTGGGTAGGGGTTCGAAGTTTACTGCACGTATTGTCCTTGGCTGGTGCCATAGTTTGAGCAGGACCCCTGAGCCCAGATCTGCCCATCATAATGTTCTTCTTGTAGGTTTCTAGGACTCTCTGGATCCTTCTATTTCCCCATTCTTCCATGTTTCTCTCACCTAGAGTCCCAATAGTATGTCTTCCCCTCTGTCCCACTTTCTTGATGAGTGAAGACTTTCCTGAGCCATGCCCCTTGGGCTAGTGTCCAGATATAAGTGAGTATATATGATTTGACTCTGGATTGAACTAGAAATTATCATAATGAGTGAGTTAACTCAGAAGCAGAAAGAGTGATGATTAATCTTAATTGTCAGCTTGATATCTGGAATCAAATAAAACCTAAGTATCTGGGCACATCTGTGAGGAATTTTTTTCAGTAGGTATGGGCATCTTATTTGACTTATTCTTCTTTTTGTTAAATCAATTTATTCTCTTATATATTGCATACTAACCACAGTTTGCTCTCACTCTTCTCCCCTCAGTCCCTTTCTACCTTCTATCTACAGATCCTCCATTTCCCTTCAGAAAATGGTTGACATCCCAAGGATATAATCAAATATGAAGTAATAAGTTACACTAAGACAAGATACCTCCCCTCATACTGAGGCTGGAAAGGCAACCATGTAGGAGAACAGGTGTCCCAAAAGTAAGTAAATGTGTCAGAAACAATCTCTGCTTCCTCTATTAAGAGTCATGAGGGAGTTTTATTAATCAGATCATTTGATGTGAGAAGCCCCATTCTGAATCTGAAACACATCTTCTGGTGGCAGCCCACGTTAAGGTAAATGGAAGAAGGAAGGTTTTGGTTTTTACCTGCTTGCCCTCTTTCTCACTGGTAAGTAAATCTATCCTGAGGCTGAGTATTAGAACATGACATAATTCTTTAGTGTTCCAACATATATTGAAGACGAGCTGAGGTATTTAGCTTTGTAGGTTAAATGACTAATGGATTCTGGCCTTTCTGTATGGATACTGACATTGGTAGACTAGCCAGACTACAATCTATAAACCACTTGAACAAATTTCTTCTCAATATATATAGATTTATTCTATCAGTTCTGTTCCTTTAGAGAATTTTGATTAACAAAAAGCATCATAGTTTTTACACTTGGTCCACAAATATAATGAATAAAGTGAATATATAGTGAAAAATATAATTAATAATAGTAAACCATATTGATTAAACAAATATCAGGAACAGGTATGATTAAAAAGCCAGTGACAAGTGTAAAGATAAAATGTTAGGAACAAACAGGAAATTATGATAAATAGAAATATTCTAAAACTACTTATCAAAAACCACCGCTTAAGTTTGTCTATACTATGAATACACACACACACACACACACACACACACACACACACACACACTATTGTATTATTTAAAGACACATACTAAAGTAATGTGGCAGAGATTGCTTTAAAAGTAACTGTGAGCAAGAAGAGATGGTTCAGCAATAAGGGTGTTGGCAGATCTTCCAGGGCACAGGGGTTCAAAAATTCCAGCACCCATGTGGAGGCTCACAACAAACTGTGACTTAAATCACTGACACTCTTTGTCTTTTGTGTGCACTATACATGTGTATTGCATAAACATTCGTATATGATTATTAAAATGAAAGAAAATAAAATATTTCCTAATAAAAATATTTCTAAAAGAAAGCTAAAACAAAGTTATTATTTTAACACAAAATTAACTCTAATGCCAAAATAAGAAAGAAATACTACAGGGATTATCTTGCTAAAACACAGAAAAAAAGAAAATTGATATTAAATTATAGATGTACATCCTTCTCTCTGAGGTAGGCTGCATGTTTCCCAGGAGTTAACCTGTCTCATTGTCTATAACTCTTAAAAATAAAAAACACATTTTAAAAGCCATATTCTGTATGTCTCCAAGGCTTTTGAATACATTATATAACTATTTTACCTTATTTTTCTATAGAATCATATCTGTTGCACCTAAGATGTATATCTTTGTGATAAAAATAGGCTAGTAATTGATATGATCATAATTTGTTCAACTAACAACTTGTATAACTACTTAGTTATCCAAACAGCCTGTAATATCACTTTCAAAGTATTGGAAGTAAGCCTTGTATTATAATTGAGTTGTTCGGGTAAAATATCACATATTAGAATATATATATATATATATATATATATATATATATATATATAATCTTAAAATGAAGTCTATATCATTGTATCTAAAATTAAATTTATTTTGCATCTATATATAAAATTCTATAGCAGTGAATTAAAAATAACCTTGTGAGTGACAATTAAGGCATTAAGTTAAGGAGTAGATTCACTAACCTACTTTCTGGAGATGATTTCAAATATGGCAAAGAAGACAATGGAGAAAATGTCCTTATTTCTACTACAGACAGAATTCTGCTGAAACAAGGGCAAGCTTGGATGCAGGCAGAGTCAACTGCCAAACTTTCAAGACAGGGTAAGCAAGTCCTCAATAGCTCCTTCTTCACAAATATATCTGTCAGATATGGGCCAGCAGGCTGAAGATGATGTTCCAATGTTATAAAGCATTTTGGGTGACTATTCAGCTAGCAAACTATCTCTGTCATCTTCTCATTTGGGAAGCTGCTAACCTGCACCCCCTGTATACTCAAGTTATCAATTTTATTCCTTCTCAAGTCTCTGATGGGGTTGAAGACCAGATAGTTTAGTTTTACAATGGAGCTTAGTTGTTTAGGGGTTAAGATGTTTTTAGGTCTAGATAGATGTTTTAAGTTGATAATGATGAGATATGATAGATATTGATTTACAGTCAGAACTTTAGATGCACCAAGATATGAAAGATGTTTTCTTCAAGGCTGTCAAATACAAATAGCCAAAGCACTAAGAATGTAACATGTATATAATTCATGATTCTGTCATGGTTCTTACTGTAAATAGTTTATTGTACATATGTGTAATAATATAAGTGTATATGTAAAAAATTTTTAAAAATAAGAAGACAAAAATGAAATATAGATATATAAATATTAAATTGAAAATATTGATATATTTAAAAAAGAATTATTATATAAGTCCCTGACCTCAGTATAGACTTTATGGCAAAGTTGTCAAAACTAACTCAAGCACAAACAATTCTCTGTTTTTTTAAAAAATACTTTTATTTTATTACACATGTATAAAACAAACTACATACAGCAGGGAGAACCTTGTGACAATCATGAGAATAATGAGTTCTATACATGTTACATTTGTAGTGAATTGCCCACCTGTATTCTACCCGTTTGAAGTGTTTTTCCTGTCTTGTTGGATCTAAATTTCTGAATGAGATTCAATATCTATCGTATCTCAACTCTAATAGCTTAACTTCTTTATCTTTTTAAAAATATATTTTATTTACTTATTCATATTACATCTCAATTGTTTTCCCATCCCTTGTATCCTCCCATTCCTCGCTCTCTCCCATTTCCTCTTATTCCTGTCCCCTATGACTGTGACTGAGGGGAACTCTTCCTCCTATATATGCTCATAGGGTATCAACTCTATTTTTGGTAGTCTTGATACCCTATGAACTTCTTTTTTTCCCAAGATATATATTATTTTATTAATTTGTTCTTGTTACATCTCAATGGTTATCCCATCCCTTGTATCCTCCCATTCTTGCCTCCCTCTCATTTCCCCTTATTCCCCTCCCCTATGACAGTTCCTGAGGGGGATTTCCTCCCCCTGTATATGCTCATAGCGTATCAAGTCACTTCTTGGTAACCTGCTGTCCTTCCTCTCAGGCTGTAAACTTTAAACCCCTACCCAGATCTAGCCAATGGTCAGAACATTCTCCACAGTTGAGTGGAGAGTTGGATATGACTTTCTCACGTACTCTGGTGCCTCATATTTGACCATTTTCCCTGGAGGGGGAGACCTGGTGGCACCTATGAAATTCTTTATCTTGATCTAAAATGATCTTGTCCCTTAACCAACTAAATTCCGTTGTAAAACTATTCTATCTTATCTTCAATGCCCCTCAGAGACTTGAGACGGAATAAAACTTATATTCCTGAGTAAACCAGCAGTGTGGGTTAGCAGCTTCCAAATTCTCAGGTTTTGAAGTGCAGAACTAAAAACATAGAACTGTAGATGTGTATAGAAATTCCCAAGTAGGACTGGATTGTAACTTAGCAGCATTGCCTTTGCAGTTGAGGATGAACCAAGGCCTGGATTTAATCCACCTCTCTCTCTCTCTTTCTCTCTCTCTCTCTCTCTCTCTCTCTCTCTCTCTCTCTCTCTCTCTCTCTTTCACACACACACACACACACACACACACACACACACACACACACACACACACCCTACATCAAGTTCACTAAATATTAGCTTTAAACATATGGCAAATATTTAGATTTTTATTTCATCTATATATTGTTTGCATCACAGAATCTACATTAGAAGATAGCATAGTGGTATATAGTAAAACTGAAATATATTACATCAATGTAATTATAAAAAAGAAAAGAGAATAGATATTACAAAATTTATGATTATGTGTCTAAAGAGTCAAATTTGAAGAGTTTTCTTTTAAATAAACATTTAAGATAGAACTAAAACAATACATTTTAAAAGTCGAGAAGGATTAAAATTAAATTTCATATAGTCAACTCCAAAAGCTAGGTAAAATGAATAAACCTCTGAATCAAGACATAATAGAATATTAGAGGACAACAGAAATTAATAAAAATGGGTGATGAGGCTAAAATGAAAACAATGAGTAGTTGACAATGCTAATAAATTAGCTATACCTTTTCAAGGATAGCTAATGAATCAGAAGCAATGACCTATCTAGTCTCAACTTTGTTGTTGCTTTAGCAGCATCAGATGGGGGTTAGATATCATGAAAATTGTGGTTGGTTACTCCAATAACATTTCTGCCACTATTACCCCAATGTGTCTTTTGGGCACTTTGCTATTGTAGGTTTCTGGTTTTGTAGCTGGGTGATATTGATGGTTAATTTTCTTCTCTGCTAGTATGCAATGTTCCTTTTTTTCACTATGAATTCCTGTCTGTAGGGGTAAAACTTCTGTCACAAGGTCTAAATCTCCATGTTTAGTTAAACAAGTTAGTTCTATCTTTAGAAATTGACCCTTACTAACAGGTTGTGGAGAGTAACCAATATCTACGGCAATGGCAGATAAGTTTCAGGGGTGGGGGGTTATGAAAATTCTATGACCACTGAGTCAATAAAATGTAACATTCCTGTTATTGGAGTTTTTATTGGATGTCATAAAATATCCAGTTGGAGCATTATCTCCTCCAGTTATATGTTGACTCCATTAATATTCCATTAATTGTTGTATTTATTTTAGGAAAGTTCTACAATAGTAGGTTTCTATATGGATTTTCAAGCTGTTTAGTGTTAGTCAATTATTCCTCATCATATTACCCCTTTTATCCTACCTTCTGATATCTGTCTCTATTTAGTCTTTCTATTCTAGCCTACATTTCTCTTTGTAAGTGAATTTCATTTTTCTTTATTACTAAATATTCAATTTTGAGGCACTTTCATAATGATTTCTATGATGTACATTTATAAACCTTTTTGTGTGTTTTGCTTATTTTCTGAAACTATAAGTCAGAATTTTCCAACAAATTTGCAAAGATTTTAGGCACTATTTTAAAATATTTCTCAATTCTATGCTTTGTCTCTTCTATCACAACTTTTTAAATTTGTGGCAAGTTATATTTTATTTACAAGAAATGAACTAAGGAAAAGAATTAAAACAATGTTATGGTAAAACAGGAACAAAGCAAGGAGAAGCCACAATAAGTCAGTTTCATCTCTCTCGTTATGAAATGAAGACGTCACCAGAAAAGGTAGGTCAATGCAATCCTAAAATGTAATGCTTGTCAATGGAGGTTATAATAGTTTGAAACTCATGTCATATTAATCAACAAATATTGCTACATAACACAGCATCTCCAAATTTTAAAAGTTTATATGTACTGTTGTTTATATTTTGTATAAATTATCAATTTCATAGAGTTTCATTTGTGATTGTTTAACTGTTATTTTATGAATTTACTTAGAAGAATTTTTAACTGACACAAAATTATGTACATGTCTAATTCAAGTTACATTGTTCAAATCTAGGTGACAACATGTGTCTTTATGATAGGAGACCATTGACTTTCTTTAAATCATTGTCTTTAGTAGTAAATCATCCTGTTTGAGTATTTGAAAAAGGTCTTTGAGTGCTTTTCTTAGTTATCGGTCCAATATCAATTTCATTTTCAAAGACTTGAGATTTTCTTCTCAAGAACTTATAGTTCTAATGAATCTTCTATTCAATTACTTCCTGTGTTATCTACTGAATGAGAGTTACAGGGTACTCTAGGTCTTGGTTGCTGACACTGGTTTCTCCCCTATTATGTCATAATTAAGATTTTGTTGTGGAACACATGCTTCTGTGATAGATTTTGAACATTTCAATGATGTTGATATTTAATGGTTGATAGATTACCAAATTTTGTGACATAGTATAGAAGATATAACTCCTATGGCTGTGTGTATAAGATATGAACTTTGACATTCCTGATACTGTGGTAAATTAGACTTCTTTTTATGTTTTTTAATTGAAAAAATAAAATCATTCATATTTCATTTCAATTGCTATCCCATCCCGTGCATCCTCCCATTCCTCCCTCCCTCCTGCTTTCACCCCATTCCCCTTCCCTATGAGTGTGACTGATGGGGACCTCCTCCCCTTGAATATGATGCTAAGGTATCAAGTTTCTTCTTGGTAGTCTGCTATTCTTCCTCCAAGTGCCATTGGGCCTCTCCATCAAAGGGACATGGCCAAATAAGGGGCACCAGAGTTCGTGTGAAAGTCAGTCCCCAGACTCCACTTAACTGTGGAGAATATTCTGTCCCTTGGCTAGGTCTGGGTAGGGGTTTGATGATGACTGCTCATATTGTCCTTGGTTGGTGCCATAGATCGAGCAGAACCCCTGGGCCCAGAACTGCCCATCATAGTGTTCTTCTTGTAGGTTTCTAGGATCCTGTGGATCCATCTATTCTCTATCTCCTATATTCTATATATTATAGTATATTCTATATATCTATATATTATAGTATATTCATCAGCCTATTGATGCTGCTGACATTTTAAGTATTGAGTGGAGAATTCTTGCCATAGGCACTGAGACAGAACAGGCCACTTCTTTTAATGTGTGGTAGATGTTGTGTATGTGTGAGTATCAATTAATTACACAGAAATATCTAATTGAAATGAACTGATAAGAAATGATTGATTTTTTAATTAATTTATTTTTATATTTCTTTTATTACATATACACTTATTACACATATATACAATAAACTACATACAGAAAGAAGAACCAGGAAATTATTAGGAATTATGTAACAGTTATGTTTTTAGTGTTCTGGCTATTTGTATTTGGCAGCCTTGAAGAAAACATCTTTCTTATCTTGGTGCATCTAAAATTCTGAATGTAAATTAATATCTAGCATATCTCATCTCTATCATCTTAGAACATCTATCTAGACCTAAAAGCATCTTAACCTCTAAACAAATAAGCCTAATTGTAAAATTAAACTATCTGGTCTTCAACCCTTTAAGAGACTTAAGAAGGATTAAAATTAATTACATGAGTAGACAGAAAGTACAGGTTATTGATTTTGGCTCACACTTTCAAATGCTTCTGTAGCAGACTGAGGTGTTACATAGAAGAGCAAACTGTTTATAAGAGGAGTGAAGAAGCATAAGAGAGAAAAAGTCTCCCAACTTCCAATGACCCAAGGACTTCGTCAAAGGACCCATCTTATAATGGTCTATATCACCTCTATATAGTGACTCTCTGAGCTTTAACATGTGGTCTTTGGAATAATAACATTCAAATTGGAACAGAAAGTATTGCTTCTACTGCTTTTATACTTTGTTAGGCTTTCTATAGATCAAGAATAAAGTTGGCTTGTTTTATTCTGATCTGGATATTGCTATACTGCTATAAGAATTGGAGGGAGTGACTTTCTCTACTGTTTCTCTGCTAGGCTATTTTGAGATCATTTGGCCACCAAGGCCTGGTTTTCTGTTGTCTGTGTTCTATTCACATAGAATATTTTAGATTAAAAATCTCTACAAAGCCTCACCTAGAATATGCAGAATAAGTCCAGGTTCTCACTATGGTACTGATTCTCTATCCTGATATTTCAAAATAGTATTTTCTTTCTTTCCATCATGGGACTGCTGAATTAAGTCTAAATAATTTAGTTTAATTTAGAGAAGATGAAGTAAAAATGCAGCTATGCCATCCTTTCCTGGAATCCAAATACTTAACATTATTTCTTCTATTGTAAAATTATGATGAGAACATCAGTACTTCTAGAATATACAAAAATACTTAACATAAAAGTAAATATATGCACTCATATCCTCTCTGAAATTTAATAGTATAAGTAAGAAAGATATTTTAGATTTGTTTAACTTTTATTGCTTGGTAATGAGGTATCAAGTTTCTGAGATGAAGATCCAAATATGCTGGCTAGATTAGCTCTGTTGAAAATCCTCTATAAGCTTTTATTGCTATAATAAATTGAGGTGTTTCTTTTAAAATTATTTTATTTGTTTGTTTTTTCGATACATAGTTTCTCTGTGTATCCTTGGATGACTTGTACTGTCTTGGTAGACCAGGCTGGCCTTGAACTAACAGACATCTTCTCGCCTCTGTCTCCAAGAGTGATGATATTAAAGGCATGCATCACCACTCCCAGCTTCTTTTTTTTAATCTTATGACTATGTTTGAAGACATGTCAATGATGTTTACATTGTAGATGTTAGTTTTTATTATGAATAAGTATAAATATTGTTTTTATTTCCTCAGATGAAGGGATGATATGTAAGCCATACCCAAACTTTATTAATATGTGGCTTGTGCTAAAACCAATGTTTCTAACTATTCCTAGGCCTAGGCCTGGAACTCTGTACTAATCTTCTTCAGGCTCAGACGTTGAAGGCTTCTAGCTCTTTCCGCCTAGACCTAGAATGTTTTCAGCCTTCAAGATTTACTGCTGAATAAGTTCACCCTTTCTAGTTCTTTCTAAACTATAGCTGGCTGGTGCAACTCAGCTGCTCTAGCTCAAAACTTCTCTCCAAGATGACTGATTAAAACTGGTTTCTCTTTAATTGTCATTGAATGATCTGCTTGGTAAAACTGTCTCTGAATTCTAGGACTTGAACTGCATGAACTCAGCTCAACTGCACTGAACTATCTGAACTCCCAAACTCTACTATAATCCTGTACTTTCCTCGTCTGCTCAAGACTGTACTGTCTCAAGTTCTCTCTGTGCTGTACTCAAAGTAGCATTTCTCTCATGATGGTTGGGAATATCCTATCTCTGACTCATTATGTCAAATCTACCTCTGATTATTCACTTTGCCCATCAATGTGAAGTCATTGTTTGGGATTAAATGTGTTTACTCAATTCCAGCCAGAGTAATTAAGAAAGTGTATTCTACCCAGAATGAATAAAGATGTATATTAAATATGTGTCAGTATTTCAGCCAGATCACACAGATGTGGATCTTTGGATGCGATTCCTTGCCAGAGGACCCATGTTGCTGTATTAAAATTCCTGTACAAATAAAAATAACAAATGACAACCATGTTGATACCCTAAGAAAATTTGACACCTAAAAGAGCATGATTGATGAGGCTTTGATCCATGAATTCTCTCAGATATTTTACTTATCTTTTTGTCAACATAAGAAGATAAATATTTAACTAAACATATTTAAAAGTCATCATTTTAGGAAGCTCTTTAAATGAACTGTCATTTTCCTCTTTTGCAATTCTCACTGTTTCAACCAAGTAAATATCATTTTAAAATAGAAGTTACTGAAATACAATGAAATAGTAATTTCAGTAGCTTTTAAATTGTTTAGCCTGTTTTGGGTTGTATGTTGACTTTTATGTTCTTAAGACTACTTATTCAAAACCACGGAGCCCCCATTATTTTTAGAAACAATACTCTAAAAAGCATATTGTAAACTGTAATATAAAGAGACTTACCCTTATAACAAAAGGTTTGAGCTTTATGACTTCATTTTGTGTTTCAAGAACCTCAGCTCAGTGCTTTACTCTTTCTTTTGAAAGAAGATAAATATTTAGCAAGTGTTTGATACTGATGATACTAATACAAATTACCTTTCTCATAAAAAGATAAAGTATACTATATGAAAAGGATTAAATATACTACCATCTTAATTATTTTCCTGAAAAAATATGGGCTAGATTGAAAAACACAAGTAGGAGCTATTTAAGTGTTTGTTAACCTTTACCATGAAAGAAGATTAAATTTTCCTTGGTGTAATAAGTCCCTAGGAGACTGTTCCAGTCATAATAAATTTGCTTCATTTCTCTCATTACCTAAGATAACATTTAACATCTTGCTCAGTTGGAATCATTTGGTCTAATGGAAATTGTTTCTATGAATGATGATGGTGTTAGTGAAAGACAAAAAGTCAGTTAAAGCAATAACATTTCCTTAAATGTGCAAAATATTACCAAAAATGCAAATAACAATATAAAGTGACCCTATTTATTTTTGTCATTTTTCCAGAGCTCTCATTAGCCAATTGTCTTTCACTGCTTTGTGACCATTTCCACAGAATGGCCTCTCTTGATTCATTTGTTTTTCAATTCTCTGACCTTGTTAACTTTGATTCTATGTGTTATCTGCTATCTTAGGTATAGGAATAGCAGATTGCTTGTACAAAAAAAAAAAAAAGAAGTTTAATGTAGACTATAAAGTGTCTTTGTTATTTTGGGTATTGGCATTTGTCAATCAAGTTCTACTGTAATGTATATTCAATGTTCAAAATTGTGGTTTTTAATATATACACATTCATTTCAGCATTTTGTTTAAAATAAAGGTTAACTCTCTACATTTTTAATTATTGTTCATTAAGTATCAAATTTCTTGGCTGTACCAAGACTGGGTCAATACATATCATGTACATAGTGCCCTTTAAGAAATATTGCAAGTGTATTACTTTCCTAAATCTTGTTGGATGAACATAGTTTACCTGGATAGCTGATTTGCATAGTATTCCATTTTAGAATTTTTAGCTTCCCCAATATTTCTATTATTTCATTAACATAGTTGTTTTTGTTCATGCTGCTGCTGGGGGCCTGTTGTTGCTGTTGTTGTTGTTCTCCTCCTTCTTTCCTTCCTTCCTTCCTTCCTTCCTTCCTTCCTTCCTTCCTTCCTTCCTTCCTTCTTATCTCCTTTTTAAAACTCATTTTTAGGCCATTTACATATAGATAAACTGTTAGTTTTCTAAAATTCAATAAAAAATGAAGGCAATCTAATAATGACTTATTTTTTCCCTTTGTATCCCCTCATTTCTTTTATTGCATTCCCACCCTCTCTTCCTCTTTTGCCTTATTTCTCTCCCCTAGACTTCTGACTCAAGGGGACCTCCTCCCCTACCATATCACCATAGTCTATCATATCTCATCCTGATAGTCTGCTGCCTCTTCTTTTGTGTGTCTGCCAGGCCTCCACACCATGGAGAAATGATCCGATTGGGGTACCAGAGTTCATGTCAGAGGCAGTCACCACTCTACATGATTATCCAGATATTTGGTCAAGAATTATTTATACATTTTTGTGAATATATTTTTAAAATGGGACTAATATTTAGACAATTGACTTTGAGCAATACAGATTCCTATTGACAATGTAAATGAGCCTCATTCTATGAGTTGACATACTTAAGAAAATAGAGAGATCTCATCTAAAGAAGAAAGAATTGAAGTGAATTGATTGGGCTGCAGTTGTGAGGTCTGGTAGGTTTTGGTGGTTTGGTCCCCAAAGATTCATGTATTTGAATGCTTGGTCCATAGAAAGTAGAACTATTAAGAAGTATGGCCTAATTCAGGAGTTATTATAGGAAATGTTTCACTGGGGAGATGGGCTTTGAGCTTTCAGAACCTCAAGCTTCACCCAGTGTGGAAGGAAGATAGTTGTCTTCTGGTACCTGCAGAATAAGAGGATGCTCTTACTCCAGCACCATGCCTGTCTGAAGGCTGCCATACTTCCTGTCATTATAATGGACTAAAGCTCTGAAACTGTAAACCAGCACTAATCAAATGGTTTTATTTATAAGAGTTGCCATGGTAAGGTTGTCTCTTCATAACAACAAAACCCTAAGACAGAAGGTGATACCAGGAACTGGGGTATTGCTGTGATAGGCCTAACCATGTCTTTGCTTGGAGTAATGGAATGTTGGGGACTTTGGAAAGCAGTGGAGTCCTTTAAGTGGGACTTAATGGTCCATACTAGTAGAAGCATGGAAAGCATTGGTGCTGATGGTGATTTGAAATCTGGAGGCCTGGCTATAAATGTGTCAGAGAAGAGGAAATTTATTAATGTGCCTAGATATCACTTTTATATTTTGGAGAAGAATGTGGCTGGGGTTTGCCCTTATCTGATGAGTCTGCCTGAGTTGAATGTAAAGGGATTTAGATTAATTACATTGACAAAGGAAGTCTCAAAAGAGCTTAGCATGGACTTTGTCCTGTTGTTCACTCTTACGTAGAACATTTTGATCAAATGTAGCAAGCTGAGAAAGGAAAAACACAAAATGCAGTTCCAGCGTTAAAAAGGTAGCAGAAAGTCGAATGGAGTTAAATACTGTGTTCAGGGAGATAAACAGATTGAATATATTAAGTGGAATTAAGGGAGTGGTGACTTTTTGGCAGCACTCCACCCAGGTAAACTTCCATCTTGTGAAAAGGATATTCTCCAAGGGACATTGCCACCTATTATAAGTTTACAATGTTTTTGCAGTTCTACAGGGCATAGTCATATCATGTTAGGCATTACTATGACCTGATTATTGTTTCCATTTGAATATAAGGAGATATGATTTTGTATCAATTTGGTAAGGGGTATATTGTGATGACTATTCTCGGTTGCCAATTTGACAATATCTGGAATGAACTACAATCCAGAAATGGAAGGCAAATCTGTGATCTGGATCCTTAGGCAGGAAGAAGTCATGCCTTTGATCTGGATCTTGAGGATAGAAGACACAGGCTTCTGTTCCAGACCTCGAGGCTGGATGACACACACTTTTAATTCAGATTAACATATGACTTTAATTCAACCTTGAGGCATATTGCGCATGGTTATAAAGATCAATAATGAAAAGAAATGGAAGAAAAGCTTAGTTTCAGGTGTGGTGGTACATGCTTTTAATTCTAGCACTCAAGAGACTGAGGCATGCATACCTCTGAGGTCAAAGCAAGTCTGATATATAGAGCAAGTTCCAAAACAGCCAAGCCTACACAGTGAAGGAAATAATTGAAAGCATAAAGCTGTGAAGATGTAATTGAACAAGGGAGCCAAGTTTTGGCCCTAGCAAGCAGCAATTCCTGACAACTTTGGCCATGTGGTTCTAGGTTTAGAACCACGAATGTAATTTCCCTCTGAAGAAAGCTGCTGAGGTCAGGGATGTATCAGGGGTATTCCTATATAGAGGCCAGAGGCCCAGAGAGACTATTGTGTAAATCTGTGAAAGGCCATTGTGTGAAACCGAGTCATGGATATCTGGAATCAAGGGGTCTAAACAAACTGATGCACCAGTCAAGAACAATGCATGCAGAGAACCAAGACCTTCTGTCCAGATGTAATGGATGTAATGCTGATTCTTCATGTTGGGAGGAGGGGGGAACTGTTGCTGAACCTCAGACATGCACTCTGATGCCTGTGATTTGGTCACTGTCCCTTGGCAAGATGGCATAGAGGGCACACAGAGGAAGGGGATGCAGGCTATCCTGATGAGACCTAATAGGCTATCACTAGAAAGACAGGGTAGGAGTTTCCCTCTCATCAGAGGTCTAGGGGAGGGGAATAGTGAGAAGAGGGAAACAGGGTGGCAATGGGAAGATAAGAGGGAGGGGATAACGATCAGGCTGTAATATGAATAAGTTATAATGAATAAAATAGTCATAAAAAGAAACTGTGAATGACCATTGAATTGTCATTCAGTTGAAGCCTGGATTGCCTTGAAGACTCCAAGAGTTTAGAGATGCCAGAACTGTGGGATACATGCTGAGCTAAGCTGCTAACAGGGAGTATAAGCAGCCCCTGAGAAAGGAATGGGTTGCAGTCAACAAAGATGAAAGGGTCAGAGATCTGAAGAGATGTAGAGCTTTGAGTTTGCCCAGCTATTTTACATCCTTGCTTAGGTCCAATATCTCTGCAAGGTGCTCCATTCTGTATGTTTTGGAATGGTAACATACATACTGTGCCATAATATATAGGAAATAGATGATCAACTTTTTAGTTTTGATTTCATAGGGGATTATAATTAAGAGATTTCATGAGCCTCATGATTCCCCATTTCCCCTAAGTGGGGTTGGGTAGGTTTTTCCTTGCTCTTTTGGGCTACAGATGATTATTTTCAGAGGGAATTGGTTATAAGTTACTATCGGTCTTATTCAGAGAAAAAACAAGGTTAGACATAGGGATGTCTCTCTTTTTCTTTCTTTTTTTTCATTCTTAGGCTTGGAGATAGGGTTTGAAAAGAAAGAAAAGGGAATATAGAAATATACAGGGGTGATTTAACAAAAAAATAGAATATTGAATCTACTCCTCAACTTAAGGAACATATTTTTAAAAATAAGTCTTACTAAATACACACACACACACACACACACACACACACACACACACACATTAGTCTATAAGCTTGATTTTTCTGATGAGCCCTAACTAATAATACTCACAATGACAAACAATAATTAAACTTGCTGAAATAATCTTTGAGTTATTCAGAATTAGAAATCAAATGCTCACTTTCCTGTTTTGATTCTCCAAAAAGTGCTTATGAATATGAAAACAGTATTTTTAAAATTTTAGAAAGTGCCACCTTATTTTTTATAAGAAACAATTTTATGAGGTAAAAGTATTATTCAGCTTTACACATTGAATCTGAAAACAATAGATTTAAATGATTTTTCTCAATGTCATCTAGTTTGAGAAAGGAATAGAGATATTTTATGTTTAGTTTTTTTCTGAATATGACTCCATACACTGAATTAAGTCATTCTATTATGAGATATATTCAAGGATTCCTTATATAGAACCTTGAAATATAATGATGGTAAAATATATATAGGATGAATTTTTTGTATAGACTGGAAGGAAGTTCATCCTTCAAAAAGGATTAGATTAGATTAGTGTGTGTGTGTGTGTGTGTGTGTGTGTGTGTGTGTGTGTGTGTGTGTGTGTGTGTCTGATGTATATATATATGTGGTCTTCATCATGAACTAATGCCTAATTGGAAGAATTAGACTGGCATTACTATAAAGTTCATTGTAGATTTTATTGCTCCTGGAACTGAGAGTCAGCTATACAGCAAACCCTACACTCTAACAAAAAACAAAAGTTGGCCACCATGGGATAAGAAAACTAGGCTTAAAGAAAGTATGGTCATCCAGGCTGGTGGATCTGGGCGCAGGGGGCTCTGCTCAACCTACTGTACAGACCCAGGACAATGCATGCAGTAAACCTAGACCCCCTAACCAGATCTAGCCAATGGACAGTACATTCTCCACAGTTGTCTGGAGAGCAGGGACTGACTCTGACATGAACTCTGGCCCTCCCTCTTTGACAACTTCTCCTTGGTGGGGAGACCTGGTAGCACTCAGAGGAAGGATAGGTAGACTACAAGGATAAGACCTGATAGGCTGTGATCATATGGTGGGGGAGGAGGTCCCCCTCTGTCACAGGCCTAGGGGAGGGGAAAAGGGTGAAAGAGGGGGGAGGGGAAGATACAAATGAGGGGATAACAATTGAGTTGTAATCTGAATAAATTATTTAAACAAAAATATTTTAAAAAGAAAGTATGATCACCAGTAAAGAAGACACTGCTTTCCTAGAAAGCCAGCCTTTAGATGTTTCTTTCTCATTTAATATGGCCAAAGAACCAACTGGAGCACCTTTTAAGGTTTACTTTTAGGCTGTGATGCACTATTGTTGTATAGAAATTAATTCCTTCAAGATAAATTTCCATCATATGATGAAGCTTATTAGACATGGGATGTTCCAAGGTAACTCTTAAATCCAGTAAGTAAACAATTCAAAGGCTTCAGTACACTAGTCATCTCACTACTACCCCAACACACACGGTTCTAGAAACAGTAAGGTTGGCTGAGAGACATTCCTTTTTTTCCTGTTTATTTATTTATTTATTTTTATTAATTCATTCATATTACATCTCAGTTGTTAGACCATCTCTTGTATCCTCCCATTCTTCCCTCCCTCCCATTTTCCCCTTACTCCCCTCCCCTATGACTGTGACTGAGGGGGAATTCTCCCCCTGTATATGCTCATAGGGTATCAAGTCTCTTCTTGGTGACCTGTTATCCTTCCTCTGAGTGCCAACAGGCCTCCCTATCAAGGAGACATGGTCAGAAATGGGGCCCCAGAGTTTGTATGAAAGTCAGACATCACTCACCACTCAACGGTGGTGTATGTCCTGTCCATCGGCTAGCATGGGTAGGGGTTCGAAGTTCACTGCAAGTATTGTCCTTGGCTGATGCCATAGTTTGAGCAGGAAGGACCGCAGGACCCAGATCCGCCCATCATACTGTTCTTCTTGTAGGTTTCCCGGACCCTTTGGATCCTTCTATTTCCCCATTCTCCCATGCTTCTCTCACCTAAAGTCCCAATAGGATGTCTTCCCCTCTGACCCACTTTCTTGGTAAGTAAAATCTTTCTTGGGACGTACCCCTTGGACTAGTGTCTCGATATAAGTGAGTATATACCATTTGTCTCTTTTTGCTTATGGGTGAACTCACTCATTATGATAATTTCTAGCTCAATCCATTTGTCCACAAATTTCAGGAATTCCTTGTTTTTAATAGCTGAATAGTATTCCATAGTGTAAATGTACCACAGTTTCTTTATCCTTTCTTCTACTGAGGGACACTTAGGCTGTTTCCAGGTCCTGGCTATTATGAATAAGGCTGCTATGAACATGGTTGAGCATATATCCCTGTTGTGTGGTAGAGCAGTTTCTGGGTCTATTCCAAGGAGTGGAATAGCTGGAACTTGAGGAAAGCCTATTCCCATTTTTCTGAGAAAGTGCCAGATAGATTTCCTAAGTGGTTGTACTAGTTTGCATTCCCACCAGCAATGAAGCGGTGTTCCTCTCTCTCCTCAGACCACCCGGGCTACTTATTAGATTCCCAACAAGGCAAGATGCCTAAACAAGGGTCAGGCTAGCAGATCTGCCTACATCAGATACCCTGCGTCTTGTCTAAGATGCTGGGAAGTTGTGCACTAATGTCCCAGCTACCAGCTTTCATGAGTCACTTTCCATATTGGTGTGGACTTTTCGTGATGCTCTTGTCTTTGAGTCGATTTTGCTCCAGAAAGTAACCCCTGTCCCACACACCAGTAGAAAAAAAACAATAAAAACATTGGTTCTCCAAGTTTTACTTTGGTTGTATCCTTATTTTGGTAAGTCATTGGTTCCCTATCTGGGATGAGTAGACACTTGTAGTTGTCTCAAGGACAGTGTCACTCAACAAGTAGTCCATAAGTTGAATGTATTAAAGACAGAATATTTTCACATGATAGTTTTAGTATTTTTAAAAAGAAAGTTGATCACAAGAGCCATTATCATTTTAAAGAGATATTACTCTGGTAAGTTTCCTTCATTGTATCTCTTCATTTATAGTTTCACTACACTTGTTAATTTATTAATGAAATGTCAGACTTCTGAATTTAAAGAAGTCTACTTTTCACAAATGTCCAAGTTCTCAGAGTTCTGCTGTTGTCCCTATGATATTCCTGTTTCTGTCCAATATTTTATGTGTAATTCAACCAAAATTGAGCCTTTTCTTCTTCCAAAGTTATTCTATGAATACCATGAATTATTCTTTAATCATTCTGGCACAGGTTTGTTAGATAAAAATAATACATTAAATTTTGTTTTAAAAATTCTGGTAAACTAGCTTGTCTTGTCCTTCTGGGAGTTTTTATAACTAGTCAATTTATCCTTACCTCTAAAAAATAAATTCATGTCATATCTTTTCAGATGTGTAAAACAGTGTGAGGGAAGGTCTAGGGTGAATAAACACCTGGGAAATAGGAAGAAATTCCGTGAGATGAATTTTTTTCTAGTCAAGACTCAAAAACTGCAATCACAAACTCATACTAGCTGCAATTATCTGTATCGTATCTGTGCAGGAATGATCCTATCAACAGTTAACCATGGATGAGGAAGCCTATCAGATTCCTACCCATCAGGGATGAACTAATGGCTACAGGTATATCCTGCAAGATGAGAATTGTCCTCTTCAATTGTCTACCCACTGCTGAGCCCACTAGATTCCAAATGATGACCTCGAATTTGATGGTCACATAGATGAGCCAATTTAACATCAGTTGGTCACAAAATTAATTAAAAATAAATGAATTTGAAGAAGGGAATTGTAGGGAGGAGTGAGGATGATAAATATAGGAGGTGTGCTGCATAATTTTATGTCAATTTGGTACAAGCTAAAGTCATATGAACGCAAGGAACCTCAATTTAAAAAATGGATACATATATGTGCTGCCTAAGAGTCTCCACTTAGCAGGGTATAGGGACAGATGCAGGGACTCTCAGCCAGAGGAACACTGAGAGATCTGTATGAAAGATTGGTTGAATGGAAGGACCCATAGTGGTCAGGAGCTCCACTGGGAGAACATCAAAGCCCAGGGATCTGGACCCAGGGTGGGAGAAGCTGCACAAACTGATGTACCAATCAAGGACAATGCATGAAGTGAACCTAGACACCCTGTTCAGATCTATCCAATGGGGAGAGGCAGGGACTGCCTCTGACATCAACTCTGGTGCCCACAATTTGATCACTTACCTTTGGCAGGGTGACCTTGGGGACATACAGAAGAAGGGGATGGAGGCTATCCTGATAAACCGTGGTCAGATGTTGGGGAAGGAGGGTTCCCCTGTCAGAGGTGTGTAGGCCTGGCTGTCCTGGACTGGTTTGTAAATGAGGCTGCCTTTGAACTCACACAGCTCTGCATGCCTATGCTTCCCCTAAGTGCTGGGATTATAGGCATGGGCCTTCTCCTTCCAATTCATCCCAACTCCCACCTCCCCTCCTCTCTCCTTTGCCTTCTTCCCACTTTTCCTTCTCCTGTCCATTCCTCCTTCCTTTCTCTTTAGAAATGATAGGTCTCCTATGGATTCCAATGAGTCCAGGTATGTCAAATCACAGTAAGACTAGATACATGCTCTCCTATTGAGCCTCGACAAAGCAGCCCAGTAGAAGGAAAGGGTTTCCAAAACAGACAGTAGAGTCAGAGACAGCCTCTGATCCAGCTGTTAGGAATTCTACTTGAAGATAAAGTTACAGAATTGTAACATATATGCAGAAAGCCTAGGTCAGTCCCATGTAGGCTCCTGGTTGGTACTTCAGTTCTCTCTGAGCCTCTATTTGATCAGGTTAGTTGATTCTGTAGGTTTTCTTGTGGTCTCCTTGACCCCTCTGGCTATTGAGGTTGAGACAGCAAAGAGGATTTTATTCAATGGGTTTAATAAAAACAGATGGATTAGGAGGTGACTGTCACATTATTACTGACAGTAACAGGACTATTTCATGATATGTTACATCAAATTTTGGAGAGAGATGGAGTCAGATATATTTTCTTTAGGACTCAACAAGACAATTACGCTTAAAACTTCACTAATTTACCTAATAATTTTCAGTTTTAAATATGTATTTTATTATTAATTAGGTGTACTTGTGTTTTCTTTGTGTGCATATGAATATAGATGCCCATAGAGGCCAGAAGAAGACATAAGATCCTCTGGAGCTGGAGTTACAGATGATTGTACTTCAGCATGAGCAAAGAATATTTGAGGTCTTTTCAGTTGGTGGCATTTTTGTTGAGGAAATCTGCAGTTTTTTATTGACAATTGGTATTGCTATATATATTAAGGATAAAATGAAATCTGTGTCTGTGAGGGATCTCATGCTGCAAGGAAAAGTTAGGCTTGATTAACCTCAATCTTTGACAGACTGGCAGAGTATAAAAAATGGAAAAACAAATAAACAAACAAAAAACCAAAGCTTGACATCTGAGTGTCATAAGTACAGTGTACTTTTGAAGCAAACAGGAAATGGAAAGTTTCTGGTGTCTATTTGAAATATAAATGTTATTTGAGCCAGTGTCAAGGATGCATGAAATTAAATTTGGAAATATCCTCTCTGAGAAATGCCAGTTTTCCCTACATTAAGTAGTTAGAATCTTGGTAAAAATTTAAATTAGCAAACATAAATAAATAAAAAAAAACCCTGTTACCTACTTACAGAAATGTATGGCACTGACACAAATGCTTTTGTCTTTCTGTGCAACCAATATACACTGATGATTTAAGGGGTTGAAGGAAAACTTAAGTAGTTGTAAAAGAGATGTGGAAAGTCTGGTATTAAAAAAAGGATCTTGGGGGTTAGCTGTTTTCTGAATAGGACCAAAAGCTACAGGTTTTAAACCATTTGGAAAAGCCAACCTCATCGAAAGTATGCTTTTAATAGATTAATTAAGCTTTAAATTAACATTCAAAGAGTCACAAAAAGAGCTCAGGGATTAAGTTCAGTTCCCACCACCCACAACTACATATAATTCCTGCTCCAGGGATTCTGACATCCTCTCCTGCCTCTGTGGACACTCAGATGCATATGGAGACACACACACACACACACACACACACACACACACACACACACACACGTATGTATATTCACAATAAATCACCAGTAGTATTCAGAGATGTATTTTAATTTTAAATACTAGAAATTGATATGATGTGATTTATGAATAACTTAAATTTTAAATATTGAAGCTGTCAAAGTAGGATATAGCTTATTAGTACATTTTGTCCAAAATTTAAAATATACATTATAGTTTACATAAGTATCATTTTAAATCATTTTCTATTCACATATATGATACTAAAGTCAGATGTTGAAAAATAATATTGAATAGTGTTATTCCTTTATATAAATGAATATAATTTATAGGAATATGATTATAAAATATAATATCGCCTAATACATGTTTAAAATATTGATTTTGGGGTGGGTCATAAATATTCTTTTCAGAAAGTAGCATTTACTTTCTTATATTGCAAATTTCTAAAATTAGATCATATTGTCCTCTTAGACAATTTTTTTCATAATTAAATTGTGTGCTGCTCTTTCTCATTTATCATTTGATGCTTTCAACAACTTTAGGAATTAATGAAAAATGACATGTGTAATGATAGATAAGTAAAATGAAATTCGTATTACTAACAAGATTAAAACAAAATGGCATGCTTCATAGGTAAAAGGAGAGCCAACACTTGAAATTCTTGCTTTCTAATCCAGTGTTCCTTCCATTATACTGTATGCTTTCTTTTTGTTTATTTATTTTATAAATTATACAACATATTGTGATTATATTTCTCCTCTTTCAGTTGATACCTGCTGGGAAAGGGAAAGTTGTTTGTTTTTCTTCACTTTCAGAAGCAGACCTTCATTCAATATTCATATTACCCCAATCATGAAAGAAGTTCAGTTTTGCAAATGTTACTGAATTGTTTGTGATTTATACATGCATATAATATATGATTATGCAAAATGCAATTATAATATATTATATGTAATATAATATACATATAAATAAAACATATCAAATATATCACATATATTTTATAATTATATTTGTATATTTTATAGCACATATATTATTCATATGATGTATTTTCATAAAATATATTCTGATCATGGTTCTCCTCCGCAAACTCCTCTCAGATTCTCTCCTCCCACTCAACTCTACTATCTCTCTCTTTCTTTCTTTCTTTTTTTCTTCCCAAATCAAATGGACAAACATTTTTTTAAAACCTGTTATATTTATGGTTGTGAGCCTAGCCTTTAATGGCTGAGCCATCTCTTCAGCCCTCTGGTTGTTTACTTGTATATTTTGTGTATTTGTTGCTATTGTAAACAGGGGTCCTGCTCAAACTATGGCACCAGCCACGGACAATACATGCTGTAAACTTCAAACCCCTACCCAGATCTAGGCAATGGACAGGACATTCTCCACAGTTGAGTAGAGAGTGGGGACGGACTTTCACACAAACTCTGGTGCCCCATATTTGACCATGTCCCCTGGATGAGGAAGCCTGTTGGCAATCAGAGGAAGAATAGCAGGCTACCCAGAAGAGACTTGATGCCCTATGAGCCTATACAGAGGGAAGAGGTCCCCCTCAGTCACAGTCATAGGGGAGGGGAGTAGGGGAAAAGCAGGAGGGAGGGAGGAATGGGAGGATACAAGGGATGGGCTAACAATTGAGATGTAATTTGAATAAATTAATAAAATATTAAAAATACTTCACCACAATTGAAAATTTTTAAACACCTGACAGAATTTTTTGAAATGTAAGAAAGAATACAAGGAACACACATATAATACCAACAAATACACAAAATATACAAGTAAACAACCAGTAAGACAAAACCTTCCCAAGCAAAACAAATGTTTATCCACTGTAAAAAGAATAAGGAGACTTCCCCCAACACAGACTCAAAGATAAGATGAAAACTGCTCAATGTTCCTAACTGGAAAACAAGAGATCAAGAATATAAGTTGAGTTCTATCTGTTTGTTTTGTTTTGTTCTGTTTTGTTTTCATTTTACATCCTGATTATAGCCCCATCCCTCCTTACCTCCTGGCCCACCTTCCCTTATTCTCTGCTATCCCTCAGTCCTCAGAAGGGGAGAATCCCTCCTCCCCTATCATATATCCTCAGCCTATCAAGTCTCATCTGCTGTGGCTTGGCATGGCTGCCCCACCAGGGAGAAGTGGCCACCAGAGTCCATGTCAGAAGTACGCCATACTCCCCATATTATGGGACCCACAAAGAGACTGTGCTGCCTATCTACTACATCTGAGCAGAGGGTCTAGGTCCTCACCATACACGGTCCTTGATGGATGCATGAGTCTCTGCAGCACCCTCATCCTCCACCCAGATTTGTTGGCTCCATTAGTCTCCTTGTGTAGCCCCTGTCCCCTCTACATCTTTCTATCCCAAAACTCTTCCATAAAACTCCCTATGCTCTACCCCAAAGTTTGCCTATGAGTCTCAGCATCTGCTTCAATCCCCTGCTCAGTGGAACCACTCAGACGACCTCTATGGTAGGATACCATCCTGTTTCTTCTCCTCAAATGCTTCTGGTGTCTATTCTATTTCATCTTCTGAGTGAAAATTAAGCATTCTCTTTAGGGTCCTCTTTGTTATGTGGTATCTTTAGGTTTGTGTATTGTGGTGTGGATATCCTGTATTAGGAGGTAGTGTTCACTTATAAATGAGTATATACCATGCATATATATCTGGGTCTGGGTTACCTTACTCAGGATGATCTTTTCTAGTTCCATCCATTTGTCTGCATATTTCAAGATTCCCTTGTTTTTAATAGCTGAGTAGTATTCTATTGTGTAAATATACCACAGTTTCCTTATCCATTCTTTGGCTGAGGGACATCTAGTTTGTTTCTGGATATTATGAATAAAGCTGCTATGAACATAGTTGAGCAAATGTCCTTGTTGTATGGTGGAGTATACTTTAGGTATATAGGTTTGAGGTGGAACTATTCTCAATTTTCTGTGAAAGGACCAGATTGAATTCCAAAGTGGTTGTACAAGTTTGCACTTCCACCAGCAATGGAGGAGTATTCATTGTTCACATCTCTGCCAACATGTGCAGTCACTTGAGTTTTTGATCTTAGCCGTTCTGATATTTGTAGGGTGGAATTTCAGTCATTTTGGTTTGCATTTCCCTGATGACTAAGTACATTGGGCATTTATTTTAGTGTTTCTAGGTCACTCAATATTTCTTTGTTGAGAATTCTGTTTCATTCTGAACCCCATTTCTTAATTGGATTATTTGGTTTGGTGGTGTTTAGTTTCTTTCATTGTTTATGTATTTTGGATATTAGTCACACCAAGATACTTTATATTCTTGTGGCTATTGTGAAAAATGTCCTTTCCCTAATTTCTTTCTCAGACAGATTGTCTTTTGTATAAAGGAAGGTTCCTGATTTTTTAAAATTAATTTTGTATTCAGCCACTTTCCTGAAGGTGTTTCTGTGTTTCTTGGTAAACTTTTTGGGGTTACTAATGTATACAATCATATCATCTGTGAATAGTGATATTTGACTTCTTCCTTTCCAATTTATAACACTTTGATCTTCATTGTTTGTTTTATTGCTGTAGCTTATGGCTCAAATACTGTACTGAAGAGACACACAGAGTGTGAACAGCCTTGCCATATCCTTGATTTCAGTGGAACTGATTTAAATTTATCTCCATTTAGTTTGTTGTTAGCTATATGTTTGCTGCATGTTGCCTTTACTATGCTTAGGTATGTGCTTTGAAACCTCAATCTGTCTATGTTTTTTAACAAGAACTCCTGTTGGATTTTGTCAAATGCTTTTTCAGTATCTAAGGAGATAATAATGTGTTTTTTCTTTACGTTTGTTTATATGATGGGTTAAATGAATTAATTTTTATATATTGAACCACCCCTGGAGGGAGTCTGATGATAGATTCACTTGTTTTCTCATGATTTCCGTAGGCTGGAAGCTCTGATGCTCCACTGGTGTGGATGGCAGGAGGCTAGCCCTGTCGTTTTGGGCTCTCACAGCCAGCGATCCTCAGCTCCCCTTTGCTGTAGGTCCTGCAATCGTTCTGGGTCTCTGAATGAGCGTTGGGTCAGGCCAAGGTATCCACAGCCTTCCAGTTCTCCTGCCAAGTCCAGCCAGGGATACTGGGCCCAAACCATGGATCGAGCTCAGCTAGATTCTCAGGGCCTGAACCATCTGCCCCAGCAGGAGAACTGTGGCTGCCCTGAGGTAGTGCCTCGGGCAGAATTGCTTGCTGAGCTGAGCCAGTGTCTCCACGGCACAGCGCACTGAGCGAACCTGGGACTCTGGGGCTGAACTGTCCGCTGAGTCCAGTTTGGGTCTCAAGGCACCACGTGACCCAAATCCTGTCCAGAGTCCCCTCTCCTGCAGCAACTCCCACCATCCACCACACCAATCACCTCCACCAGAAGGCTCTGAGCTGCAAACCTCAGCCACCGCCGCTGGTGCCGCTGCTGCTGTTGCTGTCTCTGCCGCTGCTGCTCTCGCTTGTGTCTTTTTAATGGGGAGTTGATGCCATTGTTGTTGAGAGACAATAATGTCCAGTGGTTGTTAGTCGCTACTTTTTGAGGTTCATGGTGGTAGACTGTGTGTGCGTTCTTTCTTTTGGTTTTGAAGATGTGGAATTATTTATATACTATGTTTTCCTGGATGTAGTTCATGTCACTATGTGAGAAGTTCCTCTAGTATCTTTTGTAATGCTGGAATTGTATCTAGTATTGTTTATACTTCTTTTTGTCAAAGAATATGTGTTTTTTTCCTTCTATGGTGATTGAAATTTTTGCTGGATATAATACTCTTGGTTGGCATCTGTGGTCTCTTACTGTTGGCATGACACCTGTTCAAACCCTTTTGGCTTTCATAATCTCTGTTGAGAAGTCAAGTATAATTCTGATAGATTTACCTTTATATATGACTTGGCCATTTTCTCTTGCAGATTTCAATATTATTTGTTTGTTCTATACATTTAGTGTCTTAATTATTATGTGACAGGAGGATCTTTCTTTTCTGGTCCAATCTACTTAGAGTTTTGTAGACCTCTTGTATCTTTATGGACACTTCTTTATTTAAGTTGGGTATGTTTTCTTCTATGATTTTGTTGAAAATGTTTTCTGGGCCATACAGCTTGAGTCTTCTTCTATTGCTCTTATTTTTAAGTTTGGTGTTTTTATAGTGTCCCAGATTTATTGGATGTTTTGAGACAACAACTTTTTTGTTTTAACGTTTTCTTTGACTGATGTCTCTATAACTTCAACCATATCTTCTATACGTGAGATTCCCTCTTCCATCTCTTGTATTCAGTTGCTGTTGCTGCTTGTGTATGCAGTTCCTGTTTTATTTCCTATGCTTTCCAACTCCTTTTTTTTTGCCTCAGATCATGTTTTCATTGCTGTTCCTAATTCCCTTGTTATGTCTTGAATAGTTTCATTCATTTCTTTCATTTGATTATATTTTCCTATATTTCTTCAGGATTTATTCAATTCCTTCATCTGTTTGAAAACATTCCAATAATATCTGACTGTTAAACAACAGAGCAAGGATATAAGTTAGGTTAAAACTCCAAATCCAACATCACTCAGCTGTCCTCTTTTCTCTCTCTCATCATTTTTTGTTACTATAATTATAGTTCTTCAGGCTAATTAAATTTCAGTAGATAAGCTTAATAGAAAATGCCTTTGTTTAGCTTAGACAGTGGTAACATCGAATTTATAACTTATGAGGGCAAGCACAACTAGCAGAACACCATTCACTTTTGTGACTGTAAAATTCCACATAAACTTAAAGCCCAAAGAGACAATCTACTTAAGTTTCACTATATGTTTCCCAGATCAATTTATGTGGTAAGGTCCATCCAATAGATGGAAAAATGGTACCTTTATCTGAGAGGATCCTTGATTCATAATATTGTAGGAATGCAGAATAAGAAGTGGTAGAATGCAACACTAATAGAGAACTTTTCTAATTTAAGCAAAAAAAAAAATCACATATGTGAAAACTAATATTAAAAGAATTGAACGGGCATACAACAGAATCTGTTTTTAAAAGGATATGCTTTTATTAAGTATTTTGAGAGAGTTCTGATCTTGCTTTAAAAATATAATTTATTTCCAAACTGTTTTTATTTTAAAATACATTATAAATGTCTTTACTGTGAAACCTGATATGTATGCAAGGTGATAGATATATTAGTTTGAGTGATTTAATTACTTTTCTGTGAAAACATATATCAAACTGTCACATTATCTCCAAAAAATACATACTTTAAAAAGAATTACAATCATAAAGCAAATGCACAGTTACTGATATTTAAAGAGTCCAAAATGGCATAGCTGCATTTTTATCACTTTAGTTTGAAATATATACTTATGATAAATTTATTAGTGTTATTTTTAGTGAATTCATATACTATTATTGAAATGTGGGTGAAATAAGTTTATGATGGATTTTATCCCTCAGTTTACCATCCTAGTATTTCTATTAAAATAATTATTTTATAAGTTGTATAAACAACTCTGTCTATGAAAAACATTGAGAGATGAAAACATGTCTTAAATTTGGATTGACATTTTAAATGGAAAGCTTCTGTCAAATGGTTATAAAATAAATAATTTACTGTAGTTTTGTGGAGTTCATAATTTCAAAAAATCGTATTATTTCTATATTTTAATATGACTACCAAATATTATAAATTATAAATATAAAACTACCTCAATTTTACTTTTGGTGGTGAAGTGAAGAACACTTGGAAATGATTATAGTTTATTAAATGTTGTATTCAATGTCTTCAAATATTTGAAATATCATTTGAGAAATGGTAACAGTTTTGCATTTACAGTAAGCATTTGTCTTTTATTTATACAGTGGTACTTTCAATTTTTTGTAGTTGTTCCAGGTTAAAAACTTTCAGAAGTATGGCATGAATTTAGCAATACAAAAGTGAGGCAAGAAACCAGCAATTATCCACTAATAAAGACATGTTATGAACAAATGCTTTGGATGTCTCTAAAGGGACTGAAAATAAGACTGCTTTAGTTTGTGGGAATAATGTTGACAGAGTTGTTTGAGAATGTTTTCTATTCAGTCTAATAAGTGGTGAAAATGGAAAACCTTATATATAAAAGAACATGGAAAAGCTGAACAGTGATAAGTAGAAACATGAGTAGAATTATGAAAATGTGGGGTCCTCAAGAGACCATCTTAGTTCCTAATTTCTATTTATTAGGATCTTTGAATTAAATCAGGTATAGGAAAATAGAGCATCAGCAATAGATGCCCAGAAGCATTTCTTGTTAATCTAATGTCTGAATAGTGGCTTATAATTCAAACATTTCCAGCCTCCTGATAAAAACCTAAGTGCAGATTGCTATTAAAACTCATGCTGCCATTACAATTGTATTCTAGCCTAGCCAAAACAGGTTAAGATATTGAATCAGCACTGTTATAAAGGTAACTATGATGTTTTCCTGGATTCTCAATGTTTCCATTGGTAGGAAAATCTGTCATTTGCTTTCTAGCTTCTTCCTGACTTTATAGTAAAAGTTTGTTTCATGACATGAAATTCAGAGAATTCATCACAAAATATCTGAAGGCTTTTCTTTAATCTATTTACACATAGACTCAGGTAGTATAATTGTGGATATATAGAATACATTTTGTATCTGTTCATTGACTGATAGACATCTAAACTCATTTTATTTTCTCACCATTATGAACTGTATAGCTAAACATAAGTGTACAAGTCTGTACACAGTATGTTGACTTAGACTCTTATGGGTATATATAACCTAAGAGTGCTAATTTCTTTTTTCCCTCCTTTTATTTTTTTCATTTATTTATTGATCAACTTTATATCTCTATCATAGTCCCCCTCTCTCCTATTCTCCCATTCCCCACCTCATGCACCTCTCCACATACAGACAAAACTTGGCACAACAGTGACAGCAGGACTAGATACATCCTCTCCAATTGAGGCAAGGCTTGACAATTGTTGGTCTTATTTCTTGGGCAACTAGGGTCCTTGACACCTAATGGCCCAAAGGGGGAGAGAATATATTAGTACTGTTTTGCTAAATTGACATAGTATCAACTGCCTTGTAAATAAATACCCTGTATCCATATAGTAGTTTGGTTCTCAGATCTTATCAGAGATGATGCATTAGGGATTAGGTGGTGGTAAATGCAGAAACTAACAACTGCTAAAAATAAAAATATGTTGAATTCTTAGTAACAGATGAGATATCTATATCACACTTCTTTCATCTAATGGTACAGGGGCTATCAAGAAAGTTTGAACAATAACTGAAAGAGCCAGAGGTGGTCCATGATGAATGGTGTAAAACAGTATTTTCTGGATAGAACAGGGCTGGTTTACTCATGAATTGATAGCATCATTGGTTGCCTGCACATGGTGTGAACAATATCAAGCTCATCAATATCACAACACAGAGTGGGGGATGTCCCATAAGCTCCCAATTTTAAGTGAAGAGCTATTGACAATTGATGGCTTCTAAGGAGTAAGAGTCAGTTTTCTTTTAAAATATAGCCCTTTGGACTACTAAGCCCTATTTTGGGATACCTTTTGTCAAACATATCTACTCAAGGCACAGGGATTTAAGTTTAAGAGGTGGCAAATGAATGTAAGATCAAGAAGTGGTAAATGACTCTCAGGGAACAACATGTCTTGGACACAACAAGGATGCTGCTCACAGAGAACTCATAAGAACTGTGACAGAATGTACACAGCTTTCAGAAGTTCAGTTCAGACAAAACTTAAGAACAAAGAAGGGAAAGTCTCACTTCTAAGTTATTTGCACTTGATACAAGTTAAGAAAGTGGAAATCATCTTTCTCCAGCGGAGAGACATTGGGTATATCTCCATTCTCCATGATTAAGAATTGTTGACCAATATAAAATTCATTCCATATTGATTTTATATGCTCCTTTCTGTTTTGTCTTGATAATTTTTGCCTTCTTAAAAGTGTGTTTATTGATTGACAAAAAGAGTTTATTGACTGTTTCTGGAGGGAAGAACATGAAGTTGGATGGGTAGGAATATTAGGAGGATCTGGGAGGAGCTATGGTAGGGGAAAGAACATGGTTAAAATGTATCATGTAAAAATCTGAATAAAAAGTGTGGTCCTTGATAGGTTAGCCATGTATCCATTGAATGGCCACACATCTATTAATATATAGTGGCATGCAAACAAATGTGGCACCTGAAGTTTGGAGAGGGTGGGAGTGTATCTGAGAAAATTTAAAAGAGGATTGTGGTTTAATATTCTCAAAATAAATTATGTGTGTATGTATGTGTTTGTGTGTGTGTGTAATTCTCAAATTGGTAAAAATATATTTTAAAAAGCTACACCTCACTCCATTCATAAAACTGTCATATGAACAAATGCCAAGTGCTGGTGAAATTATGAATAATGAGGAACCCTTTAAATAGTAATGGGGACAATGTATAGTGCCACTTTGCAAATCAGTGTGGTGATTAAAAAAAAGTAGAGAACTATCATATGACATGGCTGAATGAGTCCTGAAAACTCACACAAACAACTTTAAATCAGTGTACTATAAAAAGGTATATTCAAATTAAGTGTTACTATAGTAATAATAGCTATGAAATGGAACCATCCTAGGTGTTCATTATCAATGAATAGAGGGTACATAGGACCTATAGCCATAAGGAAAGATGAAATCATAACATTTATTCGTGAAAATAGATGGAACTTGAAATCACATTAGGTAAGGGGGAAATGGGAGCATCGTGAAGAACTACTAGGACCAAATCAGACTAAAAACTAGTATGGCAAATGACAAATTCTGTAGCTCAATTATTTGATTTCTAGGACGTTAGTTTCAAAATGCTTATATGGCTCTTCTCTAACTTTACTGCTCACAATACAGGTCTCCCTCTTTGGCTGGTCCTACTCCTTTTACCCTGCTCTTCTCTGTGGGTGTCTCAGATTTCTGTCATCTCCAAGATTTTGCAGGCTTCACTGCAACTTTGTCTTATTTTTTATTCCTTCCCTCAATGGACTCTTGCAGCCTCTTGCCACTCTGGACCTTCTTGGAGGAACTCCACTGCACTTCATAGCTTTCTAAAACTATAGGTGTGGTGGGGTGGAACCAATAGGCCACTCATACTTTAATGTTTTGTGAGTATCCAGTACCTGTGGATGACAGACATTGCCAAGTTCAAGTACCAGCTTGAGAGCAGATTCTGACCCTCTGAATCACACTGGCAGTTGTTTCTAGGGGCCAGGAATTTCATTAGTAGGCTTTCTCTTTTCATAGTTTTGAAACTTAGCTGGCCAAGTGCTTGCCTTCAGAACACCTTTATGATGGTTTTAGTGAAGAGCAGGATAGGTCTTCTTAATTGTCCTAATCGCCTTAATATTACAGCCTCTCTTTAAGTACTTATTGGCTGCATCATTAAGCTCACTATGCTCCTTTTCTCTCTAAAAATGTACATTTATGTGTCTTTTTCTGCCTCATTGTTTTCTTTTCTTACTGTCAACGTGCATATGTATTACCAGATTTAATTTCCTCTACCAAAGAGATTAGTTCACTACTTTTTAACTTAGCCTTAGGCAAATTATCAGAGCAAAGGCAGAAGGCAGACAAATTAGTTGACAAAATATCATAGGAGTGGCTTCTGTCCCTCTTGCTATTAAGGCCTTGCTTCACTTAGAAACCCCTTGAGCAAGGCCTCTATAGTCATATTTGTTCACCTCATTCAACTACTATGATAGCCCACTAAAGTTCCAAATTCTTAAATGTTTCCCCCAAATTCATAATCAGGTTTTTCATAGCCCTTTCTCTAGTACCAACTTCTGAATTCATTCCCTTTTATTGGTCTGATAACATACCATAGCCAATAAAATTTGTAGAAGAAAGAGTTTAGTTGACTTAATGTTTCAGGGGAAAAGTTCTTAGCATCATTGAAAGACTGGCAACACAATGGTACAAGAGGAAAATGAGACATCACATCTTCAACTTCAAGCATGAAGCAGAGTTTGAACTAGAAGTAACAGCAAATGACAAATTCTTAAGGCATGACTCTAGTGCCATACTCACTCTAGCAATTTTGCACTACATTCTCAAACAGTACCTTTAACTATGGATCATGCATGAAAATACTTGTGCCTATGAGGAACAATTTCATTCAAACTACACAATTAACTCTTTGTGACACGAAATAAAAAGGGACCATTGGAAGGGTGGAAGTTTGAGGAGAAAGGGAGGAAATAACACTTGATGCGAAGAAAGAACAAGAGCACATTATGTATGAAAATGCTATAATGAAACCCATTACTTTGTATGCTAATTTAAAAACTAATCATCTAAACATTTTGCTTGAGTGCAATGCCTGGTTTGGTGCTCTGCCAATTTCTTGCTCTTACACAGTTTATGATGTATTCAAACTCGAGGGTAGCTATTCATCTATACTTTAGTCAGATCAATCATAGAATATGCCACTTTGATGATAAAGATTGCTAATTTTGTGTTGATTACATTCCCCCCACACAACCTCCAATCATAGTTTTATTTGCTCTGCTTCATTCAGCAAGCTGCTGTTGGACTTGATCATGTTCTACAATAGCAGCATTTAGCTTTTGAAGATTTTAAAGGAAAATAATTAAATTGGAGTGTTTACCTTTGCTCAGCCCAGTTTTCTTCCCAGCAGTTTTGGCTGTTTTTGATGATAGCTTTGCTGTTTCTCTGGATTAGATTCTCTTTCATTTGAAGCTGAAAAACACACTCTTCGATGATATGGCAATTTCACAGAAACAAATGAGAGCATTCAATCTGTGTTGCCTCATCTAATGCCTGCAATCGATACATCCTTGAATGACTGATTTAACAGTGACTGTGTCTTTATGAAAGTGATATTGCACAAAGCCTGGATTCACGGTGGGGAAAAAAGCTGAGATTGGTTGCAGGCAGTGTTCTTCCCTCATTCTGGCAGTGTTTCCAAAACCACTACCTTGCTGCTGTGCTAAGTCAATTACCACTTTAAAAGGTCAGAAGAAGTGACATTTTTCTCTTCCCAGGTACCAGCATTCAGTGAATTGCTCACAGTTGCCACAGGATAAAGAACAGGAAGAACAAACACATGTATACATTAGTGATTATTCAATTGGCTTAGGTTGTTGCATTAGCCTGAAAGCCTATGGTAGTATATATTTTACTTTTCTTTGTCTAGTGCCCATAGCAAGGCCATAAGTGCTACATTGATATTAATTTCTGTGAAAAATACAGCTTTTCCTTAGAAATCTGTGTATAGAAATATGTATCCATAGCATTGGATAAGCACTGTGTATTTTAGACTATTATACTATTTATGTGTATATGCTGTTTAAAAAATAAGTAAAACTAAGGCAAAATTTCAATAATTGAATAATTCATTACTTGTTTGGAACTATGTGGAAAACTTTGCAACAATCATTTCCTTTCCTGGCATAAAAATTAAATAAATTTTGGTGGTTTAAGAATTATTTAATGCAGTGATACATGCCTGTAATCCCAGCAGTTGGGAGGCATAAGCAGGCAGATTGCTGTGAATTTGAGGCCATCCTGGTCTACAAAGTGAGTCCAGGACAGCCAGTGTTACACAGAGAAGCCTTGTCTCAAAAAACCAACAATAAAAATTTTATTTAATGAGTCTATGATCAATCCTTTCATAGCCAAAATTCTACCTACTTAAGGCATATTATTTTGATTTCATTCTAGTAAAAATGTATATTTATCTTGTTGATGCTTTCTAGAATTCAATGAAAATAAAGACACAATATTCCCAAACTTATGGGACACAATGAAAGATAGTACTAAAAGGAAAGTTCATAGCACAAAGTGCCTTCATAAGGAAATGGGAGAGATCACATACTAGCAATTTTAAAGCATTTGAAGCTTAAATAAAGACTATTGCATTGTGTGTCTCATTGTTTCAGTTTCCAACTAAGAATTATTCTAAGTGTCTACTGTCATCTGTTGCTTCTAAAAGTCAGAGAGTATCCTAAGTTTATCTTCCTAACCATTTCAGTCTATTTCTGACAACACTTCTCAATACTGTAACCTGTGCTATAAAAAACAACAATATATGCCAACTTAAAAATATAGGTGACTGTTTTGTAGAAAAGTATTTATGAGATTTATGAGTAGAATTGGCAAGTCATTGGGACACATGATATAAAAATACTGCCATAGTTTTATATCAGTTGTTGTGATAAAATACCATGACAAGAATAAAATACAAATATGCTGAGGGTGTTCAATATATATAAGAAAAATTTTCTCCCTTCCCCAAACTCCAGGATTAGTGACTCATGAGACTCATTAAATATTATAGAAATACCTAGGTCATAGAGCTAGGTTCTTCTTTGACTAGCTCATACCTTATAATAACCCATTATATTAATCTACATTCTGCCACATGGCTGGTTACCTGAGATGAGGCACCATGCATCTTGCTCTCCTCACATCTTGCTGGCAAATCTCACATACTTAGCTCTATTGTAGAATCCCTTCTGCCTGCCAGATGTCTCACCTATTTTCTACCTCAGCTATAGGCCATAGTTTTATTAATTAATAAGTGTTGCATCCACACAATACACAAGAGATTCCTTCTACATGAAAATACATGTATATGTACGGGTTCCCTAGTTGGTATTGGATAACCAGTTATGGTGCTCAAACCTGGGCAAAACTTAGTCTCCCTCCCTATGCAGCCATTAATTGCCTATAACTTCTCATTTAGGAGTGAGCTCTGTGACTTTTTCCCTATTCACGTTGGCATGCAAGTCAGTGTTTCCGTTGTTCAGGTATTATGTAGATAGCAATATTCTTATTTATTTATTTATTTATCTTTTTACTTATTTATTCACTTCACATCCTAGGCATAACAGCCTCCCTCCTCTTCTCCCAGTTCCACACTGCTTGCCCTCTCTCTCTCCCCTATACCTCAGAAAAGGGGGAGCTCCCTTACTGACTCATTTGGCTCATCAAGTCACATCAAGACTGAGTTCCTCCTCTTCGCCTGTGGCCTGGCAATGGAGTCCCATCAGGGGAAGGTGATCAAAAAGCAAGCAACAGAATCATGTCAGAGACAGCCCCAGCTTCCCTTACTACTGAACCTGCATGAAGCCTGATCTGCAACAGTTACATCTATGTAGAAGACCTAGGTCCAATCAATGCATGGACATTGGTTGGTGCTTCAGACCCCACAGGCCCCTCAGAGGCCTGGTTAGTTGACTCTGTTGGTCTTCTTGTAGATATCTTGTCACATCTACATCCTTTTTTTTTTTTTTTTTTTTGGTTTTTTGAGACAGGGTTTCTCTGTGTAGCCTTGGCTGTCCTGGAACCACTTTGTAGACCAGGCTGGCCTCGAACTCACAGCGATCCGCCTGCCTCTGCCTCCCGAGTGCTGGGATTACAGGCATGCGCCACCATGCCCGGCTGTCACATCTACATCTTTTTATCCTTCCCACTTTTATACTCTCTATACTTTTTCCAATGTTTGGCTGTGAGCCTTAGCATCTGTTTCAACTGCTGGATGAAGCCTCTCAGAAGACAACTCTGCTAGATTCTTGTCTGCAAACATATCAGAATATTGTTAATAATGTTATGAGTTGGCTCTCTGCCATGGAGTGGATCATGGTTTGGGTGGAGCATTCTTCCGACATTCCCTCAATCTCGGCTCTATCTGTTCTATCTTTATCCCTGCATGTCTTTTAGAGGGTAAGTTTTGGATCAAAGTTCTTGGGTGTGGTTTGATGTTCTCCTCCCTCTACTAACCCAGACCCAGAAAGACATACATGGCCTGTACTCATTTATAAGTAGATTTTAACCATTTAATACAGGGTAAACATACTGCAATTTACAGACTCAAAAAAGGTAAGTAACAAGGAGGACCCAAGGAAGGATGCTTAAATCTCACTAGAAAGGGAAATAGAATAGAAAGAGGTAATGGCTGAAGATAGGGAACAAAGTAGGAGAAGGAGCACAGAGAGAAATAAGGGTGGATATCTGACCTGCGAACAGCAGGGTAGGGAGGACAGAATGCTTGCAGAGAGAAGAGAAACTGTGGGGACATCTCTGTGACAAGCTGGAGACCTAAGTCAAAACATGACTCTAGGAGGATAGGGTGGTGACTATAGCTGAGACTTCTAGTAGCAGGAGCCATGGAGACTGAAGATGACACAGTCTAGCTAGACTAGACAATAATATTCTTGATATTTCATGCCTATAGCTTTCCTGTGTTATATAAAAAACACAATCTTATACAAACTGTCTTGTCCTCTTATAATACAATCTTTCTGCTCTCTCTTGCACACTGCTTCCTAAATGTTAAGGTAAATGTTAGATTTTTGGTGTAACATGGGTCTGAGGACCCAATTGATAGTTGTTCTCTGCATTTTTACCAGTGTGGATTTCTGTAAATGTCTTTCTTTGCTTCAAAATAAATATCTTTTGATGAGTGGTGCAAGTTAAACTTATTTGTGGGTATAAGGAAAAGAATCTATGATGCAGTTAGGAATTATACTGGTCTAGGAATTACACTAGTCTAGAAATTGGTAGTAGTAGATTAAAGTAGAATCATGACCTCGATAGCTACAAGCCTGATTTTTGTCTTATAGAGTGGGCCCTAAGTCAAATTAGACAGCTGCTTGTTACCTACAAAACATCAGTGCCATGCTGCTTATTATTGGGGTTCATATGCTTTACATATGAGTAATAGTGAATACTTTGCTACCTTGTCAAATGTCATAGGACCTAATAGTACTAGGAAAACTAGATTTTGAGGAGGAAAATTTCTCATATGAGCCATCTTGGATCTTCCAAGTCATATGTCAAAAGTGAGTATTATCTTCAGTAATAAGGACTCACCTTCAATTTATGGAGGCAAAAAGAACATAGCATAATCTACACTGTTTTAAAGATCTGTTGGGATGCTCTGATCAACATCTCAAAAGGAGATATGTATTCCATGATGTATTCTTGTATGTATTCTTATGTACTTTTATGTAGGCTACATAATTTTAGGTAACTGATTCCCTAAAGCTTTTTCAAACATTCTTAGTTTTATTTATACCTACTATTTTCATGCTCTTCTATATTATTCTCCATCCTCTATTCACAGTGACAACTCCAACCTCCATATTCACTAGTTCCTTTACCATATCAACTTGTATTTTGCTATTACTCTTTATAAATCTCCTTCCCTTTTCACATGTCTCTCTTTTCCTTTCTTAATTTCTGTAGTCGCTCCATTGTTATATTCTCATATCTGCAGATTTGGACCTTGGAACCACAGAAGAAAGAGAAAGAGAGCAAAGTAGTATTTATTTTTCTAACTCTGTCAATTCACCTACAAATATAATTACTTCATTTTTATTGTAAAGCTGAACAGGATTCCATTGCAGATAAATATATTTTCATTATACATTCATCATTTCAAAGATATTTACTTTGTTTTCATTTTCTAGACTTTGTGAATGTAGGAACAGTAAACATGCCTAAGCAAGTATCTGTGGATTAGAATATTGTAACAGAAGTTTTGATTTCTTTAAAAACTCGATTGTCATGTAAACATGTTTTCTTTTAATCCCAAGTGTGGTATTTTAGTTTGGGCTTTAGTTTGTCCAACAGTCTTGGAGAGATCAAAGATTCAAGGTCAATGCCTAAACATAATAAAAAGCCATACAAAACATGACAATGGAAAGAAACTTAAAGCAATTTCACTAAAAGCAGGGGCAAGACAAGTCTACCCACTCTATCTATTCAATATACTACTTGAAGTTTTAGCTAGAGTAATAACACAACTGAAGGAGATCACAGGGCTACAAACTGGAAGGGAAGACAAAGTGTTATTTTTTGTAGATGATAATATACTTGAGTGAATCTTAAATTTTCACTAGAGAACTCTTACAGCTGATAAACACATTCAGCAAAATGTCTAGATACAAGATTATCTAAAAAAAAAAAACTAAGTGATCCTTCTATCGACAAATGATAAGCATGCTGAGAAAAATATCAGGAAACCAACATATTTCACAATAGCCACAAATAATGCAAAATATCTTGAGATAACTGTAAGCAAGCAAGTGAAAGACTGGTATGAAAAAACTTCAAGTCTTTGAATAAAGAAATTGAAGAAGCTAACAGAAGATTGAAAGATCTCCTGTGCTCATGGATTGGTAGAACTAATAGTAAAAATGGCAGTCCTACCCAAAATCAATCCCCCATCAAATTTCCAACATAATTCTTTACAAACATTCAAAGGGAAATTCTCAACTTTATGTGGAAAACGAAAGATCTCAGGATATGAAAAACAGTCCTCAATAATTAAAGAATTCCTAGTAGTCTCACCTCTCTTGCTTGGAAATTGTACTACCAAGCTACAATAATAAAAATTATGTGGTATTGGCATAAAAACAAACACATTGATCAATGCAATAGAATTGAATACCCGAACACAAATTGAGAAGTATATGTGTACTTTCCTTTTTATATAGAAGTTAGGGGGGGGAAATCTTCTTCAACAAGCTGGATGTATACATGTAGAAGAATAAAAATAGATCCATATTTATCACTATGCAGAAAATGCAAGTCCAAATGTCTCGTAAACCTCAGCACCAAACCAGATAGATACAATGATCTTAATATAAGGGAAAGTGGAGAGTAGCATTGAACACATTGACACAGGAGATGTGTTCTGAATAGCACACATAGTGTAGGCACTAATATCAACAATAAATGGGCCCTCATGAAAATGAAAAGTTCCTGCACAGCAAGCATACCATCAATTGGACAAAGTGGCTGTCTACAGGATAAGACAAGATTTTATCAACTACATGTCCAATCGAAGATTCATATTCAATATGTACAAAGAGCTCAAGAATATATATGTCAACAAAACAAAAAATTAATAAAAATAGAATATAGACCTAAACAGAAAATTCTCAATAGAGGAAACTCAAATGTCTTTAGAAACCCTTATAGAAATGTTCTATACCATTACCCATTGGAGAAATAAAAACTACTTTGACATTCCATTTTACTTCTGTCAGAATAGCTAAGATCGTTAACCAAAATGATGACTTATTCTAGTAAGGATGTGGAACAAAGGGAACAATCCTCCAATGATGGTGAGAGTATAAACTTTTAAAGATGCTATGGCAATCAATGTGATAGGTTCTTAGAAAATTAGAAATTTATTACCCAACGGATACTGAATATTACTACAAGGACATTTGGTCAATTATGTTCATTGCTGTTTTATTCATAATATCCAGAAACTGGAAACTAAATACCCCTCAAGAGAAGAATGGATAAAGAAAATGTGATCATTTAGACAATTGACTATTAGTCAGCTAGTTAAAAAATGTGATCATGATATTTGCTGGAAAATGGATGGAATTAGAGAAAAGTCATTCTGAGTGAGGTAATTCAGTTTTGGAAAGATCTAGTATGTATTTGCTTCAAAGTAGATATTAGTCATTAAGTAAATGATAACCAAGGTAAAAAAAAACACAGACCCAGAAAGGTTAAGTACATAGGAAGGGTCTAGGGGGGATCCCACTGATATCTGTGTGAGGGGGAAATATAATGTATTTTACAGGCACACTAGGGGGGGTCAGGGGCAGAGGCATTAGATATGGGAACAGATAGAGTACATGAAGATAAGACTGTAATTTGTGATTTTGGGGGGGGGAGTGCTGTGTAAAACTACTACAATGGAAAGCTCCTGGGACTTATGAAGGTGATATTAATGAAAACTCCTAGTAATGGGAGATATAAAGCCTCAACTGGATATCTCTTCATCAGGCAAGGCTTACAGTGGCAGAACTAGGTCGTATATAATTCAATTGTTTGCCAAAGGTAACTCATAGAAACACTGATATAACTCAGGCTGTTGCTAAGGCAAAGAGATTCTCTGCACCAACTGACAGTGGGGGCCCCATTGATGAGGACAACACTCACACACCTCATTGAACCTCATCAAAGGTGCAAAGATGGAAGCTTCTTCCATAGGTCTAGTGTCTTTGGTGCAGAATAGTGCTCTGCTGGCTACCCAAAGAGTAATATGGACACTAACTCAGCCACAAAATCTTCGATGTACTATCTGTTCTGCCTATCTAATATGCTAGGGCAATGGTGGCACAGAAGTTATAAGAGTAGCCAACCAATGTCTTATTTAACTTTAAGCATACTCAATGAGACAGAACCCATGCCCAACACTGCATGAATAACTAAGAACCAAATATTAGATAGCTAAGAGTTGTAGGCTAAATCCAACCACTACTTATCTAAAAACAAATTAGTGATAAAATGACTCCTAATGATACTCTGCTATATTCATAGATCAGTGCCTAAGAAGCTTCTGTCAGCAACAGATGGGAACAAATGCAAAGACCCACAGCCAGACATTGTATCAAGGGAGAGTCTAAATGATAGGTCTCCATTAAACCCAACCCTTCAGAGCTTAGGGAATGCCATACAGAGTAGGCAGAAAGAGTGTAAGTGCCAGAGGGGATGGAGACTACAGGGAAAGCAAGGATCTCTGAATCTATTAAGCAAGGCACATATTAACTCACAGAGACTGAAGCAGCAATCATAGGTCCTACGTTGGTCTACCCCAGGTCCTCTGCATATATATTATAGTTATCACTTTAGTATTTTATGGGACTCTTGACTGTATGTATTAGTGAATCTCTGACTCTTCTGCCTGCTCTTCGGATGCTTCTCTTCCTGCTGGGTTGCTGTTCAGTTTTGATATGATTATTTTTGCTTCATCTTATTACATTTTATTTTCTCTTATTTAAATGTTTGGTTATTTTCTCTTAGGTACCTATTCTTTTCTAATGAGAGACAGAAAGAGAGTGAATCTGGAGGGAAGGAAAAGGGGGTATACTGGGTGGGAGTAGTAGAGGGAGAGAAAACTGTAATCAGTATATATCTTATGAGAAAAGAATCTATTTTCTTTTTCTTTTTTATTTAAATAATTTATTCAGATTACAGCCTGATTGTTATCCCTTCGCTTGTATCTTCCCATTCTCCCACTCTCCCTCTTTCATCCTATTCTCCTACCCTAGGTCTGTGACAGAAAGGGACCTCCTTCCCCATCCTTATGAAAACAGCCTATCAGATCTCTTCCTGGTAGCGTGCTTCCCCTTCCTCTGAGTGCCACCAGGTCTCCCCACAAAGGGGAACTGGTCAAATAAGGGGCACCAGAGTTCATGTCTAAGTCAGTCCCTGCTCTCCACACAACTGTGGAGAATGTATTGTCCATTGCTAGAGACTAGTGCAGCTCTCAATTTTGTTCAGAGAAGGTTCTTGTAATAGTGGGCTCTGGTAAAAGCAGAGATTCATAAATTGCTAAAGTGCTGAGTGTAATTCACCAGATACCAGTGAACATTGCAGAAAAGTGTGTAGAACACAGAGGATTGGAAGGAATGATGTGCAGTATTGTCTTCTGAATGTGATATATCTAATGCAGTCTTGAACATCATAATTGTCACTTGCACAAGCCTTGCACTGTTGAAAGAAAGAAAAAACAACATGGGTATAAGAGGCCATAGTTGGGAAAAAGAAGTGAGTTCATGAAAGCTGGAGAGGGCTATGAGGGGTCAATATGATCACAGCTCATTACATACAAATATAAAATTGTTACAGAATATTGGAAACCGTACTGCTTTGCTCATTAGTTATTTTCATGCCTACCCACCTCAGTTTGATTATTTTAACATGGATAAGAATATTTAGTGAGTATTTTTGTTCTTTTGGTTGGTATTACATCCTTGTTTTTCTTGAGCACAGATTTATTTCTGTTATTCCACTGTGCAATATGCAAGCTCATCTTTGCTTGCTGCAGCCTGAAAATCAGCCATCATCAAATGGAGTCCACCTTCACATCTAGGGCATCACATTATTATTTAGATGTCATAATTCTTTAGAGTCCTCATGGTTGTGATGTTTTTGGAATTTCCCTTGTTTTCAATAATTGTGAAAAGTTTGATGTGTACAGGCCAAAGATATTATAGAATGTTTCTCATTTGGGATGCATCTCTCACTTTTAGGTTGACATTATACAGTTATGACAGGAAGACTTCCAAGGTAAAGTACCATTTCTCCTCATGTTACATCAATGGAACATAATACTAGTATGATTCCAATTCTTAGCTTTATCTACTACTGCATATTAATTTTAGTCACAAATATTTTCTCAGGGTATATTATTTTATCTTTCTCTTTTGTGGGAATAAAAGCTATCCATACTAAGTAGGAAAAGATTAATTTCTTTCTCCTTCAAAGTGAACTGGTTACATAAATTATTTGTAATTATTTTTCATAGCTTATTTGTCTCTTCTTTTGTTTATTTATTCAAATATTTATTCTTACTGAGACCCCCCTTCATCTCCTCCTGGTCCTAGCCTCAATCCCTCTTCCCTACATCCCCATCCCTTAGTCCTCAGAAAAGGAATGCCCTCCTCCCTTACCCACTATCCAGTCTCTTCCTGTGTGTCCTGGCAAGGCTGCCTCTCCCAGGGAAAGTGTTTGAAGAGCAGGCAACAGAGTTCATGTCGGAGACAGTACTTGGTCCTCTTATTAGGTGACCTACATGGAGACTGGTTTCCTATCAGCTCTATCTGAGCAGGAGGCCTGAGTCCTATACATGCCTGGCCCTTGGTTGGAGTGCCAGATTTGTTGGCTATGTTGGTCTTCTTTTGGAGCTCCTGTCACCTCCTGGTGCTTCTATCCCTGAACTCTTTCAATAGACTTCCTATGCTCTGCTCTAAGTTTGGCTGTGAGTCTTAGCATCTGCTTCAATTCCCTGCTGGGCAGAATTTTTAAGAGGACATCTACTGAAGGCTTCTGTCCTATTCCCTCTCTTAGACCACTTCCAATGTCAAATCTATTTGCCCTTCTGAATTAAAGTTATGTATCCTCTCTAGAGTCCTTGTTACTTAGCTTCTTTTGGTCTGTGGATTGTAATATGATTATCCTGTATTGTATAGCTAATATCTGCTTATAATGCTCATAAGTAAATATATACCATGTATGTCTTTCTGGGTCTGGGTTACCTCACAGAGAATGATGTCTTCCACATCAATCCATTTACCTGTAAATTTCATGTTGTCCTTGTTTTTAATAGCTGAATGGCATTCCTTTGTGTAGATGTACCACCATTTCTTTACCCATTCTTCTGTTGAGGGACATCTGCTTTGTTTCCAGTTTTTGTTTATTATGAATAAAGTCACTATGAACATAATTGAGCAAATGTCCTTGTTGTATGGTGGAGTGTCTGGGTATATATATATATATATGCCCAGGAGTGGTATATCTGGGTCTTTAGGTAGAGATGGTCCTAATGTTCTAAAAAAGAACCAGATAGATTTCCAAAGTGGAGTACAAGATTGCACTCCCTTCAGCAATGGAGGAGTGCTCCCCTTTCTCTACAGCCTAGCCAGCACGTGCTATCACTTGAGTGTTTGATCTTAGTCATTCTGATGAGTATACGTTGGAGTCTTAGAGTTGCTTTGATTTGCATTTCCCTGATGACTAGGGATGTTGAGCATTTCATTAAGTGCTTCTGAGCCATTTGATATTCCTCTGTTGAGAATACTCTGTTTAGCTCTGGGCCCCATTTTCAATTGGATTATTTCCTTTGCTGTTGTTCAAGTACTTGAGTTCTTTATATACTCTGGGTGAAGATGTTTTCGCAGTCTGTAGGCTGTCATTTAATTTGCATTAAATTCAGTCATTAGTATTATGCTGGTAAAATTATTCCTGTTAAGGCCACTGTAATATTTTTCAGTCAGCCTTCATGTCCATTTGATATCTTTGCACACAAATCTGTGTGAATGTGTACAGGCTTGTGTGTGTACATGTATCTATGCATATATATTTGGGTATTTCCATTTTATAAGCTAATGGTTAATATAGAATATTTTATGTCTTAATCCTTTAATATATTTCTCACAGTGTCCTAGTTTCTGTTAGTTTGTGATGCTATTAATTTACTAGGCTCTCTTGGCATAAAGAGCTAAAAGATACATGTTTAGGGAAAATGATCCCCTAGCTATAAGCATTCTTCAACTAGATTTTGTTGTGAGACAGAGCTGAACAACAGAGGAAGAGAGGCAGATGCTGGATGACTTCGGGTCCATAAAGGTAATATTCCTAGCATAGCTGATTCAATGACTTGAAAACGGCATTTTTTATGCACTGCATCTTGGGTGGCTGGGGGCACTGTTCAAGACCTTCTCTAGCCTCAGGATCTGAATGCAGGTGAGGAGCTGATGAGCAGTATGGGGAGAAACATGATACAGAATGGAATCACACTAGACACATTCATAACCATCACAATGGACATATGATGCTAAGCATCATACATTGATCCTTGTACTACACTGAAATTTTTCTTAAAACATGCTTTTAGCCCATAGATATTCACATATCTTTAACATTTCTACATGCAATTGTTTACAACAATAATAATACAACTTTTGAATGTAAATCAATATCTATCATATCTCATCTATATCAACTTAAAACATCTATCTCGACCTAAAAACATCTTATCCCATAAACAACTAAGCTTAATGGAAAAAACTAAACTATCTGCTCTCCAACATCATCAGAGACTTGAGAAGGAATAAAATTTAATTAACTGTGTGAACTGGAAGTGCAGATTCGCAGCTTCCAAAATGAAAAAAAAATGGCAGTTTAGGAAAGATGTTTTCTGCAAGGTTGCCAAATGCAATTAGCCAAAATACCATGAATGTAAAATTTGTATAATTCCTGATTGTTTTGTGGTTTTTCTTGCTGTACATATTTTATTATATTTATGTGTAATCATAAAAATGTATATGACAAAAAAGAACTGTGATGGATTCACCTTTAACAAGCTATGAAAATTGATTACTGATGTTTTGTTAAATGTATGTATAATTGAACTGCATTCAAAATGAAAAATAAAATAAAATTAAACAAAGATACTAGAAAAATTAATAATGCAAATTTTAATTTCAAAATGATGGCCCTAACCAAATTGCATTACTACAGGAACAGTTCTTGTCTTTAACAAGCAGAGTGCTCTGCATTCTCTAATCAGTCATGATCTTGTGGAATAATTCAGTTTCAGTATGTATAAATTGTAGTTTCAGAAATCTTAGCTTACTCTTCCATATGAGATGTTTTTAAAAGTTAATTGCAGTTTTAATGTACAGTTACCTTTGTCCTCAATATTGACAATTCTACTCATTTCCCAGTTTATTAAGACTAGTTCCAGCTTCCCATTATTGCGAATCAGAAAAGTTGTATCCTGTGTTTGTAATAAAAAATGAGATCCCTTTCATAGAGTGCGTCTTCCATCTTGTGATCTGCTTAAGTGATTTTGTAAAAGTTTATACACGTAAAATTTTGTAACATTAATATTACAACATTCACACCATAAAAGCTCTGTAAGTCTCTCTATCATTAAAATGCTATATCAAATATATTCTCTACTTTAAAAAATCTTTCTGATGCTGACTTATCTGCCTTACCTCATACTGAAACTACAGCAACCACTTGCTCATTTACCACCATCAGAGTTTTTTGCTGTTCTAGAATGCCATATAAATGGACCCATACTGTATCTAACCTCCTCAGGCTGGTTTCTTTTACTTAGGGTTATGCATTTAAGGTCTATACATACCTTTATACATACTGATCACTTTTTGTAGTGTTCCTTTCATTTTCCAAAGAAGAAACACATGATCTCATGCATATTAAGAAAACACTTCACTCAAAATTGGTCAGGAATAATTAAAGCAGGAAGGGTGAATATGTTTAAAACTGTGAAATTCAGAAAGTGTGAATTTTTAATATTACAAATAAATAAATTAATATGTAGAGAAAGATAATATCACTCATGAGCTTCATCTCCAGCTATCATTTCTTTTTTATTATCTAGGTTCCTAATGTACGGATGAAGTTTAGACATTCTTCCTTGACACCAATATTTGAATGTTCTTGGTGAAGGTTATATACATATTTATATGTAGTTTTTTATGGAAATGAGCATTAGTAATGACCAGGGAAATATTTCAGAGCATGATTTTTATATGATATATGATCTAACTTATTGTAAAATTCTTTAACTACACTTTTATTGTAAAATTCTTTTTTCTTTCTTTAATTTTAATTTTATTAATTTATTCAGATTACAACTCAATTGTTATCCCATCACTTGTATCCTCCCATTCCTCCCTCCTGCTCGCTTTCACCCTATTCCCCTCCTCTAGGTCTATTACCAAGGGGGACCTCTATCCTTCAAATTCTGATATCCTTGAATATTTTTTAAGGGTCAATTTACTCATTAAGGTGTGCAATACAAATGACCACAAATCTTTGTGAAGTTCTGTCCTCTTTTGCCTGGAAATTGAGCATAACACAGTCCTGACTATCTGTGTGAAGTGATGAATATTAGGGTGTATGTGCTAACTTAAGAATATATTCTCTCATATATTACATCCCACGTACCCCACCCTTTCACTCCTCCCTGTCACCCCCGCCCCGAACTCTCCTCTTCCATGTATCCACTCCTCCTCATTCACTTCCTTTCAAAAAAAGAAAAAGAGCAGGCATCTGGGGGATATCAACTAAACACAGCACAAGAAGTTACAATAAGACTAAGCACAAACACTAATATCAAGCCAGGATGAGGTAACCCATTAGTATAAAATGAGTTCCAAGAGCAAGCAAGAGAGTCACAAACAACCCCAATCTCACTGTTAGGAATCTTACAGGAGCAGCAAGATACACAACTACAATGTATATACAGATGACCTACATCAGCCCTGTACAGGTTTCTGATCATAACTTCAGTCTCTGTGAGCCCCTATGAGTCCTGGTTAGTTGATTATGCGGGCTGTGTTCTTCTGGTATCCTCAACTACACTGGCTTCTACAGTCATTCTTCTCTATTTTCTATGGGGTTTTCTGAGCTCTGCCAAACGTTTGGCTGAGCATCTGCTCCTATTAGTTTCTGAATGAAGTCTCTTTCATGATGATTATGGTAGGCTATGGTCTATTAATCTAGCAGAATATCATTAAGAATCATTTCAACAATTTTTGACCAGTCTTATTTGGTTCTATCTGAGGTCACTGGGCTATTAAAATTCTCTGGTTTCTGGCCATCCAGGCAGTGTCAGACATGGGCTCCATCTCATGGTATGGGCTTCAAGTTGGAACAGTCATTGGTTGGCCACTATCATAAATTTTGTGCCAGAGTTACCCCAGAACACACTGCAGGCAGGACAGAGAGTAAGTCAATAGTTTTGTGGCTAGGTTGGTGTCCCAGTCCTACCACTGAAAGTTTCACCTGGTTACAGAAGATGTATGGTTCAGGCTCTCATTACTTGGAATCATACTAGTATTTGCTAACTTTTATTTATATTTTCTCAAAATATTTTGCTATCTCTTTCTAAGTAATATTGTGATATGTTTTTAATATGAAATGATCTGGCACTTAAGTTTCTCTCATAGTTTGGAAAAGAAGTTTCAGAATTTCATAACCATGCTTCATTTGGCATTTAAACTTAACTTAATTGACTCAAAGATCAAAATAATACTAATAATTCTACTGTGCAATAATAAATAAAATATATGTCAAAATCAAGTTTCTTTTAATAGCTGTTTAATTGAAAGTATGAAATATTTATTCAGTAGCCATCCTTGTGTAGTAAGTTTGGCTCTCACCCTTCATAAAAGAATATTTGAAGCAGACAGAGAACATTATAGAAAACCAACTGGTTAAAATACAGAAAAAAAGAAATGGTTCTGAGGTGGCTGCCCCAATAGATGCATCTGTAACACAATTCCTGAAGCCAAGTAACATTATACATACTGAGCAAGTTGTGTTTATATGCTTAGAAAAAATATATGCAATACATACATACATATATATATATATATATGTATATGTATATGTGTATACATGCATACATGTCACAACATTTAGTGAAGAAACAGGTCATGATTTTTAGAGTGGGGAAGTATATGAGTAAGTTAATTAAGGAAGGAAGGATAAAGAAAAATTATGCAATTATAATCTCAAAAAGATAAAATATTTTTAATCTCTTCTGTCAATTTATTTTAACTCTTCACCCCTTTATGAATGTGACAATCTTTTTTGTTGTTTTGGAAAATACTACTATTAGATATGATGGATATTGATTTACATTCAGAATTTTAGACTCACCAAGATAGGAAAGATGCTTTCTTCAAGGTGACCAAATACAAATAGCCAAAACACTAAGTATGAAACATTTATATATTTCCTGATTGTTTCATAGTTCTTCTTGCTTTATGCACTTTATTATATATATATATGTATGTATATATACAAATGCATGTATATGTGAAAGGAATTAATGTTTTAATTTTTTAAAAAAGAAACAGTATGGTTCTCATTATATATCTTGGGTTCTCTTTATTTATTATTCCACCACTTCATCAGATCAGAATCATGTGAGGACATTTGAAAAGCCTAGACTTCAAGGTTATAGAGGTCTGTCCTCTCTGTCTCTCTCTCTCTCTCTTTGTCTCTCTCTCTGTCTCTCTTTGTCTCTCTCTCTGTCTCTCTTTGTCTCTCTCTCTGTCTCTCTTTGTCTCTCTTTGTCTCTCTCTGTCTCTTTCTCTGTCTCTCTCTCTCTCCTTGTCTGCCTCCCCCTCCTTCCCCATATTTTTCTCTCTTTCTCTCTGTATTTTTTTTTCTGCCTCCTGAGTGCTGGAGCCTATCTTTTTATAATTCTTTGTTTTTCTAGTTCAGTTAAATAATGAATGTACAAATATAGATATGATTTTATCTTATCCTTATCTTTATTTCAGCCAGTTTTTTGTCATTAATTCTAGAGAAACTTTGTACTATCAAAAATGTATAACTTTCATATTCTATCATATCTTCAGCCAATAACTGAGCCTAGAAAATAATGCTTTTTTTATAAGTAGATTTTTAAGCCATCAGTAAAAATCACTGAATTTATAAACTTATTTTAGGCTATTATTTATGTAGTAAGCAATTCATGTTGTATTATCTTAAATGATTTTAAGTTTTGTTTGCTGGTTTTATTTTTCTTTTTGTAAATTTATTTCTTTTAGTTTTTGAGATTATAATTATATCATATCTCTTTCCCTTTCCCCTTCCAAATCCTCTCATATACCTTTATTTTTTGTCTTTCTAATTTCCGGCCTCTTTTTTAATTAAATGTCATTACAAACATATATGTATTTATGTCTACATACAAACACAAACACACATATTGTTGTCCTTGTTCAGCTTATGTTTAGATAGTCATATTTGTGAGATTTCATGGGAGTTGATATTGACGTTCCTAGAAATCATGTCATAGCAAAAACTTTCAATAATTTCCATCTTTCACAATGCTCTTAGGTAGAGAGTTAAAATGCAACTATGCACTACTATGACACCAATATAAACCAGATATCTGGAATAGACCTAGTTTTCTGATGATACATACCTAATTATAATATACTAATCAGTAAGCATATCAATATTTCACCGAACACAACCACATTATTTATAGTAATAGGGTGACAAAGCTATTAATTTTCATGTAAACATATTTTCATGTAGTTAATGATGAGGGCTATGAGTAAAAGTTGTGTTTTCTACCCTAGTAAAAGTAGAATAAATAGCCTAGATATAATATGATCATTGAATATGGGCAAGAATCAGAAAATACCATGTCCAAACTGGATGAGAATGATGCTTATCTCATATTAATAGGTTTCCTTCTATTTCCCAATAAACATTGAATTCATGCTGCCACGTTATCTATACTGTGCCAACATTCCCTCAGCAAACTAAGCTGTCACAAGTGGAGCTCACAGAAGAATCTAAGTCACTGTCCTAAAGGATGCATGGCTAATAGTGAGAATGCTTCTATCTGACAAGCTCACAGTGGTCAGATGAGGTAAGTAGACATGATGCAGAGAAAAGTTGCAAGTAATTGCCCTTAGGTAGCCACTTGTACTTGTTTATGTCCCTGTACTCTTAAAAGCTATATTTCATTTTGGTTAGCTGTAGGTGTCTGGAATAAAAGGTCTAACTTCTTTGTTGCTAGGCATCCCATGTTGCCCTTTAAAAATGTCAAATGGGAGAGAAAAGGATGAGAAAACCTATGTCATTGAAAGTAGGTGGTGAAGAGCTGCTGTCTTAAAGGACAAACACGAAAGTATCTCATTTTAGAAATGTATAAAGAGACAGCATTTAAAGCACATTTATAAAGACATTTATGAGACGTTTTAATACTTTGTTACCTAAAGAAAATATTTCTTTGCCTTAAATCCTGAGAATTGTGTAAATAACAGTAATATTTAGCTAAATCTAAAGTACCAAGTATTTTTAATAGAGCTATTTCATAAAAGCAAAAATATTCTTATTAAATGTAGCTGAAAATCATATCATTAGCATGAGCACTTTATGCATCATTCATTTGATCCAAAGTAGACTGTTCTGCGAATATTTGTAATGTGTAAAATTTTGTTGGTCCTCATTAACAAGATAGATACTAATTTCAACTCAACATCTGGTTTAAGGTCCCAGAGATGCAGTTAAGGTTTTGCCTTTTCATCAATGTTTCACCTTGTGGTGAGATTAACAGCATTTGCATTTTTGTAGCCTGAACTAAAGTTGATGGAAAAGCTGAATGTACATTTTGGAATTTCAAACTTTTAATTAAATAAATGTTTTGTAGAAAATGAGAATCTGTCAAAAACTGGTTGTATTTTCTTTTTGTTGTTGCTGCCATTTTCCATTTGCCAACTTTTGAGTACTAAGGACTCTTTTCAAGACTCCACCATAGATCAAAAACTACAGATAATTAATGGCTGTTGAGAAAGGGCAATTCAGTTTTCTCCAGGAATGAGGCCCCCTGACAATTTATCCAAACCAAGTGGTCATCTCTAAACATACATATTCACAAGCAATATTAAATGGAATCATACACATTAGAGAACATATGAAAGGAAAGGAAAGCAGTGAGAATAGCCTGTCCCAGTGAAGATAAATTTTATCACTGATATTGTTCAGGTTGCAAGTGTATGGTAATAACAAAATTAAGAAGTAAGAACAGTTAGAAAATGTATCATTGCCATTATGTTCTTCAAAAGCACTGTCCTCCTTCAGTGTCTGCTCATAGAGTGAATCACTTTCATCACTCTTTACTTGGTATTATCTGGATTTTGTTTCCCTAAATAAATCCATTCAATGTCTTACCTTGTTTACAAATTACCACAAATGAATGTTTTCTTTATACATCTATTGATTTATACATTTATACATTTAGATGCCTAAAACCAATTTCTGCCTGTAGTGAATGTTTTCACAGATGACATGCTTATTTTAAATTGGAACAAAATGAAAGAAAATCAATAAAACTTTGTAAAATGTCATGATCCTGATCATACAAATGATTACTTATAAATCCTGAAATGTTAAAATTTAAATTCACCCAGTAAAACATATTAAAATCAAGTGCTAAAAACTCAGATGCATAAACTTACCCAAGTGCAATCATTATCTTCATTAAACTAACACTTTAAAATATTGCATTCAGTGTCCTACATCCCTTATATTTTGAGTATACAAAGTTAAGCAAATAACCTCATTAACTTGAATCCAAGTTAAAGGGGTCAATGTTAATTGGCTTTCTCTGTCTCTTGTCAGTTTTATCTCTTATTCCAGGTGTTTGGAAAGGTTTTGATTATTTTTCTCACTAGCAGTTTTCACTGATTTTGCATTATGCCATCTACTCTGATAAAAAATTACCTTTGTCCTTATTATTACATTCTTTCTTGCTACTAAAAAACTGATATATGATATCATCATTTTCTTTTATATAAAGAAAATTGAAAAAGCAAATATCAGGGTCTGATAGGGAAGTACAAAGTTCAAAATGTTTTTCATCAACATTACTCAGTCATGCAGTATGTGAGGAGGATAGTGGCAGTATATTGTTGTTGACAATGGAAACGAATCATGTAATTGTTAAGTGATGATAAGCTAATAGTGGCTACTAGAACATAAGATGAAAGATGATCATACCTGCATTCTTATTAAAAGAATGTTTAAAAATTCTATCACCATTTCATCTCAAGAGTATTAATACATATTTTATTCTGTGGTATACATACTGATAAACTTTTCTCACTGTACTCAATAATTTCCTATCCATTCTTTAGTCCATTATAAAATCCTAATTCAATTTGGTGAGTCAAACAAGAACACATGAAATTGAAAGAGTGACTTGTTTAGAAGAAATGTTTCAGTGAGAGAAAGGGAGATGAGAACTGTGGTGAAAATGACATAAATGCATAATGTACACGTGTGAAATTGACAATAAAAGTTAAGAGACACAATATTATCAGCCATTACTCGACACAACAGTGTTATATATACTCATGAAATGAAATATTCTCGATAATTACTAAGCTAAGTACCTAGTATCTATAAGATCTTAAACCAAACTTTTGACAGAATATAGCGAAGATATATTAAAATTAATAATTGCACTCACAGGTATTGAATAGACTCAACTTATGTACAAAATACATAAAGAATAGTACTGCAAAAATAGAAAGAGAAATGACTCTTAAATTGTTATATACACAATAAATATAATTATTAATACCAAATCAACTACAATAAAATCAGTGGGCTACAAAATGGAAAATGTTGATCTTCTGAGAACAAAGCAAACTGAGAAAAAGAAAGTTATGTCTTTGTAGACATTCTGTCAGCTAGAGGATACGTGGCCTGAGGCAAATGAGATCTTTTCACTGGCTTTCAATTTTCTATCTCTAAATGAAATATTTTGAATGAATTATCTTTAAAGTCATTTTAAGCTCTCAAAATATATTCTTGCAATTTGCATATCATTTTATCTGCAACATATCATTTAAGTACACAGAGATCTTAGCTGTTCTGTTTTGTTCCCATTTAATTCTAAAATTTTATCTGTACAAATTTTAACCTCTTAAGCATTGTATTTAGTAAAATTCCAATACTAATATTCCAGTATATATATATATATATATATCAACATGTAGGTCATCCCTATAAAATATCAGAAAATATCATGATAGAGCTATGTTAAAATTGCTTGGAATTGATCATTTATATCTTAATTTTAACCACAGTGCATCTTACCCAATTGGTTAAAGAAAATATGAATATATCCTTCTATCTTTGCCATCTTATTTCATGTTCAATTCAGAGATTTTACAATAAACATGAAGGTAGTGATATCATTGAATTCAAACATTTCCTTATTAACTTAAAAAATTTAGACTTTTCTCTTGTACATATAATTCATGTGAATTTCATAGAACATGGACACACTACATATTAAAGTTATTTCTCTTTCTCATAAGATTCAATATAACAAGCATTTTTTAGAGTGCACAGATGTAATGTTTAAACCAGTATTAAGACTACCAGCACTTACAATATGTAATTGATGTGACTGTGTGACCACAAGCAATCATTTTACCAACTTTTTCAAGTTAAAATTTTACAAAGTATCAATTTGAGTATCATTGGAAATAGCAATTTCCAACTGTCCTCTATTTTAAATAGACAGTAACAATTATGATTCTGGATGATTTATAAAACCTTGATTTAAAAATTCTGTTATCACATGGCTTCTGAAGGACAGTAGTAGGATAACCTGAAATTATTTTAATCATAGAATAATATCTATTTTAATTATAGAATAATTTCATTGAAAAACATAATGGCATTATTAATAACAGCTCTTCAATTTGAAGTTACATGTTATTATTCTATGAGCATATGTGTTGTTACCTATTGTTCCTTATGAGATTAGAACTGTATAGAAACAGAAAACCAAGACAAGCAATCAAACAGAATATAAATATTTCACTAATATCCTGTGAGGGGACTCTGGCCATTTCTGAAACTAACTCTCAAGATCTATTCCCTTATTTGTTCACTTCTTCATTCTTAAGCTGACTACCAACATTCAGTTGTCAATATATTGAAGTCCAGCAATCTAACGACCCCCTGTGATTCACCTAATTAACATGCCCAATTAAAATGAAACACCTCATCGTAATATGAGGTTTTCCCATTTTACATTTATAAGCCACTGTTTTCTTATGTGCTATGTCTGCCTGTATTCTATCCAAGAATTTGGAAGTGGAATCAAAATAGGAAACATACATGTGAGAGAACTAGAAAGAACAGATTATAAGCATAAAAAATTTAGTAATATTTTAAATAAAATAATAATGTAATAAAAATCAGTTTGTTTTCCATTCTTATGAGAACAAATTACTATATTCAGGGGAAAGCAAACAGTTAATCAGTTATCTAAAGGACATTCATGGAAATATTCAGCATGGAATTTATATCAGGAAAATTGAGCTCTGATAGGAGATAAATCATGCCTGAAGATGTAGAGATGATAATGCACTGAATTTAAATGGGTATTTTCTTCAGAGCAATAATTTCAAAGGAAGAAACTGAATCTTTATTATATGCTTCCAGCTAAAGAGTACTGGAGAAAATTCATAAAAACAGAAAAAAAGGAAAAGCAATTAGAATCCAAGAACACATCAAAAATACCATTTATCATGACCAAGTAGGCTTCATTCCAGCCATGCAGGAATGGTACAATATGTGGAAATCCATCAATGCAATCCATCATATAAACATACTGCAAGAAGAAAAAAAAACACATGATCATCTCCTTAGATGCTGGAAAAGCATTTGACAAATTCCAACACTGATTCATGTTAAAAGTGTTGGAGAGATTGCTGATACAAAGCTCATATATAAACAGAGTAAAAGTAATATACAGCAAGCCTATAACTGACATCAAGCTAAATGGAGAGAAAATTAAATAAATTCCACTGAAATTAGGGACATGACAAGGCTGCCCCCCCTCTTTCTGTATTTCTCTGTCTCTCTCTTCAATATAGTACTTGAAATCCTAGATAGTGCAATGAGACAAATAAAAGAGATCAAATGAATACAAATTGAAAAGGAAGAAATCAAATTATCACTCCTCAGAGATAATATGATGGTATAAATAAGTATCCCCAAAAATTCTACCAATGAACTCTTACAGCTGGAAAACAACTTCAGCAAAGTGGCTGGATACATGATTAAAAAATTGAAATGTCAGGGGACATTCAGTGCTTCACAATAGCAACAAATAATATAAAATATCTTGGTGTAACTCTAACCAAGAAAGTGAAAGTGTGAAAATTTTTTTCAAGTCTCTAAAGAAAGAAATTGAGAAGATATCATAAAATGGAAATCTCTCCCACGATCAAAGAATGATAGGATTATCATAGTAAAATGGCTATCTTACCAAAAGCAATCTACAGACTGAATGCAATCCCTATAAAACACCTAAACAATTCTTTACAGACCTTGAAAAACCAGTGCTCAACTTCATATAGAAAAAAAGCAAGAATAGCTAAAACAATCCTGCACAACAAAATACTTTTAGGAGGAATCTCCATCCCTGATCTCAAGTTGTACTATGGAGCAAGAGTAATAAAAACATCATGGTACTGGTAAAGAAATAGGCTGGTTGATCAATGGAATAAAATTGAAGACTCAGAAATAAATCAACACACCAACTGACACTTGATTTTTGACAAAGAAGCCAAAACCATACAATGGAGAAAAAAATAGCATCTAAAACAAATGGTGCTGGTCTCATTGGATGTCTACATACAAAATAGTATAAATTTATCCCCTTGCAGAAAGCTAAATCCAAGTGGATTGAAGACCTCAACATAAAACCAGACACACTAAATATATCAGAAGAAACATTGGGGAAGAGCCTTGAACTCATTGGCACATGAGACACTTCCTGAACAGAACACCAGTAGATCAGGCTCTAAGATCAAAAAATAATAAATGGGACTTCATAAAACATAAAAGATTCTGTAAGGCAAAGGACACTGTAAACAGAACAAAATGACAGCCTACATACTGGGAAAACATCTTCACCAATCCTACATCTGACAAAAGGCTAATATCCAAAATTTATAAGGAACTTAAGAAATTAAGCACTACCAAACCAAATTATCCTCAATAGAGGAATATAGAATGACCCTGAAACATTTAAAGAAATGCTGAATATCCTAAATTATCAGGGAAACGCAAGTCAAAATGACTCTCAGATTCCATCTTAGTATCATCAAAAGAGCTAAGATAAAAAACTCAATCTGCAGCATACACTGGAGAGGATGTGGAGAAAGGAAAACATTGCTCCTGGGAATGCAAATTTGTACAGCCCTTTGAAAATCAATCTGGCACTTTCTCAGAAAATTGGCAATAGTGCTACCTCAAGATTCAGCTTTACCACTCTTGGGCATTTACCCAAATGATGCTCCACCATACAACAAGGGCATTTGCTCAATTATATTCATAGTAGCTTTATTTGTAATAGCTAGAATCTGGAAACAACCTAGATATCTGTCAATTGAAAATGGATAAAGAAACTGTGTTAGGTTTACACTATGGAATACTACTCAGCTATTAAAAACAAAGAAATCTTGAGATTTGCAGGCAAGTGAATAGAACTAGAAGTGATCATCCTGAGTGAGGTAACCAAGACCCAGAAAGACATGCATGGTATATACTCACTTATAAGTGGATATCAGCCCAACATAGATGTCCTCTAGAGACTGAACCCAGCTAGGGATCAAGCCAGATATTGGTACTCAATGCTGGACTCCTGGAGGACTTCTGAGAGTGTTATGAAATAATGGGGAGATGGAAGGACCTAGAGGGTTCAGCAGCCCAACATGGAGACCATCAAAGCTGGCAGATCTGGACTAAAGAGCCTAAACAAACTGTTGTACTAAGCAAGGACAATGAATACAGTAAACATAGACCCTCTGTTAAGATCTAGCCAATTCAAACCTTGTTCTCATGGTTGTGGTAAGATACAAGTGAGAGGATAACAATTCGGATGTAATCTGTATAAATTAAAATAAAATTTAAAAAAGAGAAAAACAAACAAAACAAATGTAAAAAGCAAACAGTAATTTCATAGCTAGTCATAGGCATACATTTCAGCACGTGGGATGTAGACTCAGGAAAATCTGGAGGTCAGAAAGTTTCAATTCTTTTGAAATTATCATAATATTATATTTCCCTCTTCTCCATCCAAAAGCTCCCATACATTCTTCCCTCCTCTCCTTCAAATTCATGGCCTCTTTTATTTCACTAATTTTTATTACTTGCATATATATGCATGTATATACACATATATTCATAGATATAAACTCTTCACCATGTAATGTAACTTGTATGTATGTTTTCAAGCTCAATTTCTTAGCCATATTTTAAACTTAAGTATAGGTTTCTTAAGACCATTTTTCAGAAAATAAAAACAAAATGAAATTGGAGAAAAATGATTACTACTTTTTAAAAAAAAATTTATTCTTTCTTTGTAACTGCAAGTTGCAGCCTGCCCATAAGTAAAATCTGGCTGAGAAATTACCTGGCTTGCTCACACCTTGTTAATGTGTAACAAGTTGCTTAGTTACAAATATATATGATCTTGGGAATAAGTTATTTTTTCTATATTTCTCATCCATAATATATAAAACATTTGATCATGTGAGGGTATAAGGAATATGTTTTTCGTAGTACACACATTGTAATTGTTTACTTAAAGAAAGTAGAATGCATCCACAATGTGATTTTTGTACTGCTTGAAAGATCTTACTGGGATATATAAGCTGTGGGAAAAAGAATGAAGTTGTAAGAACTCACTCTTGGGAGTTTGTTCCATCCATCAAATGTGTGTGCATGAGCATGTGCGTGTACATGTGCGTGTGCGTGTGTGTGTGTGTGGGTAATAGTAGTAGTAGCAGCAGCAGCAGCAGCAGCAGCAGCAACTGATTGTGTTAGAATCTTTTTCTCTCTGCAAAGATGTGTACATGTATGTATGTAAGATTTGGCTGGAACTCGTTCTTTGGAGTTTGTACCATCCACCCAATACATAAATGTGTATGTATGTGTATGTGTAAAGTAAATGAAGCTTAGAGAAGAAGCTTATTGGAGCCCACCTGTTGGAGTATGTCTTACTTCATCAAGGGTCTGTGTGTGTGTGTGTGTGTGTGTGTGTGTGTGTGTGTGCTCTTTTTCTCTCCTTCCTTCCTTCCTTCCTTTTCTAGATGCTTGCATCCACCAGCAGAAGCCCATTAAAAGAATCATCAACTCTAGCCCATGCTTACCACCAGGAAGCTACCAGCGCTGGCCCAACATCAGCATATTAATTCTGGCACCTCAGCTTGCCACTTTCAGTGGGAGCTACTGCTGGTAACAATCAGTTCTGGCCTGGAAAGTTACCCTCAGAGAAAGTCAGCTGGGTGACCAGGTTGTCAATCCATGTTCTGGCTCAGTTTCTCCTGTTGATATCGAAGTTGGTATTCAATAATAGTTAATTCTTATTGTTTACCAGTTCACTCACTCATTTAACAAATACATTATTGGGCATCCTGGGCACATGTGGCCAACACTTAGATAAGAGATTCTGAACCTTCCTAATGCTGAGACACTTTAATAGCGTTTCTCATGTTATGATTGCCACCAATCATAAAATTAATTCATTAGTACTTCGTAACTTTCATTTTGCTATTGTCATGAATGGCAATGTAAGTAGTAATGACTCACAGGTTGAGAATCTCTAACTTAGATGGAGACATAAATGTCATCAAATATTTATACATGTAAGTTATTTTGAATTATGAAACACAATTAAATTGTTTGGCTGAGAACTATTTGTTTCCATGAAAATGTCAGGGATGAGGATTTGAACTAGGCTTGGAATGACACTGAAGAGGTGATAATGGACTTCAAAGGAATATGGAATATGAGAGTAGAAGTTAGAGAAAAAAACAAGAATTTTATTTTAAAATGAATTCAAATAAACATCTATATACAAAATCAGAGGGAAAGTAGCTGCATATAATATGGAGAGAGGGAGGGGGGAGTGGTGGAGTAAGGACAGCAATTATTTTTTTAAATTTTTTATTAATTTATTCTTGTTACATCTCAATGGTTATCCCATCCCTTGCATCCTCCCATTTTTCCATCCCTCCCTTTTTCCCTTACTCCCCTCCCTTATGACTGTGCCTGAGGGGGATTATCTCCCCCTGTATGTGCTCATAGGGTATCAAGTCTCTTCTTGGTAGCCTGCTGTCCTTCCTCTGAGTGTCACCAGGTCTCCCCTTCCAGGGGACATGGTCAAATATGAGGCACCAGAGTACGTGAGAAAGTCAGATCCCACTCTCCACTCAGCTGTGGAGAATGTCCTGGGACAGCAATTTAAATATGTTAATGTAGGGCATCTATGACCATCTGTACTTTTATAGGATTTTCTCGATTTCTAAGTCACACACCCAATTTAACCAAGTTTCTAGAGAAGACTTGACTTTTGGTAATTTGCTATCTAAACTCCTAAAAGAATGATTTTTCAAAATCAATATATTTGTTAACCCTGAGCAGTAAAACATTCAAGTGGAAGAGAAGATTCCTATTAACTATGTTTTGTGTTACCTGCTCAGTGGGGAAGCCAAGTCAATTATAGAGAAAAAGAGGTCAATGCAGTGATTTTTAAGAGAATGTGTCCAAGTTAAAGTGTCCTATTGTTAAAAAAAAAATAGACCTCTTAACGAGATGGAAAGCATAAGAGAAAAAAAGTATCAGTTGTGATGGCATGAAAGTAAATACCACCAGCTTACAGGGCTGAGCCCTTTGAACCCAGAAGTTAAAAAACTTTACCAACAAAACAAGAGACAACCAATGAATAAAACAAACAATGAAAAAACAAACAACAAAGATAAAAACACACTTTTCTTTATGAAGGATGTGAGAATATATAAGATATGTTACAATACAATGAGGTGAACTGAAATTTGTCTTTATTATTAGTGCAGAGCAGAAGTTAATATGACAATAAGGATATAAGTGATCAAGGAAGATTTTTCATAAGCCAAATAAAATATGTTTCTTTAATAAATACCAAGGTATTTATGAGAAATATAAGGTTCTATAATGTTATTCCACCTCATTTCACCCATTAGCATAAATTTATGATATGCCTATAGTTTCTGAACATGCAATTTCACATAATGTTTATAAAATTTCATAAGCTTAGACCTAAATATTTCCACATTCCTGTGCTATAAAGTATTTACTATTTTTAAACAGCAAAACCTTGCTGGAAGAGAGGCACAATTAAAATTAAAATGATTCTTATATCTACTTTTGTACCATTCCACTCCATTCTACCCCTCTATTTTGAATTGTGGGTGCACCTGTGGTTGAACTCAAATTACTCATGCATATTTGTTTTTTCATAAATTCCCCAAGGGTATCCAACAGTTATTGTGTTCATGAGCTATGACAAACCTCCTATATCATATGAAGAATAAGTTATATTTAAAGTGCCTGGTCTTGGTAATTGAGATGGATCAGTGGGGAAAGATCAATGTGTGGTGATATGAGTTCAATTTCTGGAACTCATATATAGGTGGAAGGAGAAAAGAGACTCCATAAAGTAGTCCTCAGACCTCTACTCAAGGCCATCTATGATACAGGCACTTGCCACCACACACACACACACACACACACACACACAGAGAGAGAGAGAGAGAGAGAGAGAGAGAGAGAGAGACAGAGAGAGAGAGAGAGAGAGAGAGAGAGAGAGACAGAGAGAGAGAGAGAGAGAGAGAGAGAGAGAGAGAGAGAGAGAGAGGGAGGGAGGGAGAGAGAGAGAGACAGACAGACAGACAGACAGACAGACAGACAAAATGTAGTAAAACATTTAAATCAATAAAAATACTGTTTTCCCATATAAACTTACTCTGTAACAAAATTCCAAATTAGCCAAACGTTCTGAGTCTCTTTATACTTCAGGATCAAATTTAACTCCCTCCTTATTCCTTCAAAGATTTGAAAACATGCAATTTATTATTAATTTACAAATGATAATATTTCAAAAACATTTTAGATCAAAAGGAAATTTGCACAAAATTGATTTGATTATGTTACAGCATATGTTTCTGTGGCATTTCTTATGTGGCATGGAATCTTCAGTCTTTTTTGTCATTATCTCAGCTGAATACAAAACATAAATAATAGATTTTGTCTCACTTCTCAGTGGAGTACTGAATACCCCATAAAGTCATATATTTCATCAAACAATGTTTATTATTCCTTAACTGACATGTTAATAGATGGAAAATGGATACTAATTTAGCTACGCAGATGATCTAATCTTTATCCTTCCTATTTTATCCTGAACCTTCACTATAATACTTTAGAACTCATCTTTGATTCTAATTAAGATGCAAACTGCGTTGTTCTAAAATATAGAGTGCAAATATCATGTAAATCTTATCTTATTTACAGATCATTGCTTTTGATAAATGAAATACAACTAAAAAACACTGTCTTTCAAAATGTTTTTCATAGGCCTTGGAGTATATATAAGTGGTGCTCAAACTGAATTACTTGGGCTCTCAAGATTAATGTGCTCCTATTTAGAAGCAACTTCAGGTAAAACTCTTTTCTGAGAGACCTCTGAATCCACTATTTGAGCGAATAAAACACACCCTTAGCTGACTCATTTGGGGTAACTTCTATGATTATATATGCTGATCTCAATCCAAAAATTAATACCTGCTATTGACTAAAATCTCTGTATAATATTTATGTACAGTGAACCTTAAGAACCAATTGCTTTAGTTTTATGAAACAGATATGGTTCTAAATTGACTTTTTTAGACATTATTTTCTATTCTTAACCCTCTTCCTGTTTTGCTAGATCTCTGAATTGTATGTAATGCTTAGATTGAGTTAAATGTTTCTCTCAAACATTTGTTACTTACTTAGGATGAAATGTTAGAAAATATGGGGCTGGAGAAATTATTTAGTGGCATTGCTCTTGGAGACAATAAATATGTAGACTGTAGAAAAAAGTCACACCCACATCCAAAACAAGACAACTAAGCATCAAGAAAATAATTCAACTCAAAATGGCCAGATGGTTTTTAATAAAGAATTCAAAGAAGAGCTAATACCAATACTCCTCAAACTATTCCACAAAAGAGAAACAGAAGGAACATTGCCAAACACATTCTGTGATGCTATAGTCACCCTGATACCTAAAACATACAAAGACCCAACAAAGACAGAAAATTTCAAACCAACTTCACTTATGAACATTGATGCAAAAATACTCAATAAGATACTCTCATCTTGAATCCAAGAAGACATTAAATACATCATCCACCACATTCAAGTAGGCTTCTTTCCAGGGATGCAAGGATGGTTCAACATACTAAAATTCATCAATATTATTCACCATATAAACAAATTGAAAGTAAAAAAAAATAATCACAGGATCATCTCATTAGATGCAGAAAAGGCCTATGACAAAATCCAACACCCATTCATTGTTGAAAGTCTTGGAGAGATCAGGGAAACACAATGGAATATTGATCAGCAATTAAAAACAAAGAAATCATTAAATCTGCAGGCAAATGAATGGAGCTAAAAAAGATCATTCTGAGCAAAGTAACCCAGACCCAGAAAGACACACATGATATATGCTCACTTATAAGGGGATTTTAGCTATATTGTACAGGAAACACATAATATAATGCACAGACCCAAAGAAGATAAGTAACAATGAGGATCCAAGTTAACATGTTTAAATATCACACAGAAGGGGGAATAGAAAAGAAAGAGGTAGTGGTAGGAGATACAGAAGAAGGTAAGAGAGGGAACAGAGAGAGATATGAAGGTAGACAAGCAGGAGTGAGAGGACAGAAGGGCTGCAGAGAAAAAGAGAAACTTCAGGGCATCTCTGTGGCAAGCTGGAGACCTAAGTCAGGATAGGATCCTTGGAGAATATCAGGGGGAGAGATCATAGTGTCCAAAAAGGACACCCTCTAACTAGACAAGATTTCTAACAGAGGGAGGGGAGCACCAACCTACCCACAATAAATTTGACCCAAGGTTTACCCTGTCTACAAGATGTGCAGGGATAAAGACAGAGGAGATAAAGTAGAGATTGAGGGAATGTCCAAACAATGCCTGGGCCAATCCAAGACCCACCCCACTGGAGAGAGCCAATTCCTGACACTATTAATGATACTCTGCTATATTTGCTGACAGGAGCTTAGCAGATTTGTTCTCTGAGATGCTCCACCGAGCAACATTTTGAAACAGATGCTGAGACTCACAGACAAACACTGGGTGATGCTTATGGACTCTTATTGAAAAGTGGGGAGAAGGAGAAAAGACCTAAAGGTGACAGGAGCTTTAAAGAAAGACCAACAGATCAGCTAGCCAGGGCCCAGATAGTCTCTCAGAGACTGAAGCACCAACCAAATACCATGCATGAACTGGACCTAGGCCCCTTACACAGATGTATCCAATGGTTAGTTTCATGTTGGTCTTCTAATAAGAGGAGAAGGTGTTGCCTCTGATATGGACTCTTATGATAGCTTATTGATCATTCCTCTCTGGTGGGACTGCCCTGCCAGCCCACAAGGGAAGAGGACACACAATCCTCTTGTGAGTTTATAACCTGGGGTAGGTTGTAATTGGGCTCCCCAAGAAACGGGGAGAGGGGGAGAAAGTGGGACAGGAATGAGAGGAGTAATAAGGCTATGAACAGGATATAAAGTGAATAATATAAGCAAAAAACAAACCAAAATGGGTTTTAGAGGTGAAAAGAAAATTCTCAAAAGCAAAAATGAAACAGCCCAGGGGACACTTCAAAGACTCCAGTTTCCTCAACCATAAGGGAAATGCAAATTAAAATTAATTTAATATTCTACCTCACACATTTAGAATGACCGTCTTCAAAAATACAAATCACAACAAAGTTAGCACAGATGTAGTGAAAGAGGATTTCTTATACATTGTTGGCAGGTGTGTAAACTAGTGTAGCCACTTTGAAAATCAGCTTGAAGAGTTCTCAGAAACTAGAAATAGAACAGAAATGTGACCTTGATATACCATCCTTCACCATATATCTAATGGGCTTAATAGCTTACTACAAAGACATGTGTTCATTGCTGCCCTATTCAAAATAGCTAGAAAATGGAATCAGTGTAGATTTACACCAACAGATGAATAAATAAGAAAATATTACACACACACACACACACACACACACACACACACACACACAGATTATTACTCAACTGTAAAGAAAAAGAAAATATTGAATTTTCAGTTATATTTTTGGAACTTGTAAAAAATATACTTGAAGAAATATATTTCAGGCACAGAAAGACTAACACTGTATGTTCTCTCTCACTTCCAGATCCTAGCTTCAAGGCTTTTGCTTTGTGTGTTTAAATTAGAACACCAATGCAAACTAGGAAACTAGAAAGGGAGCTTTTGGTGGGTAGGTATATTAAGGGAGGGTATGTATATAGTAGAATATACATAAGATAAAAATGGAAAGGTGAAGTTCTGGGTATGAAGAGGCTTAAAGAGGAAGGCCAAAGAAGTATGGAGGAAATTGGGTGTGAAGGAGAGGCATAACTGAAGAAAAACACTATAAAATATCTACTATTTCAGAATCCAATTAAAACATAATTGGAGGCAAGATAGAACATGTGAATAAAAGAGGGCATGACAACATTGGGAGTCAAAGGATTAAGTGGAAGTGGGAATGAAGGGGTGGAGTAGAGGAAAGAATAGTAGGTGGGTTTACCAAAGCTAAGGACTTATTAAAAGCTTATGGGATTCTACTAGGTACCAAGATACTTTTTAGATATAATTTTTAAAAAAGATTTTGAACACTATTATTCTGCACAAATAAACCATAATTCTGTCAAGAGACATGAGTCACTAAATGAAAAGCACAGTAGAAGACATAAAATATCTCCCTGTCAATTATTGGTCAAGGAGACCCCAGACATCTTCAAAACAATTCAGGCTGTAGCTATAGTTCTTAGTTACCATTCATACCTATAGGGTAAAACCATATCTCTGAAGACATCATATACTTTCACTGCAGGACACAGAGAACTCAAGCTTAAACTGATCTAGAGTCTTCCTGCCTGCTTCCTAGATTTAATGATGATAGAAGGCATATGCATTCTACAGGTGGGGTAAGAAAGATATCAACATCCTTGCTCATCACTGAATTGCTCATGCTCAACAATGAAATGCCAGCAAGTTGTTCTCCCTAGTGCAATAGTGGCATGAATATTATGGAGGTAACCAACCACTCTCTGATTGACTCAAAGGCACACCCCAGGAGATGGAATCCGTACCTGGCGAGAACCTGTGTATAGATAAATAGTAATTCCTAAGCAAGAACTCAGTACAATTATTCTACTACATGGATATTATATTAAAATGTTTCCTGATTCATCCAAGATGGTGGCACCGATCACACACTGCATCTTATTAGCAGAAAAAAACAGGACTGCACAGCGACCAAAAGACCAAACTGAGAGCTATAAAACACCAGTGCTTCTAAGTCCCAGGTGAGAGGGATCCACATTGTCTGGGGCACAGGTAGGTTCAACTCCTGTGTTGGAGGATGGTCTGATGTATTTTGATGCTAATTACTGCTTGCTGTCTCTGGGACTCACCTTTTGATTAATAAAAGGCCATTGCACCTGGGCAGGGCAAATTAGCTGGGTATGGCTAAGGTTCCCAGGCTTGGGGAGACAGAGAGTATCCTGGGAAAAGAAGAAGAGAGATGGGAGGAGAGAGGAAGAGGAGAAGAAGGCCATCATGGGTTAAGTGGAAGGAAAACATGTGACTGGCATGGATGGAGGATTTGGCCCAGATGAAGAACATTAACAAGTATTTGGGATTATGGATGGGAGGTAGCTTGATAGACATTACTAGAAACAGATGGCTTGAGATTGGTGCAGGTATGCTGAAGTTCTACTGAAGTAAAAATAATTATGAACCTGATAATAAACATTATTAGACCCTATTGATGAATAAAAAAAACACCCCTAGCCACCTAGCTAACACACAGAAAAATCCTGAGAGATAGCCCACATTAGTCACTATCTTGGAAAGGACTGTGGGATATCTCAGCAGCTCCTGGCTCTCACCGCAGCTCCTGTCTTTCACCTCCCATCTACTGCTTCCTGGATCTGGGGCAGAGAGCAGACAGGCAGAGCTGAGCCTCAGCACTAGACATAATCTACATTATCTGACTTCTGAGAGAGAATGCAGGGCACCCAAGCACCCTTGATCTGTAATCTCTCTCAGCCCCCAACTGTTTGCTGGCTTAGCCTAGTTAGGTCACAGAGCAGATATGCATAACCCTGCCATCTCAAGAAGGCCTGTAGAGCTTCTGAGCAGCTCAGAGTTCTGATTTATCATAGCTGCTTATAACCTGGGCCCATCTGTAACAAGGAACATACCTGCAGAGCTGAATCCAGGTGCTGGCCACAATACACATGCCATCCTAGGAGGAACTTTAGGCCTTGGTCTGTCTCCACTCACCCGCCCAAAGCATACTGCTCTGACACAGCTAAGACACAAAGCAAAGAGGCTGAGCAGAGACACACTCATGCCACAATTCTCATTAGCTGCTATCCTTCTAGCAGCTTCTAGATCTGATCTCACCCTGCAAAACTACACCCTATTGGCCTGATCTACCTTTGTCACAGAGCAGATACCTGTGCAGGCCAAATGCCACATTAGCTGCTGTTTCATGAGCAGCTTTGAGCTCTAATCTCTCTCCATTGGTGAGTGACTTACCAGCCTTGCCCAACCAGGGTAGAGAGATTATAAGCAGAGCCTGTAATATCAAGAAGGCCTGTAGAACACACTAACAGCTTTGGATTCTGGTCCCCATCAGCACTCCCAGCTGTTTACCATCCTGATCCATTTGGGATACAGAGCATATAGACAGCGTTGAGCCTGGCACAGACCAAGTCTCACATTTGCTGCCATTTCAAAAAGGACTGTGGGGCACATGGGCAGCTTCAAGCTTGAATCTCTCAAAGTCTGCCAGCTGCTTACTCACCTAGCCCATCTGGAACACAGTGGCTACACAGAGCCCTGCCATCTAGAAAAGGACTGTAGGGATCCTGAGCAACTTTGGGCTTGGAAAGATATCAGCCCACTCTTCACCTGCCTGAGCCAACTGGGATAGAGTCAGGGAACCCATTGGAGCTGAGTTAGATGCAAGCTCTAATACCCGCTGTCCAACATCTTGAGGAGGCCTCTGGGGAGCCCTAGCAAACAACCTTTGGCTTGGAGTACTATTTACTTGCTGCCAATCTGGATGACCAAAGTGGTACAAAGAGAATGAACTCCTTGGAGGAATCTGTAGGCCTGCTAACACCAGAGTCAACCAGATGCCTGGAGGACAGCACAAGAAGACTGGCAACAAAACTCAGAGCCATATAACAACACTGAAAACAAGTGATCTTATCACAACAAGTCCTGGAGATATGAATACCCATGAAACACAAGGAGAAGACTTGAAATCTGAGGTGATGAAAATAATAGAAGCTTTGAAAGAGGAAAATACATCACTCAAAGAAACACAGAAAAATACATTCAATCAAATGAAGGAATTGAATAAATCCTGTAAAAAAATTACAGGAAAATTCAAACTGGAGAAAAAAATTAATAAGATTATTCAAGACCTAAAGAGGGAATTAGAAGCAAAAAAAGAAAACACAAGCTGATGCCTAGCAGTGGTGGCGCACGCCTTTAATCCCAGCACTCGAGAGGCAGAGGCAGACGGATCTTTGTAAGTTCAAAGCCAGCCTGGTCTACAAAGTGAGTCTAAGACAGCTAAGGATACACAGAGAAATCCTGTCTCAAAAAAAAAAAACCCAAAAACAAAACACAAGCTGATGCAATTTTAGAGTTGGAAAACGTAAGAAAGAGAACAGGAACAATGGACACAAGCCATGCCAACCAAATACAAGAGAAGGAAGACAGAATCTCAAGTGTGGAAGATATGATCGAAGTTATAGATACATCAGTCAAAGAAAATGTTAACACTAAAAAGTTCTTGAGATAAAACATCCAAGAAATCTGGGACACTATAAAAAGAACAAATCTAAGAATAATAGGAGTATAAGGAGAAGACTCCAAGCTTAATGACCCAGAAAACATTTCAACAAAATTATAGAAGAAAACTTCCCCAGCCTAAATAAATAAATGATCATAAAGATGCAAGAAGCCTACAGAAGTCCAAATAGATTTGACCAGAAAAGACATAAGAATCAAAACATTAAATGTACTGAACAAAGAAAGAATATTAAAAGCTGCAAGAGAAAAAGGTCAAATCCTATATAAAGGCAAGGGCATCAGAATTACACCTGACTTCTCAACAGAGACTATGAAAGCTAGAAGGGCCATGACAGAGGTCATGCAAACATGAAGAGACGACAGATGTCAACCCAAATTACTTTATTTGTTGTAATGTGCAACTCCTGGTAGTGTAAACACAGAATCATGCAACCACAATCCTAAACTTGCTGGGAAAAACATAATGGAGTTAATAGGGAAAGAAAAAAATCACAAATTTGGGTGGGAAAGGATAAAAAGTTTGAAAAGGTGGTGAGAGGAAAATATGATGGGTATGAGTATTTTCAAAGTACATTGTATGACATTCTCAAAGAATTAATAAATAATAAAATTATTCTTAAAGAGTTTGATACCATATTACAATGCTTCAGACTAAGTAATGTTTTAAAACTGGCTCTTTTTGAAATAAGAGATTCTGATGAATCACTTACCCATCACTTAGCCATCATTGTGATGTTTGAGGTTCACTATGATATATCTGATGTCCTATAAGTAGATCATGAAGTGCCTTCTCAAAAATTAAAGAATACAAATTGTGTTCAATGTTGCCTTACAGTGAAATGTCATTTTGTTGAAAAGGGGTAATCCATATCAAGTATGTATGGTAATTGTCCGCTAAATAGAAGAGCAAATGAATTGAGTCATCCAGTTAACCTTTCAGAACAATGAAGATATATTTGCGTCAAATAAAGGTACTTAGCTGACATTAGTGAATTACATGGAAAGACTTGATTTACTTTGCTATAAATGAGTATTTAATACTTTTAGAGCTACCCAGTGGCCCAATTTCGTATATATTTTTAAAAAGTGCTATTTCCCTATCACTGGGCTCAAATGAGTAAACCCCATAGGGGACAATTTGTTCTCACTTTGCATAATAGCTAATTTTATATTAAAACACTATTTTAAAATAAAATATAATAATTGTAAATTCTATAATTATATATTTATACTGTCTTGAGAATCTACTAATTCCAATAAAATAACAAAATAGAAGTTTGTTCTTTAATGTCTAAGAAATTAAAGGTAAGACATATTATAGCAGCTTACAGGGAATAGTTACAATGATGCTCAGAAGTCTAAATAAATGATCAACAGGTAAATGAAATACAGACTACAAGCTTGATTACAAAAGGAAATAATTAGAAAAAATTGGCAAAAAAATTTACAACTTAAGAGAATATTTTTTGTCGGTGTTTCCAGAATGTAGATGCAATTAAACCCTGGTTGTGTATTATTATTGAGTTATGTAAATTTAAATACCAATATTCTTACTGCTTAAATGTTGTCTTCTTTCAGATTGCAAGGGCTCCTAAAAATCAGCATCTGTACCTATGATACAAAAGGTCTGAGGTAAACTACCTACAGCAAGAAGAACCATGAAACAATCAGGAATTATATAAATGTTGCTTTCTTAATGTTTTGCCTATTTGTATTTGGCAGCCTTGAAGAAAACATCTTTCCTAGAGAATTCTCAACAGAGGAATATTGAATGGCTGAGTAACAATTAAAGAAATTCTCACCATCCCTAATAATCAAGGAAATGTAACTTAAAACGACTCTGAGATTCCATTTTACACCTATCCGAATGGCTAAGATTAAAAAATTCAGGTGACAGCACATGCTGGTGAGAATGTGGAGAAAGGTGAACATGCCTCTATTGTGGTGGGAGTGCAAACATGTGCAACCACTTTGGAAACCAATCTTGTGCCTTCTCAGGAAAATGTGAATAACTCTACCTCAAGACCCAGACATTCCACTCCTGGGAATATACCCAAAAGATGCTCTGCTATACAACAAGGACATTTGCTCTATTACGTTCATAGCAGGTTCATTCATCATAGCCAGAATCTGGAAACAACCCAGATGTCCCTCAACTAAAGAATGGATAAAGAAAATGTGGTACATTTACACAATGAAGTACTATTCAGCTATTTAAAACATGGAAATCCTGAAAATTTCAGGCAAATGGAAGGAACTGGAAAAGATCTTTCAGTTAAGAGCTATATTTATTTTTATTTGAAGATGTAGCCTAGGGATAAAGTGGTTGTATGGCATATATAAGGTGATGGATTCAGTGCTTGGTACTGGGAAAACCAAACCAAACCAACCTAAAATGTATTTTTAAGTCCATTTCCATATGAACCAAGTTTTCTTTTTAATCCTCAACACAATTGTGCTTGGAGATTGAACCTGTGAGACATAATTTCATTCACAAAGGACCATGAAAGAGCGGTCATGAAATTAGTGGGTTTTTTCTTGTCTTGGTCTTTTCCCTTACCATTATCTCTTGTAAATTCTGTATATGATGAAGACAACATAAGGATGATCATGTGTCAACCAGGAAAAAGAAGCTAGTGAACTGGTACTTTGAGCTTAGTTTTTTCAGCCTTCAGAATTGCAAATTATAAAGGTCTATTATTTTAGGCATCAGCTACTGGTTAACTTAATTTTTTCTCATAATGAACACTTTACTAAGTTATTGGTTGAGTACATTTTCCCTAGGAATTAGGGTTCCTGTTGGTAATACAAAGTAAGCATTGTTTACTAAACATAAATCTTGCTCTTTAGGAGTTTAGAAAAGAACAATGATAGGCTACTGCAATTAATACAATGCCCAAAACTGATAAAGTGAGGTAAAGTATTTTATGAGAATTAGTAGAGTGGCACATATACTGTGTATATTAACCATGTGTATACATAGCAAACTATCAAATTATTAATTTGCTAACTTTGGAATAGAAAATTATATATATACTGTGTTTATTTCCTTTCTTAATTGTTCTGCAGAGTACTTCTCTACTTTGCATTTATTTTAATAATTTAAAATGAATAATATATACTATGTTGTGAATGATCCCTGGGAAACCAATGTGGGACAATGGTAAGTTTTAGTGCCATTGAAGTTATAATGGGCAGGTAACTATACAGTTCTCTATTCCTTTTGTAATTTTCTCTCTAATAATGAATGACTATGAATTATTAAACATGAATTTTAAAAATAAGATTGTCGTGAATAGGTTATTCTTCAAATAAAAACTAAATAACTGTATTGTAAACATGTATAACTAGTTGAAGTTTTCAGGCTTATATGCCATTAGTTACTTGAAAGTGTTTTCTGGCCAGTTTAGATAATAGAATAAAAGAATGTGGATGAGATATGCTTATGTGCATTACCCTTATTTTCCCCACTGGTTATCAGCAAGATAGGATGTCAATTGGGTTTGCAGGTTTATCAGTCACTTGCAGCACTGTTTATATTATGTGGGCTTCTTAAAACCCATGTCATGGAACCAATTTAATTTTCTGCTCAAGAGCACTGTTTAATTTACATTCAACATGGTCTGTTGTTTGAGATTTAGGCTCCTTCAAAAATAGTTTTAGCAAAACACTTCCTGAGGCAAGTTATAAATTCAAGTGGCAAAATATAAGTGAGTAAACTTAGAAAAATGCCTATTCTTTAATTAATCCCACTATGTAAATGAGCTTTTGAGCAAAAGCTATAGAAAGGTAACATTTGGTTCAAAACAAAGAAGATAGTTTAATAATTTTAATTATTTTAATTGGGTGAAGTGCTCTCAGTCATGATCAGTATTAAATGTCTAGACTCAACCACTACATAGAAAAAAAAAAAGGCAAGACTGAAGTACTTGTGTAAAGTAGTGCCTACAAAAGGACAGTTTGGGTTCTATCACATACTGAATGAATAAAATAGAGTTGGGAAAATTTTTTAATTTCCAAACCCAAAAGCTATGGAAAGTTATAAGGGTGCAGAGTTGCCTCTACTTATCCTTAGTAATTCGGGATACAGGAAGTGGGACTTTATTTCAGCATGAACTCTCATTATCAGTATACTACTAGAAAGAGAGGGTGGTTATTAATCCAGTCAATGGCGTGTCCAAGATGCCTATAAATGAAATACAATATTACTGACCAAGTGAAAATATATTGCCTACTTCAATAATGAACAGGAATGCCATGCTAACATGCAACCAAAATAAAAGCAGATTTTCAAACAATCACTTGAGAAAAGATCACAGTGTGCAATCAGTTTCTGGCTGTATCCAAATACCCAGCCAGTTACTGGGTAAAGAAACACACTTTCCTCCATTTAATGCTGAAAAGACTAATTTTTTTGCATTGTATCTCTGAAAAATGTTCATGGAAGTAAACAGTGATTGCAACAAAAGAAATAAATTAATGATGAACCTTACTATATGAGGCTTAAACAAGCATATAGTCTCTCTTGCGAATGGATTAGGAGAAAAGGAATGTGTATGGCAACTTGGGAAAAGTTACAGAAAAGGTAGTAAACTATTAATGGATTTCATTATAATATCCCCCAAAATACTAACTTTGTTTGGATGATATAAGAAACCATGAATTCCACATTACAAGGACAGAAAAAAATGTGCCTAGAATAAACTGATAAAGAAAACAACAGATGTTCAAGAATAACAGAAATGAATGAACCTCTCAAGGAGAACCATTCAAAATACTTTTATAATTTTTCAGTACACTTACTGTCACCATTCGGGACAATGCCATTGAATTACTTATTTTGAATTACTTCTATACAGTCTTAATAATCTTTTACTGGCCAACAGATCTTATTTACAAACTCCATTTACATACCTTAAAAATGAAAAAACTTAGGGATGGAGAGATGGCTCAATGGTAAAGAGTGTCTGATGCTCTTGCAGAGGACCCAAGTTTGGTTTCCAGCACCCTTATCAGGTGGCTCACAGCTCACAACCATCTATAACTTTAGATTCATGTATCCAATTCCCTCTTCTGATTTCTATGGGCATCTGAGCACACTTGGTATACACTCCTACAGCATACCATATATATATATATATATATATTCTTATATTTTTAGTTATTAACATCTTTTGAGGATCCCACTTACACATAGGAAGCACATGTATACACACATGTGCACATATGTACTTAGACATATATTCTTTATATAGCCTATGAGGGACTAAGCAATTTGGCCTTTATCCACTTCCTTAACAGTAATATTGGGGAGAGGGTATAGTCACCCTACCAAAACAAAAAATGGGGATTTCAGGGGAATGCAGATTTGCTTTCCATAAGCTTACATCTTAAACACAAGCTGTTGATATGTGACTCATGTCTTAAAAATCCAACGGTGGAAAGCTGTGAAGGCATGTAGGTAGGAATTCAAAAGACCCACAGATATTTTTAAAATATCCTATACCAATAGCCAAAACACTATGAATGCAACATTTATGTAATTCCTGATTGTTTTGTGGTTCTTCTTTTTGTAGGTAGTCTATTGTATATATACATATGTGTGTGCCTGTGTGTAATAAAATAAATGTATATTTTAAAATATTTATTTAAAAAGAAAAATATTTATTAAAAAAATAAAAATCATGAAAAAGTAAAATAAAGACTTAGAAAATAAACTATGTATCCATAGGGACTGTTCATGATAGTCTAAAATAAAATGTTTTATATTGAAAAAAATATCCTATACCTTCAGAAATTGGATACACACACACAAACACGAATAAAATTGATCTCCCCAATTTTCCCATAGGTTTGATGTTGATCCCATAAAAGGAGACATTCTGAAGGGAAATATCTGAAAAGACTTCATGACTATAAATTTTAGGCTTTTCTTTTCAGTAATTTTATAATTTAAAAAAATCTTTTCAACTTCAGAAGTCAAGCTATGGTTCCTTGGTCATTTAGCTTACATTAAACTTGCTTGCCTGTTCTAGCAGACATTGATTCTGTACCTTCATACAACTTACAGGTGCTGGCAGGTACCGAGCCTTTATCCCTGCAAGCCTTGATTCTTTCCCAGTTTTGCATTGTTCTTCTTTGATGATAACTGCATGTGCATCAGATTTCTTTCTTATACTCAACAGACCATTCATTCTCTTTCATTTGCTTCTAGTGTTTCAAAATAGTTTCTCCCCAGTCCTCACTCACATTTCTGTTTGCTTCATTTTTTCTTTATGTCTAAATGCTGTTAAATTCACTCAAAATTTATTAGATTTACTTGTTTCTCACCCTAGAATTATTGGTTAATTTTCTTTTGTTCAATTCCAAATTCTCTCCTAAATTCTTTGCTTTTTCATTTAATGTATTGTTTTTAATATTAAAATATATTTATATCACTTCCACCCTTACCTGCCCCACCTCCAACACCTCCTGTGTCCCTCCTTCCAACTCTTCCTATGTGCACCTTGCACTTCCTCTCAAATTTATGGTCTCTTTTGGACAATTATTGTCACATATATAAATAGATGACAGATATAGATAGATGATAAATAGGTAATAGGTAGGTAGGTAGGCAGATGATAGATAGATAGATAGATAGATAGATAGATAGATAGATAGATAGGTAGATGAGAATGTAATATGACCTGGAAAGGCCACATACGGTGGCTGTGTAAATATGATTATATGATTTCAGGGTTGACCACTTTAAATTTGATAACCAATTAAGGGATAATTGCTTGGAGGAGCTAATTCTTCCTCTTTCAGCCCTCATTAGTTGTCTGTTCAGGAACAGAACCCTATATGATTTCTACCTTTAGCTTTAGCATGTCTCTTTATATTATCATCCTGCAGCCCTTCCTTAAACATGTTTCAGTTTTCATATTATGCCTTAAACCTAAATATCTAGCTCATATGTGAATTGTTTATATAACACATTTTTATTTGCTTCTCATCAATTTTTTTTTGTTTGGCCAATAAGTTTGTCTGATTTAAAAAACTCTTCATAGAAAATTGCTTTAGGTTTCAGCATCCTATTCCTGAGTGCTTAGGAAACTTGCCTTCTTTTGAGCAACCTGATCTTCTGGGCATGGGACATTTTGGAACAGTTCCGCCTCTTGTTCTTCACTTCTCTCTTGGGCTGCCTGTCATAGAATTGATTCTTTTGGCTAGCTGCATGAGCTTTTATGTACATCTCCTCTGTCATGTCTGGAGTTCTTTTTATTTATGTACTGACAGAACTGTTTCTTATAATCATGCTTATCTTCCTCCATTTGGTATCACACGTAGCCTGTAACATTCTGACCCATGCCTTGCTTCCAATGTACTCCTGCATTGAACACCTGACTTTTAGAGTCATAACTGGGGAATCCTTTGGTACCATGAGGGTAGACAAGCCTCCATCCACAGCTCCTTTCAGGGCCCCAAAAATTTTATTGCCATTTGTAGTTCAGGCAGATGTCTGAGCTGGTAAGAGCACTTCTAGAGGTCCTGAGTTCAATTCCTAGCAATCACATGATGCCGCACAACCATCTGTACTGGAATCTGATGTCTTCCTCTCATCAAATTTTTAACTCTGACTTCTTTACTGAATATTGATTGTATCTGAACAATATTTGAGATTACTTGAGGCTTTGTATTTTCCTATGTTTCAGGGACAATTTTATTTTGCTTCTGGAAAGTAGGTAGGCCAAGAGTAGGTTATAGTATGATGTTTTTTAACTAATTTAAAGTTGAGTCCAAGTTATTGTGCCCAGGCTATTCCAAATTCACTGTATCCCTGGATGTACACATTCAGGGTCGTAATTTTGGGTATTTACTAAGATTTTTACTTTTCTGGAGATCACGCCTCCATATATTCTCCTTTAAATATGAGATTCTTAAAACAGCTTTTTCCATTTCAGCTTATTTCTATAAACACATAGTTACTTTGAGAAAACTCAAGACAAATCAATCTTGCCTTCCTGATTTCACTTTTCTTACACATCTCATCTTACATTGCATTGAAATGTTTCACTACATTTAATCAGATGCTACTTTGTAAACTATTGATATTGCCTGGTATGGTCATATGTATTATTGTTCCAAAAGAACATGGTCCACATTTTTAGAACTGATAAAATTTCTGTAAGTCTTCTATATGTATTATTCCAATTCATTTTATAATTAAAATGTATATTCATACTGATTATAAATATTTGCATAACATATTAAAGGAAAAAATTTATGTCATGTGTGTATGCATATACATGTGCAATAACTTTGGGATGTACAATTTTCATGAACATAAATTAACATTAGTACCTACTGTAGATTAATTTGAGTGCAAATATCTTAAGAAATATGTTCTGTAATACAAATATTAGCTTGTCCTTCTTTATGATACTATGAATAACAGAGCTTATCCATAAAGTATAAAAAATAAATGTACTACTTCTAATATTTTGGGTAATTACTTAAGGTAAAAGATTTGATTTTTTATTCACTGTTTAAATATCTATTGTTATAAATTTGTTAGTTTGTATGTTGATAGATTTAGCATTGGACAAGTACTTATAAAGTGCCATAGTCATAGCAATCATATTGATAGCACACTGTATAGACTGAAGAAAGTGATATAAGTAATGAATAAATAAAATAAAGTCATCATAGAGGAATTAGTATAATGGAAAAGAAGCAAAAGAAAATACTCTAATTTTGTCTAGGAAAGTAAAGTACTGTTTCAGAATATTTAGCCTTATAACTTCAATTTGTATACATATCATTGTGAATTTTCGATCCATTACATTCTATCTAATATAACATAAACTGATTACCCACTTCCACCTTGAGACATCTTGCAAAGATTATTAGGTTTTAAAATGCAATAGAGATAGCAGGTCATTCACATGCAGCAAAATGAATCTAACAAACACTTCACAACCCTCACAAAAATTAATTGAAAATAGATTATTGGAATCAATCCAAATTTTTAAATGAAGAAAATGTTTAAAATTAAAAATATAAAAATCATAAGTCTGGACATAGATTTTTAGATATGGTTAAGATTATCATGACCAATGCTTTTATTTTATAATTTATTATGATTTTATTTATAATCTTAACATCAAGAAAATTTTAAACGTTTATCGTTTATGATAGACACTGTTAGTAGAAGGAAAAGGCAAAATAAAGACTAATAAAACAGAATTTGTAAAAGATGTATATTTCAAAACAAAATACTTTCTTTTTTAAAAATCTGGTTCCATTTTATATTATACTTTTAAATTTTATTTATTTATTTTACATACCAATATTATCCCCTCCCTCCCCCCTACACTCTCTTGCCCCCTCCCTCTTCCTCCTACAACTCAGAAAAAGAGAGCTCCCACCCCCTACCCCTCTCAGCATATCAAGTTGCATTAGGACTGCGTGTGTCCTCTTCCCCTCTGGCCTGGAAAGGTAGCTCCTCTATCAAGCATAGCAGAATGGCACTAACAGTGTCACAGGTTGGCTCTCTTTTGTGGTATGTCCAGGGATTGATTAGACATTCCCTCAATCTCTGTTCTATCTTTATGCCTGCATATCTTGTAAGCAGGGTAAATTTCAGGTCGAAGTTTTTGTGGTTTTCTTGGTGTTTCCATCCCTCCACTGGGAGTCTTGTCCACTTAGATGGTGTCCTCTTTAGTCTCCATGGCCACTGCTATTAGGAATGTGAGCTAGAGTGCCCCTCATGTCTTCTCAGGAGTCTACCTTTTCACTGTTCTCCAAATTGTCTCAAAGATGCCCAAGTCCATGCTTTCTCTTTTCTGGAAGCCTGTTGCCTACCTCCTCACATCTGCACCCACACTCACTGTCCCCTCATCTGGTCTCCATGATTATTTCACTCCACAATTCCTCTCCTATCTCCTTTTCACAGTGAGGCTCAAACATCCTTCCTTGGGACCTACTTGTTATTTAGCTTCTATAGGTCTGTGTAATGTAGTGTGGTTATCCTGTATCGTATGGCTAATATCCAGTTCTAAGTAAGTACTTTCTGGGCATGAATTAACTCACTCAGGAGGAATGTTTCCATTTCCATCCACTTGACTGTAAAGTGTATGATTTCTTTGTTTTTAACAGTTGAATAGTATTCCATTGTGTAAATGTACCATAGATTCTTTGTCCATTAATCAGCTGAGGGACATCTAGGTTATTTCCATATTCTTGCTATTACAAATAAAGCTGCTATGGAACATAGTTGAGGAATTGTGTTTGTTGTATGGTGGAGCATCTTTTGTGTACATTTCCAGAAGTTGTATAACTAGGCCTTGAGATATAACTATTCTCAATATTCTGAGAAACCTCCAGACTGGTTTCCAAAGTTGTACAAGTTTGCACTCCCACCAACAGTGGAGGAGTGTTCCCCTTTCTCCACATTTTCACCACTTGAGCTTTAGATCTTCGACATATTGATGGGTGTAAGATGGAATGTGAGGATCATTTTGATTCGTATTTCCCTGATGACTAAGGATATTGAGCATTTCTTTAAGTTCTTCTAGGCTGTTCCATATTCTCTTAAGAATCTCTGTTCAGCTCTGGACTCCATTATTTAATTTTATTACTTGGTTTATTGGTGTTTAATTTCTTAATTTCTTTATATATTTTGGATATTTGCCCTTTGTCTGATGTAGGGTTGATGAAATCTTTTCCCAATCAGTAGGTTGCCATCTTCTTCTGTTGACAGTGTCCTTTGTTTTGCAGAAGCCTTTCTGTTTGAAGGGGTCCCACTTATTTATTTTTGATCTTAGTAGAGCCTGAGCAGTTGGTGTTCTATTCAAGAACACCTGTGCCAATGAGTTCAAGGCTGATCTCCATTTTATCTTCTAATAGACTTACTGTATCTAGTGTTATGGTGAGGTCTTTGATCCACTTGGATTTGACTTTTGTGCAGGGTGATAAATATGGATCTATTGGCATTTTTCTACATGTGGACATCCAGTTAGACTAACACCACTTGATTAAGAGGCTATCATTTTTCCATTTTATAATTTTGGCTTCTTTGTCGAAAATCAAGTGTCTGTAGGTGTGTGGATTTAATTATGGGTCTTCACCTCAGTTCCATTGATCCACCAGTCTGTTTCTATACCACTACCACACAATTTTTATTACTGTTGCTCTGTAGTACAGCTTGAAATCATGGATGGAGATACCTCAGTAATTTTTTGTACAGTATTGTTTTAGCTATTCTGGGTCTTTCACAGAATGTTTTCTAAATTATACAAAGACTTCTTAAAATTCACCAACAAAAGTAGTGTAATTTTATATGTGCAAAAGAGTCAATAACAGTCATTCATTCTTTTGATCCAAGCACTTGGGTAGATGAAGCAGGATAATTGCTGTAGTTACAGGCCAGGGTGGCCTACAAAATTATACTCTGCCCTAAAAGGCCATAAAAACATACCCAAATCTTACAAATAGTCAAAGGTCTAAAAGAGAACTCATAAATAAAGGTACACACACAATAAATGATATGGTTAAATGATCCAGATAATGTGTTATCAGGAAGAACAAAAAAAATCTATGCAATTGACAAACATCCAAAACATTGACAACCTCGGTGTCTGGCAATGGTGTAAAAAATGTTCAAATAACTGTCTGCTCATGAATGCTTAGGTTATCATTATTTATGATTTCCAGGACTTGGAAAACAAAATAAGATGTCCTTCATAGTTGAATTTAGAACTGTGTTGTGTTCAGATAATTGAATGTAGATCACAGTCCTAAGAAAAACACAAGGGAAGGTTAAATGAATATAAGATTTACACAAAACAAGTCAAACTGAAATGACAGCATTGCTGTATGACGTCAACATTATTATATTTCATTGAAGGTAAAATGATGGACATAAGAAAAAAGGCAGAGCTGCTTCTGGGGAGAAGTGAATATGGAAAGCAAAAAGAATTTGAGAAGTAGTGGAATTAATTATTCTGATAATGGCAGATAATTGTCATATTTGCTATACCATGTAATATTTACAACACCATAAATTTATCGTATGTAAATTATTGTTTAGTGGAGATGAAAAAATGTAAAATGTATACTTTTCAGTTGGAATAAATGCTCTTTAGTAGGGGGTGTTGACAGTTGAGGAGACAGTGCATGTGGAAATAACGATATTAGACATGGGAACTACTGTCTGCTGAACTTTGGTGTGGCCTAAAACTGTTCAGAATATATTTGCAGTTTAGTATGTGAGCAAGGACAGAACTATGAACAAATACACAGTAAAGTTAGGGAAGAATTTCTATTTCCATTCAAAGTAAATGGAGCTTAGAGGTGCGATAGGAAGAGTGACAGTGACCAAAAGGCACTAAGAAAAGTGGCTAGAGGAAGAAAAACATGATTGTGAGGCATCTTAAAGAAACATTGAAAAATTCACCCTTATTTAAAAGAAATAGACCATGATAAAAGAATAAAACATGAATCCTGTATTCATATTTATATTACTGAAGTACAACTGTCATCACAGAAAATATTGGAGAATACAAGAATAGAAGAGTGACTACAAAGGGAAGAGCCTTTCCTATCCTTCCTGAGTCATAGCTTAAGCTATCTCAGTTTCATGTAGCCTCTGATTCTACTCGTGCTTCTTGGTGTTTCCCTAGTCTCAAAAAAAAAAAAAAAAAAAACAATAGGAAAATATCTGCCCCAATCCTCATTGTGTGGAATCTCTCATAGAACATCTATATTGGGCTAATATTCAATTATAAGTGAGTATATACCATGCGTGTTTTTCTGGGTCCAGGTTACCTCACTACAGATGATCATTTCTAGTTCTATCCATTTGCCTGCAAATTTCAAGATTCCCTTGTTTTTAATAGCTGAATAGTATTCCATGTGTAAATGTACCACAGTTTCTTTGTCCATTCTTCATTTGAGGGAATCTGTTTCCAGATTTTGGCTACTACAAATAAAGTTCTTATGAACATAGTTGAGCAAATGTCCTTGTTGTATGGTGGAGCATCTTTTGGGTATATTTCCAGCTGTGGTATAGCTGGTCTTGAGGTATCCCTACAGCCAGTTTTCTGAGAAAGCTTCAGATTGATTTCCAAAGTGGTTGTACAAGATTGCACTCACACCAGCAATGAAGGAGTGTTCCCCTTTTTTCACATCCTCCAAAGCATGTGGTGTCACTTGAGTTTTTTATCTTAGCAATTCTGATGGGTGTAAGATGGAATCTCAGAGTCATTTTGCATTTCCCTGATGAGTAAGGACATGGAACATTTTTTTAAGTCTTTCTCAGCCATTCAATATTCCTTTGTTGAGAATTCTCTATTTAGATCTGTATCCCAGTTTTAATTGGGTTATTTGGGTTTGTGGTGTTTAATTTCTTAGTTTCTTTATATATTTTGGGCATTAGCCCTTTGTAGAATATAGAGTTTGTAAAGATTTTCCCAGTCTGTAGATTGTAATTTTGTTCTATTGACAAAGTCTCTTTCCTAATAGAAGCTTTTCAGTTTCACGAGGTCTCATTTATTAACTAATAACCATAAAGCCTGAGCTGTTAGTGTTGTATTTAGGAAGTTGTCTCCTGGCCAATGAGTTCAGGTTCTTCCCCACATTGTCTTGTAATAGATTTAGTGTGTCTGGTTTTATGTTGAAGTCTTTAATCTGCTTGACTTTATTTTGTGCAGGGTGATGCATATGGATCTATTTGCATTTTCTACACGGAAACATCCAGTTAGATAAACATCATTTGTTAAAGATGCTCTCTTTTTTCCCTATTTTATGGCTTTGGCTTATTTGTCAAAAATCAAGTGTCCATAGGTGCATGGATTTATTTCTGGGTCTTTGATTTGATTCTACTGGTCAACCAGCCAATTTCTCTGCCAATACCATGCAGTTTTTATTATTGTTGCTCTATGGTACAGCTTGAGATCTGGGATGAAGATTCCTCTAAAAGATATTTTATTGTCCATTATTGTTGTGGTTATTCTGTTTTTTTTTTGTTGTTGTTGTTTTAATATGAAGTTGAGAATTGATCTTTAAAGGTGTGTAAGGAGTTCTGTAGGTATTTTGATGAGAATTGCATTGAATCTGTAGATTGTTTTTGGTAAAATGGCCATTTTTACTATGTTAATCCTACAGATCCATGAGCATGAGAGATCGTTCCATCCTTTGATATAATCTTAATTTTCTTTCTTCAAAGATGTGATTTTTTATACAGGTCTTTCCCATTATTTATTATTCTTACACGTAGATGCTTTAGGGTTTTTTTTGTGGCTATTGTGAAGGGTATTGATTCCCTTATTTCTTTCTCAGTCTTTTTGTCTTTTGTATAAAGGAGGGCTACTGATATTTTTGGAATTGATTTTGTATCTAGCCACTTTGCTGATAGTGTTTATCAGCATGAAATTTCACTAAGTGGATTCTTCATAAAGTGAATTTGGACTATGGTACACTTTGTTTTTTGTTGTTGTTGTTGTTGTTGTTGTTTTTTACTAAAAATATATCTTACAGTATCAGTGTAACTGGAATTGTTTATTCTTAATGCTAAGTATAGATCACTTCAAAGACATTTCAATGTCATCTGATAATTTGGAAAAGTAAATTAATACAGTGGAATAATAAAATACTGTGTAATACTAAGAAGAGAAAGGATAAGTGACCCATAAGGACTAAAAAGGATTAATTTTTCTAAAATGTCATTTATCAACTCAGTAATTATGTTAATTACATTTGTAAAGGATTCAACAGTTCAAAATCTTTTATATTTGTTATCTACTTTTAATTAAAATAAAAATTTACTTAAAGTCCATTTAATATTAATAACTTACAAATCTTAATAATTAGTTTATACCTATTATTCCCAGGATCCCATAATTTGCTTATTTATTAGAGAGACACTTTCAGAGTACCAACTCTGTGTTTATAATTCTAAAAATATTGATAAATATTTTCAGTTAGTACAAAATTCTTTCTCCTTACTGTCTTAAAATTTATTTCTTCTCTGAGAAGAAAGAAAACAAGTAAATAAACTGTTTATTTGCTACTAAAAAAACAGTAGCATAACTAGAGAAACACTTTCTCTTAAGTTTGGAATTTTGTATATTAAGGAAGTCTACATTTGCATTGTAACTTTTCATTTTTAAGTAATTCCTCAAAAGGAGGACAGAAATCCTCTTATATATTAAGGAACTGTAATAATGTGACATATAAAATTAACAAGAAAAAATTTCTACACTATACTTCATTGATTGATAATATTTTTGTATCATTTCATGCCTATTGGAAATAAACAAAGCTAATTTTGTTCGCAAATTGTTTAATCCATCCAAATTTTCTTTTGTTTTAGACTTTATTTTTCTTTTCTCTATGAGTATACTGCCACATAATTAAAAAGATAGTTGCGAAAACAATTGTGAGCATCTTGATCTTAATCTGCTGCCACCTAGGATAACATAAAATAATCTATAATCCTTTTCCTGGTTCCTGGAATAGCATTGGCAAATAAAAATCATTGACAAAAGTAATGAGAATTTAGTTCTTCTAACATGTCTCATCATCTTTAGCAATTTTCCATATGGTTGAAATCTACAGATTAATGAGGATGTCTGCAATAATGTTTCTCAAAATAATTGAAAAACACAGTATTTTTTTTTCTTGAATTAATCACTTTTTTTTTTCATTTGTAATTTGGAACACACTATTACCTGATATACACCTGTGTGCTGGTTTGAAAGAGAATGATTCCATTTACTCAGACATTTGAGTATTTGGAACCCAGTTTGTGGAACTATTTAGGAAGTATTTAGGAGATATGGTCTTAGTGGAGGTATGTATGTCACTAGACTTGGGCTTGATGGTTTCAAATGTCTAGTATGATTCTCAGTGCTTTCAAGAATGCCTCCTATGAATGGATCAAGATATGAACTCTCAGCTGCCTTAAACATAAAGAATATTTGACTAAAATTGTTATGGGGTATTTATTCATGTTGAAAGAGAGCTGTTGAGGTCTCAGTCATGGTGCAGGGAAGTCCCAACATGAAAGCCGCATGAGGCTGTGATATGAAGCTATAAAAGGTTAGAGACAGAAGATGTTTGAGGTGCTAGAACCATATGATATCTTCCAAAGAAAATCTCACACAGGGAATGGTACCAGTTTAAAAGAGTAAAGTATGTTTCAGGTACCAAATCTGAAATAGTGGAGACAGTTAAGCCCTTCATCATCAGATATGGAGTTACCAGATTTGGAGTGGGTTCCTACGTTTTGGTCTTGCTTAGGTTCACTATTTCTGCACTATGCTCTGATCCCCCACTTTTGAAATGGTAGCATATATTATGTGCCATTGCATGTTGGAATCATAAAATTGGCATTTTTATTTTACAGGAGTTACTATTAAGAGATTCCTTTAAGTCTCAGAAGGGACATTGGACTTTGGAATTTTAAATGTTGTCAGAACTGTGAAAGACTATGGGGATTTTGATGTTGGAGTAAATATGATTTGCATTTTGATATGGCCAGGAGTCTATGAGAGACAGAGAATGGAATGTGGTTGTTGAAATAAGAATGGCCTTTACATAATTGAATACTCAGCCCCAGTTAGAGGAACTGTTGGAGAAAAACTGGAGATGTGGCCCTGTTGAAGGAGGTGTATCACTGGGAGTGGATTTTGAGGTCTCAAAGAGCTCACACAGTTCCCCCTGTTCTCAGCTTTTCCTTTGCTCTGTCATCCTGTACTCTAATCCTCTGAAACCATAATCCAAACTAAGTGGTTTCCTTTACAAGTTGCCTTGGCCATTGTGTATTATCCAAACATTAGAAAAGAAAGACAGAAAACTAGGAAACCCATTGATAAGTTGTATTGAGGTACTAATGCCCTAATACCAATAAATTGAACATATTTAGAATTGGTGCCTTTACAGTTAAGAGTTCATTGTGAGGCAAGAACTACTGAGTACTTGCTTACCCTGTATTGGCAGAGTTTGGCTGTCAAATCTGCTTGCATACAAGCTTGACCTTTTTAAAGGCAGAATTCTGTCCTTGGTAGAAATAAGGACCTCTTACCCACTAGTTTGCCACATTTGAAGCCATGCCCATAGGAGGTTCTTTGATGCTCATCATCCTCTTTGAGGTAGGCTGGGTGTTGCCAGGAGTTAACCTGTCTCATTGTCAATGAATTTTAAAGTAATAAAAACATTTTTAAGTGCCATATTTTGTATGTCTCTGGGGTTTTTGAAGACCTTGTCTACCTGTCTTTCCTTATCTTCCTATAGAATCATATCTATCTGCTGCACCTAAGATGTATATTCTTGTGATAAAAGCAGACTAGCAATGGACATGACCATGATTTAATATACTAATATTTAATTTGTATAACTTATTTCTCCTAAAAAGCTTGCTATAGCACTTTCAAAACATTGGAAGTAAACCTTGTATTATAATTGAGTTATATGGGTACAATATCATATTAGATTAGAAATATATATATTATATAATGTGTGTGAAGAACAATCTTACATTTGAATTCTATACCACTTTATCTAGAATTAAACTTATTTGCATCTATATACAAAATTCTATACCAGTGAATTAAAAATACCTTGTGAATGACAATTGAGGCATTAAGTTGAAGAGTAGATTCACTTGTCTACTTTTTGTTCCATCTTCCCTATATATTTCTATATTCCCCCTTCTTTTTTTTTCAACCTCTTTCTTCAAACAAGATGTCAATGTCCAGTATGCTATGAGGAATGCATCCTGTGAGGTTGGATCCAAAGTCAGTGTCTGGTTCTTTTGTTTTGAAAGCATATAATTTCTCACAAATTTATATAGTTCTAAAGGTATAAGTGTAAAAAGTGTGCATGATGCACACATGCTCTTTGAAAGAGCAGGAAAAGAAGACCTCTGTAAATCTTCATTCATGCCATATGAAGAATGGCATCTAAAAGTAATTTATAGGGGCTATTTAGTCAGCAAGAAACATTGTCTATGCCTAGACATTGATGTTTCAGCCAGTCTCCGAGCTACTCCCATATGGTGAGATTAGCAAATATAAGTTACCTGCTTGTTCTGCAGTGTAAATTCTTCACATTCTGATTGTAGCACCCTCCCTCATTCCCCCTGATCCCCCTCCCTACCTCATCCCTTCTTCCTCCCTCCCTCAGTAGTCAGACCCTCTTCCCTTAATATCTGACCTTATCCTATCAAATATCATCTGTATTAGCTTTAACCTCATCCTTTGTAGCCTGGTAAGGCCATCTTGCCAAGGGGAAGTGATCAAAGTTCAGGAGCCAGAGTGCATGTCTGAAGTACTCCCTACTCTCAACACGTGGGATCCATAAGGAGACTGTGCTAATACATCCGAGCAGTGGGTCTAGGTCCACATCATACATGGGCCTTGGTTGATATTTCTGACTCTGTTTTGTAGTGGAGTTGTCCTGTATTATGTGGCTTTTGTCCAATTATGAGTGAGTATATACCATGTGTGTCTTTCTGGGTCTGGGTTACCTCATTCAGGATGACCTTTTCCATTTACATCCATTTGCCTGCAAATTTCAAGATTTCCTTGTTTTTAATAGCTGAATAGTATTCCATTGTGTCAACGTACCACAATTTCTTTATCCATTCTTCATTTGAGGGACATCTAGGTTGTTTGCAGATTCTGGCTATTACAAATAAAGCTGCTATGAACATTGTTGAGCAAATGTCCTTGTTGTTTGGTGGAGCATCATTTGGGTATATATGACTGTCAGATATATTGGGCAAGAAGACTGAAGAAGATGCTCCAACTTTATAGAGAGTTTTGGGTAACTATTCAGGTAGAAAACTTCTCTGTCATCTTTTCATTTGAAAAGCTACTAACCTGCACTCCTGGCATACTTAGGTAATCAAGTTTATTCCATTACAAGTCTCTGATGGAGTTGAAGACCAGGTAGCTAGGTTTAAAATGAGGCCTAGTTGTTCAGGCATTAAAATGTTTTTAGGTCTAGATAAGTGTTTTAAGTTGATAATGACAAGATGTGATGGAGATTGATTTACATTCAGAAATTTAGACTCACCAAGATAGGAAAGATGTCTTCTTCAAGGCTGTCAAATACAAATAGCCAAAACACTAAGAATTTAACATTTATATGATTCCTGATTGTGTCATGGTTCTTCTTGCTATAGGTAATCTATTGTGTATATGTGTGTGTGTGTGTGTGTGTGTGTGTGTGTGTGTAAAAGATAAAATAATAAATACATAATAATAAATAAATAAATACAACTATCTTTGATTCTTACCAAAGACATAAAGAATTCATTGTGGTGGTCAAGAATCCTCTGACTGACACCATTATATAAAAAAAGAGCCAAACACAGAGGTATGCAAGGAGAAATACCATATAATATAATCAAAGATTGGACTGAATGTGACTGAAACTCAAGGAACACATAATGTCCACTACCAGAGGCTAGAAAAATGACAGGGACATGTATAGAAGGGTATAGTCTTATTGACATTATTAGTTCAAATTCCCATCCTTGTCAGTCATGAGAGACAGATTTATGGTGTTTTCCAATATAGTTGGCTGTAGTTTCTTACAGTAATCCTGCTAAAATAGTATGAGTGTATAAGCACACCAGTGTTTTCCTCCAAGGGAATTGACATAAAAATAATAATTCTAAGGTAGAGAGTTTCATGAATCTGAGAAGTTATGTAACTTTATGCTTTCAAGGTACATAGTGGTTCATATAGAGAAGTTTGATTCCTAATTAGCTTCAATGAGATAGATGTTATTTCATTTTATTCTAAATCACCTTCCTGTCTAAAGTATGCTGTATTTTGAAATAACTGTAGATTTGTATGCCATTGCAGTCTTTAGATACTCCTATATATTCCAGATGTCAGAAAGAAAGAGTTGTGGTGAAGCAAAATGATATGCCTTATCACATTACAGAAGCTAGAAGATTAAAATAATGATTAACAAGGGCTGGCTGACTATTCTTATAAACAGAAGCTGTGAATATTAATATTAATGTGGTTGGAGTCAAATAACAAAGTTTCAGAGCAATCATTATAACTATAGATGAATCTTTTAAATGAGCACTACTTTACAGCTTTGTAACTGTATAATCAAGGTGACTAGAAGAAGCGAGCTGACAGATTTAATGACCTAAATTAATGGAAATTTGGGGAAGATGGTAGATAATGTGTGACAAGAAAACATATCTCAGTTTAAGGCCGTGTGAATATATATATATATATTCACAACATTTAAAATATAATTAAAGAGAATTGAAAGAATGCTGGATTATAGTGTATGTACAATTTGCGAAGTATATCTATTATGAAATGTGTAAATAGGGTCATTCAAATTTACTTTTCATGTATCAGGAATCATAGGGGAGCTAAAGAAGTTCTTCTCATTTTGGAAGGTAATCTAAAGTAGGAATATTTACTCTAAAATATGAAATAATGTCAGCACTTTTAAAATATTATGTTTTTAGATATAGAAGAATATCTGTAAAATGGAAATTTTTCTTTTATAGCAATTAAAGGAAGGCAAAAATATAGAGCAAATTAAAAGAAAAGTAGCAACAGACTAAAATAAGATTATAGGAACTTTAAAAAATTATTAAATATCCATAGAAGCTAAGTGAATGTACTGTGGAGAAAAGGCATCAAGAAATGTGTTCACCCTTGTGTCATTAATAATACAGAGGAAAGAAAGCTACAGACCAATCCCTTATTCAATTGCTTAACACTTAAGAAATAAGATAGCAGTTTTATGGTGTTATAATCTATATAAGGGTGTATTAAAATATTGTAATATCACCATCTTACTTCTTCAGTGTTGAGCAATTGACTCTAAGTATCTATAATATACTAACATTGGATTTCTGTTGTATTGGATGTGTTATGTTTTATCTAGTTATCCGTTAATGGATATTTTTAGTAATTTCCAGATATTGGAAGTCTTGAATGGCATTATATCACTAGTGAACAAAGACTTGCTCAGTGAAGCTAGCAAGCTACAAACATCAACAGTTAAAAACAAAGAAAAAATGTGTCCTTGATTTCATACTTGTTATGCTCAGCTACCTTTATTCCATTTTATAGAGTTTAGTGACTGGATCATGAAATGGTGCTGTCCACACTCAATTAATAATAAAAACTATTCCCGACAGATGTATCTACAGAACAACTTGTTCTAGATAATCCTTCCTTAATTAAGACTATCTTTCCAGGCTAACCTAAGCTGTGCCAACTTGGCAGTTAAAACTCTTTTGCACATAGCCTATTCATAGGCTACACTCAGATGGTAGGGGAGAAGGTGACCTTCTGTCAGAGGTGTAAGGGAAGGGGAATATGGTGGAAGAGGGAGCGAGGAACGGAACAGGAAGATACAATGAGGAGATAACAATCAGGATGTAATCTGAATAAATTATAATAGATTTTTTAAAAGAATGCTACTATTACAGTAGTTGGCATATTTTGCTTGGTCAGTCAGTACTATATCACAAGGGGCCCACAGATAGGTAAGACCATTGATAGATTTTCTTCCCCAGAAGGTTAACTAGCCCTTCTTGTATACCACCAAGCATAACCAGAAGGGAGTGTTGTTCATAACTTCAGGTGTTGGCTTTCTCCCATGGGGTGGATCTCAAGTTAGGCCAGGCACTGGCTGGACATTCCCTTAATCTCTGCTCTATCTTTATACCTGTACATTTAGTAGTCAGGGTAAATTTTATATCTAAGTTTTTGTAGGCGGATTGGTTTGAAGGAAAGATTTTACCTTGTCATCTTTGTTGGATTTCATCAGACTACTTTTCAATAATATTATTTGGAATACCACCATATTTTCACATTTGTGTATTATGTATGTCATTAGCAAGACAGAAATATGAATTCATGAAAGACATATGCCCTTAATGTAAAAAAGCATTATTATATCCTTCTAAAGAAGAAATTTGAATCAATCTGTTACAGAAGACATTTGTACATTTTTTGAAAATTAGAATTAAAATATAATTCCTTACATCAATGAATTCTGAAGGACTATGAACCACAACCAGAAAGTTTACATTTTTTAAGTATTTTGGAATTTCTATACATAGAATCCTATTATTCAGAACAATTGTGATACCTTTTTTCCTCATCTCATTCTAAATGAGTGATTGCATATATTAGACTTTAGGGAGCAAGGACAAATGATGGCAAAGGCAGAAATAGCCATCTGTTCATTACTATGCATTAGGTTTATACTTTTATTACCAACAGGACTTTGATTTTGTTTAAATTGATTCATTTCTAGTTTATTATAGTCATTAGTCCATAGAGGAAGAGTTAATGAACCTGAAAGCATATATTTTTGCAAGCATCTATGGATGGCCCTTTACTGATATTTCTTCTCAATTACCTAATCTTACTCAATTTTCTTACTTGCCTGACAGCTTTTAAGAAGACTTGGAGCTCTGCTTATGTTTTAAAGGGCTGTTTCTTAAATAAGAGAAGTATAACTAATCTTCTAATTGATGAAATTTGAAGTGGAGGTTTTCTTTTTATGGATCTATTCCACATTTATTGCTTACATATTACTTCATTTGACAAGTGAGCAACTAACTGAGAGACTTACTATAAATTAAAAAAGGCTATTCAAGATTGTATTTTCTTTTCATATAAACCACTCTCTAGTGTACATTATAGCTAAAAGTTTTATAAATAAAGTTGCACATCACATATTACTTGAATTAATTCTAAAATATCCCCAATATGTACTTTGTCTTTATTTCAGAAAAAAAAATCAAAGTAAATTCTTGTGTAAATTGGTGGGTTTTGTTAATAACATACAAGATGAAAGTATATTGATCACAAACAAAGGATTTTGTTAATCATTAAAATATTTGTAACAGAGACAGATGTGAATGTATAATTCTTCAGCAAAGAAAATAGAACAAAAGAGAATCAGAAGTTATAAGTCATCCTCATCTAAATGGTAAAATACAAACCATCGTGGTACATATGAGTCACTGCCTCAAAAATGATGATGAAACCAAAAATGTGAAATATCTTCAAAGAATCATTATTGCTGCAATATCAATTTCAAGTCTCTGAAGAAAGAAATTGAAGAAGATATTAAATGATGGAAATATCTCTCATGCTCATGGATCCATAACTTTAACATAGTAAAAGTGGCCATCTTACCAAAAGCAATCTACAGATTCAATGCAATTCCCACCAAAATCCCTATACAGTTCTTTATAGACCTCAAAAGGTCAATCCTCAACTTCATGTAGAAAAACAAAAAACAAGGAAAAGCTAAAATAATCCTGTACAATAAAAAATCTTCTGGAGGAATCTCCATCAGCAATCTCAAGCTATAGATCAATAGTGATAAAAACATCATGGTACTGGCATAGAAACAGGCAGGTGGATCAATGGAATCAAATCAAAAGACCCAGAAAGAAACTCACACATCTATGGACTCTAGATTTTTGACAAAGAAGCCAAAACCATACTATGGAAAAAAGATAGCATCTTCAACAAATTGTGCTGGTCTAACTGGATGTATCAATATAGCTCAATATAGAAAAATGCCAATAGACCCTTATTTATACCCTGAACAAACTAAAGTTCAAGTGGATTAAAGACTTCAACATAAAACCAGACAAACTAAATATATTAGAAAAAGTGTGGAAGATCCTTGAAATCACTGACACTGGAGACAACTTCCTGAATATTATACCAACAGCTCAGAACAGAAGATCAAGAATAGATAAATGGGACATCATGAAACTGAAAAGCTTTTGTAAGGCAAAGGATATTTTCAACAGAGCAAAACAACAACCTACAGATTGGGAAAAGATCTTCACCAACCCTACATCTGGCAAATGCCTAATATACAAAATATATAAATAACACAAAAAAATAAACATCACCAAACCAAATATCCAATCAAAAAATGAAGTAAAGAGCTAAACACAGTATTCTCAACAGAGAAATATCAAATGGCTGAGAGACGCTTAAAGAAATGTTCATCATCCTTGGTAATCAGGAAAATTCAAATCAAAGTGACTCTGAGATCCCATCTTACACCCATCAAAATGGATAACATCAAAACCTCAAGTGACAACACTTGCTGGAGGGGTGTATAGAAACAGAAACACTCCTCCATTCCTGGGACTAGTGCAAACTTGTACAACTACTTTGGAAATTATTCTGGCTCTTTCTCAAAAATCGGAAATAGTTCTACCTCAAGACCCAGCTATACCACTCCTAGGCATATAACCTAAAAAATCTATACCATACAACAAGGAAATTTGCTCAACTATCTTCATAATAGCCAGAATCTGGAAACAACCTAGATCTCCCTCAGCCGAAGAATGGGTAAAGAAATGGTGGCGCATTTACACAATGGAATACTATTCAACTAACAAGAACAAGGAAATCTTGAAAGTTGCAGGCAAATGGATGTAATTGGAGACAATCATCCTGAGTGAGGTAACCCAGACCCAGAAAGACATACATAGTATATACTCACTTATAAGTGGATATTAGCCCAACCTAGATGTCCTCTAAGAGACTCCATCCAGTGAGAGATTGGAACAGATACTGAGACTCAAACCAGACTCATGGTTTAGAGCTGCAAATTGTATGGAAGAGATGGCAGATGGAAGGAAGGGTTTGGTGGGTTGTCAGAAGCACCACAAGGAGATTATCAATACTGGCAGATTTGGACCCGGGGGTGAGGTTGCACAAACAGATGCACCAACCAAGGACATTGAAAGCAGAGAACCTAGACTCCCTTTTCAGAGGGAGCTGGGGGACAGCTCATTCTCCATATGGAGATGGGGAGGGGAGAACTCTGGTGCCTGGGATTTGATCATTACTTCTTGGTGTAGAGGCCCTGTTAAAACACAGAGCAAAGGGATCCAGGCTATCCAAAAGAGACCTGATAGGCTATGGCCAGATAGTGGGGGAGGAGTACCCCACAGGTCAGAGGTCTAGGGGAAGGGAATATAGGACTGTACAAGTGTTCTCTGATGTGAATTACATAGCTAGATCCCAGGAGACATAATTTAAATGAATAATAAAATTATCAAGGAACTTAAAAGATTTAACATCATTGAATTCCAAGAGGATAACAATAAACACATGAATTATGTTCACATATAGCTGAATGAAATAGACAAATATAACAATTTGAAAATTAAATTCAATAGAGAGATAAAAAGAATTGAAAGGAACATCTAAAATGAAGATGGAGTTGTAAAACTCAATATATCAACTAGAAAATTCAGAAGAAAGCCTTTACAAGTAGAATTAATTAATCAAGCAGAAGATAGAATATCAGGTCTTGAAAATAGTGTTTAGAAAAATAAACAGATGATTTTAATGATTAACAAAACAGAGGAAAAGAATATACAGAAAATGTGGGACAGTATTAAAAGACCAAATCTACAAATTATAAACAGAGATCGAAGAGAAGAATCTCAAATCAATGGTACAGACAAGAAAGTTAACACCTCCAAAGAAAACACTTCCAAATAGATGAATCACACACACACACACACACACACACACACACACACACACACACACACACATTGAAAACCCCAACTAAACAAGACTGAAACCAAACAAACAAAAAAGACCTCTCCAAAGCGTATCATAGTTAAACACTAAATATATAAAACAAAGAAAACTGTAAGTGTTAAGAGAAAAAAACCACAAGTGGCATAGAAAACCCACCAGAATAACTGTTTATTTCTCAGTGGTAACTGAAAGTCAAAAGGGCCTGGATTAATAAACTCCAAGTTCTAAAATACCACAACTGCAAAACTAGATTACTGTACCCATGGAAACAATCTGTCATAGTTGAGAAAGAAAGAAAACCTTTTCATGCTCTAAATTACCCTTTAAAATTTCATACAAAAACAAGCAAGCTAACAAAAATAACACTAAACAGAATAGGGGAAACAATATTTCAAACTGAAGGGAAGAATACGCATAGCCAAAAGATACTAGAAAGAAAACAATTGAAGCTATATTTAATGAAATGCAAAGCACACCTAAAAACACTAGCCAACAAGAATTGCCAAAATGTCTGCATCTGCACATGCATTTCAGTAATAAGTTTAAATAATAATTGCCTCAATTATCCATCAGAAGGCATAGGATTCAGAAAGAAAATCGATCTAACAGTTATCTATAATTCACTCAGTTCTTTAATTTTTTATTTTTACATATACATTTATATTATTACACATATATACAATAGATTACCTATAGCAAGAAGAACCATGACACAACCAGGAATTATATAATGTTGCATTCTTAGAGCTGTGACTATTTGTATTTGACAGCCTTGAAGAAGACATCTTTCCTATCTTGGTGCATCTAAAATTCTGAATGTAAATCAATCTCCATCACATCTTGTCATTATCAACTTAAAACATCTATCTAGACCTAAAAATATCTTAACTCCTAAGCAATTATGCTTCATTGTAAAACTAAGCTACCTGGAATAAGCCTGATTACCTGAGTGTGCCAGGAGTGCAGGTTAGTAGCTTTCCAAATGACAAGATAACAGAGATAGTTTTCTACCTGAATAGTCACCCAAATCTCTCTATAACATTGGAGCATCTTCTTCAGCATTCTGGCCCAATATATCTGACATATTTATCAGGCAGAAACAATTGAGGATTAGCTTACCCTGTCTTGGCAGAGTTTGGCAATCAACTCTGCCTCCATCCAAATTGCCCTTTTTAAGGGAGAATTCTGTCTGTGGTAGAAAAGAGGACATTTTCCCCAGTGGCTTGTTTGCCACATTTGAAGCCGTCCCTATAAGGAAGTTCTGTGATGCTCATTATCCTCTTTAAGGTAGGCTGGGTGTTGCCAGGAGCTAATCTGTCTCATTGTCAGTGAACCTTTAAAATAATAAAAACATTTTAAATGCCAAATTCTGCATATCTCTGAGGGGTTTCAAGACCTTCTAATCACTACGTTTTAAAGATAGACAACACCTGCTACATCTGAGCAGAGGATGTAGGTTTATATCATTCATGGACCTCAGTTAGCACATCCGTCTCTGTATCGCAATGTGGTTAGCCTGTATTAAGTGGCTGTATCTGCTTATAAGTGAGTACACACCATGTGTGTCTTTTTAAGGTTAATTTTAATTCATTAGTATAGAATTTTGTATATTGATTTAAAATGAGTTTAATTTTGACACAATGATATAGAACTCAAGTTTAAGATTATTCATCACATACACTTGACATATTTCTATTCAAAGATGAGGTCTTGTACTCATATAACTCAATTATATTACAAGGTTTACTTCCAATATTTGAAAGTGCTATTGCAGGCTCTTTAGGATAAATAAGTTATAGAAGTTAATTGTTAGTTGATAAAATAATGGTCATATCAATTACCACTCTATTTTAATCACTAGAATATACATCTTAAATGGAACAGATTTATATGAGTCTATAGAAAGACATAGTAAAATAGATGAGGTCTTCAAAAGCGTCAGACACCTACAGAATATGGCATTTAAAGATGTTTTTATTTTAAAGATTCTTTGACAACAAGACAGGTTAACTCCTCGCAACACCCAGCCTACCTCAAAGATGATGCCCATCAAAGAACCTCCTCATGGAGATGGCTTCAAAATGTGGCAAATTAGCCACTGAGCAAAATGTCCTCATTTATGTCACAGACAGAAATCTGCCTAAAAACGGGCAAGCCTGGATTTAGGCAGAGTAAATGACCAAACTCTGCCCAGACAGAGTAAACAGGTCCTCAGTAGTTCCTGCCTCACAAATATGTCTTTCAGATATATTGGGCTAGAAGGCTGGAGATGATGTTCCAATGTTATAGAGAGTTCTGGGTGAATGTTCATACAGTAAATTATCGCTATCATTTTTTTTTGTTTTGTTTTGGAAGCTGCTAACTTACACTTCTGGTTCACTCAAGTAATTAAGTTTTATTCTTTCTGAAGTCTCTGAAGGACTTGAATACCAGATAGTTTAATGTTACACTGAAGCTTTGTTTTTTAGGGGTTAAGATGTTTTAAAGTCTAGATAGATGTTTTAAGATGATAGAGATGAGCTATGATAGATACTTATTTACATTCAGAATTTCAGACTCACCAAGATAGGAAAGATGTTTTCTTCAAGTTTGCCAAATACAAATAGCCAAAACATTATGAATATAACATTTATATAATTCCTGATTCTTTCATGTTTCTTCTTGCTGTATGTAGTTTCTTTTATTTAGATATAATAATATAAGTGCATATGTAAAAAAGGAAATATACTAAAATTTTTAAAAGATAGGCACCACTTTAATTTAAAATAATGAATAATGATGTAATTAAATGGGGTCAAGAAGTTGAATTAAAAGCAGAAAAATACAAAATCATTAAATAAACAGAAAAATGAACAAAAATTTTTATTATGATTGGAAAAAAGTAGTGTTATATCCAAATCTTCCTTCCTTCAAAATTAAACATGTAAAATGAACTTTTAGTGAGGCTCAGAAGTGAGAAAGGTCTCTAAAGGATAATAAAAGGTAACAAAAGCTATATGCATATGTTAATTTTTAAATTCTCAAATTTAATGTAAAGAAACATCAGTTATTACTTAATAATCTCATTCATGTACATGTGTGAAACATGGGTAAGAGTCTACTAGAAATATTATTTTCTCTCTTTGCTCCATTGACATACATTCTCATTTATGCACCTCTGTGCATTCCTCCACCTCTCTCTCTCTTTCTCTTCCCTTGTGTGTGTTCATGCCTGTGTGCCTATGCCTGTGAGAGTGTGAGTCTGATAATAAATATAAACAACCAGTTAGTAAAACAAAATATTTGTTTAACTTAAATATATCTTTCATATTTTATCTTTCTTGTCTCTCATGGATTTAGATGTGAGTAGTTTCCACATGTGAATATTTAGATTTATGTCATAATATATGCATTTGAAAAACCTATAGCTCTATTTTTAAACTTTATGTATATGGACCAATATAACACTATATTTTAGGGATGTGGGGAGAAGGAAGCAGTCACTCCTATCCTAATATGTGACAAAAGAGACTTCAAAGTAAAAGTAATCTGAGGAAAAGGGTATTTGATTCAAATTAAGGTTTAATTAGTCAGAAGAATATCACAATATTAAGCATAGTAACAAAATTAAAAACATAGATTAACACTAATTCAGTGATATTGGAAATTGCAACACCTTCGTTCTTGAATGGAAAAGCCATCAGAAGAAAAAATATAGAAAGAAATATTAGAATTTAACAACACCTTACATCACATGGACCTAACACCTGTCTATGAAATATTCCACCCAAATGACAAAAATATACATTGTACTTAGCTGCAGTATATGGAAGCTTCTCTATATTAGACCACATTCAGAATCACAAATAAGCAAAGAGAGAAAAATTGAAATGTTTCCATGTATTCTATCTGATCATTATGCAATGAAATTTAAAATTGACAGCCAACAAAACTCCTGTAAGTGCAAAAACATGGGAGATTATACAACTCATTACTTCAGTTGAATGAGTCAAAAAGGAAATCAAGAAAAAATGAAAATATTTCTGGAACTAAATGAAAATGAAAACATATCACATTAAAACCTCTGGAATATATCACAAGCAGTTTTAAGCTGGAAGTTTGTAGCTCTAAATGCCCACATTAAGAGATAGTACAGAGCATAAATAAGCAATATAATAATGCAACTCAAGAATTGGAAATCCAAGAATAATTCAAACTTAGCGAATGACTAGAAATAAAATCAAAACCAGAATTCAATGAGATAGAAGCAAAGTAAATGATTCAAATGATCAATTAATCTAAGATTTGAGTCTTGGAGTAGAGAAAGAAGATTGACAGACCCTTAGCACAACTAACCAAAAAAAAAGAAAAAAAATCAGAAGTGAACCTGAAATCATGGCAACAGACACAAAAGAAGCACATAATATTTATAACAAACTAAAAAGAAATATAGGATATTAAAAATATTTAAAATTGTTTAATGAAATGCTTTCTATCTAATTATGATTGCTCACACCTGTAATTACAGCTTTTGTGAGACTAAGGTGGGATGGCATGTTTCTACTCCAGTCTGGGCTACATAGTGAGATGTTGTCTAAAAACTATCCAAATACTTTTCAAAGGTAATTAAATAAAAATAAAGAACTGCTAAGAATTGATATGTAAGATAGATGTCATGAACAAGAGAATATTTACATATATGTGTGTGTGTTTGTGTGTGTTCCTTTATGTGTGTATGTATATGTTTACTATGTCTACGCAAATATATATATTTGAGACACATCAATAGAAAACATGGCCTGAAAAAGAAAAGCATTAAAACTAGATTCAGTATTGTTGATGCATGTTTTGGTTACAGTAAGATATATAGAAATCAAGCTAGAATTGAGCTGGAACCTTTTTACTTGCTGGCTAATTTTTATAATGCTAAAAAGTGTTATGTAGAATACCAGATTAGAATTCTCATCAGTAGTCTTATTTAACAGTTGATCCTATGTGCTAGACTATCAACATGGTAAAATATGCCCAATAGTGTAATGATGGCAATTCTACTATAGGTGTAACCCTTGACTTTCTCATTGGATTTGAGACCACTCTCCAGAAAGAAATTAATGCCTATACTGTAATCCTGGGCAAATCTCAGAAATCAATAGGAGTAAATGGAGAAGTGCAGTTCAAGTCATTAAACTTCTGTTCAGTTTAAATTGTAGTTTTCTCCTTGTTCTTTAATTTTTACCTTTTTTTTTTTTTTACTGACTTAACTTAGAGTTCATCGATTCTTTCCTTGGTCATATTCATCCCATTATTATGATCACTCCAAGTGGAGAGTGGGATATTACTTTCTCACATACTCTGGTGCCTCACCTTTGACCATGTCCCCTGGAGGGGGAGGCCTGGTGGCACGCAGAGGAAGGACAGCAGGTTACCAAGAAGAGACTTGATACCTTATGAGCATATACAGGGGGAGGTAATCCCCCTCAGGAACAGTCATAGGGGACGGGAATAAGGGGAAAATGAGAGGGAGGGAAGAATGGGAGGATACAAGGGATGGGATAACCATTGAGATGTAACAAGAATAAATTAATGAAGGAGAAAAAAAATAAAATTTAAAATGCTTTTTAAGTTCAAAATATGTCTTTGCATGGTATGTAAGTCTTTGATGAGAATTTATCTTTTACATTTCTTTTCAGAGTATTTTTTTCAATTTCATTTAGTTCCACATAGTGAAATTGCTTTCTAATAATGACCAGCTTAGCAAAATACGCCCTTTAGTGCAGTAGTAGCAGGAATGCCTAGGGTATAAGCAAACACTTTCTGGTTGAAATCAAAGCCTGTTCCACAAGACAGAACTCACATATGGTACTATTAACTGGAACAAGATCCTTTGGCTGGCTAGTTCAATCTGAAAGGAAGAACTTAAGATGATTATTCAGCTAAATGGACTCATAAATAAACTGCTCCATACATTGTTTATACTCAGAATATTACTTCTTTCAAACTTTAGCAGAGCAGTTTATTTTTACAATCGACAGCAATTAATACAGATACCCATAGCTCATGAATGTGAAGAGTGTAAGAGACCATAAAGTACTCAGCTCTAAATGAAACATCTGTATCATAATTCTTCAAGAAGTCCAGGTCCCAGTAATCATCAAGATAGAGGGGATGGAAAGATTGAAAATGCCACAGGTAGTGAAAATGTTGAGTAGATCTGTATTTTCTGATATTATGGGGCCATTATGCACACGAACTAATAGGTGCTGAGAAAGCACACACAAGACCTGCAAGTAGTTAAGCCAGTCAAACTCCAGTATGGGTGGAGGAGGAGCCTTTTTACTCCCACCCTAGTTGAAAAGCTATTAATAATGGCTGCTTTAGGAAGGGAGAGTCAGTTTACTTCCAATGCATCTCCTCATAAGCTTTCCATGTTCCATGCATATACACTGCATTTGTAAAGAGAGTACATGATGTGGGAAGCAGGTGAGTAGCAAGGGTAGTTTGGGAGTTGTTGGAAGGGAGGGATGGGGAATGGATTTGATGAAATCATATAATAGTCATGTATGAAATTAAGCAGCAAATATTTTAATAGTTAAAGTTGTTTTAGTGTCTTTGGCAAATCTTATACCTATTTTATCTCAGAGCTTGTATCTATGTATTTAATTAGTCTTATTTTTAGATACTGCTTTTATGTTTTGTGTTTCTTAGGTAGTAGGGTACTTTTGCATTGCATCTTTGACATTTTGAATAAAGCAATAAAGCCTTTGTTTCCATATAGTTTAGGGAAGCCCTGAAAGCCTGTTAATCCTAGAACAAAAGATGAGGAATGACAATTCTGAAGCTAGCTTGGGATAACTGGGGATATCAAGACCACCCTGAACTGAGTTCTCTTTCAAGAACAAGAGTGTATCTCAGTGGTAGGTTGCATGTACAAAGGGATGGATTTGATACCCAGCAAATTAAAGGAGAGAAAAAATATTATCAAATAGCTTAGTTCTTGTTATTGCTACAGTTGCTCACTTAGTTCTGTGAGCAGAAAATGTTTCTGGCCTGATTCAGAGTTCAAAATTAGTCCTGTCTCCTTTTTGAAGGAGTCTAGTGCCAGTTCACTTCTCATAGCCTTTTCAAAATGTTTTTTTTTATGTTCTTCGCATATTCCACTAAAGGGTTGGTCTGAACCTCAGATAATTTTTATATTGCAATTGTGGTGTATTATATTGTCTATTGTGGATATATTTCATGCATATTCAGCTTAACAAGTAAGCTCTTAATTTACATTCGTTCAGACTATGAATCAGTCACTTCCTTTGAGTCTCGTTCTTTCAGAGATTTCTACAAATTTTTCTAGTTGAAGGGACCATATTTCTACATGTAAAAAGATGGATTTCTCTCAAACATTTTAGCTTCCCATGGAGGTGGATAGGTCCTTGCACTTTGACGGTACTTGGGATCAGGAAGGCAGAAAAGGAAACTGTGTAAATTATGAGTTTTCCTCTTGGGTTTTGCATAACAGAAACCTTTGTTTTCACTCATTCCACTGAGAAGTGAGCTTTTCTGTCCTGGTTACCTTACAAAACTGTTATATCTTGGATGGAGATTGTCTTGAGGTGGGACTATAGGAATAAGTGAAAGAAATGGAGAGTTTTGTGGACAAGAATATATGTTCATATATATGTATATGTCCATCCATCCGTCCATCCATGCATAGGTACATGTTCTTCCATCTATTATGCAGGTACTGGATCAGTGTTGCCTGGAATTGTAGCTGGAATTAAAATATAATTAAAACAATTACAAGAAAACCCTCCTCTCCACCATTGGAATTTCTCAAGCTTTACTTGCCTGGCACAATATACCAATTGTTAGCTTTTTAAATTCTTAAGTAGTTTGGGCTTCCTTATATTTTGTCTTAGGTTTTAGATATAACTATTATAATTCAGTAGGCTAACTTGCTGTGGGTGGAAAGATGTTCCACATATTTGAAAGTACCAAAGATATTTTATAGGTTAAATCTGGAAGCCATATATGAAGTGATAACAAAGGCCAAAACCTAATTCTTGTTTTATGCTAATAGTCTGTGAATGAGACAGTGCTGTGGCATATACCTGTATTCTAATCACTTGTGGAGGCAGAAGCAGGTTGAGCTCTGTGAGTTTCAGGCCAGCCTCGTCTACAAAGCAAGTCCAGGACAGTCAGGACTACACAAAGAAACTCTTGTCTCAAAAAAATTGTTCGTAAATTACCTCTAATTCTTTTCTCTATAAGCAATGAAATAATTATAAAAAAAATATAGTCAACAGTGCCTAGCGGTTGAAGTAGAGAAAACATGCACAAACCCTTGTTCTTCATCCTATGGAATGTGAGCTGCTGTGATTTTATATCAAGCTGAATGCAAAACAAATGAAGAAAGTTTTATCTGAAGATAAACCACAGTTAAAAAGTAGGAAACAGGAAAAAAACCCCAAAGTTCTTATGATTTGCTTCCAAACTAAGTTGGCAATGACTTTGCAGTAGTCAGGTCTTCAATTTTAGAAAGAATGACATATTCCAAACAAGTGTTTATGCGGTATATCTGGATTCTAAAGGAACAGGTAAGTACTGTGCAATTTCTTTGAAGCTGGAGATCTCATAATGGAAAAGATACACTTCAACAGGCATGGTAAAATTTCAGGTGATCCAGTAATGCATAATCATATTCCAATTGCAGAATATAAGTGTGTACATTTTCTAAGTGGGAAATTTCTTCAAATGGCCACATTGTCAAGCCTGTGTGCATGCTATTTTTGTTGACCATCAGATACAAATAAAATGTTTTTAGTAACTCTAAAATCAAAGAATATACAATCGAGGACTACTTATTTTCATCAAAACATAGGTTATAAAAACTGACAGTCTGTTTTAGTAAGTTTGAAGAAATTCTATATTTGTTCAGTCAGAGTAGTCTTAAATTATTATTAACAAATTTTGCTTATTGATAACTATAGGGTCTGCCAAGGTGTATTGTTATGTTTATTCATTCAAAACTTCAGTGATTAGGCTAGATGTGTAAGTAGAGTGTGGTCAATAAACACGAACCTCTGGGATCCTGTCATATCACTGTAACATATGTGTGTATGCATATTCATGCATTCATTTATCATATACTATTTGTCATGAGAAGCTCTTATCAACAATCTCAAAGTAACATTTGAGAATATAAAACATATGGATGAGGAGATGGCTCAGTAGATAAGAAAACTAGGTGCTTTCAGCAAAAGGACCCGAATTGAACTCTTTAGCACTAACTTTAAAAGTTGTAACTGGCAATATCTTTGCTCCTATAACACCAGAAATCAGGGGAGGAGCATAGGCAGGAGAACACTGGTACTTGCTGGCCTCAAGAAACCTAGATGCAGTTACAGTGTGATTTTGCCTCAGGGGAAAAAGTGGAGAAATATAGAAGATCATGATACATACTTGTGGAACCTGTAATTGCACACAGCCACAAGCATATGTATATATACTATCTATCTACTTACCTATCTATCTATCTATGTATCTATCTATCATCTATCTATCTATCATTTATATCTATCTAACATTTATATCTATCTATCTTTCTTTCTATCTATCTATCATCTATCATCTACCAATCTATCTACTATCTGTTGTACATTAACAACACAAACATAGTAAAATGTAATTGCATCATATTATCTATTTCATAAGTGAGAAAATTGTGTGGGTTTTGCAAAGGAGGTCGGAGACTTAAGCCTCCAGTCATTAAAAATATGTACATAAAAACCAAATATGCACAGAAAAATATGTAAACAAAACACAGTACCAAGAGAGTTTCCTAGAAACACGAAAATATCATTCCTACTTGACATTTCTAAACTTTTATAGAAAATACACACAACATTATTTTGGAAGAGGCCACAGTGATCATTGTCCTGTACATTAAAAGGTACATTCTCACTTTCCTGTGAGTTTAAGGCATATTTGAACATAGACTGCTAAGTGACCAAAAAAAAGGTAATGACAAGTACATACATGAGTCAGGATCTTTGTCAAATTTTATATCACAATTTGGTTCTCAAAGGCATTTCTATTTTTCTTCAGATGTGTTAGGATTATGTTCCATTTAAAGACGAGAGTACCTGAGGGATATACATTATCCAGGTCTCAGATGACCTGAATAATTCTCATTCATTTGCTATGTGACACAAATAAGATATTTCATATATAAGATTTAAACTGTGATGTTCTAGGTGTCACCCTTGATATAGTAAGATGTATATGTTTTCTTAAAAAGAAAATTGTAGTCCAAAGTCTACTTAATCGAAAGTCATTTGTTTCATTAGGTATCAGCTAGGATTGCAACCTAAGCCACCTATTGCCCCCAAACAGCGCTTTCTCTACTATTCCCCCAAAACATCTGTTCTCTATTACTGTACTCTGACTAAAACAGAAATAAAACAAGAAATAATGGAAATAAATTCTTAAAATGATTATGTAAACTTAACTTCACATTAAGAAATTGAAGAAGATATCAGAAAGATCTCCCATGCTCATGGATCTGAAGAATCAACATAGTAAAAATGGCCATCTTACCAAAAGCAATCTACAGATTCAATGCAATTTCCATTGAAATACCTACACAATTCTTTACAGAACTTGGAAGATCAATTCTCTACTTCAGTTGGAAAAACAAAAAACCCAGAATAGTTAAAACAATCCTATACAATAAAAGACCTTCTGGAGGAATTTCCATCCTGGATCTCAAGCTGCAGTATAGAGCAACAGTAATTAAAACAGTGTGGTACTGGATTAGAAACAGGTTGGTTGATCAATGGAATTGAATTGAAGACCCAGAAATAAACCCACAGACCTATGGACACTCGATTTTTTACAAAGAAAACAAAACCATGCTATAGAAAAAAAGATGGCATCTTCTAATGGTATTGGGATACCTAGAAGTCTACATGTAGAAGAATGGAAATAGATCCATATTTATCACTCTGTCCAAATGGATTAAAGACCTCAACGTAAAACCTGACACACTAAATTTGTTAGAAGAAAAAAGTGTGGAAGAGCCTTGAACTCATTGACACAGGAGACAACTTACTGAACAGGAAACCAACTGCTCAGACTCTAACATCAATAATAAATAGGACTTCATGAAACTTAAAAGCTTTTATAAGGCAAAGGACACTATCAACAGAACAAAATGACAGCCTACAGGCTGGGAGAAGATAGTCACCAACTCTACATCTGACAAAGGGGTAATATCCAAAATATGCAAAGAACTCAAGAAATTAAACACCACTAAACCAAATGCTCCAATTAAAATGGTGTACAGAGCTAAATAGAAAATTCTTTTAATTTCTTGAGTTCTTTATATATTTTGGATATTAGACCTTTGTCAGATGAAGAGTTGGTGAAGATCTTTTCCCAGTCTGTAGGCTGTCACTTTGTTCTCTTGACAGTGTCACCTGCCTTACAGAAGCTTCTCAGCCTCATGAGGTCCCATTTATTAATGAGGATAAGGAAGGTACCACATAGGCCTTCTAATTTTTGGCATGCAGAACCTTTCAGTTAATTAAAACAGTCACAAAATGCAGCTCTTGGGATGAAGCCTGTTATAAAGAAAATTGCCTATGTTGAATTATTTGGACACTGCAAAACCTTTGTTTTTTTCCTCTGTTTTAGCTCAAAACTCTTATGCACCTAAATCAGACTCAAAATTGGTGTTGGGCAGCTTTCTTCAAGACTATTGCACTCACCCTTTTTTCCCTTTTGTAGGCTTGTTCTCTTCCCTTTGCTCTCTCATTCTACTTCACAAAAATTGCTAGTTATTCTTTCATTTAATATTTATTGAGATTGCTGCTAGACCCCAAGGATACTAAGATTTGAAAAACACGTTAATATAACTTAGTGTCAAATGAGATAGCAAAACATATAAGTAAATAAAATTAGTAATATTAGAGTAGAAATATGTAAAAGGCATTAAGTCTCATGGAAGACGGGTAGATATCTTTAATTGGTTGAATCAAGGAAAGCTGAGCAAAGGTAACTATGCTAAAGCTTAATTGAGGTTAATTAATCTGAATAATTAATTTTCCTCTGTAAGCAAATTGGAAATACATTCAGATAGCAGAAAAAAATATGATTAAGTGGGGTTTTGGAGAACGTGGACTTGGTCTTACACATTTCTTTATACACACCACCCAATTCAGGGTCAGGAATATCATCGGTAATCAATAAATGTTTGTTGTATAAAAACAAAAATAAATGTGTGTCAGGAGTTGTAAATATTTTGGATTTGATTAAAGTAAGATCTTAATGTAAAGAAAGTCAAATTATGCTATAATTATAGGTAAATTGAAATAGATCTCTCAAGCTAAAGAATTTGACTTTTATAGAATGATCCAATGAAAAGTATGTTCAAACCTTGCAAATTATTGGAAGTAAACCTTGTATTATAATTTATTTGTATGGATATAATACCACTTATTAGAGTAGAAATATATATATATTTATATATTTTATATATATTATATATTATATATATATAATGTGTTTGAAGAATAATCTTAAATTTGAATTATATACCAATGTATCTAAAATTAAACTTATTTTGCATCTATATACAAAATTCTATACCAGTGAATTAAAAATAACTTTATTTGTGAGTAACAATTAAGGCATTAAGTTGATGATTAGTTTCACTAATCTATTTTTGTCCTATCCTCCATATATATTTCTATATTACCCCTTCATTCTTTTCAAACCCTATATCCAAACCACAGGCTGTTTAGGATAAGCAACTTATACCAGTTAATTTTTAGTTGATCACATCATGGCCATATAAATTACTAGCCTATTTTTTTATCACAAGAATATGCATTCTAGGTGCAACATATAAATATGATTCTATAGATACATAAAGTAAAATAGATAAGCTCTTCAAAACCATTAGAGACACAGAATATGACATTTAAAGATGTTTTTATTATTTTATAGATTCATTGACAATGAGACAGATTAACTTCTGATAACACCCAGACTAACCTCAAGGAAGATGATGAGCATTAAAGCACCTTCTTAAGGAGATGGCTCCAAATGTGGCAAATCAGCCAGCCACTGGCCAAAATGTCCTAATTTCTACAACAGACAGAATTTTGCCAAAAAATGGGCAAGCTTAGATGCAGGCAGAATTGATGGGCAAACTCTGTCAAGACAGAGTAAGCAAGTCCTCGGCAATTCATGCCTAACAAATATGTCTGTCAGATATATAGGGCCAGAAGGCTGAAGAAGATGCTCCCACATAATTGAGAGTTTTGGGTGACTGCTTAGGTGGCAAATTGTCTCTGTCATCTTCTAATTTGGAAAGTTACTAACCTACACTCCCTGTATATTCAGGTAATTAATTTTATTCCTTCTCCAGTCTCTGATGGGGTTGCAGACAAGATAGATTAGTTTTACAATTAAGCTTAGTTGTTTAGAGGTTAAGATGTTTTTAGGTCTAGATAGATATTTTAATTTGACAATGACAAGATGTGATGGAGATTGATTTACATTCAGAATTTTAGATGCACCAAGACAGGAAAGATATTTTCTATAAGCTGTCAAATACAAATAGCTAAAACACTAAGAATGTAACATTTATATAATTCTTGATTATGTCATGGTTCTTTTTGCTATAGGTAGTTTATTGTATACATATGTAATAATATAAATGTATATGTAAAAATAAAAATATTTAATAATAAAGAAAAGTATATTCAGGTTGCAATATAATATTGCCTGATATGAACAGAGCAATGGTTCAAGAGAAAATAAGGCAGTGACTTTTAAAAGCAATCTTATTAACATACGATATAGTTTTATAAAATGAAGTAAATTCTATAAATAATAATAAAAAGGACACATTTGTAAAGGAGTCTTTGGGTTTTTAAGACAGGGTTTTTCTGTGTACCCTTAGCTGTCTGTCTTAGACTTGCTTTGTACACTAGGCTGGCCTGGAACTCACAGTGATCCACCTACCTCTGTCTCCCAAGTGCTGGGATTAAAGGTGTATACCACCAGGCCCAGTTTGTAAAGGAGTCTTAATTCAACAACATGGGTTCTCTGGCGAGGGAACACATCCAACAACCGATGTCTGTGTGATCTGGATGGAACACAGACACATCATTATTATACACTTTTAATCCCTCTGACTGTAATATAGACATAACTTTAATCCAAAGCAATAATGTCTAATTGAGAGGCAGACAAATTGATGAATTAGAGAAATATTTAACAGAAAAAGTCAGAGCTAGGATATTCCCAGCTCTCAAGAGAACAGCCAGGAAAGAGACACTACTTAACAGATAGTGCAGTGGAGTTGAGATCAGTTCCAGTCAATTTGTACAGTTCCTGAAGTGTAGCTCAGTTTAGTTCTATCCAGTTCAGTTGTTTCATTAATGAGTTTGTGAAGTTCCTGCAGTTTGTGAGTTCTGCACAGGTCAGCAGAGGCAGTTGAAGCCAGAGAATAAGAAGGAACCAGAAAATTTGAACAAATATCCAGAATTAGATTGAGGCCAAGCAGAACAGTTCAGTGAGAAGCTGAGAGAAGCCAGATTAAATCAGTTAGCTTGGAGAGAAGTTTGAGACAGAGGATCTGGTTGAACCAGACAGTAAGTGTTCAGAAAGAGCTAGAAAATGTGAACTTGTTCTGCAGTAAGTGTTAGAGGCTGAAAACATTTTAGGCCTAGGCTAGCAGACAGTGGCCAAAAAATGAAGCCTTCAAGGTCCAGGCTTACAGAAGATTAGATTGTACAGAGGTTAGAAACTTCCAGGCCTAGGCCTATGGATGGCTAGAACAGACAGAGAAACGTTCAGCCCAAGTAGCATATTCATAAAGCTTGAGTACAGCTATCATTTTATCCCCTCATCTGAGGAAATAAAAACAACATTTACACAAATAAGTATGGGAAGTGTTTATTTGTAATAGGAATCCATCCCAGAAATACTTGGAGAAAATATAAGAATCAGTTTCCATTCCCAACACTGACAATGCAGTTAACAACCATCCGTAGACCTAGTTCCAGAGAATTCAATGCCCCCTTTGAACTCCACTGGCATGAAGTACACATGTGGTACATATACATAAATACAAGCAAAATACTCATGCACATTATAGTGTTTTTAATGAGAATGGCTCCCATAAGCTTATAGTTTTGAATTCTTGTCACATAGTTGCTGAAACTGTTCGGGAAAGATTAGGAAGTTGTGGCTTTGGATGTATGTCACTGGGGGTGGGTTTTAAAGTTAAAAAAACACACACCATTCCCAGTCATTCTCTTTCTCTCTGCTTCATGGCTGTAGTCTCAAAATGCATGTTCTCAGATATAGTTTCCAATGCCATTCCTTCCTTCCTACCTACTACTTTGCTCCTTACCATGAGGATCATTGGCCAATCCACTGAACTGTAAGCAAGTTTCCAGTTATATGCTTTCTTTCATAAGTTGACTTGGTCCTGGATTTGTTACAGCAACAGAAAAGAAAGACACATAAGAAAATAAAAATAGCTTTTAAAAAGAGGGATGGACTAAAAAATATTCTGAAGGTCCATTTCAGGGAATGATTCCTTTAAGTAGTGTGGTAGAAAAAAAAATCAAGTGTGAAAATCATACTCTTAATTGAACATGCAAGTGGACGGTGAATTTAGGTAGGAGATAAAAAACAGATTTTAGGGGCTAGAAAATATTTTTCTCTATTTTTAATTTTTGACAAATTTCACACATATATACAATGCTTTATAATTATATTTACTCCCAATACATTTTGGAATTCCCCCTTATTTACCTTTTAAATGATTTCCTATCAAGTTCTCCAGTGACTATACCATTAGGGAAAATGATGACCACCTCCAGAAATCATTAACAGTGATTAGCTCCTCGGGAATAGGTTGGATCTTATGGGCACCTTCTATAGCCAATGCTAGAGAGTTGGAGGGCCCAGTCCTACATAGGAACCCATGGCTCCTGTGTGTTCAAGGTTGCAGCAGCAATGTCATATATGGATGTCAGTGTTTTATGACACTTCCCTAACTTCAGACTCTTAAATTTGAACCAATGTGAAAAAAAATTGATAGAGAAATTATTTAGAACTTCTGAAGGGGCAGTTCCTTTGCCTTGGAAGATTGCTAAATAATTTCTCTCACCTTTCTCTAAATTTCTTGTCTTCATTTTTATGCTCAGCTGTTGTTTCGGGAGACTGTTTTATTTGTCCTCACTTTACATTTGGGATTATCCCATCATAAGAGTCAACAGAAGGCAAGAAGGTAGATGCACTGATGTACTTGTGTAGTTATTTCCCTGATTATCTGACTATGTGATATACATATAAGGTTTGCTTACATTCTCGTGTTGAAATCCATCAGCCACTCCTGCAGTCCTTATACCCTCATTGTTCTCTGTGCATGACTGAGCTCTTGCTCTAAATTTTCTTAAATATTTTCTCTCTTCGTTTGCTTCAAATCTAGTAGCTATCATATTTTTCTAGGTCATCTTCTTCAGAATATTTCGCCACCTCTAGTTATCCCCTTTATATTTTGCCCACTGCAAGTTGGTAGCAAACATTTTCATCGTAGCAAGAAATTGAAGCAGGAAGATTGTAAGGTCAAGGCAGACTTTGTCTTTATAGAAAAATCTTACCTCAAAGTAGACAAAAATAAAAATCAAGGAAGATATCAATTACAGCAATGAAAAAAAGAAGTAACTTATCAACAGATGCATCATAATACATATGTTGATTTACCCTTAGTTCACTATTTGACTGACTATTTTCTACTGGTATTATAACAATTTAAAGTATTGTATAAACTTGTACAAAGGAAATTGGAAAGCAAAAGATCTACAATATTCAATATAATAAAGGTAGTAATGTATCTATAAATAAGTGAATGAATTCGCTAATACCATTGTAGTCAATGACTCAAAAAAGAATATAGACCCAAGAAGAAATCATTTATATTATATTCTGAGAGAATGGTTAAAAATTCAAATGAATAAGTTACAAAAATAATTTATTTTGTGCAGAGATATGATTTGAAGATATATCATTAAATTTAAATTGAAAAATAAATAAGAATGTATAACTTTGCAAATAAACCATTTTACAGCTTTTCCACTGTAACAACTTGTAGTGTTTTTACCCTGCTTACCACAGTGCATGCCTGGAATTATCTTAGTTATCTGAGTAAGTAAGCAAGTTTTTTGTCTAAAATACAATTTTATACTAGAAATGTTTTAAATTGCTGATTAAAGGGAAAGCAAGCCTGATACCACACATCCTTCTTATTTCCAAAATCAAAAATGAATTAAAATTGTTCTCTAACAGAGCAAAAATTCCTTGACCAATTTAAAAGATGACTGGAAATATTTAAACTATGAATAATCTGTGAAGGTTAGGAGTATGTAAAAGCCCATTAAAGGATGTTAAAATGTCAATATTCAAAAATTAGAGAAAGGTGAAAATAACAAATTATAAACAAAGTTGGTTATTGGTTTTTAATTATTAAGTACAACCCTTCTTATAAAGCAGGTTGTTTATGTATGCATCTCTCTATAACATAAAATAGCCCCATATTCTACCTTTTATATCTCATATAAACAGGAAAAAATGACTTGCAAATCACAGAATGCATATTCTCATCTGCAAAATTACTGTCCAATACTATTACTGTTTGAAAACCTATGCCTTCTTTGCAATTAAAGTATACTGTGCTTAAAAGTTATTTTTCTCTATGATTATCAATTTTATGTGACATTTATTACAGTGTTTATTTAATTTTCCTATTTGTTTTTCTCAACTTTATCCATGTCTACTTTGGAACGTGTAAAACTATCACATACTTAGAAATGAAAAACACTGACTAGATTTTCTCTTAACTGAGCTGATGTTCCCAACTCAATAAAATATGTAGGAAGATGTTTTTCAAGATTTGGGTACCAGACAGTGAAAGGTGGCTGTGAGCTCAAAGAGATAGCAAAGGATAAATACTGTTCCCAGTGATCAGAGTAGAACAACTCATTATTCACTAAGGCTTGGGATGGGTAATCAGATGTGTTTTGCCTCTGAAGTAGGACAAATTATCTCCGGCTGAATTGCTGTTCTCTAGGCCTTCAAAAATAAAAAACAAGAGTTGAAACCTGAAAATGATTCCAAGTAACTTAAAGCATCTTAGAAGAAAACTTAAGAAATTCTATTGGAATACAAAATAAAGAGCATTCATAAAGGCAAACTTTACCATTCCTAGCATGTAATAAGTGTTACAAAACATAAAAAAGACAGAGAAGCAGGATAAAGTGAGAAGGATAATCAAAGTTAAAATGAGAGGTTTTGTATCATTTTGTTCTTACCACAAAGTATGAGTTATAGTTTTTTCAAAATATTTTAATTTTTGCATGTACATTTATAGTATTACATGTAAATTGAAAAGTACATACAGCAAGAACCAGGAAAAAAATCAGTTTCTAGATTTCTGTTCTAGAACTCACTTTGTAGTCTATGCTGGTCTCAAACTCAAAGATCTGCCTGTTTCTGTCTCCTGAGTCCTGGGACTAAAGAAATACACCATCATGCCTCATAGTTTGTCTTGTCTTTAAATTACTTAAATGCATAACAATCTTACCCACTTTCCATAAGATATTCCTTTCTTTTAAGACTATTTGTATGTATGTGTGAGTGTATACCTACTTGCATGTATGAGTGTGTGCATGCTTACAACACACCACATTGCCAACAAGAAAGTCAGATATTCGCTTCCATCATATAAATTCTAGGGATTGCAGTCAGGTTGCCTAGACTATGAAGAAAGATCATTTGCCTGCTAAGTCATTTTTCTTGCCCCTGATGTGTCTTTTCTTTCTTTCTTTCTTTTTATAATTTATTCACTTTACATTCCTATTGTAGCACCCTCCTTCTTTGCCTCCAGGCCCCAAACTCCCTCACTCATTCCCCTCCACCCTCCTCTCATCCTTAAAAAGGGGAGGCCTCCTCCCCTAACATCTGACCATAGCCTATCAAGTCTCATGTGGACTGCCTTTGTCCTCTTCCTCTGTGGCCTGGCAAAGCCACCCTGCCAGGAGGAAATGATCAACTAGTGGGCCCCAGAGTCCATGTCAGAAGTAGTCCCTACTCTCCATATTATGGGACCCACAAGGAGGCTGTGCTGCCTATTGACTACATCTGAGCAGGGGGTCTAGGTCCTCACTATGCATGGTCCTTGCTTGGTGCATTACTTTCTGCCACACACACCACTCTCTGCCCAGATGTTTTGGTTCAATTGGTCTCCTTGTGCAACGCCTGTATCCTTCAGGTCCTTCTATTCCCCAACTCTTCCAGATGACTTGCTGCACTCCTGTGTGACTTAACATCTTCTTGGTTCCCCTCCTGGGAGGAGTCTTTCAGAGAAAACTTATGGTAGGCTCCAATCCTGTTCCTTCTTTTCACTTGCTTCTGGCGTCTATTCGATTTGTCCTTCTGAATGAGAATTAAGCATTTTCCCTAGGTCCTCCTTGATATTTAGCTTCTTTAGGTCTGTGTACTGTAGAGTGGTGATCCTATATTATGTGGTTAATTATTCACTTATGAGCATATACCATGTGTGTCTTTCTGGGTCTGGGTTACCTCACTCAGCATGATCATTTCTAGTTCCATCTATTTGCCTACAAATGTCAAGATTTCCTTGGTTTTGATAGCTGAATAGTATCCCATTGTGTAAATGGGCCACAGTTTCTTTATCCATTTTTCAGTTGAGGGACATCTAGGTTGTTTCCAGTTTCTGCCTATTATGAATAAGGTTGCTGTAAACATAGTTGAGCAAATGTCCTTTTTGTGTGGTGAAGCATCTTTTGGGTTTATGCCCAGGAGGGTCTTGAGTTAGAACTATTTCCAATTTTTAAAAAAGCACCAGATTGATTTCCAACGTGGCTGTACAAGTTTATACTACCACCAGCAATTGAGTGTTCCACTTTCTCCACATCCTTGCCAGCAAGTGGGGTCACTTGAATTTTTCCTTTTTTTAATATTCTTTTTTATTAAATATTTTTTATTTTTTACATATACATTCATATTTTTACACATATATAGAATAAACTTCCTATATCAAGAAGAACCATGAGATAATCAGGAATTATATATATGTTATAATTTTAGTGTTTGGGCTATTTGTATTTGGCACCCTTGAAGAAAACATCTTTCTTATCTCAGTGCGTCTAAAATTCTGAATGTAAATCAATGTCTATCATATGGAAAGATCTCTGTGCTCATGAATCAAGAGAATCCTTGTGAAAATCAATCTACAGATTCAATGCAATTCCCACCAAAATCCTTACACAATTCTTTACAGATTTTTGAATGAACTATTCTCAACTTCATATGGAAAAACAAACAAAAAACAGAATATTGAATACAAACCTATAAAATTAAAGATCTTTTGGAGGTATCGCCATCCCTGATCTTAAGCCATACTATAGAGCAATAGTAATAGAAACAGCATGGTACTAGGCTAGAAACAGACAGATGGATCAATGGAATCAAATCAAAGACCCAAGATTAAATCCACACACCTGTGGATACTTGAATTTTGAAAAAGAAGCCAAAACCATACAACAGAAAAAAAAGACAGCATCTTCAACAAATGGTGCTGGTCTAACTGGAGGTCTACTAGTAGAAAATTTGCAAATGGACCCTTATTTATCACCCTATACAAAACTAAAGGCCAAGTGGATCAAAGACATCAACATAAAACCAGATATACTAAGTCTGTTAGAAGAAAAAGTGAGGAAAAGCCTAGAACTCCTTGGCACAGGAAACAATTTCTTGAACAGAATGCCAACTGCTCAGGTTCTAAGATCAACAATTAATAAATGGGAGTTCATGAAATTGAAAAGCTTCTGCAAGGAAAAGACGCTTTCAACAGAACAAAATGGAACCTACAGACTGGGCAAAGAGCTTCACCAACCCTACATCCGACAATGGGCTAATATCTAAAATATATAAAGAATTGAAGCAATTAAACACCAATGAACCAAATAATCCAATTAAAAATGTGGTACAGAGCTAAATAGAGAATTCTCAACAAAGGATTATCAAATGACAAAAAAACAAAAACAAAAAACAACAAAAAAAACAGTTAAATACTCAATTTCAATAGTCATTAGGGAAATGCAAATCAAAACAACACTGAGATTCCACCTTACACCTATCTGAGGTGTCCTTTTCTAAGTAAGAGTATGTGGAGATGACTTTAATTTGTCCCTTATTGAGATCATTATATCTGTTCCCTCCATAGTTTCCTTAAGTACCCTTATTCTTTACTTTACATCTAGTCTTTCTAAGTTATTTTGTATTTTGTATGTCTTTATATCACAATTTATAATATTGTGGCTTTAACTTATGATTCAATATAAAATTCTTCTGGTAGTCAAGTTCACTGGTCTTTACATAAATTGTATTGTAGCGATCATTTCATAATGTTGTTTGTTTTACTAATATGCTATACTCACATTTGTGATTATAACAGTCTAAATTTCTTCTCTGGGTTTTTTTATCTTCCTCAGTATAAAACACACATAATTTATCATTAGATATATGTCATATTATTATATGGGCATATGTTTAGGTATATGTGCTGCTATGAATATATATCTCTACTTTCTTAAATTAGCTTTTTGTTTTGGTTCAGAATATTTAAATAATGTCTTTTAAATACCAATCATTGCATTTTTCTGACTAAGATGACATATATTTTGGTAGAAAAATATTATGAAGTGATTAGATACTATATAATATGTATGTATATAAAATGCATAGGTAATACTTGTATGTGTTTGTGTTGAATTTTGTATGTGTATGTTAACAAGTTTTAATATTTATTCTCTTGGAAATTGTTGGTAGGGATAACACTTTCTCCTCCTCTTTCATCCTCTGAACCATCAGTGTTAGCGTAGCTAGTCAGTCAGGAAGTATAAAGTTATAGCTGGGAGTTCTTCCACATAAATACAGACATTGTGGGTCCCTATAAACATATTAACATTGTAAAGGAGCCACAGACTTCTCACAAATAGGAAAATCCTTTACCACTAAACTGCATCAACATATTATTGGGTGAAATTACAAAAAGACATTTTTCAAGTGTTCATGTTGTTGACTACATAAATCTATTCTATCTTGACTATTGAGCTCTTTGTTTTTAAATCTTGCTGTTTGTAGAAGCAGATATTTAGTATAATTTTCGAAATGTGTCTCAGACACTTGATGATCTTTAAAACTTAATTATAAATTTCCAACTGAAGGCTTAAATGATCTTTTTATTCTTTTTTATTATGTTTCTTTTTTAACTTATACATTTATATTATTAGGCATGAATAAAATAAACTACCTACAGCAGGAAGAACCATGAAACAATCAGGGATTATATAAATGTTACATTCATAGTGATTTGGCTATTTGTGTCAGGCAAATGTGAAGTAAGCATCTTTCTCCTATCTTGTTGGTTCTAAATTTCTGAATGAAAATTATCATATCTCATCTCTATTAACTTAAAACATCTATCTTGACCTAAAGACATCTTAACCCGCAACCAACCACACTTAATTCTAAAACTAAACTATCTGGTCTTCAACCCCATCAGAAACTTGAGAAGGAATAAAACTTAAATACCAAAGTGACCCAGAAGAGCAAATTAGCAGCTTCAAAAATGAAAAAATGACTGAGACAGTTCCAATCACCTACCACTTTCTATACCACTGGAGCATCATCTTCAGCTTTCTGGCCCGATATATCTGCCAGAATTATTCACAAGGCAGGAATTATTGAGGACCTGCATGCCCAGTCTTGGCAGAGTTTGGCTATCAACTCTGCCTGCACCCAAGCTCGCCCATTTTTAGGCGGAATTCTGTCTGTGGCAGAAATGAGGACATTTTTCCCAGTGGCTGGTTTGCCACATTTGAAGCCAACTCCATAAGGAGGTACTTTGATGCTCATCATCTTCTTTGAGGTAGGCTGAGTATTGCCAGGTGTTAACTTGTCTTATTGTCAAAGGATCTTTTAATTAATTCAAACCTAAGACTGCTTGTGGATATATATTTTTGCCATCATTAAACAAAAATTCATCTGATGCATTAGAAAATTTAATTCTAATTTTGATGTACAGATTTTAGATGCACAGAAAGTAAAACTCAAAGCAGTGATAGTTCAGAATGTTGATTCGAGTGACCTCATTATCACAGAATCCAAGAACATTGATGTGTTAAATAAAATTTACACACCATCTGTGTTTATTAGTGAATCATAAGATAAATTCCTTAATGATGAATTCAAAACTGAAAATGGTGCCCCAAATGTTCAGTTCCAAAAGTAAGACTTCTTTGAGAATATTATTTAACCCTCCTCCTAATCATAGTGAACATCTATCATTTTGCATAGTCAATTACATAAGCTCAGAAATATAAACTAAACAAGACTCTTTAGACATATACTTAAAAGATATTTCCTATACATATGGATATAAAATGGAAACAAGCTCCAATTCTTTCCTTGTTCCCTTTTTATTCATGCAAATGTGTAGCTCTTAAGATAACCAAAGCCAATGTACCCATCCAATGTGCAAACAAAAAGTTGCTTCTCACAATGTCTGTGACTATGATGTAGACAGCAGCTATGAAGAGAAAAAGTGTTAGGATACACCACTTTACATAGACTTCTAGTGTCTATCAGTTCCCAGTCATTTAGAATTTTGTTAGAATTCATTTAAGAACATTCCAGAGTCCTGAGATTGTGAGGAAAAATGACCATAAAGTTACAGAGATATAGGGTAGAAATCAAAATTAATATGATATTGTGTTCCAACTGCAGTATTATTCTTAATAAGACTGTAACAATAAATAAAATATTTATTTAGACATATAATTTAATTATTTTGCCCCCTCCAATGATTTCCAGATTAATTACATTTCTTATACATTTTTTTAAAAATCTGCTTATCTTGCTGTAGGCACATATTTTGCTTCACTGATAAGTAATAACAGACTGATGTCATGAGTAAAGCATCAAATGAGATGTTGGGGGAAGAAATAAAGCTGCAACGTTTTTTTTTTAATTCTTCAGTATGTCTGGCCTGCCAAGATGTACCCACTGGGGGAATACTAGTATAAATATTATGTGAGTAATCAACTTTCTGATTGTATTTACAGTACATTTCATAAAATGAAACCCATAATTGGTACTATAGTCAGGCCAAGAACCTCTGAGTTAACACTAGGGGAAAACCTACTATTACTATTACGCTAAATGGTCACAGCATTAAATCAACTAATAATAAACTATTATAATATCCACAGCTAAATACATCTTTCAGTTTTCATCACAGAAGCTTCTATTTACAGTCCCCTCCTTCCAAGGCTCCGGGATCATTGAAAAAGTGGACACAAAGAATGTAAGAGCCAGAGGCAGTAGATGACTATAAGTAAACAATATCCTCTGCACACAACAGGACAGCTGCACATATGAATTCAGATTGTGACACAAGCTCAAACAAGCTCCAACGGATAAAATCTCAGAATGGAGAGGGAAAATGCACATGAAGTCCCACCTCTAGTCAAGGAGTTCTTGGTAGCTACTGAGAAAGGGTCAGTTTTCTCTGTCTAGCCCCTAACTCCATCAATCGTCAATTTTTTTTCTTTTTCGCAAACTAATATCTTATTGTTGCTTTAATATTTTTGTGGATTAGTAATATCTATCTATCTATCTATCTATCTATCTATCTATCTATCTATTTTTTTATTTTTAATTTTTTATTAATTTATTCTTGTTACATCTTAATGGTTATCCCATCTCTTGTATCCTCCCATTCCTCCCTCCCTCCCATTTTCCCCTTACTCCTCTCCACTATGACTGTGACTGAGGGGGACTTCCTCCCCCTTTATATGTTCATAGGGTATCAAGTCTCTTCTTGGTAACATGCTGTCCTTCCTCTGAGTGCCACTAGGTCTCCCCCTCCAGGGGACATGGTCAAATATGGCGCACCAGAGTTCGTGTGAAAGTCAGACCCCACTCTCCACTCAACTGTGGAGAATGCCCTGTCCATTGGGTAGATCTGGGTAGGGGTTTGAAGTTTACGGCCTTTATTGTCCTTGGCTGATAATTGCTGTGCTATTTTTCTTTTTTAGTAATCTTATAAAAAAAATCTCTAGCATGTTTCTTCCTCTCTTTTTCATTTCCATTCAAGTTTTTTACAATTAATATTTATGTACCAAATCTTTTGTTTTCATTCTCTATAAGTTTGTGCTTATAATGTTGGGGAAAATGACAACAGATTCTTCAAAATTTTAGTTTATTAATTCAATCAACGGCCAACCTTTTGTTCTGTGCCAGCTGATTTGTCCTTTCTTCTTGAGGACAAGTATATTGTTTGGTTCATATATGGGTTAATATGAAGTCAAGAGACACTGTATTCTCAATGTTTTCTTTGGTTATTGTTATTCATTCTGGTTTTGTTATCCTGCATAGCTAATGACTTCCTGTCTTAGTTCTTATTCGTACTTCTTTGTTTTCCTGCTTCTCTTTGCTTTGAAATGTTCATGATTACTCTAGATTCAACCTTCTTATTCCTCAGGCTAGAAGGCCAGAAATTATTCTTATAAATCACCTACTGTACCAACTTAGATACTGAAGAAGTGAAAACAGGGAGTTTACACTATACATCTGCCTTTGTCAGTCCCCAGACCCTCAGGGCAAACTTTCCTGCTTTTGTTTACTACCTTGTGACTTTGATTTATGTTCAGAGTATAATTATAATTTATAGGAGAGGTTTATACTCAGTCACTATCAAGCACTTATTCATTCCTTTGTCCTTTACTCTTATTTTCTTTATTTGAATACATTTTCCTCTGAGTACCTTGCCAAATAATCCTTACTTTTAAACACTTCTACTTCAAGTTCAGTCCTAAGTTGGATCATCTCATTTCTTTTTGTTTGTAAGTGTGCTGACAACTAGCATTTCTTATTCAATATTTTATTTCATACTTGTTTTGTTTTCTTTTTGCTTTATCGTTTGTTTTAGTTTTTGCTTTGTTTCTGTCTAGATAAATTTCATCAGTTGAAAGAATCTATTTTGTTTCTTTTTCATAATAGTTTTATATAAATGTAGGCTACTCTTTTACTTTTTTCATATTTGTTTATCTAATTTATAATTAACTAATTGATTAATTAATTAAGTGCGTGTGTGCTTGTGAACACGTACTGTATCTGCACTAAGGTAACACGGGGGGCAAGAAGCAGTCAGAAGACAACTTTCAGGAGTTTCAGTAGTTGGTTCTTCTTTTCTATCTTGTTTTTTCAGCATTCTATATGCAAGTTTGTTTCCAGAGTGATTCTTCTGTTGCTGCCCCTTGTTCTTTAGGATCTCTGAGTTTACAGTTCCTGTGATCACATGCATGCTTTCACCTACTTAATCATCTGCCCAGCCTCTACCTCTACTGTTCACACATACACACACACACACCCAGACACACACACACACACACACACACACACACACACACACACACACACACACTAATCAAAGAAGTCTGTTAACCTGAGAGTGTGTGGGACCTGGGAGGAATTCAAGGGAAGTTCAGGTGGGGTATGGAGAGTGATGTAATTCTGTAGAGCAGAGATATTTTTGATGGCTTACTTAAGTTACTCAACTGAAGACTACACACAATCAATGTAGTTGTTTCATTAGTGAAGTGGGGCTTAGCTTTATCTTGTTATGTTTCTGTCAGTGTTTTTCTGTGTTTCAGGCTGCTCAAACCTCCAGTACTGAAATTACATCACCACACAGAGAAAAAAAAATATATATATGCATGCCTTTAATCAATAAAACATTTTTCCCTAGGTAGACAGACTTGATGTCATGATTTTCTTTTTTGTACTATGACCCATGATGTACTCTCCTTCTTTCAGTTTTCATTTGTACCAATTGTAGAGGAATGCAGCAAGATGGCTGATCTGGAAAGGGATCACAGTCAAAGATTTTCTAGATCTATGTGATCCTGTTGGAATGCAGACATACCCTGGATTACAGTATGGTATGGCTGAAATACAAACATGTCTTTAATCCCAAACAATGGAAGAAAGGTTAGTTTATAGAAGGAAGCAGCTATGTTTGAAAAGGATGCCTAACTGTGAGGCAGACAATGTGAAGAATCAGAGAAATATTTGGCAGGATGAATCAGAGATAGGATACACCCAACTTCCATGCTAACAACACTTGAAAGAGAGAGCAGGGAAGAGAGGGAGAATTGCATCAGGTCCGTCTGTTCGGAGTAAGTCAGTTGAGAAGCAGTGCAATGGAGTTGAATTCTCCTGGCAGTTCAGTTGGTGGGATTTCACTTCCTGAAGTTCATAGGCAATTCTACTGGGATAGTTTTGCAGAGACAGGTTGAAGAAAGAGCAAGCTAGACACATGTTAGAAGCAGCTAAAGGATTAGAATAGATTACTAGAGTGAGGCCAAGCAGAGCAATTCAGTGAGAAGTAAGAAAAACCAGTTTGTATCAGTCAGCTTGGAGAAGAGTCTGAGCCAGAACAACTGAGTTGAACCAGCCAGCCAGAATTCAGCAAGAACTACAAAGTGTGAGCGTATTCAAGCACTAGGCCTCTGACAGAAAAATTACATCAGGGGGAATAAAAGTTACTTTTGCAACTTTTTACTCAAGAAATGCATCCTTCTTCTGAATTTCTTTCTCTTGCTAACAGACAGATTATCTTCTAAAGATTGCTACTTGGGCCAGTAAAAGGGCTCAGTGTGTTAAATTTCCTACAGAACCCATGTAAAAGTGGAAGGAGAGAATCAGCTCCACAAAGACATCTTCTGACTCCAAATATCTATTAGAGCATACATGCCTTAGCACATCATATACGTGATAATAACAAAAACTCAAATCTTTTATGAAGGCTGCGACTTCCAAATTTTGACACTTCTGTACCAATTTTTTTTAGTATCAAGTCAATATTGTTCAAGTTTCTGGTCCATCAGCTGCTAGTCTTATCTCAGCAACCTCTTTCTTTCTGGAAAAAAATTCACACACACACTCACATACACATACACTCACACACACACACACATATATATACATATGATGTTATCTAAATTCTTAATATGGGTATCCAAAATCTCAGAGCTTTGCTTTGTTCCCAATGTGTCCAAGGTCTGCATTGTGCTTTTTGAATGTATATTTATCTTAATATTTTTCATTATTTTAAAGTGATACATCACATTATTTTATTATCATGATTGGCAATATAAGGATATTTTGCTGACTTCTATTAAGATAAAAAAGAATGCTACACTACTCAAATCTAATCAAATCCTTTACATAATATACTTACCAAAAAGACAAGCATTTTGAGGTACTAAATGTAGTGACTGTCATTTTCAGATAGGAGATAATATTTCTAAACATTATGTGTATTATTGTACTTCTTTATAGGAAAATTAAAATGAAAAACATAAAGTCAGGACTTTTTGTAATTTTTATCATCATGTTTCATTACAAATCTGTTAAAATTTAATTATGTAAAACTTATATGTTGAGAATGAAATAATCTATTTTCTGTTAGTCCTAGGTCTTTTATTCAGCCATCTGTGCTCAGCATGTCATAAGATCTAGAAAGGGTCTCTAAGCTCTCCTTAAAAGATTCCATCGCAAGGTTCATGATCCTTAACTACATTTCTTAACAGCTTGTTGACTTCAGAACATTTACACATTTTTGCTTAACATATGATAATTTATTCAGTATTTCTGCCGAGGCTCTCCTGAATTATCTCACTACGAAAACAGTAGAAACCAATTAGGAAGCTGAATAGCAAGAGACACCCTTAATTAACTCTGTAGAAAATATTTTAAAAATTCCCTTAATATAATGATTGTGACCAACCTGAAATTTATATTTGATCTGTGTTTATGTCCAACAAAATTAACTTAATTAGTATGAATGCTTTCACCTACAGGGCTATCTTGCCCTCTATCTTGAAAGTTATCACTATATTGTCAGTATACATAAACTGGCAAAAAAGTAAGACAATAACCCCCAAATGGAGAAAATGTTGGGAATAGACACATAGAGCTAGTTTAATCACCATATTACAAAGGAAAGATAATAAATCAGTTAAGTAAAAGTTGATTTTTGTTACATTTCCATATGAGAACATTCACAGTAGGAAAAGAAAATCACAAGATTCTTCTAACAATCAATGATATTGATGCTGATGAGAAGTGCTGTGAAATGTTCTCTGGACATAACATAGTTGTCCCATTCAAACTCACAGCAGCTGGGGCTACTCACACAAGACCTACTTACGATCAATATTGAGGAGCAATTGACAGTGAATATTTGCAGGGAGAGAGAAAACCACTTGTGTTCTCAGGGAGAGTATAGTCAAAGGTAGATTTCTCATGACATACAGACAGCACTAATTAAACTCACTGGTATAAAACACAAAAAATAAGACATGAAGTTGAATATAAGACTGGGGTATGCAGCGAGTTGAAGGAGGGCAATAAGAGATAGATGTGACAATATTTCATTTAATAGATACATGAATTTGCAAAGCATAAAATATATGATAATAAAAAGAACAACACTGTCTGTGGTAGAAACAAGGACATTTTGCCCAGTGGCTGTTTGCCACATTTGAAGCCATCTCCACAAGGGGGTTCTTTGATGCTCATCATCCTCTTTCAGGTAGCCTGAATGTTGCCAGGAGTTAACCCGTCTCATTGTCAACGAATCTTAAAATAATAAAAATATTTATAAATGCCATATTCTGTGTGTCTCTGAGGTTTTTGTTATCTATTTTACCTTATTTTTCTATAGAATCATCTATCTGTTACACCTAAGATGTATATTCTTGTGACAAAATAGATTAGTAATTGATATGACCATGATTTGATCAACTAACAATTAACTTGTATAACTTATTTATCCTAAACACCCTGCACTTACAAAGTAGTGGAAGTAAACTTTGTAATATAATTGAGTTATGTGGGTACAAAAGCACATATTAGAGTAGAAATATATATAATGTGTGTGAAGAATAATCTTCCATTTGAATTTTATGTCCTCATTTCAGCCACTAACAGAATTCTACCTAAAAAAGAGCAAGCTTGGAGACAGGCAGAGTCGACATCCAACCTCTGCCAAGACAGGGTAAGCAAGTCCTCAATAGTTCCTGCCTCACAAATATGTCTGTCAGATATATTGGGCCAGAAGGCTGAAGATGACGCTCCAACATTATAGAGAGTTTTCGGTGACTGCTCAGGTAGCAAACTGTCTCTGTCATCCTCTCATTTGGAAAGCTACTAACCTGCACCCTCTGTGTACTCAGATAATTAATTTTATTCCTTTTCAAATTTCTGATGGGGTGTAAGACCAGATAATTTAGTTTTACAATTAAGCTTAATTGTTTATGGATTAAGATGTTTTTAGATCTACATAGATGTTTTAAGTTGATAATGATGAGATATGATAGATATTGATTTACATTCAGAATTTTAGACTCACCAAGTTAGGAAAGATGTTTTCTTCAAGGCTGTCAAATACAAATAGCCAAAACACTAAGAGTGTAACATGTATATAATTCTTGATTGTTTCATGGTTTTTCTTGCTTTAAGTAGTTTATTGTATATGTATAATAATACAAATGCACATGTAAAAATAAAAAATAATAATAAAGAACAATACTGTCGTGCCATTTCTTGTACTTATTTTTCCTCCTTAATAATAGGTATAAGGGCTAGAAATCTTGGGTAGTAAATAAGGAAGGATGATGTGAATTAGAAAACAGAAGTGGTAAACTAGGCTTTCCTCCATAAATTCAAGCTTTTTACCAAGATCATTCTACAGTTGGAAGGGAATAGTTTTTATTATTATAGTGGATTTAATTTAATGTCACCATAATTTTGAATTAGGGCATTTATTTTTATAATAAAGAAACTGTTTGTCATGATCTAAGAAGGAAAGAAAACCTCTCAGAAATGAGTGAGTTTCTTTTCAGAAATACATAAAGAATAAAACTATAAGGCAGGTTTGAATGAGCAAGGAAAAATGATCTGGCAAAATGTTAACATATCCATTTTGTGTCTGTGTTTTCATTTGTGAACTTGTTAAATGAAAGTTTTAACACTGAAACTTAATAACTGTATTTTTTCCCTTAAAAGATAATTATTTTTAAGTTTATTTTAGTTTTAATGTATCCTCATCAATAAATTAGGATTTGTAGGAGTGATGATAAATGACACTCATGAAAAATCACCCATGATCTCTGCGTATAAATAAACCAGTGATAGTTGGACAATAAAAATCAAAACAGTTGGGTATAGTGCAAAAATATCTCTAGCTTCAATAGCAAAGTAAAATAAGAAACTTTTCAGAGCTAACCAGAAAAATCAAAGTCCATACTGTCAAGATTGACATGGTTTGGAAAATTTTATATGCCCAGTGAGAGATAGTACAACAGATGTAAAGATCCATAGCTTACAGTGGAGAACACCAGAGAACTGGCATTGTACATTCAGTAATAAATACTTTAAGTAACAAAAATACAAGAGGAAAGCAAATGTTGCACATGACAGCAAAAAGGTAAACACTCTTCTTGGCTACTAGAATAGGAGAAAGAAAGCATCTTTAAAAAGATCTCTACCCAGTGAGCATCTTGGTAATACTAATCTTCTCTGAACAGAATGCTCTGGAAACACAGAATAATTATCAGAGAACTTTATGTTGACAACTACCTTGCTGAGTACCTCTAGAAAGTGGAGAAGAAACTTTAGTAAAAGGCATAGAACATTCAATGTTGAAATCTAATCAGAGGCAGGGTCTGCAGTGAAGCACAAATACAGATTCTGAATATTAGACCAACACAAGGAAGTACCACTAAGGAAACTGTGCCACCCAAAATCTGATGACAGAGCACTTGCCAGTGTATGACTAGCATCCATAAATGGGTAAGGGAAATATGGTTTAGAATCCCTGCCGCTTTCACCCTATTCCCGTCTCCTAGGTCTAAGACCAAGGGGGACTTTCTCCCCCACTATATGGTCATATGAATTTTAGATCATATCCTGTGACAACTATGGGCTTTCCCATATATCTCCTCTAAAACCTTATGTCTTCTAACTTCTCTTTTGAAGAGTAAAGATTTATTTTATTTTTAAAGGCCTAATTTGTTGATCTCTTCTATATATTTTGATGATCTCTATTATTGGATTTTAACAAGACTTACATAAATCTAAGATGTATACAAGTGAATTTTGGATAAGATTAGAGGCAACAACAAAGAGGTCTTAAAATAATTTTGTTCTTTATCATTTTCCATATGTGTATAAAATGCATTCTAATTATTCTTAATCTTTGTCTCTGTTAATCCCTTTCATGTAAAACTCCCTTTTCTACCTTCATGATCTCTTGTTTTGACTTAACTGAAGCCATCTGTGTGAGCATGTGTTTTGGCTATATGTAATGATTTATGTTTATATGCAATTGTTTTAGAAGTACACTATATGGCTTCAGATATTTGTAATCTATATTTAACTGATATTTTACTATTTCTTCATAAATTAAAGGGCCTTGGAGTCAGGAAGAAGATTTGACTACTAAAGGTGCTTATCCTGGTGGTTTTAGTTTCTTCACTGGAAACCACCCAGAGATGGAAGGAGAGAAGTAATTGAACAAACATTCCCTCTAGGTTTCACATACATGACCCTTGAGATACTTCTCTGTGAATTTTTCCTGAATTGACTTCATCCTTGATTCATCTCCCTTACGATTGCATACCTGCTAAGATCAACTTATTCCTCTAGTCATTTCTCCTCTACAAGGGAGAAGAGAAATTGTTTATTCATCTGAGTAGTAAGGACCAGACAGAGCTCATATGGCCGTATTAGGTCAGATTTTGGCACATCATCTATAGCAGTCTTTGGAAAATTGTATTTCATAAACTGTTATTATATATGTTAGAAAGCTTCCCATATTTAAAAATAATTGTTCATTTTGAGGGTGAATATCTGTTATTAATTGAATTTGTAAACGATGGCTCCAAAAACCTCCAGAAAGATCTATTTATTACATTGTTGTTAGATCTCCCTTTGGTACTACACTATACTTCATTAAAATATAATATGGAGTTTAATGTTTAGTCTAATGTCTTACATTTTAAAATGTAAGGACAGGAATTTTGAGGTTGTTGTTTTTGTTTGGTTGGATGGTTAGTTTTGCAGTACTGGGAATTAAATCAAGGTTGTTGTATATGCTAGACAAGTTCTGTATTACTTACCACTGGTATCACAGTTAAAATGATCTTATATAATATATAGCAGATTTGCGTTTATTGATATGCAGATTAAATGACAGGAAACTATATTATGTATGTGTAGATTTCATTATCATTATATTATAATGGAAAATTTTATATCTGAAATGAATATAGGCTTAATCAAAATTCTCAAAGATGTTTCTGCTTACAAGAATAAGCACTAATTTTTGTTAAGTATTGAAAGGAAATGAGTATCCATTTACAAGAGCAGGGAAATTATTGCCATGTTAACCTTAGCTCCTAGTCATGAAAACTCTGCAACTAAAAATGAAAAATACAATTTCAAGGTTATTGGCTAATAAGAGCAGTGAACCAGTAAACAAACGTATGGCTGTCAAATTATGCATATCAGTCTATTCCCATCAGACTGTATTTAATAACAGATTATTTTCATCTATGTTAACTCATAGATAATCATTGGATCATTATTTAAGGCATTAGCTGAACAAGTGATGTATAGATTTTGTATAAGGTTATTTTTAAGGGGCATATTAAAATTTCCAAAGCTGCCATTTGTTTTATTTAATGTTTGTCACACAACTGTTTTATGTCCTGGAAAACAGATTGTAGCCATTTCATTACTGCCCTTGGATGAACACTGTCAATATTATTAGATCAACAAATAATTCATTGGAATATGTTCCTTGATAACAGTGAAAAAGTATGTTGAAAAGTTACAAAAAATAACAAAATATAATAGTGTTGTTTTGGAAGGGAGTGCCAATGATTTATATTTATACTCCTGCCTTTGAGTTATACTCCTGCTGAGTCTCCACTGTCCCTAAATTTAATGAACAATTTTAATCTTTGAGATGAGAAAATACTTTTTAAAGTATAAATCAAAGAAATGAAATAAAGGCATGCATGTGTATGTTGCTTGCAACAACCAAATCTTTATCAGTAGTAATGAGAAAAGTACCTTAAATGTTATCACCACTTTACATTTCATAATCTGACTGTTACTAGCATCAATATTATTCATCATATAGTATAGATAAGAATCAGTGATAAAATACCTTAAACTCTTACAGAAATGGAAATTTATATCTATCTATATCTATATCTATATACATATGTCATATAATTTACAAGATAGAGAGATGATTAATAGAAATACAGAAAGATGATGGATAGATAGACAGACAGTTAGATGTTATAAAGTTCTAACCTTTGAACCTAAGTCTTTGTGTGTCACACTAACTGCTATTTTCACTCGATCACAGTGTTTTCATAGCATGTCTTCTTTAAATACACTGAATAGCTCTTGTGACTAATGTGCATTGTTGAAATTTAGGCCTAACCATTTCAGATGGTAAAATATTTAATGAATTCGTCTGCATAATTGAATTTTCCCTAGGATATTTGACATTTTTTCAGATCTCAGGTTAGAACCCTATTGGTAAATGTTATATCATGCCCTCCCAATTAATTGCTAGTTATTCTTCATCATTACATCATATGTTTATATACTTTAGCATTAATATTTGTTTTTTTAATTTTTTCTGCTATTTGCTACTAGCTCTACTGGATGTTATGCAACTAAATAATAGGCACCTCATTTCTTTTGTTAGTTACAGAGCTCCACTACCCAACAGAATTCATGATTATGTGGCCAAGGGAAGGCAATATGCTAATATACATGGGAAAGCAACCAGGATGCAGGAATTAAAACATAACGAGGGGAATTCTGTTTACTTGTTTGCATCTGTGGCTTGCTCAGGTACCTTTCTTATATATACCAGACCAAGGAGTGGCATTGCATACAGTGGCATATGCCTTCCCCCATCAATAATTAATCATGAAAATGTCAATGCAGACATGTTTACATATCATTCAGACGGAGGCATTTTCTCAAGTGACATTTTTCCCTTCTTCTGAGATAACCATAGCTTGTGTCTAGTTGGGAAAAATAGATAACCAGCACAAATTGATACTCTCTTCTATTCCTTCTGTTACTTTAAGCTAAAAGGTTAAAAAAGATCAGATGAGAGGGATAAATAATATCCCAGAGTGGTACAGGTGTTCACTCAATATTGGGCATTAAAAATTTAAAAACTAATCATCAGTGATGCCTTTGTTGATGATTTAGCTGTAGGCTAATTACATTTTCTCGTGATTGATGGCTTTTAGAAATCTGCCATAGCAGAAAGCTTACTTTCACTTTTTCACTGGGCCAATCTTGCCACTTCACACACAGATAATTATCCAAAGGAAGTTCATTAAAAAGTAAAGCAGATTCACATCAAAGATCATCTTCAATATTTGAATAGAAAATTTTATATCTTAAAAGTGCTTCTTCTGATATTGACTGACTGCCAGATCTTTCCAGAAGGTTCAATCTCTCTGATTGTAATGGATCTCTGAAATGTTGAAAGTGGCATTATCCCAAACCTGAGAGTGATAAAGATAGACCAGTGTCACATGGGTTCATCTGATCATATGCTGAAGTCCACCTTTATTAGAACTTAACTATAAAGGTTATTTGATCCTAGGGATAATATCTCCATATAATGAAAATGACAAAAAAAATAATGGCTATTAAACTTTGGTGTTCATTGGAATACAACTTTAGTGGTTTTAGTAGTGGATCTGCTTCCCTGAATAGTTTTAAAGAATTAGGACTGGACTGATGTCTTTCTAGCCTTGTCTAAGAGAGTAAGTCTGTAATCTACAGCTGGTCTGTGTCTGTTTGTATATAAACACAGTGTGTATTTATAATAGTCAAATGGGGACAATTCTCAAATGTTTCCTTCCCCTCCTTTAAGTATGTACATAATATTCTTCAAGTCTGTGAGCCACTAAAAATCCTCCCACTGATTTATGTGTTTAATGTACAAAACAGTGTACCATGGAAAGCAAGAATAGTGAGAACCTTGCCAGTCTTCAATTGTCCCGTCTTAAAATATTCCTTTTAAATGTACCAACCAATTTTAAGTAATTAATGGGTTTGATCATGGCAAATGATTTCCAAAATCCTTCCCTGTACAGGCAGATATGTTTGGGTAAGTAGCCAACGAGCTAATAATACACCTGCAAAATTGTTCCTTAGGTGGCTATACATTGTTTTCATCCTTTCTTTCCAAACAGCAGGTATTTCTTGAATAGCATTTGAAAAGAAAGTAATTTCTACTGCTTAAAAACAAAACTAAATCTCCCTTTTTACAAAAAAAGATGGCCTTTCTGTTTTGTATGTGTTGACTAATATAACCCCTTGGTCAGCAATATTTCTTTCTAGAGAAAGTACTATGTGGTTAGCTGTATGTATGTATGTGTATATATATATATACATATTTGTACATATGTATTATCCAATAAACTTCTAGGTAAATACTACAAAGATTAAGACATAAATTGACTTTAAAATTCACCAGTGAAGCCCTTCTCTGCCCCTGTGAGTCATATTCTCTTACAAAAAGATATAGGCACTCTTGCTTTTTTCCTGAAGGATTTTGATACCAAACCTGCAAAATTTCCCCAGATATTTTATTCTCCAAAGGAGCTTGCATACTATCATAATAACAAGAACTTATAAATATGTGTGCACCATTTCTTTTGTAAAATATCCCCCAAATTTGACTTGAATAAATTTGGCATTACAGATTGACATAAGGTACTATATAGTCAAATCATCTCCAAAATGGACACACACAAAAACACATTCATTTATATTCAAAAGATGCTTCTTTCTACAAAGGCCTCTTGTTTTAAATACAAAAACAGCTGAGTAGAATAATGTGTAATTCTTTATTAGATAAGCCATTTTCTAAGAATCACTCCTAATTTCTCATCCCAACTACCCCACTGGGTAATGGTAGGTTCCAAGATAATGGACAGAAAAATAAAGTAAGTTTCTTGATGAAACTATAGGTGGAGACCACTTCTTAGACCATCACTGAAGTCAACAATCCTCAGTACCCACAAGGACAAATTTTAAGTCACCTTGATTTTTTCTAAATGCCAATCAAAATCAAACCACAAAATCTATGCTTTATGTTCTTTATTGTGAAATTAAAACAGCCAGCTCTGGCCTGATCAACTGAAACAGCTGTAGTTACATCAATGAGCTATATTCACGTGTGTCATCTACTCATCGAAACAGTTTTTCTTCTTTTTTTCTTCATAATCTGTTCTGAAACTGCTGCATGTACACATTCTTACCAGTTTTAAGGACGAGGTTTCCTAGTTTATAAACATTTCTTTTTCTATCAGGATCTCAACATAACAGCGACAAGATTAATAAAGAAGTGTAATTATACGTAGAACATCAAGTGCTGCATTAGGTAATTTTGGGCAGTAATCTGCTACATATAGCAGTTTCTGAGACCTAAGATAGAAGATTGCTGCTCAAACACACTCTAGTTTCTGTCTATAAATGCACAAAATCTGCTCACATGAATAAAGTGAAAGATCTAACATTTACAGTTCTTAACTAGGTCCAATTCTCCAGGTTTATTATTCTGCAGGGCAAATAGTTGCATGTCATTGAGAGACTAATGGTGCAAACTAGAAAATTCAAACTCATTGAAAGTCTATTATATCATCCTCAATATAACATAGCACCCTGAGGATCTCAAAGCTAGCCTTCCTACAAATTGCACTAAATTTTGGCCATTCTGCCCCTATTTAGAATAGAAATAATCAATAATGAAATTAATGTCGATAATTTCCTGTCTGTTTTTACTTTCTTTCCTTTACCTGATATATCTTTGGTTTGGATTTTGACTATAAAAACAGAACTTGACATTCAGTCAACCTGCTTTGATGGATAAAGGAAGCATTTGCCTCATGAATGCTTCCTATTTTGAAGTAGTTCAATTGCCTGTGGTAAATGTGAAATATAAAACCAATGTCACCTTGTTCTTTTAATACCCAGTGGCTCTGTGCTGAAAACCTAACCAAATCAATGTTCAACAGCCATTTCCAGGGAACTCAGCAAAACTAATATGTTGGTTAAAATTAATCATCAGTGAAGTTGTCGTTTTCTTCAAATCTTGTTGCCTCTAGCTGGGAATTAGGTAACAATTCCTCATTCAGGTGAAGACAATTAAATGTCTCCAGTCAAAGGGTTTAGGAGTAGATAAATGTCAAGGCTGTGTATCTATATTACTTGGACTCAAATAACATCTTTTATATCTGAATCTGACATCATATCAATGTCTATCAGAGATAATGTCTGCCATAAGGGGGAAGAAGGACAGTGGGAGCTGGAGGGGTCAAGGACACCACAAGAAGACCTACAGAGGAAACTAACCTGAGACATGGTGTCTCACAAAGACTGAACCATCAACAAGGGAGCATGTATGCACTGGTCCTAAGCCCCCTGCACATATGTAGTAGATGCACAGCTTGGTCATCTTGTGGGTCCCTTAATATTGGGAGTAGGGGCTACCTCTAACTCTGCTGCCTGCCTTTGAATCCCTTTCTCCTAGGTGGATTGCCCAGTCTGGCTTCAGTTGAAGAGATGTGTTTAGTCTTGCTGTGACTTAAGGTGCCAGGGTGAGTTGGTAACATTTGGGGGCCTCCTATTCTCTGAGAAAGAAAGGGGGAATGGGGGAAGGAAGCATGAGATGAGACTGAGAGGAGAGCAGGGACGAGCTGGGATGAGGTTGTAAAGTGATTAAATAAATAAATAAATAAATCAGAAACAATGGCCACCAATATATTGTCAGAAGGCCTGTAAACAAAGAAAGTAAGAAGCCCAATATAAACACAAAAGTGGATAGGGGAAAGTCCACAGGCCTCAGCCCCACACAAAGAAAGAACTATAGGCAACTAAGGAATGTGAGAATGGGAAGAGCATAGCAATTAGTTATCCAATACCAAATAATCAACCCTGAAAACATATTCATACAAGTAGTATTACACAGACTGAGCAGGTTATATTTAGGAATGCATATATATATATATATATATATATATATATATATATATATATATATATATATATAACACCAATTGGTAATAAATAATCCATGAATATGAAAGAGAACAAAGAAAGGTAGATGGGATTTTTAGATGGAGCAATGAAAAGGAGGAATGATTTAACTATAATATAATTTCAAAATTGAAACAACAAAATTAAGTATTTCTTTCTAGATATACCTGTGCTACATCTACTAGTCTGCTTGCCCCAAAAGCAGCCATATTTTTGTTTAATTTGACAACAATCTAAGACAAAGTCCCAATAAGATTCTCTTGATAAATAGAAATGTGAGAAAATACTGTCCTAAACCAGTTGCCTTATTAACTACTTCATACAGATAGGTATAGATATTTTGAGCACTGGAAATCAAGGGTAGAGATATAATTTTGTAATACCGAATTTGCCTATTTGCTGAGTTCTATCCCTAATATTTGTATTGAGCAGCTCATAAACAGATTTGAACTAGAAAACTCTTTGTCAAACTCTTGTTGGGAAGAGTCAACTTGTCACATCTGTACCTGTCTCACCAATGAAAACAGATATGTTGGAGGACCCCAAGATGAATAGCTTTGGCAATGGTTATGTGAAAGTATTGCCTATATTCTATGGTTATATCAAAGATTTTGCCCTGATTTTTAGGATGTGAACATTGGACCAACTTGGGATGAACTCTATCCAGGAAAGTGTCTGAGGACTGTTAAAAGAAAATATATAAATATTTTAGAACCCACTTGAATATGAATGAAAATATTTTTTAATAAATTGAATGTAATTCAACATAAGGGATGAGGCCATGACCAGGATGTAAAGTGAATAAACAAAAAAAAATGGACCCTCTTTAAAAGAGACACTTATTTAACTATTATTGGTCCAAGGAGTAGCCAAAATATAATGGTTAATTTTCTATGCTACCAATCAATTTATTGCTCTGGGGTCAATGTCAAATTTTGGCAATAGATTCTTAATACATTTATATGAGAAAAAAGAAGAAACAAGCTATATGGTTTCTTATAAAGCTCTATATTTTATAAAATAAATACCCTATATCAAAAAACTATATTCATTTACCCATATCTCCAAATATTTCCCTCATTTTATTTCCTATATAGACATGTAGATTGAATAACAGAGTCAAAGCTTGAGCAGCCTCTGCTGTGCATGTTCTGTGTAGATTAATAATTTCCAACATTTCTTCTCTATGCAATGTACCAGCAAATGTTTGCAACTCTGTGTTCTTAATGCATCTTCACATTAATTTCTAATGCTCAAAATATCTGTATCGATCACTTACATTTCATATTGTGTGCAAGAATGTGGACATGGAGTCTCATAAAAGGAGGTTCATATTATAATGAATACAACAAATAAAAATCAAGGAAAATGACTTATCCTTATAATGTAAATCTACCAAATCTCCATATGCTATTTTACCTTTTCCCCCTACTACTACAATTTCTGTTCTGTCCACCAGAATGAAACTGTATCAAAATGGTAGATGTTTTATATGAAGTGGGTTCTTCAGATTTTCTTTTTCTTCCATCTACTTTAGTAGTTTATCCTGCGTAGAGATATGCTGAGATAGATAAAAATCAAAAATTAAATTCAAATGTTTCACTGTAGCACAGCCTCTCTCTGTAGATACTATATTTCTTTTAGGTAAAAATAGTTTTATTCAGAAGGGCTTGTAATAAAATTTAGAGGGAATTATATCTGTTTGGTTATTCTGTCCCAAAGAACAGCCTTGCATGTGGGATATAAGATTAGACAAATACATTTAAGTAAATGTGTTCTTTCCTATTAATGACACCACTCTGAAACTTTGACACATTTCAGATAAGTCCTCATGGGTATAGATTTGCCAAGTTGAGAAAATTACAAATTGCTGCTGACTTTTAAAATAAGTGACAAGAAAAGCCTTCAGTAAACTCTCTCATCATTCTTGTTTATGTTCTTTGCCATTTCTCCAAAAGTTAAAAAATGAGAAGAGTAGAGCTGAGTGCTTTCTGTTATTCTTGCGTTAGGTTTCTTAAAATGGAGTAGGGTAACAAGAGATTAACATGTCAACCCAATCATCAATTCTTATTCGTCTAAAAACCTAAAGATATTACCACAGATTTGTTGTAAAGGCTGGGGATTATCTATAGAATTTTCCCATAATTTGATATCATTAAAATTATCCCTTTTGAGAGGCAATAGGGAGATTTTATTGAAAGTGGGCTATTATAATGGGGTTTTATAGTAGAAAGAGATTATTCTTAGTCCCTTAGCCCTTTTTCTTACTGTGGAATTTAAAAGAAAATCCAAAAAAGTACTCTATTTACTTCTGCTGTACTATTATCTGTTTAAGTTGGAAGGCTTTTCATTCTCAGAATGAGACTTAGGGTGTGGTCCATGTAAGCAAGTGCTCTATAATAGTACCCAGGAAAATAGTTTGTGATATAAAAATTATAGCATAATAAAATATTACAATGTGAATATAAAACAGAATAAAATTGTATAAATTGACAAAACACAAGATTGTTACTAGCCACACAAATAAGAGGACAGTCTCTCTCAGTACATGCACATTGAGTTATTTGCTTTCTACAATTATTTTACTCTTTATCCATAAATCCTTTTTGGTAACTTTATCCAGCATTGCTAAATGTTCTATGACTGTATACACTAGAATTTGAGACAGATTGCTTTAAGTACCTGAAAATTCTTTATAAAATTTTTGGATTGTCTATTTCTTCCTAACAAGAAAACAAATGTGGGAAATAGTTTTAGTGCGTGTCTGTAGGTCAGAGCTACAGATCAACCTTTGGAAAATTCTATAATGAAAATAATTAAAAATATGAATATTTGGTTTACATTTTAGGGGAATATTTGAAAACATCAACACCATGTGTGTAATCCTGAGACAGAGTATGGTACAAATGCATGAAATGTGCTGACAACATGACTGAATGAGGAAAAATTTTAAATTTACATTTTACTTTTTGAGTTTTAACTAGGAGCATATGAAAGACATTTCTAAGGAAACTATGCTAGCATTACCCCACCATCTTCAAATCATCTATTTTTCAAAGGTTTGCTTACAATATGAACTGAAAAAATTGATTTTTTTGGATTATATAAATTACTCAATGAGATGTGGGCTTGGGCATAGTCATTTGGGCCTTAGGTGACTTTATAGCATTCTTGGAATCCTGACTCTGACTTTTCTATCCTTGTCCTTACCTTTTAGTCTTGCATTCCTATAGGAACTCATTTAGCCCAAGGTAGCAAATGTGGTTTGTCATTTTTTAAAATATATAACTGCTTCTAAATATGTTTCCAAATTTTAACTACTGAGGCAAGATTTGTAGTGATTCTGGGCAGGGCAGAAGAAACATTGCCAATCAAGCAGACCTGTCCTGATTTCTAGGAGTTTTGTCCCCTTAGAAAGAGCTTCCTCTTTCAAGTTTATAGCTCCCTCTGTTGGGAAAAGTTGGTCAAATCCAGGATACGCGCAATCATATTACCATTTCTTAACCCCTAGTGACATTGTGTCAAGCAAAAGTTCTATATGGATTTTTAAAATAGTAGTGGTCTCAGACACTTGCCAGGCTTCCTCTGATAGAGTTCCAGAGCCTTTGCCACTATTTTTGCAAAGTTCTTAGAGTAGGAGGTTTAGAGTACTATTAAATACCCCACCAAAAATTTATCTTTACATACTCTTCCACAGAATTGCAAATGAGACTCCTGATGACTTGCATGAATATCTCAGAGTTCTTGAGATGTATATGAATAGCAATTCTCATCATAATTTTTGATCTATCAATTGTAATTATAAACTGTCCCTCCACACAAACTGGTACAGTCAAAGATTAAGTTGCTTTTAAAGTATGCAACAAATTATAAGAAACTTATTGATCTACTTCAGAGCTTGAACACACACACACACACACACACACACACACACACACACACACACACACACGCTCAGTGATAGAGTTTATCAAGCAATAATTCTTGCATTTTATCATTAGCACCAATAAAAATTAGTAAATCACTCAACAATGAACATAATATGCAGTTATAAAATAAGAGGCTAGTCTCCAAGTGAGCCGGTTAGGAAGGCTTTGAGGCCACTTGGCCAAAATGTGAGAGGTATGCATTGTTTCATTAACAGTTATAAGGAAAATGGTAGAATATATAGTTTAATGAAATGTAATTTTTATTAAATAAGCATTGCATTAGTTGTATCATGGCATTTCCAAATCTTTAATTTCAATGTGTAGTCTTTAATATATAGCTGACCTTCAAAATCCCAAGAAACATTCTACCATATTTTGAAGAAATTAATGTTCAATAATAAGTTAGATCACATTATAGACACAGTATATCACATTCCTAAGGTCTTGTGTAGAAAAACTCCATTAGATATCTGCTAATGAACTTCTAAAATCCCTTGAATTAAAAAAAAAACATGTAGCCTTTTATCTCCCAGCTTAATTAAATCTCCTTTACAATGTGCTTATTAGTTCCATAACACTTAGCGGTTTTCATTAACTTTATGACAATGTTTTAGGTGTCATACATGCCCTTTCTTCAAAGATACAGTAAAATAGAGTCAGTATAAAGTTTATAAAGTGCAGTCTAATATGTGCAGCATTTTCTTCTAAAATAGATCCTAATTCAGATTTTGAGACTTCATTCCCTCTGCTGTGTCAGTAATTTGTGCAAGATGATTCAAGTTAAAATCAATGATTTTCTCAGAGAAATTGTTCTTTCTTTATATGGCTTGTATTCACCCCAGAGTTGGATCAAAACTCCGAAGACTCAGTGTTATTGAGAAGACGTAGCTGCTTTTTTATTCTTGTCAGATATTCATGCTAGTATCTGCTGAAGTACATAGACTATCTAGGTAATGACGCATGCAGAACACTACATCCTTCCCTACACAGTTTTGCTATTCCTTTCTTATCACTGTGTCTTCCCCTCATGGGAAACAGGAAATATGCGATATCCTTTTTCTTTCTGAATGGGCCTCAGGAAATTACTTAAATTGTTTCAGAGTATCTGTCTTAGACATGTTATCATTAGACACGCCATTTCCATGCAATTAACCGCATTGGCATGAGAAAAAAAAAGCATGATCACCTTGTATTATAGCCTGAAAAGTTAAAGCAGTAGCCCTTTGTTCTATCTTATCCCACAGCTACATAGACTTCTTTTTCATTTACTTTTAACAAGGACATAGCCTGGACAAAGGAATTCTTGGAATCAGGCCTCAAATGTAACACCTGATTTTCTCCCTTGCTTCTTATATTCTTCCATTCTCTCCAGTTCAGAGATTCTCTCATTTCCTTTAGTGAGAGGTAAACTGCTTATGCATCATTATGCATTCTTCTCAATCAATTTTTTATGGCTTTGGCTTGTGATTGTTAACGCATGGGCTTTTGAAAGTTATCTCTCTAACCTACTTCTCTGCCACTATTTCCAAAGTAGGCTTCAAACTGATTATTTTCTCACCATTTCTCTTATAAACCTTATGTCCTGAGGCAATGAATGCCAAGAACTCTCTTGAAATTGAGTGAGCCTTCAGGGAAATGGATATTCTAGGAAATTAAAAGGCTTATTGATGATATCTCTAAATCTTATAAAAATAAACCACACTGTAATATAAGTATAGCCATAAGCCATAGGAAGAATACCTGGAATACTAAACAAGAACAACAACCATTTTTGATTGAATCATCAAAAGCTTGTAAAACTATAGTTACCCTTAAACTGTTTACTGGTTAATAATATTGCCCTTCTCTGTGCACCTGAGTGGGAAGCAACCCACTCTAGAGAATATGTTAAGTATACTGTCTTCCACAAGTCAATGGATTGCTGCTAGTTTATTAATGAAAAAAGTATAAATTAAGCAGGAGATGTATATTGCAAAATACCAACCAGAAGAAACAAAGGAGTTAGTTCCTCCTTATCCATGATTTCAGTCACATATGGTCACCTTCAACAGAAAATAAGATGAATGTGATCAAATGAGAGAGAACGCACGAATATCATATAGAAGTATTACGTAATGCTTCTAGTTGATAATCTCTTACTGCACGTAATCTATGAATCAAATGTCATCCTAGATATGTCAATGTAAGGAAAACTGTCTTCGTATACAAGAAATGTGTGAAAGTGGTTTCAGACTTCCACATATGCTCTTGGAATATATTCCTTTGAGAGTGATGCTGTAAATTGTTTTTGTAGTTCCTGGATTTTTTGTTTTGTTTTGGTTGGGACACAGGGAATTTAGAAATTGAATCCATATTTCTTTTAATATTTAAAATTTACTGCCTTCCTGCAGCACTCGGTAGAGTGAGACCTGAGCAATATATAGTTGAGCTTGCCCTGATGGTAAAGGCACAGGAGAGTCAGACCCAAGGATGTGAGAGCAAGAGAGCTGGCGCAGTCTCTTACAGGCTGCAGCACTTTGGAGAGTGGGCCCTAAACCTTCACTGGCAGCAATCTGAAGCAAGACCTGGAGTCAGGTGCAGGTGAACTGGCCCAGAGGGCATGAGAACAGGATAACATACTGTGCCTCCTGTTGATGGCATCACTGGGTGGCATAACCAGGCCAGTGTTTGTGAGCTCGCCCTGGTAGCACAAAGGAGAGCTGGCAGGCTGACCAGCTCATCTACCACCCAGGCCCAGGTCCACGGCTCTGAATTGGTCCACTCCAAATTCTATACATTTGCAAATGGTTGTGATTCATGAAAAGACTAATCCTGCTGATTCAAAGCAGCAGGATGTCCATATCACGATAGGACAATAACAGGATAACCAGGAGGCTTGTAGATGAAGATCCAATATTGATGCTATTACAGAATCCAATGATCTCAAACCAGACCAATGACTCATTGCAATGAGAATTTGCATTTGCAGACAGAGGGCTATATTGTGTGACACACTGTGACATACTACAGCTAACATATTGAGATGTTTTATACATTTTTGTTGTTATTGTTGGTGTGTGTGTGTGTGTGTGTGTGTGTGTGTGTTATTTGGAGGAGAAGGGCAGGTATGAGGGGATGGAGAGATGAGCAAGAATGGGTGGGGTGATGTGAAACTCACAAAGAATCAATAAAAGGTTAAAAAAAACATTTATATTAACAGGACACAAAGGCTCGTGCCTGTGACCCAGCACAGGGGGAGGAAGAGACAGGCTCTGTGAGTTCGAGGACAGTCTGGTCTAAAACGAAAATCCAGAACAGCAATGACTATGTAGAGAAACTGTCTTGAAATAAAACAATAACAACAACAAAAACCCCAACCAAAAATATTCATAATTTTAAGAAATCAAATTTACTGCCTTTTACATTTTTATAGCTTTTAATTATTTTTATTTTGTCTTTATTATTTGCGTATTCTATATATGTATACAATGTTTTGACCAACTCTATCCTCCACTTCTTCCCCTCCACTTGCTCCCATAATACTCCACCATTTCTTACTCCCAACTACATACACTTTTTTTCTTCAAATGCACTGAGTTGATTTAGTACTGACAATATGTGAGTGCATGTAGGGTCATCCACTGGAGCATGGTCAACTTATCAGAAGTTGCATGCCTGATGAAAAGCTGACTTTCCCAACCCAAGTATCCATCAACTACCAATAGTTCCTGGTCTATGGACAAGACTTTATAGACTGCTCTATAACTCCTGCTCGAATTTGGTTGGCTTGAGTCTGTGAAGACCTTCAGCATGGACAAGGACTGCTTGCTATTAGTTCTTATGTGTCATGCCTTATAATATCTGGGAAATAATATTTTGCATCTGTGTTTCACAACCTCTGGTTTTTATAATTATTCTTTTTATGTTTTATTTACTTCCATTTGTTGTACATACTTACTGAAACATACTTTGACTTAATAGCATATAAGAATGTCACCAACACTAAAGGATTCTTTTTCTTTTTCTTGTATTAAGTTCCACAACAATTCATTCCACACTACCTTGGAAATTACCACTGTAGTGGTCACATTGCTCCATTATGGTGATACCACAACATCTACAGTTCTTTTTCTCATTATTTGTCTTTAAATAACTATCAATATGGTTCCTTATTAACTTATTCTCAATATGTATGCCATATTTGATGCACTCTGCATCACCTACCCTCAGAAGCTTCCTTGCTACACAGAGAAGCTTAGTACCACGTTTCTTAGAAATGTCTTTCCCTTGTTCATCTGGCTGAAATTTACCAATAAATTATCTTCACGTTTTGGAAAACAGAAAATTGAGAACAACCATTGCTCTCTGAAAGTAACCTTAGTGGGCAGAGATGACCTTGAGAGGAACTGCCAGAATTTCTTAAGAACTGTCTGCATATACCCTTGGCTTTTGCAGCAGCTTTAGTAACACTACAGTATCAGTAAAGTATGCATGTATCTCTGTGCATTGGTAACATTGTACAAGACAAGAAGAGAGAAGGTGTTGAAATATTTATATATTAACAAAATGGCCGAATAGTATTCCATTGTATAAATGTACCACAGTTTCTGTATCTATTCTTCAGGGGAAAGACATCTAGGTGGACATTTGCTCAACTATATTCACAACAGTTTTATTTGTAATGGCCAGATTATGGAAACAACCCAAATGTCCCTCAACTGAAGAATGGATATAAAAAACAAACTGTGGTACATTTACACAATGGAATAGTATTTGGCTATCAAAAACAAGGGAATCATGAAATCCACAGGCAAATGGATGGATCTGGAAAAGATCATCTGGAGTGAAGTAACCCAGAACCAGAGAAAAACACCATGGTATCTACTCACTTATAAGCAGATATTAGCCAAGTAATTACGGATAACCATGCTGTAAAACAAAAATCTAAATAAACTAAGTAACAGGGAGGACCCATGGGAGAAGGCTTAATTCTCATTCAGAAGGGCAACTAGAATAGACACTAAAAGCAGTTGATGAGAAGGAACAGAAGAGAGCCTACTAAAGAGGTCCTCTGAAATACTCCACTCAGCAGGGGATCCGAGCAGATGCTGAGATTCACAGCAAAACTTCGGGTGGAGCACAGGGAGTCTTCTGGAAGAGTTGGGGAATAAAGGGACATAGAAGGGTCAAGAGCTCCATAAGAAGACCAACGGAGCCAAAAATCTCAGGTGAAGGAGGGCGGCGCTGCACCAACCAAAGACCATACATGGTAAGGATCTAGATCCTCTGCTCAGATGTAGTAAATAGGCAGTACAATTTCCTTGTGGGTCCCATAATATGGGAAATAGGGATTAATCCCGACATGAATTCTGGCTCCCACATATTTACCACTTCTCCCTGTGGAGGCGGGAGGTCTTGCCAGGCCACAGAGGAAGAGGATACAGGCAGTCCAGATGAGACTTGATAGGCTGAGGTCAGACCTTAGGGAAGGAGGGATTCCCCCTTTTTGAGGACTAGAGGAGGGAAGGAGGGGGTATGAGGAAAGGAGGATGGGACCAGAAGTGATGATAGGGGAGGCTACAATGAGGATGTAAAGTAAACAAGTTAAAAATAAGAATGAAAGCAAAAACAAAATAGCCTAATGTCAATAGAACCACGTGTTCCCAGAAAATATGGAAAATTTTATTTCAGTATTAACTTTTGTCATAACTTTGGTTTTTTTTTTTAATGGGAATACCCTTAGTGGATGTATAGGGTCCATGACCTATGAGTTATTAGCTCACATTATTAATTTTACCATTTTACCATTAGATATCCTTTGGAGGAATCTGTAAATTATGTAATTACTAATAAAAACAAATTGTTGTTATAATATGTACCTAGAAAATTATTTTCCATAAAAATCAATTCTATTTATTTGTTCCCAAACTGCTATTGATAAGTACTTTCCCTGACAGTTTGAAAAGATAGTTTTGAAGACTCAAATCCTAAGGGTCTTTCAACTCTTCATGAAACAATTGATAAGTCTAGGGATTGAAGAAATACCCACTTGCACTCTGAAACCCTTAAATATGTATCATGTTTCAAGGAATGCTCTTGATCAAACCATACTTGAGAGGTAGCCAAACATTACCAGTTACTTATGTAAGTTTCCTCCTGAAGACATTACCAACTATGAAGAAATATCCTTACTACTTTGAAAATTATTTCATAGAAACATGGTGGATTTAGCAAGTAATTACAAGAACAAATGGAAAGTAAAAATGATCTTCATCCAGAACTAGAAAATGCTGCTATAAAATTATTCTGTCTCAGTATTTTTAACACAAGATGCATAGCTTTGCTTTGTTAAAATATTAAATGAAAGCCAGGCATGGTGGTACATGCATTTACTTCCTGCACCCAGAGAGGCAGATGCAGGGGGATCGCTATGAGTTCCAGACCATTCCGGTCTAAAATTTGAGTCCAGGACAGCCAAGACTACACAGAGAACCCTGTCTAGAAAAACTAACTAACTAACTAACTAACTAACTAACTAACTAACTAACAAAGGAAGATTATTCAAGAAATCTAGATATACTTCTTGTCTATACTCAATTTTTGAGGGTAGAAGTCCTTCTTCAAAATCCAACAATGCTTACTATGGTCAGTTTTTATTTTTTCTGCTAATTCTTTGTAAGGTAAAATAGTTTAATTTCATATGTATGGAAATTTTGTCTGTATATATGTGTATGCCCTTTGTGCATGCATGGTGCCCAGAGAGGCAGGAAGAAGGCACTGGATCCCCTGCAGCTTTATTTATAGATGATTGTGAGATGCCATTTCGGTACTTGGAATTGAACCAGCATCCTCTATAAGATTATCAAGTGCGCTGAGCCACTGAACCATCTCTCTAGCCCTGTTTTATAACTTTTTAATGCTCTTAGTGACTTGAATAGACCTCAAGAGATAACATACTCATACTGTGTTTCAAGGCTCATAACACACTCAATTGGAAATAGTGGCTATGTGAAAAGTAGTTATAGATTAAAGCACCTTTAATATGAAAAAGGTACTGTAAAGAAAGTATTTGGCCAAAACAAATTATTCAAAAAATAATTTAAAGCCATATTGTCAGCTAGTCCTAGGACCATGCATGAAGAAATTACAATCCACCTTCTACTACCTTCAAAAGAGAGATCATTTAATGAAATAATTTAAAATCTCAGTTTTATGAAACACACAGATATTGTGATTTTTCTTAGGGATAATGTGGTCACTCATTTTTCCAGTTCTTTATCTTCCACTCACAAATTTATTTAAAGGTTATACAGAATTATGCAACTATAAACTACACTGATAGTAATCTCTGTGTGCTTAATGAAAATTAGCAAGTTCACTTGCTCTAAGTCAATACTGTCAACTTGAGAATAAACAGATTTGAAGACAAAAATAATAACTCAGTGATTATGGTAAAGGGAAATGATATTATTGCCATGGAAACCATTAGAGTGAACTCAAAAGTGTCTTTTAACTATCATTTCTTTGTTAAGTTGTTCATTTATGTGTTTACAAATAACTTTAATTGGTGAAATAATTTAATTAACAAAAATGAATATTTTAAAATTATTTTATGCCTCTAAAATATTCTATAAATAAATCATATGACAATGAGCAGAAGAATAGCAACAAATTTAGAATATCAGATGTTAATATGATAAAACCTGAGCTTTCTTTACAGAGACATTCTAATCTGGAAATATTAGAGGGTCTGGTAAAACAAGTGACATTGTTACTATGATTTTCATGTACCAATACAGCAATATTCACTTCTATCATCTAATAACAATTTCCTCACTTTTGTTGTGAGTAAATGGTGTTAGCAGTAGAAACCTAGGCCTTGTATGAGGTAGTCAGGCACTTTATCTCCATGCACGCATTAACTACATTTTCACATTGTGTATCATTGAATCCAAACAGAACACACATTTCTAAAATAAGTAAAATGAGCTAAGTGTCTTGTGATATACCACCTGTTTTGTTCATTAGCAATTTAAATGAATGTCTCATTCATTGACTCCCTCCAACATTATGGCATCAGATGTTAATGTAACAATGGTCTCAAAAAAAAAAACCAAAGCTAAGGTTCAGTGGTAATAAACAGTACTTAAGAAACAGTTTCAGGTGAAATCTATGTTAAGAGACCTAAAACTAAAGCATTTTGTTTTTAAAATGTCTATATTGGCTCTTACTAACACATGGCTCAACCAAGATCTTTTTCTCTTAAAAATTATTTATTTTATACTTTGAGATATATTATAATTGCATAATTTGCCCTTCCTTTCCTAGCTCCAATTCTTTTCATATAGCCCTCCTTGTTCTCTTTCAAATTCAGCATAACATAATAATCCTAAGTTTATAGTTGTCACATACATACCTTGATGGTAAGCAACAACTGTCATTGGACTTCAGACCCATTCAACAAAAGGGAAATCATGCCTGATACTGGAAATATTGCCAATTATCTAGGGTTAATCAAGTCATGGATGTCTGAGAAGAATCTACAACTGCTATTACCAGTACATTCCCTAACCACTTTTTAAATATTTGTCTTTATACCCACAAATAACTTGTCTTTTTTGTTTTGGTCTATTTTACTACCTAAATCTATAAACAAACATAAAACCACAAAGTAGTTTTTCTCATTTTTTCCCAAGTAGGTACATGCCACAAGGATAGTATATTACTTTTTATATTATGCCAAAATAATGACAACAACCTAGACTTAGAATTTCTTCTTAACTTTAGTTGCAAAGAACATTACTCTCTCTGTTAGATAAGATCAGTGTCAGTATTGATTCACTTAGGGCATAGGTCTGAAAACCTAATGTACTTGCAAAGTAGCCTTTCCATCATTTCAACAAAGTAGAGAGAAAGGGTCTCAAAAAGAATGTGTGAACATTTTTAGCACTCTCTAAAGTATACATACACTTGCAAAGACAATTTTTTAGAACTATAATTTTATGATTCTTGAAAATAGTGCTGCATTACATTTCAAACATATGTAATTTAAAAGTGATTACACTTCTTACCTGAGTGCCAGGTCTGGTTTAAAAGAAAAAGTGAATGCTGACTTATTTACAAGGGACCGAAAACTATATATGAGGGAAATAAATCATTCCTCTGGGAATCCTCTCTCCTAAGGACTTCAACTACTTTTCAGTGGTTTAGACCTTTAATCCTCACACCATCTATCCAGGTTCAGTAGGCAGTAAGCCTATCATCTCTGCTCTATAAACAAAGAAATTGATCTGCTGAAAGATTAAGTGATTTGCTTGCAATCAAACAGTGGCCTAGAAACTCAATAAGGCAAAAAAAAAATCCAATATGACAGAGAAGACAGGAAGCAATAAGGACGGTAGGAAATCTGGTGCACTAGTCAAACCACTGAACATATTTTTTTTATTTGGTCTAAAGGTTTTAGCAAATACGGAAGGTTGGTAGTATTTGATGGAGAAGTAAAAATTATGCATCAAGAGTGTGATCTCAAGATTAAGAATGCTCAAAACTAAAGGAAAACAATTCCCAGTGATAGTGAACAGGAAGATAACGTGAAATATCTTGTTGTCACTAAACTGCAAATCAATTTCTGTTCTTTGTATGGGAAATATCCATGGAAAGTTACTTCCAAATATTCTCTATGGTGTTACAATTCAATCATCATTCAAACAAATGCTCCATAGAAAATCAAGGACCTGGTTGATTAGGGCCAAAGTCAAGTGTATCTTTGTGCCTCTTCTTTCACTACTATCAATACTTAGTATCCTCACCATGTTCCTTGTAATCCTTGGTAAATGCATCAGGACCTGTCTTAATCCATTTTATGTTGTTATAACAAAAATTAGATTCAGTATTTTATAAAGAAAAAGTTTTAATTTCTAATACTACCGTATACTGAGAGGTTGGTGCTGAATAGCCAGAGATTTTCTGATGATGATGTTTCAAAGAGAGCACAGAGAATCATACAAAAAAGTACATTATACAAAAATCACTCCTTTGATAACTATTAATCTATGAATCCACGAGGTTGGAAGCTCAGGATCTAGACACTTCCCCACAAAGTTCCGCTTCTCAAATAAAGTTGTGTATAACTTAATGACAAGAATACTGTCTGATAAATACAGCAGTTATTATAATGTTGTAAAAAATATCATAATATATCTATAAATATATAAAAACTAATATATATGCATACTTTATGTACTTACATATATATATTCCCAATTGTTACACTGTAGCTGATTGCTTCTAGACAACAAACCTGTTCAACTGTTGCACTTAATAGGCAACTGTTGACACAGAATGACACTTGATTATTGAAATATCTAAGCATATCTAAATAGTTTCATTTATAACATCACAAAAATCTGTAAGTCATACACTGACCCATCATTTAATGTTACATTACTAGTTAATGTGTATTCTTCACCTATATTTTAATCATTTGGAATCACTCTTGTATATGTGGCCTGAAACTGATGGAAATATCATTATGTACCACATGATGATAATATTAACATACACTTTTAGGAAAGATTTGATATCTCCATGACACTGAACCTACCTAGTATGAGCAGTATAAGTTTAACAACCAGTATCACAAACTACAAATAATAAAAAGAACATGACATTGGGGGTTGTGTGTTCAAAACATGAATTTTGAAGGGAATGTTTCAAACCACACTGAAACTCAAATCACTTTGAAGTTAAAAATAGCATCATAGCAATCATCTATATTCATGATTCTTAGTTACTTCTGTGAAAGGTAAGCCAGATACTTCCCAAAAAATGACTTCAATAAATTTTTGCAAATCTTTGTAAATTCTAGACATCAGCCCTTTGTCAAACGTGTAGCTGGTAAGGAATTTCTCCCATTGTGTGGGCTGTCTATTTGCTAAACTGAATGTTCCATTTACTCTGTAGAAACTGTTTACCTTCACGTATATTGATTCATACTTTCTTATACTACATCAACAGAAAACTTGCTTATACTATATCAACAGATAACTAAATAATAAAAAAGTAGGATATGAGGGGCTAGAGATATGTCTCAGTGATTAAGATCTCTGGCTTCTCTTCCAGAGAACCTTAGTTCAATTCCCAGAACCCCATGGCAGCTCACACCTGCCTGTAACCCCAGTTCCAGGGAATCTCTTTCTCTCTGTCTGTCTGTCTGTCTGTCTGTCTGTCTCTCTCTCTGTCTGTCTCTCTGTCTGTCTGTCTGTCTGTCTGTCTGTCTGTCTCTCTCTCTCTCTCTCTCTCTCTCTCTCTCTCTCTCTCTCTCTCTCTCATACACACACACACACACACACACACACACACGTACACGTGTGTGTGCACATGCATGCAGGCAAAATACCAATGCATATAAAGTAATAATAAATTTAAAAATTAGTATATTAAGACGTATGCATATGAATACTATTCTGCAGTTCATGAAAAATGTAATTACAAAAGTTACAGGAAAAGGATAGACTTTGGTTATATAATAGTTTTTTAAAAAGAGAAAACATGGTTCTCTCTTATACATATAATCCAGTAAATAATAAATGTACATATACATTTGTACATGTGTGTACAATATAACATGTAGAAAAGAGAATGTAAAGGCATACATTTTAAGAAAGAACTGTATTCAGATAATGGACACAAGTACATGGATTTTCACTTTTGGTGGTGTATAAGTACAAAAATTATACCTGATAGTGAATGTTTGTGTGCAGGCTACTTTTTATATCAAATTGACAGAAGACAGAGTTCTCGGAGGGAAGGAAACCTCCATGGAAAATTGTCTTCATAGTTGAGCATATGTCCTTGTTGCATGCTGGAACATCTTTTGGGTATTTGCACAGGAGTGATTTGGCTGTGTCCTGAGGTATTCCTAATTTTCTGAGAAAGTAACAGATTGATTTTCAAAGTGGTTGTACAAGTTTACACTCCCACCAGCTTGTGCTGTCACTTGAATTTTTGATCTTAGCCATTCTGATAGGTGTAAGATGGAATCTCAGTAATTTTAATTTGCGTTTTCCTGATTACTAAGGACAATGAGCATTACTTTGTTTCTGAGCCATTTGATATTACTCTGTTCAGAATTCTCTGTTTTGCTCTTTACCCCATTTTTAATTGGATATTTGGTTTGGTGGTGTTTAATATCTTGAGTTCTTTATATATTTTGGATATTAGCCCTTTGTCAGATGTAGAGTTGATGAAGAAATTTTCCCAGTCTGTGGGGGTGCTGTTTTGTTCTGTTGACAGTGTCCTTTGCCTTACAGATGCTTTTCAGTTTTATGAGGTCCCATTTATTGTTTGTTGACATTAGAGCTTGAGCTATTGGTGTTCTTTTCAGTAAGTTGTCTCCTGTGCCAATGAGTTCAAGGCTCTTTCCTACTTTTTCTTCTAACTTTAGTGCTTCTGGTTTTATGTTGAGGTCTTTAATCCACTTTGACTTGAGTTTTGTGGAGGGTGATGAATATGGTGATATTTGCATTTTTCTACACATAGACATACAGTAGTCCTGCAACATTTGTTGAAGATCCTATCTTTTTTCCTTTGTATGGATTTGGCTTCTTTGTCTGGACATATGCTCATCAACTATGTTCACAGCAGCTTTACTCATAATAGCCAGAATCTGGAAACAAGCTAGGTGTCTTTCTACCAAAAGATGGATAAAGAAACAGTGGTCCATTTGTACAATGGAATACTACTCAGAAATCAAAAACAAGGAAATATTTAAATTTGCAGGGAAATGGATGGAACTAGAAAAGATCATCTTGAGTGAAGTTACCCAGATACAGAAAGACAAGCATGGTATATACTCACTTAAAATGGGTATTACCCAACACAGAATTCCTCTGAGAAATTCTACCTTGCATAGGTTTGGGACAGATGCTGGGACTTGCAGCTAGTCCTTGAGAAGAGAGCTGAGAGTTGTATGGAAGAATAGAGGGGGAAGGATGGATGGACTGGGAAAGGTCAGAAGCTCCACAGGGTGACCACCAAGGCCAGCAGATCTGGACCCAGGGGGCTCGCACAAACTGATGCATCATCCAAGGACAATGCATGCTGAGTATGGAGAACCCCTGGACAGTTCCTTGATACTAAATTTTCTGACATGTCTCCTAATGGTAAGAGCGATATGCTTCTAAAAACTGTTTCATATATGCATGGTACAAAAATATAACCATATATAAGGGGTCACCTTTAACCATAACTATGTCATCTTTTGCTGTTTTTATACTTGATGATAGCTATTATGACTTGGGGGAGATGGATTCTTAAAGTAGTTTTAATCTGTATGACTTTGATGGGTCAGGATGTTGATCATGTTTTAAAATGTTCCTAGTATTTCCTCTTTTGAAAAAAATTCTCTTTAACATTATACCGCATTTTTAGTTGGATTGTTAGTGTTCAGATTTGTGTGTTTTAGTTCTTTGTATAGTCTAGAGACTAATCCCTTCCCAGATATAGCTGTCAATTTCTCCCCAATATTGTGACATTCAATTTCACCTAGTTAAGTTTCTTTCCTGTACAAAAGCATTTTAATTTCATGAAATCCTACTTGTCAGTCAATGGCCTTCTTTCTGTGCAAAAGAAGTTCTATTTAGAAACTTTCTACCAGTGCTTTTATGTTAAATTTTAATCTCATTAGGCAGCTTTAGAGTATCTGGTCTTATGATGAGATCCTAGACCCATTTGCTGTTGAGTTTCATGCAAGGTGAAAGGTATTTATGGAGGAGTCTCTTCTTCTTGATATCCAGGTTCAACATAATTTGTTGGAGATGCTGTACATTCTCTGATGTATAGTTTTGATAATAGGTACATGGAATTATATCTGGATTCTCTGTTCTACTTCTTTGATCTTTAGATCTTTATGTATGTACACACAAAAAACCCTACTCTCATTTTTTATCAAAGCTACTTCTCATTTCAAACCACACTGGTCAGTGCAGAGACCCAGGACTGCCCAAGATTCTGAGAATAAAGGACATTTCAGACTTGTATACAAACTTGTCAAAGGCTCAGGAAATATTATGGAAGGTGTAGAAATTATTGAATAACTGGATGATGGGGAAAGAGCTGTGAAATACAATTACAATCATTCACAGCCATTTGTAATCATAAAATTCAAGCAAATATCATTGCCTACCCTGGGATCCAAATAAGACTGAATCTGTCAAGTATCAGTCTGGCATGGGAGAGAGGTTCTTGTGGCCTACCTCTTACTGCAGAACGATTAGAAATGTATGAATTCTGAAAAAGGTAGTATCATTGTGTTCAGTTATTTATCTACTGCTTAACCCACTAGGTTCCAATAGATAGCTCCAAACCTATTTTCATAAAATGGCTCTGGTTTAATTCAGTGGACCCAAAAGCATTGCCACTGGAGCTGAAAATTCTACGTTATCTCTAGTAGACCCTACATAGTTAATTGTTTACAGATTCTACTTATCTTGTTGAGAATGCATGTACTAAGTAGAAGCCAAATAATCCTATGAAAAATAACACCTTTATGTGAACAAATTTATCATATCCATCTGCTGAAAAGATGAAGCAGCACTCCAGGAGAGGAAAGACTGATGCTGCAAGGACTCACTTGGCTGCTTTATTTATTTATTTATTTATTTATTCAAGACAAGGTTTTTCTGTGTAGCATGGCTGTCCTAGATTCACTTCGTAGAGCAGCATGACCTTGAATTCTCAGATATCTGTCTACCTCTGCCTCCCCAAGTGCTGGGATTACAAGAGTGTGTCACCACACCCAGCTTGCCTTATATTATTACTGGGAAGTTTTATCTTATTGCAAATGTTCCTAAATACGTTGTAAAATGGTAGCCACCTTCTTCAATTAAACATGATCATTTTCAGTTTCATAACCTCCTCTCTCAAAACTGAGAAACATGTGATTTTAAGTTAGGTACTTCAAGTTTCGTGCTGAAATTTAAGTATCAAAGTAGACAATTCTCAACTACTGAAATTTGCTTTTACTTATAGCAGGTAAAAAAATGCCAGGATACTTCTACAGGTTTTTAAATTCTAGTTTTCGTCTTAGCCCATAGAAATAAAGAAAATCTGTGTCAATGTTTTTCTACCACCAATACATTTGTTAACTGATCTCTCTATGGCTGGACCAGTTAATAGGAAAAGAATAGGATTACTTTCAAAGGAAGGACAATTATTAAACTAGATATGGAATATTAGAAAGCATACTTATTTTAGTCACTATGCTCATTCTTTTTTAGAAATAAGATTTCAATACATCAAGAATGATATTCTTTTTATTTATTTATTTATTTTTCTTTTAAAAATATTTTATTATAATTTATTCAGATTAAATATCAATTGTTATCCTCTCATTTGTATCTTCCCATTCCCACCTTCCCTCCCACTTTTGCCCTATTCTCCTCCCTTAGATCTCTGACAGAGTGGCTCTCCTCCCCCACCATGTGACCACAGCCTATCAGGTCTCATCTGGATAGAATACATGCCACCTCTCAGGATAGCTTTGTAACACATCTACTAAATACCCAAAGAATGGATTAACAGCAATTTGTAACTTCGTATTGGTATCTATGGCTGTCTACAGAACTTTCTGTAGGGTTGGTAAAGGATTTTTGCTGAGTTTGTGTGGTTTTGTGAAGATGCTTTATATATATCTATGAGAAAAAGTCCTATGATGGGCAGAAAGTATATAAAAATGAATATTTATTTGCTTATAAGGGATATAATATTGAGGCTCTTCAATCAAATGTATCATCCCACCATATGGCAGAACCTAAAGAAATATTAGGAGACATTTCAAAGAGGTACATTGTCTAAGGCAGGGGATTTGAAGACAAGGTAAATTATGAAATATGAGCAACAGAGAGCAGGACATAATGAGAAAAATGATCATGGAGTTTCAGGCAGTGACTGCACACTGTATAAGCAACAGTTTAGTAATTTAAAGTAGTATTATGAAAGTGTGGTGATAACTAGAAGATTCTGTTACTGATGATGAGGCATACTAAAGGCTGAATGAATCAAATTCTCATATTAGAAAGCTAATACTCTATCATGAGTAGACATACTCCTATGAATAAACTCACCCTTACCTAACACTATCTTCTGCCCTCCCTTGATCTGGAACTCTCATGAATCTGCATTCTTAACATTATCTTGGCCTCTGCTAGTATGTATTGTATATACCCAGAATTTTAGTTGCTTTTTCTCACATTAAAGATTCAGAACTTCCTCAGTGAACTATTATAAATTGAGCCAGGTTTTCAGTTCACCAGCTAATGTGGGAGAGGAAAAATACAACCCAATATAAATGTACATTCACTTTCAAGATATAAAGCTCTGTATTGATTTCAAACAAAGGGAGACTCGTGATCTCATACAAGGAGAAATGAGATACTTATGAAAGTCTTCACTTAGCTGGAAATTGGGACAGATACTGGGACTTCCTATTGGGACTCCAGGTGAAGGAGGTAAGGGAGAATGGAGAAATAGAAGGAACCAGACGGTCCTAGAAACCTACAAGAAGACCATGAAGGCCAGCTGATCTGGATCCAGATGGGTCTGCTCAAACTACTGTACCAGCTAAGGACAATGCATGTAGTAAACCTAGAACCCCTATCCAGATCTAGCCAATGGAGAGGACTTTCTCCACAATTGTGTGGAGAGCAGGGACTGACTCGGACATGAAGTCTGGTGCCCCCTATTAGATCATTTCCCCTTGTTGAGCAGACCTGGTGACACTCAGAGGAAGGGTAAGCAGGCTACCAGGATGAGACCTGATACGCTGTGATCTTATAGTGGGGTACAAGGTCCCTTTCTGTCACAGACCTAGGGGAGGGGGACAGGATGAAAGAGGGAGGGAGAGGGAATGGCAAGATATAAGTGAGAGGAAAACAAATAAGATGTAATATGAATAAATTACTTATATAAATAAAAAGACACTTAGCTATGGGGGCTCAGTAGTTAAGAATACTTGTTGCTATTTAAGAGGCCCTGAGCTCAGTTCCCAGCATCCACTTAATAGTTCCCAAATAACAGTTGACTCCAGTTTCAGGGGATCAGACACCTACTTCTGACCTCTATTGGCAGAAGACAAGCTCATGTTGCACATACATACATGCAGGCAAAACACTCATAAATGTAAAATAAGATTTAAAAAAGAAAGAAAATTAGCTACTTAAGGAAAATCCAGGACACTATGCCTTGTTGTGAATCACTGCAAATAGTGCCCATATGTTAGTACTGTAATGCCAATCTTTCTAACCAGATCTCAGAAACCAAGGAGCAAGTAGTCCAAGGCAGAGTATTGACCCACTCAGGACTTCTGTTATTCTTATCCTCAAATCTAGGCAATAAAACTTACCTTTTACTCTCTTTCACTGCAGGAGAAAGCATTTTGTTCACAAGTTCTCATGACTTTCACACTGAATCTCCAATCTGTGAAGCATTACTCTTAGTTACTCCTTACAGATTTTTTTTCCTTAATGAACTAATGACACTTAGCCAAAACCATTTTATTCTATTGTCCTTAGCAGTAGCATTCTCCACAAACATTGTAAAAACATGAAACATTGTACTTTTCTTCCTTTCCATCAGTATCTCAGATATCACTGTACTTTCTGTGTAACGCTCTCAGGAATGTGCAGGCCAGGGATTATCAGTTTTATCTACACACAGAGATGAGGACTCTTGCAAGATAATCAAAGCTACAAAATCTCATATTTATGCTAGGATTTTTTTGTATTATTCCTGAAACCTTTCCTCCAATAGTGTTGCTGGGAAACATGTCCAGAGGAAGAAATATGTCTATTGGAGAGTGATGTTGGGATCAAAACTGGGAGAGAAGTAAAACAAGCAGGACTATATGGAAAGGCTTTGTAAGATAGACTCCATCAAAGTCTTGCTTCTGAGGATATCAAAATTAGACAAGAAATAGATCTCTCAGAAATGTGATAGACTTTTCAGAAAGCCAGTCATTTAAGAGAAGAGATAAATCTATATGTGCCCCAGTTTTCAATTGTGTTAAGGAATAGTAAGAAAAGTACAATCCATCTTATCCGCATTTTTCTCTATAATCTTTACCTATTTGAGAACATTTCCAGTTAATAGTGATTACAATAACCATATGAAAGTATGCTGGAAATTTACCCTGAATATATTCAAAGAAATGACAAACCAAGAATGAATGCCTTAACTTTGATAACTAACATTGTCTGGCTAATGTTATTTTTTCAAGGTTTTCTTTTTCTCCTTTTTGGTCACAGGTGTCCACTCATTGTGTATAAAAATAAAGACCTGGTTTCAACTATACTCCCTAAAATGATGATGGATGCCTTGTTATTTAAAATTGTCTGTCCATGGAATTAAAGGTGAAGGAAATTCTCCATGAACCATCTCTATCTTGTGGCAAATACAGAGATTGCAATATGGAATAGCAGAATTTCCAAGAAGAAAATGAGTCTGGTGGATTGTTTTATTAGGCAGATGTTCTTTTTAGTATCATCTAAGAACACCAAGTTTAAAAATTTTAGTTTATTACACATTCTGGCTGATATTCTATCCCTTTTGGCAGGTGAAATACTATTTTTATTCCTATTATTATGGACACTGGTCCCACTGCTGACTTTAGCTTTGCTTTCCTCAGCATCATTATAGGACCTCAGGGATTCATATCATAAATATTCATAATAATATTTGCATATGTATCTTTACAGGTACTTTCAGAACCTAAACAGAAATTGAGGGAAAACACACTGGAAATTAAATTTGAAATATATGTTGGATTCTCTCTTATGAGTTTAAGTGGGCATTAGTATCAATGTAGGGCTTCCTTACATGATGTTTAAAGTCTCTTTAATTAGTGATATCATTTGCTCATTTCATAGCTTATTTAAACACATGAAGAACGTATACTTTGCTGTTAAGAATCCTGAAGCTTTAAACATAAAGCATATTGTAATGAACACGCACAGAGAAATCAAATGTACAAATACCAAATGCTTAATTTAAACTACACATTTGGCCTCTTGAACCAGACAGAGATACAAAAGAGAGCTCCCAAATCCTTTAACCGTTCCCAAAGATAGCTACAATCCAAACTGTTTTATCTTACTTCTTAAGTCCATCTGTCACTTTGTCTCTGTCTTTCTCTCTCTGTATCCAAAAAGTGAGAAAGTGTTGGTGACCTGTTTCATACTTCAGCAGCCACAAAAATTCAATATATTAACAAGAAAAATGTGGGTTTTTCTTTATATTCCTCAAAGAAACCCATGAAATAAAATCTTTCAGGAGTTTGTTTTTAATTACCTATGAGAATTGGAAGAATTATATGATATTACAGTATCCTATAAGATACGTCCAAAGTAAAAATTGTTGTACAAATGAAAAGAATTCAAAAAATAATAGTCATCATTATCATTTAAACTAAGCCTGTTGATGTGGTTCGAATACATTCTGTGCAATGACTAAGTCTGCACAAGGGCAATCTCTCATTTCTGTCCCTGCAACAATTGTTCTGTATAATAAATGAAGCAGACGATATTGTGCACTGAAAAGAAAGCTGAGCTCAACTAAACTATTAGCAATTCTTTTGTTCTGTATTCAAGAGGCAATTACTCTTGAATTGTGTGATCCAGCCCCCTTCTTCTCCTGCATTTCAAAGAAGAAAATAAAATACTAGTCAAATTCCATAGATTCATATCAATAGCACAAAATACCCTAAACCAATGGGATTTCAAAATTTTCCTTGAATAAATGTGTATATTTTCTGTAACTACACACAATATCTTACTATTTGTACATTATTTAAAATACAAACATTCAGATATGTTTTATATATGTATCCATTTATTGGCCCATTAGCAGTTTGTATTTTAAGCCCAATAACTGAGTTTCTGATAACAGACTGGGTTAGGAAGAAATCCTGTACACACAGTAGGGAAACAAATACAAGTTTTTAAATGAGTTGAACAATCCATGTTAATCAACTATTCAGAAAAATAAAATACTAAGCAAAGGCAACTGACTGAGTTAGTAAACCAGTTGCTATGGCAACATTCTTCCTCATTGGAAAGGAAACACAGCAAGGCAAGAGCAGATTTTACACAAGCTGGCAATAGGAGTCAGGGGAGAAACAGTGTGATGCTGTCTTCATTTATTTCGGCCTTGGAAATTAATTAATAGGTAGTTAGAAAAGGCAATTGGCTTGCTCTGAAGTTTAGCAAAGGGAATGTCTTTAAGAAAAAAGGATATTTTACAATACGCTATTTTCTTGTAGGAATACTGTCATTAGTAACTCAGTAAGTGCAGGTAAGAGGACAATGCTCAATGTCTGTTATAAGTAAGGTTTTGATAGAAAATCATTGCAGTTTTTCTTAGCTTGTATCTTTTATAGTTAAGTTTTATCTTTATATACATATTTTATGGTTGGCAAAAGAAAATCCAAATATTGGTTTACTGGTGTTAAAAGATAAACTTGGGTACATTAAATTTTCAGAGTTTATATGAGTAAATTATGATTCATGAGTCAGGCAGATTTAGACCATACATAATCCGGGATTTCACCAAGGATATGTAAGAGAAAAACTTTTATGAAGCATTTATGAAAGCAAGAAAACATTTCATTGGTGCTTTATTTTGAGCACCCATGAAGTACCCCAAAAGTACCAAATCTGAAGGTGTGACACCCAGCCCATGTCACTACAGGATATAACAGGGACTTTAGGAGTTAGGCTGGACTAGCAGCTATTTAAGTCACTCTGTGTGTGTGTGTGTGTGTGTGTGTGTGTGTGTGTGTGTGTGTGTTCTTAAATAGAAGACTGGGACTCTAAAATCTGCTTTTTGATATTTGTTTCTTTGCCACAACAAGGGGGGCAGTTTCCTTTGCCATGCATTCCTACCACGCCAGAGGTCCAAAAGCAGCATGGCAGTATTACCATGAACCTCAACATCTGGAGCTATCAGCCATCATTTGAGGTATTGCAAGAAAATGACTAATGCGAAAGAGAGCTTTTTGTCAGAGGATACTTGGCACATTTTGATCAGTAAAGTGTCTACATATAGATTAGTTGGAGGTTATCAAATAGTAGAGTTCTCTGGGCTAGGATTTGCTTTAGTTATTAAGGCTGCTTGGGCTATCGTAGACTAATCATTTCTCATTTAAAATTTCCTGTTTGTTAATTGAAAATGGTTATTTTTTCATACAGTATATTTCTTTTATGACTTATCTGCCAAGTCATTCAAAGACCTCCTCTCCTATATGAACCCATACCCTTTCTGTCTCTCAGCCAAAGAGTGTACATTGGCTGGACCTAGATCCTCTACACACATGTAGTAGAGATGTGCAACTTGGTCATAATATGGGTTTCCTAACCATGGGAGCAGAGGCTGTCTCTGACTCTTTTACCTGCCTTTGGATCTCTTTCCATCAAGCTGGGCTGTCTTGTCTGGCCACAGTGGGAGAGGATGCACTTAGTCCTGCTGCAAACTGATTTATCAGAGTAGGTTGACACACCTTAGGGGCTTCCCTTTCTCTGAGAAGAAGGAGAAGGTGGAATGGGGCCAGGGGGCATGAGGGTGGGGTGGGACTAGGAAGAAATGAGGGAGGAGACTGGGATTAGGCTGTAAAGAAATTACATAAATGCCTAAATAAATAAATAAAAACAGATCTGTAAAAATAATAGCAGAATAAAATAAAAAAAAAATGAATAATAGAACCAAAGGAAAAAGCACAAGAAACAAACAGAAGCACAGAACACATATACAGAAATTTAAACAGAGAAATTTACTAACTCCTAGTTTACTGCCAGAATTTCACATGAATAGCATCTTGTGATAACATGTGCATGTGCATTTCTGGGATTCATAGTGATAAAGCTTCACTGATTAACAAAGGGGTATGTATTTTTGTTTTTTTGTTTTTTTCATTAGGATAGAAGTTGGAAAAACCAAACATGGTTCCATCTTCATCATTTAGCAGTTAGATATACATCCAAGTTTGTAAACATGAAATTCATCAAATGCCTCATAAAAGTGGGACTGATATTAACTGATGCACACCTCAGTAATTCTGAAAATTTCACATATTTTGGCTTTAACCATACAATGAGATATAATGTAAATCAATAACCCTCACTTCATAGACATGATGTGTGAAATATGAAATATGAGGATACAAAATTTGTTTTGATAATCTTGTCCTTAATTTGAAATTCCCAATGTTTTTATGCAAAGCTTCAATATTTTTATTTTGCCCAGAAACCGATAACCTATAACCGATGTATCTATTCTTTAATGTGAGATATCAGTGGAGAGTCATATACTTTTTTTTTCAGTTCTTTAATTTTTTTTTTATCTAGACCTAAAAGCATCTTAAACCCTAGGAATGTAACACTTATATAATTCGTGATTGTGTCATGGTTCTTCTTGCTATAGGTAGTTTATTTATTGTATATATGTATAATAATATAAGCGTATATGTAAAAAATAAATAAATAAAAAATAAAATAATAAAACTAAAAAAAATTCAATTTGAGAATTAAAAAATTATATGTTTAATTTTTTCACTTTCCACACCAATTGTAGCCCCTTTCCTCATAGCCTCCCATTCTGGTCCTCCTCTCCTTATCCCCCCTTTCCCCCTCCCCTAGTCTTCAGAAAGGGGGAGCCCTCCTTCCTTCTCATCTGACCTCAGCCTATCAAGTCTCATCTGGACTGCCTGCATCCTCTTCCTCTGTGGCCTTGCAACATGTGTGTCTCATAATATGGTATATAGGAACTACCTCTGACATGGACTCTGGTGCCCAGTGGTTGATCACTTCCCTCTGAGCCTTATCCTCTTAAACATTTTTTTTTACTGTATTTTAAAGACGTGATTTCATGTTGTGGCTCTGAATGTCCTAGAACTCACTGCGTAAATCAATCTGATTCTAAGTCACAAAGCTCTACCTGCCTCTGCCCCTGAAGTTCTGAGGTCACAGAAGTATATTACCACCCTAGGAGAAAGCCATATCCTTCTACAATGAAACTGTATTTGTAGATTGTAGCAAAAGATCCTCTATTTGCTTTAAAAAAAAAAACTTTGACATATACTAGAATGGAAGGGGTGAGTAAATGAAACACTATGCACTTTTTAATAATATACAAATGACATCAAGGAAGTCATTAAGGTCAAGGTTGACCTAAGGTTAAAAATGAATGTGGAATTTAGTTACTAATTAATATTTAAATGAAAGAAATAAATGTGTGTGTCAATGTGTACCCGATTAAATTTGACCTTCTTTGTAGCATTTCAAAGACACAGTGCTGTGTACATTTGTGTGGCAGCAGTGGGGGATGAGGGCTGCTAAGTTGTTTTTGTTTCTTTTAGTTATTCTTTTGCTGGCCACAGAACAAGAATGGGGCTATGTGGGAATTACAACTCCTAGACTGGATGTTGTTATTACAATCCTGAATATATATTAGGATTTTTTTCTTTATAAGAGTTAAATGTCCTAAAGCACAATAGATACATATTGACTTGCTTCTAGTCCTTATTATAGATAGTTAGGGCTTGGGAAAATATAAAATAGATAATATCTACACAGAGGGGAAGACTGGTAAATAAAAGGTATTTTTCTAACATGTCCATATATGTAATAGCTCCATAGGGAATTTTTTAGTGTCGTTGAACCTACCTGTTAAACTGGAGAAAGTTTAAAAATGAATAGATTGAACTCGGCATGGTGGTGCACACCTGTAGTCCCAGTACTTGGGAGGCAGAGACAGGTGGATTGCTGTGAGTTCGAGGCCAACCTGCTCCACAAAGTGAGTCCAGGACAGCCAAGATAACAAAGAGGAAAAAAAAAAAACAATGAATAGAGGGAGAAAATGAGTAATGGAGAGTTACGCTTTATCTAAAAAAGTATTTGTTATAAAATTTACCTTTTTTCAATTGTTTTGCATATTTGGTTTTAGATATTAATGACTATTTTACACTAAGACTAATTTTCTGGTAAAATTATAGAGAAGACTAATGTGCTAGCCTGAAAATCTCAGAGGATTAGCCTAAATTTTTCTTTAGAGAAATTAAAAAACATATATTCATAATAAAACATGCTTATTTTAAAGTAGTAAAATAGCATCGTGAGTGAGAGAACACAGAACCAGAAAGACATGCACGGCATGTACTCACCTATAAGTGGATATTAGCTATAAACTACAGGATAACCAGGCTACAATCCACAGGCCCAGAGAAGCCACGTAACAAATAGGACATCAGGGAGGATGCTTGAATCTTGCTCAGAAGAACAAATTAGACATCTGAAGTAGATGGAAGAACAGGGTGGGAGAGTATAACTGGGGTGAGGATAAGCTGTGGGGAGAGCAATGGGGAGACCAGGAAACAAAAATAAGTGGTGGTCATCTCTGGGACAGGTGAAGCTCCTAGAAGTCCATAAAAGCGACCTTAGCTGAGACTCATAAAAGTGAGTATTAAGGAGCGTGAAATCTACCTCCTGTAGCCACATGGGGATTCCAGTGGAGGGAGGGGACACCTACTCACCTATAAAACCTTTGACCCAAAATCTATCTTGCCAACAAGAAGTGTAGGGATAAAGATGGAACAAAGATTAAGGGAATGGCAAACCAAGGACTGGCCCACCTTGAGACCCACCCCATGGGAGAGAGCCCACCCATGACACTATTAATGATAATTTGCTATACTTGCAGAGAGGAGTCTAGAATAACTGTCCTCTGAGAAAGTTCTTCCAGCAGCTGATGGAAAACAGATGGAGAGACCCACAGTCATGTTCAGGGAGTCTTGTGGAAGAGTGGGAGGAAGGATTGAGGGAGGACCCAAAAGGGTTAAGGACACTACAAGAAGACCTACAGTGTAAACTAACCTTAACCTAGGCCCATGGGAGCTCACAGAGACTAAACCACTAACCAAAGGGCATGAGCAGGCTAAGCCTAGATTCCCTACATATATGTAGCAGATATACAGCTTGGTCAACATGTATTTCCTCTAACAATGAGAATAGGAGCTGTAAATGACTCCATTGCCTGCTTTTGAATCCCTTTCTTGTAGCTGGGCTGCCCTGCTTGGTTTTAATGGGAGAGGATGCTCTTGGTCTTGCCAACGAACTTGAGGTACTAGCATGGGTTGGTACCCCTTAGGGGCCTCCCCTTCTCTGTGAAGGAGAAGGACGAGTGAGGGGAGGGAGCTGTGAAGGTGGGACTGGGAGTAGAGCAAGAAGGCGCATGGGGTCAGGCTGTAAAGTGATTAAATAAATAGGTGAAGACAGGGAGTAAATGTAATAGGAAAGACTTTATAAACCCACATGGAAGTTGGAATTTTTATATAAAAATTTAGAAAGTTAAAACTCATGAATAAATGTCTTAATCTGGTGAAAAAGAAAGAGTGTAGGGTGTGTGTGTGTGTGTTTGTGTTTGTGTGTGTGTGTTTCTACTGTTTCTCCATAAGAAAGTTTTCTAGTTAGTATTTGAGCTAAAAAAGAACCCTTCCCTCTGGAACCAACAAATATGTGAAATCAACCATCTGGAATTCTCTCATACTGAAAAAATGTAATCTTGCTCTAATCATTATGAGATGTGCTTTTTGTTTTGTTTTATGCATTATATGTGTGGAAAATTATGTTATAAGTACAAATAAATAAGATGAAGAATGAAAAAGTAGTTTCTACAACTCAGCCACAGTGTCTGAACTATTTTGTTCTTGCCTGATAAATGAGAAATCTTAAATATATGGGTTCATTTCATAAAAAAACAAATCCACACAAAATTCACTTCTGTAACTGGTAAGGCAAAAATTGTAATACACGAATAAATTCCCACTATTTTCATGTGCTCTTTATATTCACATGCCTGTTGTAATGCTCTGGTTTGAATGTACAATGGTTCTCCTAGCTTCATGTTACAGCTGCTTATGTCCCAGTGTGCACAGCTAGGTAAGTATAGGTCATTAGTGATAAGCCTTTGAAGAGTCAATCTGCTTTTGGTTTTGATCCAACACAATATGAGAACTGGCCACACATTCCTGCCTTCAGGAAATCCTGCATGCCTTCCATACCATGAAAGACTGAAATTTCTCTCAAGCAATAATCCAAACTAGACCTTGTCTCCATTTAGTTGTTTCTGTCAAATGTTTTGTTACTTTAATGAGAAAAATAATTACTAAATATATTTATTTTTATTTATAATATTACTACATCTAAGATATAGTGAAATAAATTCCATGACAGAACATTCACAACTGTTAGTATGGTTAATTGTTGTATTTTATCTGATAAAATATTTTAAAATATAGCAGGGTGACTGTACTTATAATGTCAGTACTCATTGGAGAGTAGAGGGTGAAAAGGGAGTTCAAAGCCCACTTTGTGGGCACACAGAAGAAGGGGATGGCCAGACATTGGGGGAGCCCTTCCCCATCAGAGATCTAGAGGAGGGAAATAGGGCAGAAGAGGGAGGGAAGGTGGGAACAGGAAAATAAGAGCCCGGGGATAACAATTACGATGTAATGTGAATACATTTTAATACACAAAATGTTTTTAAAAAGAGAAAAGGAAATAAGATTTTTCCTAGTGGATGATTGTCTGGGATGATCAAGCTAGTGAACTTCTCTGACAATAGAACATTATCATTAAGACAAAATAAAAATATTTTCTTGCCAAAATAGCTCTTTCTTATTCCAGGACATCATCTTCCTGAAGCTGGTTTGTGCTTTAGCTCAAAACCAAGAAACTCGGGTAACTGAATCTCCCTAAATATTTATACATCAAGAAGTGAAGGATAATTTCCTTCTATTATTCCATTTAGACTTTTTTGTAAATGGAGTTTTAGAATCCAGAAAGATTATAGCTCAAAGGTGTTAATTTTTTTTCATTAACAGCTGCTCAAGAGTTTTTGAACTAAGTTATGAAATCAGATAACTAGTCTCTCTGCTTCCCACTAATTACTTTGGAACAGTTACAATGAGTGTTTTATTACTAACTTTTTTTTATACCTTAGGCTTGCTGCATTCTAAATATACTAAAGAATACTCTAAAAGAATCATCTTTCTGAAATTCACAAATCTGCCAAGCTATACTTTCTCATTTTAGAGGCACACCATTCTCCCAGAATAGCAAAGTAGAAAAGCTTGTCTAAAATCCCCTCCAAGGTTCAGGGATACTCTTATATCCTCCTCTGGCAATTACATATTTAGTGTAGACACTGCCTTCTCCTTGTCTTTTCAGAATATGTGACTTCCTGTTATTTACTCAAAATGACCTCTTTAGACTGGTGGTAACACGGGACTGGACCAGATAAGTAGAGACATTTTGTATATGGAAAATTTTATCACTCTATATGAAGAGGAGGGACTGATTCTTTGTCATAGAAAGAATAAGCAGGCTACCAAGATGAGACTTGATAGCCTATGACCATATAGTAAGGGAGGAGGTCCCCCTTGGTCATAGACCTAGGGGAGGGGAATAGGGTGAAAGCGGGAGGGAGGGAGGAACAAGAGGATACAAGTGATGGAATAACAATTGAGATGTAAGAAAAAGAAAAAGAAAAACGAAAAACACTGTTTTACAGTCCTACTGTGACAAACTTGATTTTGACCACATATACTACAATGAATCAATATAGACATGTTAATCCTTTGAGGAAAAAATATTCATTTCTGAGTAGAGATTCTCTGGATGCCCCTGGGGATGGTGATGATTGTAATTCACTCAGCTCATGATATAGTAGACAAAACTAGGAGGTTAAAATTAGGAGGCGAAGATTTTGAAGCCATAATGGATAGCATAGTTAAATTTCCAGCTCAAATGAAACAAAAATGCCTGGGGCTGAAGAATTGGCTGAGTGTTTATGAGCACTTCTATAGGACCTAGGTTTGATTCTTAGAACTTACATGGACACTCATAGCTATCTGTAACTCCTGTTCCATAAAATGTGACACCATCTGCTGAACTTCCCAGGCACCAGAAATGCACATGGTGCCCATACATATATATGGGCAAATCACTCATTATATAAAGAATAAATCTTTAAGAAATATTTTTAAAGAAACTACTAGGCTACTGACATATTAGAATGTTTAAAGTGACCTTTAATTCATTATATATATATATATATATATATATATATCAATATCACGTATGATTTTTTAAAGTAAATTTATATTTGTGTTTCTCTGAAGTCAAATAGTCACAGTGTAGCTTAAATTTGTGATCTAAGATTGAAATACTCTTCCTTATTGAAGTTAAGCATCAATCTGATAGACATAAATTGGCTCTAGAAAAAGACAGGGCATATCCAAGGGAATTATATTTTCATTTATTTACATTAAGGAAGGGAAGATCAACTCTATCCATTACTAATGCCAGTGGTGAGAATAGATGGCTTAAGTATCTATGCCTTCCCTTGCTCTGGAAAAAAATCACAAAGTATAACTCCTCTGTTTACCTCATGGATCAAGGAGGGACCCTTCTTCACCCTACTTCCTCAGAATGACAGTAAATCCCTGGACCAAATCGGCATCTCACTCTGGAGTGAAATGGAGAGGTTATGTAGGTAGAATTGAAGTTTACTTAATAGGCTGCGCAAACTGTTTTTGTTCTGTAACTTCTAAGATGGTAGCAAGTGGGAATAATTATTATTCTTCTACCTTGTGTGCAAATACCTTGAATATGGCTTTATCACACATGGGGAAAGTAAAAGCAATAATCTCTTTACTGTTGATGAGGGAAAGAGACCATTCCTTTTATCTCCATTGCTCTGGATGATGATGATGATGATGATGATGATGTGTGTGTGTGTGTGTGTGTGTGTGTGTGTGTGTGTGTGTGTGTGTTGTTGTTGTTGTTGTTGGTTTGGTTTGTTTTGTTTTGTTTTGGTTTTCTTTGGTTTGGGTTGGTTGTTTGGTTGCTTGTTTATCTTTCCGATGCTCCAAAAAGATTAGATAGAGTGTGCTAAAGATAATTTTAAGCCTTGCAGTTGCTGACAATTACTTAAGAAAAATTCACACAAAAATCCACAAATTCATTTTAACCACTGTTTGAAAATTATTCCTAGAATGCCTTCTTCATTAAAGAATAAAGTCACTGTGAATATCTCAGAACTTCGTTTTAGTGGATGAACCACTGCACAGCTTGTGAAAGTATTTCTAATTATGACAGTAGCAGAATACTAATCAAAGATGTGATGAATATACGGACCTACAATTGAGTTGAATTCAGAAACAGAAAGCATCAATAGTGTTTGCATAAACTATAAGCAGAATTCTTTGTTCTAATCTGAAGTTGGGCACCATTTTGATACACAGTCTTGTTTTGATTTACAAATACAGAAAGCATTGAAATCCTCGTAGCTGTCATCAGTGCTCAAAAACCACATTAACTGGCTCTTTGCAGGGACTTTAAATAGGAACAAAGATTTATTTCTAATCTGTACAAAATCCAAACTTGATGACAATTTTCTCCGTTGATTTAGTTCAATTCTGTAGCAAAAATTGTAATAGCAATGAAATGAAGATTCTAAAGCCCCAGCTCATGTGCCATTCAGTCATTCCTATCAGCAAGTCTTTTCCGGGCAGAATGAGGTACAGAGTCTTGCAGACCTGTGAAGTGTTGAGCCTTTAGCAGCCTGGGGGCACACCTATCAGTAGCCAGCCCTCGGAAGTCAGCCAACTAGGCTTTCTGTCAATAATCTGACTTTCTAATTTTCTGCCTGCTCTGCTTTCCTCTGTTCTTATTTTTTCTTGGCTGTGATACAGTCTTCTGTCTCTTTTAATAACTTGTTTTTGTGTGATCCCTGGCACTTGGCTGATTGTTTGCTCTTTCTTACATCACTTTCTTGTCTTCTGGCTTTCAGATATGATCTATGGTTGCTATATTCTTCTAATCTGTTCTTCTCCTCCTCGGTATACTTTCTTTTGACACTTCTTGAGCTGACTCATACACATTTTCTCTTATTCATGTCCATGTCCTTGCTTTGTAATTGAAGAAAGGGTTATCTGGGGATTATGTTATATGATGCTGGCCAGCACTAGCAAGGCATAGTCTGTGGCAATGATTGCCATTTTCTGCTTGTTTTCTGTTGCTTAGGCTAGTGTCAGATTGTGTCATATCCTAGTGTGCAACACTCTTTTGCAATGGAAGAACTTTAAAGCTAGAAGTTACTGAAGTATTTTCATGGGGCTTACCTATTGAAGTCCATAAACAGCTTTTAATTAGATTTTGCTACTTATCCTTTTCTGGAGAAACACATTTACCTTTCTATACTGTGCATTACCAAGGGCAAACAAGGAACATACTGGGTTAGGCTTAAATGATATGCAACAAAACTGTGAAAGCTGGCCTATCCTTATCCTGGTACCCAAACTATCAGAAACTTGCACCTCATCTGATGTAATCTCTATACATTTTAGCTTATGTATTCTTACTTACCTGCCATTTCATTATGTCAGTGGTATTTCTACCCATGCACTCTGAGTGCTCCTGACACACAAAATATAACTCTGCAGATGACAGGTGCTCCATTTAGTGACTGATAAAAGACAATGGATCCTGAATATAAAAAAGGAAGTTTTGGTATGTCCCTTAGAGAAGTCATTTATTCAGAGGACCTCTAAGAATATGCATTCATCAAAGAAATACCTGCAGAGAAGTTAGCAGATCTACAAAAACTCTCGAGATGTATTTTCTTCTATTAGAATTATAAAATGAGATACTTCGGCAAAGAATGAATTGTGACAGAAATGTGTTTTCCAAATATAAAATCTTAAGCTTTTCTGAATAGAGTTTGACATGCTCATGAAATGTTTATGCTAATTCATGTACTTGAAGGGTATTTCACATGTGCTTATACATAGCAAATGGAATGTCTCAGATTTAAACCAAAATCATTGTTTATTTATGCTTTCACTTAACGTTTTCTTGTCAACAGTCCATTAGTGTAAGATAAGATACACTTTGACAGTTCAGATAAACACCTTCTTGTATTTTCTCCTACACTGAAATAAGTAATTGGTCATGGTATCCATGGAGTTCTTGCAAACACATACTCATTTTGGCCATTTTAATTCTACTTTCTCTTTTCCTTTCATGGTAAACCAACAGAGAGTTCAATGTGCAAAAGACTTGTGCATTTGATATAGTATTATATTCAAAACCTGCCATATAGAACACACTATGGTTCCAGTTTGTATCCTACTTTTCCATTTAAGGTGATAGAGTGCATTCTAAAGATAAATACATTTGTGAATCTGATCAGGGCTCAACAGTACATAGAGAAAGATAACAATTATAAAATGTGAATAAAAGGTATTTTAACAAACCCTATGACAGGAGGAGCACTCACTCCTGAAAGCAACTGGGCAAGCAAGATGATTTGGCAGGATGATTTGGCAGGCCAAAGCCTCCCTGACATGCCTGGCAACATGAGTTTGACCCAGGACTCACACGGTTGAAAAGGAAAACAAACTCCTGAAAGTTGTTCACTGACCTTCCTATGTATGCTGTAGCGCCCTTCCATGCTCCCATATAATAAATAATTTTAAGTGCTAGCTTTTAAATAGTGCTGAGGACAAGAGGCCAGAAAGATGGCTCTATAGGTAGTGCACTTGCTGCCCAATGACACATGATTGATGATCTGTTTTTGATCCTAGGAACACATGTAAAGTTGCATGAAAGGAGACTCCATAAAGTTTTTTTTTTACTTTTACAAGTACATCCTGTCACATGTGTCCATATACATGCATAATGTACATACATATTAAAAATGATAGTCATAACATTAATTTGTTTTTAAAAATTCTTTTATAATGCAAAGTTTGGACTTTGGACCCAGATAGATGAGAATTTTGTAACTATTCTTTCAGTTTATTTCCTGTAAAATCTTAAGCATGTCAGCTGTGACTGATTGTATAGTCTTGCAATTCTAGCTATCTGAGAAGGTATAGTAGTAGGACGGCAGTTCAAATCCTTTTTAGGCTACAGGATAAGTCTAAGGTCAACCCATGCAAAATCTCACAATCTTATTTTAAAATAAAATGTAAAATTTGTCTGGGATACAATATATGGATAGCCTTATGAAGTGCTATGTTTAATACTCAGTAGTGCAAGAAATAAGAATGTGTTCTTTTCTTCTTTCTTGAACTGCTGTTTACTTATCTCCAAAAAGAAAGATAATATATATATCATGCCTGAGAATTAACTAAGATCACAACAAATATTGAGAATTGATTAGTATTCTCTCTATTATATTTGTTTTTTCCACAAAAGTCTAACATTTACTAATTATATGTTCATCTAATTATTAAAATGAAAGCACTAAACCCAATTCCTCTTAAATATGTAATGTTTTCAAAAGTTAAATATATTAATCAATGACATCTTAATATTTTTGGTATTTTTATACCTAAAGTCTCTGAAGGTTAGGATCACACATTTATGAGGTTAGGACGAAATTACTGGCAAATTTGGGTGTAGCAATTGTTTTCAGTGGTCAATAGAAGCTAACAGGGCTATTCCAACTATGGGACATTTTCAGTACAGTCAGGATGCAAGATGAGTAACAACAAATAAATATGAGCTTAGCATGTAAGAGATAAAATGGATCTGTGTCTAAGTTTTTATCAAGATGTAGAGACACAAGAAAAATTCAGTGCTTTCCAGGAAGAGCAAGCCATGGAGCGCAAGCCAGTAAGCAACACTCTCCCATGGCCACAGCTCCTGCCTCCAGATTTCTGCCTTGCTTGAATTTGTATCCTGACTTCCTTCAGTGATGAACAGTATATATGGAAGTATAAGCAAAATAATACCACCCAATTCAATACTATCAATGTCAAGTGTTTAAATTATTTATTTAGTTGATTTAAATAACATTAATAACATTACCTGTGAATATATTTCTATGCATTGCACAAATGTTAACTCATGTAATCCTCACAACAATTCTCTGAGGTAAAAGATGCTGTAGTCTTCATTTCAAAAATAAGCCAACAAGGCACAGCACAGTTTGTTACTTGCCAAAAAATGGAACTAATAAGTGGAGATGGTAATATGGTAATAGGGAAATCAACGAAGATGAACTTCTCAGTGCCTTTATCTAAAAAAGGAATAGCAGTCAGCCTTGTTATGCTCAAAAGGTGATGTAAAATCTTTGATTCTGAATTTTGACAGATAAATGATCAGTCTATTAGAAGATCAACACACTGGGAAAAAATACCTGAGCTATTGTGGTAGTTCTGTTAGCTGTGAGGACCTAGGGGAGGTCATTTTCTGATATTCAGATTTCATTTTCCTCATTTTTCACTGGATAAGTTTAAATTGAATAAGTTTTTCACCCCCCTTTCACTGCTAGATCAAGAAAACAGTTTAGCAACTGCTTAAAAAAAGTTATTCACAATTTTATTGCGTAATTTGCACTGAAAATGTTTCATCTGATTTGTATAACAATTCATCCCAATCCTTTTTCTTAGCAGCTACAGAATTACAGTGGGAGTTGAAACTTTTTTTGTGTGCTTCGGAATATATAATTATGGTAGGCACATGCTGTTGATCTTGATTACCATAGAAACACATGGAAGTTTCTCTCAAGAACCTTCTTAATTTGGCAATCTTTTTCCAAGCTTGTTCAATGAAAGAATGCATCACAGTATTTTAATTTATTTTTATTTTTGGTTGGTTCATTTGCCAAGAACTGCTGCCAACCATAATAGGCAACATGGAGTAAATCTTCAACACTCCACAAAGGAAACTATGAATGGTCTGCGGCACATTTAATTTAATACGCTTTTTCCCACATCAGAAGCTTAACTTAAATGGAATTTTGGGCACTATAGATTTCATGAAATAGCAGTACTTTTGGCTTCATTTCCATTCTCTTGGCAGTTTGTTTTGTTGTTTGTTTGTTTGTTTGTTTGTTGTATGCTTGGCCTGAGAAGAGTATGACTGTGTTCCATTTAGATTGAGGGAGGATTAGAAATACTTGCTTGAACTGCTGAACTAATGCAACCACGTTTCCCTTTGTTACACACACACATGACTCTCCTTGTTTCTCAGTTCCTGTGACAAGATTTGATCTTCTGCTTTCAAAAATCAGTTCACAAAAGGTGGCTGTAAAGTTTCCTCAAGTACACCTTCTAGAATATAGAGAAAAAGTCAAAATCCAGGAATCAAAGACCTCTGGATATGACTACATTTTCTTTGTCTTATCTCTGTTAAAGCACTTATGGGATGTTACTTTCAAGTCAAATTTGTTGTATACGTATATACTCTCTCTGCTAAATTAAGCCCCTTGTGGCTAGGAATACATCCATTGGTGAATAGCCTCATGGTGCCTAGCATAGAATTGAACACAAGGTGCCCAGTGCATAAATGTTGAATAACCAATTCTTGTCAGTTTAATGAAGCTAATCCCATCTTCAAACTCAATGAAATCTTTAAAAAATAAAATGGATTTGTATGACATTCATTTTCTGAAAAATTGAAGAGTACTAGAGACCATAAGATACTAACTCCAACAATAGGTTTTCATATATTTTCAATAGAATTTACCTTTCTAATGTTATAGGAATGGTGGCTGGTTTATGAATATATATTATAAAAGAAATATATAAACAAAATGCTGACCCTATATTATAATGCATATTGGCAATTGCCAAAATATAGTCTCCTTGTCTCCTATTATTCTCACTGTGAAAGAGGAAGCAAGGGACGTTTCCAAGTTTTTAGATAGCCAAACATATCAGTAACCTTGACAAATGCCAAAATTGAAACTAAGACTAAGAAAGTAAAATGATAGAAATGTTTCTTCCTTTTAATGTAATGTAGAATTTATAATTACAGCAGAATCAACCATTTCATCTATGAAGTCTCATTGATGGGTACAGTAAAACTAAAGATAATTTTAAGGTTTCACAGCAAAAAATTTTACCACAATATTGTGGGACATGGTCATCTTTTTTATATAATACTACTAGAGGCCCAATGATGTTTTATACCTAAGATTATTTGTTGATCTGAATTATGTCCATTAAAAGTTTTAGTGTTAGAATCCTCAGCCCCAATACTTCTAACTATGACCTTATTTGAAGGCAAAATCTTTATAGAAGCAATGAAATTGAAAAAGAAATATTTGAGGAGGCCTCAATCCAAACAAAGAAACATGTGAAAGAACTTAAAGAAAAGATTACTATTTTCCAGGGAAACTGAGGAATCTGCGTCAGACTCTTCACTCATAACCTCACAAAGAAGGAACACTGTGTACACTTTGATTTCTGATTCTCAATTTCCATAATTATACAATACATTTATGACAGCTAGGCCATTCAGTCAGTGGTGCTTGGTTAAGTAAGATTTGACAAACTATCATACTATATAAAAGCAGAATGCTGACCCAAATGCAGAAGAATTGAAAAAAAAAAAAAGGGTCCATCTCTTATCACTTATAATAACAAATGCAAAATGGATCTCCATCACCTGAGAGTTGGCTTTTTGCTATAAAGCTAGGGCTCAGCTTTCTCCTGGTTCTTCTCTTGCTGCCCCTTTCAGACATGTCTTTTGGACTATCTCCATTCTTTGTGAATCCCTATTTCACCACGGAACAGCTATCTCCCGGGGATCGAGAGCCACTTCTCTTGCCTGGTACTCAAGATAGCAATCCTTTTCCTCTTTCCTATTCTCCATTCACATCTCTCCAGAATTACTCTGCCAACCACTCTCCTTCAGGTCCTTCTCCTACTTTACCTCTATCATCTTGAGATTTGGAGTTTTCGTATAGACCTAGGTTCCAAGGCCACAGTTAGTTATTTCACTTGCTGCTCATCTCAGACATTCCTTCTAGACCATCTCCATTGCTTTGTGACTTACCAGAGACAGAATGGATCTGTATCATAGATCCTTTTGCAGACATGGGGATAAATTGTAGAGGCTTTGCTCGACATAGTTCTAGAGATCTCGGACTGTTCAACATGATCTCTAGACATCTAGAGCAGCTGTTGAGGCTTTGCTCGACAAAGTTCCAAAGATCTCTGGCTGATCACCACTACCCTTAAATATTACGTGTGGTGCAGGAGTAATGTTGTTTAGAAATCTGTGATCTGTTTTTTCTCTTTATTTCTCAGCCCTAAGGAAAATCATACAGGGAAAACTTTTTCCCACAGAGAATGTTGAAAGACAGCTTCCAGACAAAGACTTGAGACCATGATAGAGTTTGTTTCTCTAACTGTGACACACAAGCAGAAACAGCATAAAAGAAAGTCAAGACATTGACATAACAGTACCTGGCTAGATACTTTTACTTGTAGAATGTTTTCTTAGAATCTGCTTTGAGAGCAATGGAAGGGGGGCTTGGAACATCATGCTTTACATATACTTTACAATAGAGGACCCTTTGGCAGTTAGGCTTGGATAGCACACCTGTTGGTCTGGGAATGGAAGTATGTCAAGTTTTTTTCTTTAGAGAACATACAGCTCAAGCTATGTTGCTATGACCATCTTGTAAACACATTGGCTTTAGCCAGGGGGAATCTATGGTTAAACTTTCCTGTATATTGTTTAGAAGATAATAAGCAAATTATGCTGACCATTGTTTGGAAATTAACTGATTTTTTTGCTGCATGCTTTTCTGTAGGTTACAGAACTTTTTGTTTTTCCTTGTTACTCTGTTGATTTTTGATTCCCCTGGAGATTGTAACGATGGAAAGACCATGATGTAATGCGTAATGAAAATAATTTGAACTTCATTTCAATAAAATACTGGGGTTGGCCCAAGGAGAGAGGGAAAGCAAATAACAGACATGAGAGAGTAAGCGAGAGAGAGAGAGAGAGAGAGAGAGAGAGAGAGAGAGAGAGAGAGAGAGAGAGAGAGAGAGAGAGGCAGGGGGAGGGAGGGAGAGAGAGGGCTGGGGGAGGGAGGGAGAGAGAGGGAGGGAGAGGGAACAGCAAGAGAGATGGATAGATGGGGAATGGCAAGAGAGATAGGTAGATGGGTAACAGCAAGCAAGACAAAATTAGAAAAATAGGCAACAACAATCAAGGAGATAGAAAAATAAGTAACAGCAAGCAAGAAGGTAGTTGGACAAACAGACAGCAAGCAAGAGAGAGATGGAGACAGAAAAGTTCTCCTGGGCTTTAAGACTTTCAGCTTGTACCACATATGCCTGAGTCTGAGTATTTCATTTTCCTCCATTTTTCAACCTCTCCTCAACAACTAACCCTTTAGTCTGGTTGTTCAACCAATGGTTGGTTTCCCTTAACCAGCCATTCACCACCTGCTCAATCCTCTCTACTAAAGATCCACCTCTCTTCTCTCATCTCACTGTTCCCAGAGCTGGTCTGTGGGAGCAGCAAGATCCCAAAGCCACCACACTTGACTAGGACCCAGTGTGTGTGTGTGTAGCAAGAGCCAATGAAAAGAATACCTGCACAAGAAAAGCAAAATTAGATATTTACACCTAAAATCACTTCATACATCAAAACTCCAGATGCCTAGATCCCAAAGCAAAAACAAATAAGAAACCATTATTTTATATTTCTTCAGAAGCCAGAAACTGTATAGTAATAGGACCTGAGAAAAGCAACTTACTGAAGCACAAACAGGGTATTCAAACAGCATAGGCTATCAGGATGAGACCTGATAGGCTGTGGTCATATTGTGGGGAAGGAGGTGCTCCAGTCAGATGTCTAGGGGAGGGAAATAGGTCAAAAAAGGGAGGGAGATAACAAGAAGATACAAGTGAAGGGATAACAAGCAGGGTGTAATCTGAATAAATTATTTAAACTTAAATTAAAAAACAGAAATCATAGATATGTTAAAAAACGTACAAAGGAATAAGTGCTTTAATGAAGATAATAATCATACAAATAGTTGGATGGAAAAAGTCAAGCTATAATAGCAGAATTTAAAAATAAATAGAATCATAAAGAAAATACTGATAAAAACTGGAAATGAAAAATATAAGGAGTCAAAGAAATACTTCTGACATAAGTCTCACAGACAGATTGAATGATGAGGAAGAAGTAATTTTAGCTTTGGAAGGTAGAAGAAATGTGTGCAAATTATAAAACATTAGCTATTAAATCTAAATGACCAATAATGCATTCATTTCACATTAAGGGAAGAAATAAAGACATTATTTTCCTTTGGAGTTATTTAAACTTTATTGGGTTTAGATTTAAATTCTCTACTTCATGATCCCTGTGTCTTCCATCTTCTGTGTTATTTGCAAATGGTATTATTTAATATGAAAAGGACAATGAAGACTCCATCAACAAACTTCTATAAGCGATAACCACTTTCAGCAAAGTATTAGAATACAAAATTAACTCACAAAATGAGTAGCCTTCCTATGTATACGTGACAAACATACTGAGAAAAAATAGGGATATAATACCTTTCAGAATAGCCTCAAAAATAAAATATCTTAGGGTAATTTGAAACCAACCAAGTAAAAGGTATGTATAATAAAAATTTAAGCCATTAAAGAGAATAGCAGAAGTTGAAAAGACCTCCCATAATCATGAATTGGAATGAACAATACTGTGAAAATGGTCATCTTAACCAAAGCAGTCTATGGATTCAACATACTTCCCATCCAAATTCTAAAAGAATTATTCATAGAAGAAAAAGAGACTCTTAAACTTCATATGGAAAAAGAGATACAGAAAACTCAGTATATCTAAAAAATCTTAAATCATGAAAGTTGTAGGTGTTATTTTTTAACTCTATCTTAATTAGGATTCCTTAAACCTCTAACTCCCTTTGAACCCTACAGCTCTAAGTAGGAGAGAAAGAAGAGAAAGGGAACATAGACCTCTTGAGGCTTAGTTACCCTGGTTAGGGTCATCAGGTTCTTTGGGAAAACACCAATCTAAGTTGTCAGAATATTTAGCAGTCCAGCAACAGCAAATGGCAAATGCAGAAGCAAGAAGAACCTTCAACCTTCTTCCTCCGCCATCTGTATTCTTAAAGCCTTTTTTCCTCTCTGGACTGTCACATTTATACTCTTCCAGACTCCTTAGAATTCTACTAACTCCAGCTGACAAAGACTATACCCCTCTCCATGCTGCATGTTACCAGCTGTCATAGACCATGACCTGCACAAGGCAATTATCATCTGTGCACTAACTGAAGCAACCCAATATCCCTCACTTGGGATTAAAACAAAAACATGTTTACGTAACATAACTGAGTTTTTAAAAAAATAGTCTTAGTTAACCTGGAGCAGGGCAGATATTAATCCTCTAAACTAAGTCCCATAGTAGGGCAGGTATGCGATCCCACCCCAATCTCATGCCAATGGTTCTAATAATTTCTATCAAGCTACCTCCCATCCATAATCCCATATATTTGCTAATGTTCTTCATCTGGGCCAAATTATCCATCCACTCCGGCCATGTGCTTCTCCTCCACCTAACCTATGATGGTATAACCATCTTCTCCTCTCTTCTCCTCAGGTCTCTCTTCTTCCCCAGTTTCTCTTCTTCCCAAGATTCTCTCTGTCTCCTCATGCCCAGAAACCTTAGCCATACCTATCTCATTTGACCTGCCCAGGTGTGAAGGCCTTTTATTGGTCAAACAGGTTAAGCTCTCACGCAAAATACAGGTGGGGCAGAGAGAGACAGCAAGCAATAATTAGCATCAAAATACCTCAGACCAACAATTCCTCTTTTCTGTTGAAATAAAAGGCCATTTTTATATACAGTAAGAACAATTATGAAAATTTATTTTAAAAAATAGGTAAGACTTACATACATAATGTCTAATCAAAAGATATTTGGCAACCTTGAAGAAATATTATCTATTTTTTTCTTGGTGAGTCTAAAGTTTTGAACCTAAATCAATACTATTAAAGCTTTTATCTATCAACCCAAAATATTTATCTATACCTGAAAGTATCTTAACTCCTAAACAACTAAGTTTAATTTTAAAACTAACTATGTAGTCTACAACTCCATCAGAGACTTGAGAAGGAATAAATTTAACTAACTGAGTAAACAGGAAGTGCTGGTTAAAATCTTCCAAAATGACAGACATATTTGCTGCCTGAACAGTCACCCAAAGCTTTCACTAACATTGGAGCATCATCTTCAGCCTTCTGGCCCAAAATATCTGACAGACATATTTGTGGAGCAGAAACTACTGTGGACTTGATTATCCTGTCTTGGCAGAGTCTGGCTATCAACTCTGCCTGCATCCAAGCTTGCCCATTTTAGGCAGAATTTTGTCTGTGGCAGATTTTGTCCAGTGGCTTGTTTGTCACACTCAAAGTCATCTTGGCAAGGAGTTTCTTCAATGATCATCATCTTCTTTGAGGTAAGCTGGGTGTTGTCAGAAGTTAACCTGTCTTATTGTCAAAAAATCCTTAAAATAATAAAAACATTTTAAATGCCATATTCTGTAGGGCTCTGAGGTTTTTGAAGACCATATCTAATTATTTTACATTATCTATTTGTAGAATCATATCTATTTGTTAAGCCTAGGATGTATATTCCTGTATTTGACATGCTCATGAGTTCATCAAGTAACAACTGACTTGTATTACTTAATTATCCTATACAGCCTGAAATAACAGTGTCAGAGTATTAGAAGTAAACTATGTATTAATTGAGTTGTATTGTACAATACCTCATATAAGAGTAGAAATATAATGTGTGAAGAATAATATTTAATTTGAATTCTATTTCAAAGTATCAAAATTAAACTTATTTTGCATCAAAATACAAAAATATGAATATAAAAATATTAAAAATTAAATCTTTAACTAGTTGTGTGAGTGGGGTGATGGAGCATATCTGGGAGGAGTTGGAGAAGGAGAAAGATTATCCAAATTTATTGTATGTAATTTTATTTGATTAAGATGTAAATATAAACCATGAAATAACATAAAGCATAGATAACATGCCTCAGGATAGTCAAATAAAATCAGATAATAATTTGAGTAGTCATTTCTCAAAAGAAGACATATAAATTACCAACAGGTTAATAAAACAAACTCACCATTAATAACCATCAAAATAAATAAAAATTAAATATATAATGAGATAGTACCTTATTCAAGTTTGAATTAAAACAATAAAAATATGAAAGTACTTGAAAACGTATGAAGAGTGAATAACTCTTACACTATTATGCAGAATGTGTTAATTACAGCCATTATGGAAAATAATATAGTGTCCTCAAATTTTAAAAATGTAACATATGATACACCAATTGTATTGTTGGGAAAATATTCAAACAAAGTAAAATTAATATGTTGAAGAATAATGGTTATGTCTATGTTTACTTCAAATCGATCTAATATAATGAAGAAATGGACATAGTCTAGGCTTGTATCAACTGGTGATTTGATAAAGAAAATGGAACACATATGCATAATGGAATAGTGTCTTGATCAACAAGGATGCAACTAGAGATAAATGTTAATGTTAGGAAAGGAATAACAAATACTATATTATATTTTTTATATGTAGAAGCTAAAGAAAAACTGATCTTGTTAAAGACTGATGAGGTAGCTGGAGGAACATTGATTAATGGACCTGAAGCTATAGTTATAGATAAGGGAAATAGGTTCTGCTGTACTAATACATATTAGGGAGACTATCCATACAATTGCCTATTGCATATTTCAAAAAGTACAAGGAAAGATCTTGCTGATATCATCATGATTGAACTGATAAATGTTTGAGGTAAGAATATATCTACTCCAATTTACATGTTGTACAACTCATACCTGCATTACAACTATATTAGGCACTCCATAAATATGTTAAATTCTGCATCCTGGAATTGGAAGAAATATTAAGAACTCACCGATTATGATTCCATCTTGGCATATTGGTTAGTGTATAAGACCGTCATACTCCTGGAGTTTTTAAAACATTTGATGACAACATTCAAGTCATAATGACTGAACAGATGCAGTGAAACCAATTTGTTTTTATTACCAAATATTTCAGAAATGTCCTTGACCTAATGGAATAAAAGGTTCACAGACAACTTCAGATAACTGCCTACCATGTGTTCTGTCAACATCATCTTCAGAATTTATGGCATAATTTTTAAAATTTGTGGACTTGAATATTTTTATTTTCAAGTAAAATAAAAGATATCTACTTTTAAAAATTATCCTTTTGCTTAGTAAAGAAACAAAGCAACAGTGTACAAAGTCTTGAATTGTTAGTTTGATATTTTCTTCTTGCAAGACATTATTTTTCACAATAAACCTATACAAATATTTATAATTAATACAAGTATAATTTATTTTTCTGTGTTCTCTCCATGTAAGATTAACAATAAAGCCAGATGTGGTGACACATGCTTTTAATCCCAGCATTTTTAAGGCAGAGGCAGGCAGCTCTCTGAGTTCCAGGCCAGCCTGGTCTACAAAGAGAGCTCCAGGAGGGCTAAAGCTCCACAGAGAAACCCTGACTTCAAAAAGGAAATAAAAAAGATTGATAATAGCTAGTCACCAATCATATTCCAAACTTATCCATGTGGAATTCACATTTTATTTTTAAGTGTACTTACTAATCCTGGCATCTTCATTCTCTTACAGGTTTCCTTTCCATCCCCTTCGTAAATTTGTGTACTCTGAATGAATTTTCTTAAATTATTTCTGATATATGGCTTTGTAAATTTATAGTAACAAATATAATGTACAAAATCAAACTTATGTGTCATTGACATGCTAAAACATTCCTCCCCAGCTTTCGGTCCTGCCATAGCAACTTGTTCCTAGCCTGTGGCTTGTCTTTTACTTTTATATATACACCTTAGGGGACATTTCTATCCTATAAAAGTGCTGTTTCTTGTGGTTGTTTATTCCTCTTTTAGAAGATGTATTTTCTTTTTAGTGAACCTTATTCAGATTTCATTGCTTTCTTTTAAATACTGGCATCTAGGGAATTGAATATTTATATATCTAATCAGCATATTCTTGTTTCCTATATCTAGTAAATCATTTATTCATTAAATATTCATTGGTTTCTTATAATTTTCAAGCAAATTTCCAGACACTGTAGAAGAGGAATTATTCTTTGATTCAAGAAGCCAATAACCATATATAGAATACCCCAATAGGAATATAGTAAAAAAGATTGTGATGCATTCTATGATATGTATGTTCAAAATAATACAGTCCTATGGATGAAAGTAAATGCAGTTAAGATGCCAATGATAATACCTAACTTAAAACTGGTCTACACTCAAAAACTTGTTTAAAGTGCTCTAATTTGGGTCTGCAGAAATTGATCAGCAGTCAAGAACACTTGCTGCTCTTCCAGAGGACCTAAATTGATTTCCCAGCACTCATGTTGGGTGCTTCATGATGACCTGTAACTCTAGCAACAGGGGACCCAATACAGTCCGGAATCCAAAGGCACCTCCCTCAATATATATACATAGATGGAATCTTTTAAAGAAGCACATTAATTTGAAGTCAAATGAGTTTTCTGTTACATGAAACAATGTTATAAATGCTGGTGAGGTCATTTTACCACCAATTAAAAATTAATCTATATTTTAACTGATCAAAAATTTTAATTGTCAATTTTGAAATTACACACAGAATATATAAAATTGACCTGTGAAGTGATGTTAAATTTTCTTACATTATTAAAATGAAGTCATTTGTCTTTGAAAATGTGTTTGTAGCACACAAAAAGTCGATTAACTATGACACAGACTTTGCATGACCCATATTATTTATCTCACTTTGTTTTTATTTGTTTATGTTATTATTTTCATTGCCCTTTCCCGACTCTGCTTTTTGTTCTGAAGTGTGGTATAGGACTGTGGTACCCAGAATAACAAATAAATATACTTCACTCATTTTTTGTTGCTATATAAAATTGTGTTCTGCGCTAAACCATGGTTTATCTGTTTGCTTGGCAATAAAAATTTGGTTCATTCTCCCACAAAAAAAAAATTTAATTGTGTTTTAGAAGTAATCACCTGGTTAACAAATTATAAAGGTGTTAGAAAGAAAATTTAGAGATCCAACTTCAGACTCTTGGGAGACGTCTCATTCCACCCTCCCCCACATTGTTCCTCCATTAAAGACCACATTAGGAAATTTCATCTTCTGACATGTCAGGAAAGCCTACTGTAGTGGTAGAAACTTTGTGGTGGGATTTGTTTCAACAGAGTAAGTGCTTTATCAGAGGAATTCCTCCATCAATTGTATGAACTGTAGTAGCAAGAATGATGAAGATGGCAATGATTGGAAAATAAAACATAGCAAAGTGTCAAATCAACATGTGGTTTCTTCTATGCATACCAAGCTCATAAATGATAGATAGCAGGAAGAAGCCATAGACAGAATATGAAGCCCCTTTTCTAATGTTTGTGTAATTTTGGATATTCTACTTAAATAAATGTGCTCTACATTATATAGTTGTTTGAACATTTCATTCAAAATAGTGCCTGGTTTGTGCACAATGCATACAAAGTACCCAATTGATGCCCACAAAGTGAAGGCTGCCCTCCTCAAGAATGTCATGTGGAAAACATCTTACTGTCATTATAAGTATTAGCTAATTAAATGTATATTCCCCTTTATCAATAAAGCTCATGATTCCATTAAGCCTCTGTTGGGTGTGGGGATTCAGCTAATGTTGTTACATGACATACTTTAAAAAACTCTATATTGATTGATATGAAGGAATCTATGCTCATGTATGACTTGTAGTTCACACATCATTTTATAATATGTAGTTATAAGTAACAATGCTTAAAATGAACATTTTCTTGTTGAAGAGCCATCCTTTTAAACCTTTTAAATGTCAGTATGTTTGCCCTTTAACATTCCTAAAGAACAGTGCCACATCTATACTTTCTCAATTTATGAATATGCCTCCTTCATATTTGGAACTCCTTTATATGACCAAATGACTTGTAGGGCCAGCAAATTGGTCCCTGTTTGCTTTAGTAAGATATATCTACCTATTTTTCCATAGATCATCCCCCTCTGAGTTTTAAGTTTTCAATTATCTTTTACTTACATGAGCTAATACTTGATGTCCTACATAGTCTTAAGTACTTTTCTTTCCTCGCTATATTTAAGGTATAATTTAAAAGTTTTATTCATGTCGGTTTGTCCTCTTAATTCAGTTCATGTGTAATATCTAGTCCGCAGTAAGGGTGAGTTAAGTGTTTCTGTGATCAGTAGCTGATAAAAATCTATTGTCAGTTTATAGAAGCATAAAATTGTGTAAATGGAATGAGCATTTTTCTGTTTCTTGAGTCTTCTGCTATAAGCCTGATGGTGATGGTACTGGGTGTTAGAAACATGTGTAGGGCACTCTTCCTCCAAAGGCTCAGGTATTGCTGGTAAAGAGGTTGTGGGAAAGATTGTAAGATCCAAAGACAGATAATGAATACAGGAAACTGTTTTCTGGACACAGCAGGACAACTACACAAATGATTACAACAATATGCCCAAGATCCCTGAAAGCTCAGGACAGAGCAAATACCAGTATGAAAAGGGGTGATGGGCATTAAGTTTGACCTTTAGCCAAGGAGTGATTGGCAATTGTTAGTAGCCTTGAAAGGGAAACACTCTGTTCTCTAAGAGTGTAGTCACTGGTAAATTGATCACTTACCAACGGAAAACCAAACACCCAATAATTGTATCTGATCGACTTTAAAATACAGAACACTAAGTTAGAGTTAGTGAAGTGGGGATTGAGTTGAAAAGAGTTGAGGGAGAGATGATAAATATGATCAAAAGACATGAAATTCTCAAAGAACTAATGAGTTTTTCAAAAAGAAATTTCTATAGTTAACTGCACATTCTATTTATGCATTTTCCATAGTTTTGTGAATTGGGGAGGAGTCATCTCATTTGTGATTTTTCTGAAGAGCAGCAAACTCATTATTTCAATGTTCCTTATTGCAATGAGGCTGATGTTAAGAATGTCAGGAAGCATAATTGGCTTAATCACATTTTTCTTCATGAAAAATGTACTCCAGATGGAAAAAATTAGAGTAAACAAAACTTAATAACTTAGTGTATCTTATTTTGTTCTCACATAAAGCTCATCTAGTAGCTAGTCAACTTGTTTTCAGTGTTAAACTATATTATCTCTGTATTTGAAAACAAATTAAATGCTGAAGTTAACTTTGAGTGGTTTCCAGAGGAAGCTTTAATATTATCTTCTATTCATGTTATGAGTAGCTTAGAAGGTCTTATTAATATTTGATGAACATTCTGATTACAGTAATTCTTTTAGTGGTATATTTTACTATGATCGATTTTTCCCAAAATTATACATTATACTTTAGACATTATTATCTTGACCTTAATCAATTTGTTTCTGAGCTTTTTATCTGCTTACAATTTATTATTTTTAAGATGTGTTGTTAAGGCTAGAATCAAATTGAAATAACACCTCTAGTTATTACAAAGGATATCTCTTCTAGAGATTTTGTATTACTTTGGTATAATAAAATTTGTGTTATTAATTAAATACTCAAATACTAAATATTAGTGGGGGATTCCCAAAAGGAAATAAAATTCAAACTACTTATGGCTCTGGCAAGATTTGTGAAAAAGGAAAAGTAAGCATAATTATCTTCAGAAATCACTGTCTTGGAGATGGATATGTAGTTCAACCAAAAAGAAGACTTATTACTGGAGGCCTGAACTCAGTTCTCAGCACTTACACGATGTTCACAACTCTGTAAATTCAGTTCTAGTTGATCGCATGCCCTGACTTCTGTTGGCCATTTACATGGTACACAGCCACACAAACAGGAAAAAAAAAACTCAGAAACGTAAAATTAAATACTTATATCTTTTTTTGTTTTGTTTTGTTTTGTTTTGTTTTGTTTTGTTTTGTTTTTCCAGACAGGGTTTCTCTGTGTAGCCTTGGCTGTCCTGGACTGGCTTTGTAGTCCAGGCTGGCCTTGAACTCACAGCGATCTGCCTGCCTCTGTCTCCTGAGTGCTGGGATTAAAGGCTTGTGCCACCATGCCCAGCCTAATAGTTATATCTTTTTAAATTAGACATACATTTATCATTAATTCCACCTCCTCTTCGTTTGTTTGAGAAAGAATTTATCTGTGTAGCCTTGGCTAGACTGGACTCTCTTTGTAGCCCAGACTAGCCTCAACTCACAGAGATCTTGCCTGCCTCTGTCTTCCCAAGGAATGGGATTACAGTTGTGTGCCATCAACCCTGGCTCATAAATTTTGACTTTAAAATGCAAATTTATGAGCAAATCTAAGTATAGTTCAGGTGCTATTTTCTTAATTTTGGTAATGAAGCACATATTTGCTATTATTTATAAATATGTTGATGTCATTTGTAAAAGACTGAACAAAATGGTCAGGTATTTTTCATTGAAGAAGTTTGTTATGGTGTCTCATATTGCCAGTTGGCTTCCACATCAGTAAGAGAAACGTTTTTACTTATATAAAGCAGTCTGAATCAATTTATTTTATGAAAATATCTTCCAAGGTAATTCCTGATGAGACCTTCACACAATATAACAATCATCCTAATGATATGGTATTTCATAACACACGAGACAAACTGGGAGTTGGGTCAACACCATGAGGTTATATGAAGTTTTTTTTTAATTTTTATTTTTTTAATTAATTTATTCATATTGCATCTCAGTTGTTAGCCCATCCCTTGTATCCTCCTATTCCTCCCTTCCTCCCACTTCCCCCCTACTCCCCTCCCCTCCCCTATGTCTGTGTCTGAGGGGGACCTCCTCCCCCTGTATATGCTCATAGGGTATCAAGTCTCTCCTTGGTGACCTATTATCCTTCCTCTGAGTGCCACCAGGCATCTCCATCCAAGGGACATGTTCCTCCGCAAACTATGGCAACAGCCAAGGTTATATGAAGTTTTAAATAAGAATATTTACTTTGAATACCAAACAATTCATTGATATTACTGTATCATTTTTTTAGTGAAAAACGATGTTTCACAATCAAACCTATCTTTTTGTGAAACTGAAAATATTGAAAGTGCATTCATTTACCTGATCATAATATTTGACAAATGATTCAGAAGCTGTACTATTTACAGAACTAACTACACAGCCATAATTCACCTGCTTATTCCTTCTCCATTCGTTCTTCATATATTGATTACAAAAGTGTTAATGTCAGGAATTATGATAGCTTCTACCATTAAAAAAATAGAATATCCTTTATTTTCAGTAGTTCACTGTCAAGGGGAGAAGCAGACCAGCTATCTAATAGGTAGAGGATAGATATCACTCAGTGTTTGACAGCCTGTCTTCTAAGAATTTGTCATACCTACCTTCGAAAACAATGTTTACTCAAAATTCACATTGTGATTTGTCAACTTGCTATTAGAATTTCACATGAATTCCTAAATGGGGGCTGGAAGAAAGGGAGAGGGAGTCAAATGATCACCCGAAATGAAGGTGCTGTCTATACGATGTCTTCTTCATTATTCTTTTCATAAAATTGTGTGTATCATCCACTTTTTAAAGTCTAGCAGCTTTCACATCTCTTTTGGATAATTAAAAACTTTGTCAATTCCCTTGTTTACTTTTTCCAACATGATTATTTTTGTATCATAGTACTTCCTTTTTGAAATGCTGAAAAATATAATTGACAAAATACTGCTCAAAAGTATGAGATATCACTCCAAACTAACCCATTAATGACTTCATTAAATGATAAATTATTATGTTAATGATATCTAAGCTATATCATGTATACCTATACATATCTGTTAATTAAGATACATAAGTTTTTTAATATTAAAGGAAACTAAAATTTCAGATAAATGCTAATATGTATTTTTATTACTTTTATTTAAACTAATGAAATATAAATTTATTTTAGGGAACTGACAATTCCAAATATTTATAAATGAGTTTGAGTCATATATTGAGAAAGACCTGGACTTGCACTGCAGAATCCTCCACCTAAATTACTTGAGATATTTCTCCCAGCAAAAGTTGTTTTAGCTATAGTTTTGTTCTAGCTATTTTGTATGTATTAAAAACATAACGATGATAAAAACCTGAAACAAACACGTGAGATAAATAAATGAGTAAAGATCTGTTTTGATTCCTAGTCTCAGAAGTTGCCATTCATATTTTCATGTTCCTGATGATTCTGTTGCTTGTGTGCAAAGTTACATCATAGTAGAGTTTTTCAGAGGAAACTGAGAAGCAAAGAGAAGGTACATCTCCTAATGCCACTTCCCAATATTCCTAGAGGCTTGCCACCAAGCCTTTAACACCTGAGCCTTTGGTGGACATAAAAGATCCAGAGTAATTCAACATTAAAAGCTTTCATGTAGGGAATATGAGGCTTGTATAATTACAATAAGCAGCATAGTTGAAAATATTTCTTGCCACTGAACCTTGACATGGAGTAATTATGTACCTTTAGAAAAGTCACCTTACCTCTTTGTGCCTTTATAAAATTAACATAGCTGTTATTTAGCCTACCTCACAGTGTTGCTGTGTCAAATTAGATACAATACCATATAGTGTACCCTAAAAGCAAAATTTAGTTTAATCGTATACAGAGTACCTATGCCATTGGAGTTCTTTAAGTCATTTACAATAGTTTAGTTAACTTCTCTCCTGTACAAGGTAAAACAACTAACTGTGTTCTCAAATAATTAATATGATAGTATAATTGATACAATGGAGTCATAAAAATCTTTCCCAGAAAGCATTTTATAAATATGAGGCCTTAAATTTATTTTGATATTCTGAGCTTGCAAAGTTTCTCAATAAATGACTTCACAGTTTTTGTCCAATTTGAAAAGGCAAAGACTAATTAAAATTTAATCCATATTCTGACGGCTTTCATTATTTAAAACTGAGAAGGAAGTGCTATTTTCCTCCTTTGACAATTTGTCTTATGTGAGTTAAAATGTAAAATGTAAAAAATCAAAAACAAAACCAAAAAAATGTACTGGGGGTGGTATGAAAACACAATAAGAATTAAAACTAATACATAATTGTATCTGATGCTTCTTTCTCCCTTCCCTCTTTTCACTCCCTCCCTCCCTCTGTCCCTCCTTCTTCATTCTATGCTTAGACAGCTAAGAGCTAAAATAATCCTGTCTGGTATTGGGACTGTGAATCAAGCTCAGATAGAACTGATATTGTGATATATATGGAAAGATGCAAATTTGGCATCATTGATACTTGTGATTGATTATCTGGACAATGAAAGTTCTAGCAATGTTGATGTCAGCAAAATCTAGTCTAAATGTTATAGAGCTTTGCAGATATTAAATGAAGAGGCAAGGTGTCCTTAGAGCAAAAAAGTTGAACATGTCAGATTCAGAGAAATTCCAGATTATTTTCACAATTGATGTAAAAGAAATTGCATTGAAAGAGTTGAAACATCAATGAAGTCCAGGAAACGTTGTTAAAACAAAAGGAAAAAGAGTCTTAAAACACAAGTACTTTAAATTAGTATAAAATATTGCACTGGAGAACTTGAGTGCTAATATGCTAATTTGACATGGCAAAAAAGGAAATGACCTTCAGATTATGTAAGATGCATGGATGCATGTACTATAAGAAATTCTCCAAAATGATGCTACCAAAACATTCTGATAATAAGAAGCAGACCAAGAAACGCTTTGGAATGCAAATAAATAAATAAATAAATAAATAAATAAATAAATAAATAACAAATCAAGGGACAAAATTAATAGTATCTTAAAGAAGAATTATAATCCAAATACATCTATTGAAATGGACTGTAGTATTGTTTTTAAAATTTATCTGTACTATCAGTATTATCTGTAGGCCAGGCTAGCAATCAATCGAGACACAGACACTTGTTATATTTTAAGATAGCCTTAGTTAACCTGAGGCAGGGCAGATATCAATCCTTTAAATTGCCTCCCATAGTTGGGCAAGCATGGGATCCCTGTCTCAATCCCATGCCATCTACTTCTAATAACTTCTATCAAGCTATCTCCCATCCATAATTCCAAATAATTGCTCAAGTTCTTCATCTGGGCTGGATTCTCCATCCATGCTGCGGCCCATGTGCTTCTCCAGCTAACCCATGGCGGCCTTCCTCTCTTCACTTCAGGTCTCCTCCTTTCTCCTGGTAGCGGTCCTTCTTCTTCCCAGGATTCCTCTCTCTCTCTCTCCTAGCCCCACTTATCCCCTGCCCTGCCCAGATGGGATGGCTTTTTATTAAGCAAAAGATAAATCACCAAGACAGTAAGCAGTAATTAGCATCAAAACACACCAGACCATCCCCTCAACAGGGTAGTGTGATTACTAGTGACTGTATGTTTTCCGTACCAAATGACAATAACACTGAAGACACAATAACGACATACATTTTTGTAACTTTATTTATTTATTCACTTTATGTTCAGAACACAGTTCCCTCCCTTCTCTTCTCCCAGCCTCACCCTCCTACCATTTTCCCCTTTTCTCCTCCCATTCTTCTCCAAAAAGAAGAGCTCCCCTCTCTCCCATATAACCCACCTCAGCACATCAATTTGCATGAGTACTGAATGTAACCCCCCTACTGAGGCAATGTGAAGAAACAGTAAAATTAAAAATAGCATAAAAGGCACAGTTAGAGTAAAGGTTTAACTAGCATATGTCTTTAAATATTTTACATACTAAGAAGAGTAAAAATATGGAAAATTATAAATAATTTTATAGTCACACCTGTAAGTTTGATATAAATGAAGAGTTAGTCTTTCCACCAGTAGAGAATGAATGGTCAAGAAACATTTAAATAATTTGGACATGTCTTTGGATATGTAGTTGTTGATAATAAATATAAATATTAAGAATAATAAATTATTGTAGGTTTCCAGGACCCTCTGGATCCTTCTATTTCCTTATTCTCCCATGTTCTCTCACCTAAAGCCCCAATAGGATGTCCTCCCCTCTGACCCACTTTCCTGGTAAGTGAAGTCTTTCATGAGACACGCCCCATGGGCTACTGTCTTGATATAAGTGAGTATATACCATTTGTCTCTTTTTGCTTCTGAGTGAACTCACTCACTAGGACAGGCAGATCTGGGTCCTGGGGTCCTGTTCAAACTATGGCATCAGCCAAGGAAAATATAGGCAGTAAACTTCGAACCCCTACTCAGACCTAGCTGATGGACAGGACATTCTCCACCATTGAATGGAGAATGAGGTCTGACTTTCATACAAACTCTGGTGCCCCATTTCTGACCACGTCCCCTTGATAGGGAGGCCTGGTGGCACTCAGAGGAAAGATAACAGGTCATCAAGAAGATACTCGATACCCTATGAGCATATACAGGCATAGGAGGTCCCCCTTAGTCACAGACATAGGGGAGGGGAGTAGGGAGGAAGCGGGAGGGAGGAATGGGAAGAAACAAGGGATGGGCTAACAATTGAGATGTAATATGAATAAATTAATAAAATATTAATTAAAAAGAATAATAAATTATTATAATCAATCTAAACATTAGTGATTCTATTCACTCTCTAGAACCAATAACAATTTAATAAAATTAAAGTAAACAGTAAATGAATGCATTTGCAAGCCCAAACATTTAAATTTACTTTGATAAAGGAGCTCCATGTGAAAGGAATGAAAAACTGAAAGTTTGATAAAATTTGGGTAGCATGTAAGTATATTGTGTACACAGTCATCTAAAGTTAGAAGATCAAAACTAGTTTTACAGCTTAAATTAAAACAGTTGAACATCCTGCACTAAGTTTTAAAAGTAGTTTTAAAACCTAATGAAAGAATAATAAAATGAACCAGACCAAAATATAAAAAAATAGTAATGATATATTAAGATTAAATATAAACACAAATAGTGAACAGTGGTCATATGAACAAATAATGTGAATTATACCTTGTGAAAGATTTATATAAAAGCAGTTAGCAATAATATGTATAGAGGAATTTTAATCCAGAAACATGGATTCTCCGACACATTTCTAGGTCTCTGTCATCTGGCTGGAAAGAAAGTATGCCCTTAATACACATCTTTAATCCCAAAAATATAGGTAACATTAGTTTGTAGAAGGAACTATCCATATTTAAATGTGTTATCTAACTGAAGGGCAGACAAAATGAGGAATCGGAGAAAGATATTAAAGAGTGGGCCAGAAGTAGGAGATGTCCAACTCTCATAAAAACAGAGAGGAAAGTGAAGCTACTTGAGAGAGCAGTGCAGAGAAAGAGGAGTTTTACCTGGACTCTTGTACAGAGACAGATTGCAGAGAAAGAGAGAGAGAACAAGATAAACACAGGTGAATACAGAATGAGCCAGAAAATGAGGAGTCAGAAAAATTAGAACATATTGCTAGAGTTAGCTTGAGACCAGCACAGAAATTCAGTCAGAAGCTGAGAGAAGCTACTTTGAATCAGTCAGCTTGGTGAGGAATTTGAACCAGAACAACTGAGTTGAACCAGCCATCCAGCATTCAAAAAGTTCAGCAGTAACTCTCAGAGGCTGAAAACATTTGAGGCCTAGATTAAACTGTAAGGAGGCTGGAATATTCCAGGGCTAGTCCTAGATTGGTGGAAGGAGGAAGTAAGCTTAAGAGACAACAATTACATAAGGCAAATAAAAGATTCTTTTACAAATATGCTTTCCAGGTCAGTATAACAAAATTTTGTAATGGAGAGAAAAATATGAAGGTCTGACATTTATAAATGTTTTAAGAGCACATTAAATTCATGTAAAACATACTTTAATTTTTTGTTTCATTTTGACCACCATTCACTTTGATATCCCCTTTCTGATTTGTTCTCTTTAGGCAGTATGAAAATAGAATACAATTTCATTTAAGAAACAAAAAGCCAGGTGCTGACACTGGTACACTTCTGCAAATAAATGGAAGCCTTCATATTATTTTTATAGCTTAGGCTGCATAGACTAAGTTTTGTTTTAGCTGCTTTTAAACCTTGACACACTTCACACTTTATTTGCACCACCAATAAGAAAAAAAATTGCATCAAACAAATAACCCGAGACCTCCAAAACCTCATGCTTTCATCAATAAAGACTTTAGAAAAAAAGACTATAGAAGGACAATACATTTAAATGCCTCATTCTGCCTTTATCTTTTTGTATTTTTAAGTGAAAGACAAGAGATGAAATGTAGGCAGTTGGGAAATCTAGGGGAAGAAAAAGTAACCCTCTATCTTATGAGGGTTTGATAATTAGTCTGAAAGAAACTGGCAGGAGACAAATTAAGGAGAAGAAAATTATATTTAATTATGTATGCGCAAGAGTGTGAAAGTATATGGAACTCAAAGCTGAGATGATACAACATCCTGAGTGACAGAAATGAATAAAGACAAAGAACTTTTTGGAAAAGGAGTGAGAAGATAAGCTATGCGAGAATACAAATAGGAAATATACTGTGAATAGATCTTGCTAACTCTGAAGGTGATTTCTCTCAGGTAATAAAATGTGTCTGAGCAGTTCACATGACAGGTGGCAGCCTGAGATAATCTGTGTGGAAAGTAGCCTCCTCTCTTGTGCTATAGCATGTTGGATGGTATTCTCAGAGATGGAATTCATGGCAGTTTAATTCGTTCTGGAGGATCTGTTGTTAGGCAGATTAGTTAAGTTCAAAGACAGTCACACTCATGGGCTGCGGCTCATGGGCCCTGAATTTGCAGCCATCACCATACCAAAATGGTCTTCTTGTGAACTCATTCAGTAAACACATTTAGACTATTTCATTTTTAATAAATATTCATACTCTATTTTCATCCTCAGGATCATAAATATGATTAAACTTCTTTGTAATGCCAAAACAACATTTTTCTGAAACTCCCTATTCAATTGTCAACTTTCACTTTAAGATTATTTAATATATCCAACCTTATATTTAAACCTCCAATATTTCGTTTAGCTACTTCAATGCTACCTCCAAAGAGAAATTCTACTATCTGCATGCTTGGAGAAAGAAATGGGTGTAGGAAGATCAAAGGTAGCATCTTGCTTGTATGGCCTTCTTAATCCTTACTTCAAGGTACTCGCCAGGCTGAAGTTTGCAGAAATCACTTAGGAAAATAATCCATACCAAAACCCACAAAAAGTATGAAACTGGTACCTTTAATTGTAAATAATGTCTAAATCTCAAAGTATCTCCTGCTTCAACAGTGATAAACAGAGCTGGGGAGACGGTTCAGTCAATATGCACTTGATTTGTAAGCACGAGAACCTGAGCTCCAACACTAAGCCTCAGACTTCTGGAAAGCAGGATCTGACAGATCCGTGAGTCCAGTGTGGAGTTCCAAGCAACAAAATGACCTCTATCTACAATAATTAATACATCTACTACTGATGATGATGATGATGATGATGATGATGATGATGATGATGATGATAGTGAATAGCTCCTGTTTTATGATATTGACCTCTGGCCTCCACACACATTAACTGGCACCCACATATACATGTGCATGCACACACACAAACACACAGAGAGAGAGAGAGAGAGAGAGAGAGAGAGGGAGGGAGAGAGAGAGACAGAGACAGAGACAGAGACAGAGAGACAGAGAGACAGAGTGACAGAGAGACTCAAACAAGAGTAGAATTTATGAGCATTAACACATAGAAAGGAAAAACTGGCAAGTCCCATTTGGCCTGGGTCCCAAGAAGTCTGGCTAGAGGATGTGAGGGTATAAAGAAAGGAGAGAAACACACACAATGAAACTGAGATGAGATAGGGTTCTCTAACACCAGTGCTACCATGGCAACCTAGAACCTTAGTATATTTATTAGGTACAGCACAAGGGGACTGGCTAGCTAGTTTTGGTAGGAAGTCTCTAGGGGGAGACCTGGTGGCACTCAGAGGAATGATACCAGGTTACCAAGAAGAGACTTGATACCCTATGAGCATATACAGGGGGAGGAGGTCCCCCTCAGGCACAGTCATAGGGGAGGGGAATAAGGGGAAAATGGCTCTGAGTACCTATGCATTGACACACAACTGTCTATAATTCCATTTCCAGGGCATCTGCTGTTCTATTTTGACTTCCTTGGGCACCAACACACTGGTGGTGAACTTTGTTATGGTATGTTTGGCTGATATTATTGGGAAGCCTGTTCTTTTTATTTCATTTTTTATAAAATTTTTTTTTATTTTTTACATATACATTTATATTATTACACATATATACAATAAACTAGTTATAGCAAGAAGAACCATGACACAATCAGGAATTATATAAATGTTACACTTTTAGTGTTTTGGCTATTTGTAGTTGGCAGCCTTGAAGAAAACATCTTTCCTACCTTGGTGTGTGTAAAATTCTGAATGTAGATCAATCTCCAAAACATCTTGTCATTATCAACTTAAAACATCTATCTAGACCTAAAAGCATCTTAACCCCTAAACAACTAAGCTTCATTGTAAAACTAAGCTACCTGAACTTCAAATCCATCAGAGATTTGAGAAAGAATAAACTTGATTATCTGAGTAAATAGGGAGTGCAGGTTAACGGCTTTCCAAATGAGAAGATAGCAGAGATTGTTTGCTACCTGAACAGTCACCAAAAACTATAACGTTGGAACATCATCTTTAGCCTTCTGGTCCAATATATCTGACAGACATATTTGTGAAGAACTATTGAGGACTTGCTTTCCCTGTCTTAGCAGTGTTTGGCTGTCAAGTTTGCCTGCACCCAAGCTTGTCCTTTTTAAGGCAGAGTTCTGTCTCTTGTAGAAACAAGGGCATTTTGCCCAGTGGCTTGTTTGCCACATTTGAAGCCATATCCATAAGGAAGGTTCTGTGATGTTCATCATCCTCTTTGAGGTAGGGTGAGTTTTGCCAGGAATTAACCTGTTTCATTGTCAGTGAATCTTTAAATTAATAAAAACAATTTAAATGGCATATTCTGTTTGTCTCTGAAGTTTTTGAAGACCTTATCCATTTTACCTTATCTTTCTATAGAATCATGTCTATCTGTTAAACTTAGGATATATATTCTTGTGATAAAAATAGACTAGTAATTGATATGACCATGATTTGATCAACTAATGATTAACTTGTATAACTTATTTATCCTAAAGTGCTTACAATAGCACTTTCAAAGTATTATAATTGAGCTATACAGGTATAATACCTCATATTAGAGTAGAAATATATATAATGTGTGTGAAGAATAATCTTACACTTTAATTCTATATCATTGTATCTAAAATTAAACTTATTTTGAATCTATATACAAAATTCTATACCTGTGAATTAAAAGTAACATGAGAGGCTTGCTCTTTTCTGAAAGGAAATAGGAACAGTAGATCTTGTGGAGAGGAAAAGTTGGCAGTGGGCACTGGAGAAGTGGAGGAAAGAGAGGCTGCAGTGGGTATGTATTGTTTGAGAGAAAAACAAATAAAAAGAAAATTGAAGTAATAGATGTATAAAGAAAAAGCTTGTAGGCCATTTTAATATACTTTTAGGTTATTCTTTCTCTTTCATAACTACAGGCCTATGGTATATTGGTAGGCATAAGTGGACATGATGGCCATTGAGATATATCTGTCTTTATAATCAGCAGCTTGTTAGATCAGCAAGTGAAACAGCAAGGTTGCAAGGACCTGAATCATATCTGGGTTCCTGAGTGAAGATATTTCATTCTAAACCACCTCTCCAGAGGCTTTGTGATAAAGAAATGCCACTGCTCCTTGACTTGGAAGCTAATCACTTCCATAGGAAAACTTCGCAGGATACTTCCTGTTACAGATATATTTTAAAATGGCATGAAGCCTGTCTAAGAATGTAGGTTGACACAATAATATCTCATGAATAAATTTAAATGGTAATCACAAGGACAGGTGTGTAGAAAAGAGTAGATGTTCAGGCCCTGGTAATACTTGCAGGGGTGATAGATACTAGATTGTTGGGACCCTTGGAGCCTTAAAAATCATGGAAGTACTTTAATGATAAGTACAGTGTATAGTTTTGTAGACACATGGAACAGTTTTGAAAAAGAGGAAAAATCCCTTAGTTTCTCTAAATAAGTTAGAGTGATTAAATATACAATGCCAGAAAAGTTCACCAAAGAAGCATCTTTTTCTTCTAGGGGAAAACGTCTTCAGGAGCCAGTCTACATCATTAATTATATATCTTACAACTTCTTCAACTTTAAAAGGAAAATACTGAGTTTAAGAACTAAATATTATTGTGGACTTATAATTTGCGTCAGTAGTCTTATCTAACACGATGTTTTGTGAATGTAAATTTAGAGACGGTAGGTATTTGATATAATTTTAACATTGCCATCCAAATGTTAGGTAATCACATTATTCTAACTGTGCATATTGGTCCATCTGTTTAATGGATACTTGCCCATTGCAAAAAGATGTTTTGAGAATAAATTTGCCCTTTGGATGAATCTGGCCAATTACTACTACTCTTCTCTTTGGCTTGCTATCATAAGAGCCCCGGAAAGATATATAATTATTGTTACAAACCCAATGCTTTCCATTTTCTGAATTGAATCTAAATCCATTGAATTTGCAGAGAATGTCCCTGAAGCAAAGGAGTAACAGCTGGGTCCTCTTTAGGGATGAGTCTGTAGCACAGAAAAACAAACTCTAGCATTTAAATTGCAAAAAAGTGACTAATTGGGCTTAATCTTTCGCGGAGTACAGAGTCATCCATCAATAATGGTTGTTTTTAATCTGATGGGAGGATGTAAGAAACATTCTAGTGCACTACTTCAGAAAAATGTGCTTCTTACAGCCATTCATTTCTCCTTAAGAAGCATGATTAGAATAAAAGAAATGAGGCAAGCATACAGATCATCTACCGGAAAGCATATCTATAATTACAGAAAACACAGTAAATAACTTCGCAGGTATTGTTGTGTTGTTTTTGGATATGAGTAAACTTTAGGCAAAAACAAACAAACAAACAAACAACTTTCTGTTTTATAAACTCTCTGTTTCTTTCATTTTACTTCCTTTACATACTTTCATTTATGTGAGTGGGATCAGGTCACATGCATATCAATGTGTGAGTGTGTGTGTGTGTGTGTGTGTGTGTGTGTGTGTGTGTGTGTGTGTGTGTAGAACAAAGGACAACTTGTGGGAGTTCATTCTGTCATTTCAGCATGCAAGTTGTCAATCTTGATAGGAAGAATCCTTACCCCTGCCACATTTCACTATTTCAATTATTAGCTTCTGAAACTTGGAAATACATCAGAACTACCTTGAGCATTAAAGTACATATTAAGACACAGATTACTGGAATTCAAACCAAAGTTCTGTTTTAATGAGTCTGAAGAGTCCCCAGACTTTTGTGTCTAATAACTTCCCAAGTGTTGGTGCCACAGCAGTTGCTATTGCTTTTGCATCAAGGATTTCTAAACAAAAAACTGAGAATGAAAGAGTTTCCCTTTTTCATGACTTGGGGCTCTTGTCATAAAACAAAAGCAACAAAGTGAAGCAATGACAAAACAGAAGCTCATAGGATAACTAGAAAATATTTTCTTAAGAGGAACTATTATAATAGAGGCATAAGGGCCTATTTGAGTAAGGAACTACCATTCAAAGACAAAGCTGAGGAAACTAGTATGCAGGGACTGTTTAGTAGAGAGCTGTTGCCTAAAGAGGAAGGTGACATGACAATCTAAAGAGAGGAATTTACATTTAAGAAGCTATAAAAAAATATTACAGGCTGGCTTGAGCACATGAAAGCCACATTCCGGGATGGAAATGGATTGAACAAGTGACAATATAAACAATTCACATTAAGTCAGGGTCTAGATGCCTGTATTAAACAGCTAAAGTGATATCAAGCATGAAGTTCTATCAAGTTTGTTACTGTCTAATTTACTGGGTAATGCATAAAAATAAATTTTTCATTCCTCTTAATAAAAACACATCTGTATTCTGTGATATAAGGAGTCCCACAGACACACAAAGCCCTGAGAAGGCAATACCATCCTCAGAATTCTTTGTGTTTTGTCTCCTGTTGAATAAAGGAAGAAGGAGAAGAGAAAAAAATCTGTTAATGGACATTCAGAAGACCAGGCTAGGCTACATACTGAAACTATGTTTGAGTAGGTAGAAAGAGATAAGAAAATCGAGAAGAAGGGGGAAGGGACAGAGAAATTCAGAAGAAAAGAATTGTGAAGGAGAAGACCTATGCCCTAATTAAAGCATGCATTTAAGACACTTTTGCTACAGAAAGCTATGAGGATAATAATGTTAACATATCTAATTATGTGCATTTCTAATAAATTATGGGCGTTTACATGGGTTTTGTAATGTAGAAAAACTATAGTACACCAGAAAGAAAGAGTAAGTTCTCCAAAGGTACTGAAAACCAGAAAACATCCATGAACTCTAATTGGCCCACATCCTGATAAGTACTTCAGTTTGTGAGCTTTCCCAATGGGTCTGGCTGTGATCATCAGCGTCCATCATGTCAGTGGTATAAATGAACAAAACAGTAATACTGCAGTCTGCTTCATGTTCTATATATGGACACAGTTTGAATACAGACACAAGGCATCTGACACATTTAGTCCTTAGTTCCCTGGTGATATTGTCAAAAGAATGATACAAAAGATGCAAGGGGGAAATTGGGAAAAGGTCTTCACATTCTTAGGTAAGGAAACAATCCTGAATACTTCTGAAATAATTAGAACTATTTTCTTTGGTCCTGTTTTACTTATGTCTTAGCATTCTCATACCTTTATCATGATTAATGAAATTATGCACAGTATTCATGGTATACCATTGAATAAAACTCTGTTAATAGCATGTAAATAATGAAATACAAAACAGGTACTTTTTGAAAATTAACAAGGACCAAACTTACAGGAATTTTACCCATAAACAGAAGATTCCTGTGGCTGGATTAAATATTTTTAATTATAGTAATCATGAACAAATATACTGAGTATTTATTTCTGCACATAATAGGACTAGGCACAGGTAAGAATTATACAAAACATAAACATATAATACAATACAGTATGAACACTATAAATATAAAAATGGTATAGATAATCATGTAGCTACTTATATGTGCAGTGAGTGTTAAGTTAGCAGTGCAGGTAATAATAAGTACTACCAAAATTCTGAGGTTGAATGCTTATTGTGTTAACAAAATGTTTCGGAGAGAAGGTATGGCACAATTAATAGATCACATGTAACTTTCATCAGTTTATTTTCAGGATTAGGGGAAACAGATGAAAACAATAAAGACTAGACTAGTATGTTGTGAACCACGGTGATACAAAAAGGATATTAACATGAAAAATTAGCAAGATAAAAATAGAAATTAGCAGAGAAGGGACTGGTGGCTGATAAATGAACACCCCCTTTAAGCCAGAATAGAAAAAAAATCATTTATTGAATGTGTTGCATTAGAGGAGATGACTAGTCAGTGATTAGACTGAGACCTACATCACAGGGCAGTGGGCTTGAAGGTGGAAGTAAGGGTTAGGTTATCATTTGAGAGAAGTATTTTTACAGCTTCAGTCAGTTGCTTTGTGTAAAGTTTCTTGGCCTACAATTTGCACTATGTGAAGAAGTACAGTCAAGACTGACCTCATATAATCCTAAGATGTTAAAATAAGCTATTATACTTATAATTTCTATTGTCCAATATCTGACAACAATTAGGGGCCACACAGGGAAAGAGCAGCCTAGGCAAAGGTTTGGTTCATAGTCCCTGGTACTTCTCTTATGCCTAGCACGTTTGCACTCTTATATTATGCTTGTAAGAATTCTTTATTAGGAGACTTGTAGCTTTTTTTGGTCCCCTTACTTGCATATAAATTTTAGTTTAAATTCTGACAGAACATTTTATACCCCAAATTACTGTCCAATTTTCTGTCTACTTAGATCTTAATAGCATAATAATCTAGTGTTACAATTCATTCCAAATACTACAAAATACGATTGTAGAAGACCAGAGTACAACAACTCAATGTATAATCTTTTGGTAAAGATCTAACTTAATTGTGTTAAAGATAGAGTAGCATCTCCTGAAAGCTGTCCTTATGTGAGCAATCTTTATATATTTAAATTAATCTGTTTGTAAAAGTATATCTGTTTCAGAAAAATGACTGCCTTTAGTCAAGTTTTATTAATCCCTGACACTTTTAATTGGACATTAAAGTGCTTTTATTTGCTATATATGCCTCCTCCCTTCAATCATTCACATTTCCCTTTTACCGTACACTTCTCTGAGAAAACTTAACATCCTACATTCTAACCCCTCCCTGGTTCACATGCACACAATTAAATGTGGTTTTCCCCTGTTAGCCTATTGTATGCAACTTTAATACATAGCCCAGCCAAAGGAGGTGGTATTTCCCTCCTGTTCACCTTAATTTTATTTTTTCAGTTGTTAAGAGAAGGGCGGGGGGGGGGGGGGAGGGAGAAGAAAAAGGAGGGGGAGAGAGAGAGAGAGAAAGGGAGCAAAGATAATCTCTAGAACTGTTACAAGGTTTACATGAATAAAAGGGAAAATGAGAAAATGAGTAAATAGCTTAAGCCATGTAGCTACTTGCCTAAACTCTGCCACCACACGTTATATTATAAACGTGGCTTAAAAGTTGCTCTATTGAATATGACCTAAATTGATGTATAAACAGATTACAATTTACTCTTGTTACACTTATCAGAATCAAAGTCATTCACAAATGGTCAAATAGGGACAATCAACAATTGTCTAATTGAGCTTAAGTCCCACTCAATAGGAGGTAATTTGTGCCCACTATCATTGCAAACCTAGCCTGAGCTAGTGAGATCCTGCACCTTAGAGAAGAACCTAGTTGTGTCATTTTCCTAAATAGTGTAAAATGTGGAAAACTACTGACCATGGGGTGTCCAATTCTAACTGATGCATCTGTTATATAACTCCTACACCCAAGATTCAGTAAACGTCAGAAAAGAGGGGCTGTAAGGTTTTAAGTGCCAGCAGACCAGGAAGATTGCTGCAATATTGTGTCTTCTAGATATGACAAGGAACCTACATTTATAAAATCTCAACGTTCTAGCTGCTTAAACAATACATGACTGATGACAAAACTAGTTGACACACCAACCAGGTTGAAGAATCTCACAAGGCTCTATATCCTAGTTGAAGAACTACTGGTTACAAATGGCTACTTGGAGGGGTAGAATAAGTCTCCTCCAGGAAAAAGCCTCTTAAAGAACTACTGAATACCAAGTGATGAGCTCCATCCAAATACATATGGGAGCAACATTAAATAAACTCAGCTGCTTCTATCTTTCTATACAAATGGATGGGTGTACATATGGTGCAACAATTACAAAAAAGAGGTCATAAATTTAAGAGGGAATAGGAGTGGCATTAGAGGTGTTAGAGCGGTGAATAAAATATAATGCAATACACATGTGTTTAAATTTCTAAATTTTCTAAAAAAATAAATGATCAAGTAAAAATGGAGTGTTCATTTTTATTTGCTTGTTATAACAACCTCTGGATAAATACATTTTGTTTCTTCTCAAAAACATGTTTCACACTAGATAACTGTGGGATGCGACAAATTGTACTATCTTTACCTCACTTCTATTTTATGGTTGCCACATCCTTTTCTTCTGTTGTAGATACAATTTGCCTATATGATGCTGTGGGTCATTCTGAATAATTTTTTGTTGGGGCTGTGGCCTATTTCTAGAATCACAAACAAAACCAATTAGATCTTTAAAAATTGACTGTGGTTAAAAGACTTTTGTCTTCTAAAAAATACGCTATCCAATGAAGATGCTTTATGTAGTGCAGACAATGTCCCCAAAACTCTTTAGGAAAACAAAAGGATGTAGCTGACCCCATTGATGCCTTCTGCTTTTCTTCGTTAGATTAGAGGGTTGAAGTTAAGAACTCTTTAACTAGAGATTGACCTTCCACAATTAGTGTGCTATTGTGGGGGATTTTGAGTACAGAGTTATTTTACAAATAAGTTATGTGTGACAGTTTGAATGAGAATTGCCCCCACAGGGAGGCCATTTTTGTTGTTGTTGTTTGTTGTTGTTGTTGTTGTTGTTTTTCTCCTTTATTAATTTATTCTTGTTACATCTCAATGGTTATCCCATCCCTTGTATCCTCCCATTCTTCCTTCCCTCCCATTTTCCCCTTATTCCCCTCCCCATTTTTGAATGCGTGGTTCCTGGTTAAAACTTGAAGAATGTGTAGCTTTGTTGGAAGAACTATAACACTGAGGGTGTGCTTTAAATATTCAAAAGCCTACACTAATCCAGTTTGCTCTTTCTCTATCACTTTCTGTCTCCTGATAGTTGTCTCAACGTATAAGCTCCATGCCATCTTGCCTACTGCATGTTCCTTGTTATGATGGTCAGAAACTGTATTTACCTCTCAGATACTATAAGCAGATCCCATTAACCACCTTCTTTTACAACCCCTCCCCCTTCCAGACATCTCTCGATAGCAATAGAAAGTAACTAAAATAGGGTATATGAACTTCAGGATTAGTGACAGGAATAAGACTGTTGGGCAGGCTTCAGTTTGTCTGGGACAGACAAAATTGAAATCAGATACTTATTTGAAGAGTTGGTTCTAGTTTGTTTATATATCAGCTTAGGTTAGAGATCACTACATGTTGATAAGCCTACTAGTCAAACCTGAGATACATCTTTAGTCCAAAGTTAAACTTTACATAAAAGGCTGAGTAGTGGATTTACCTCACCAATGGAAATAGCTTATACTTGCCATAGTACAAAAATTTCATTAGGACAAACATGTTTATTTCCAAAATACATTATGAAGAAAAGGACCATAAAAAGACATAAAAAGTCAATGAATATATATCTGCTGAAACACAAAAGTATGAGTTTCTTAATTGGTTCCCAGAGGGAGTTAAAAACTAAATTAATCCCTTCTTAAATCAGTCTTTGAAAATAAGAAAACTAACATTTTTATTTAATTAATTTATTCAGATTACAACTAAATTGTTATCCCATCACTTATATCCTCCCATTCCTCCCTCTCTCCCACTTTCACCCTATTCCCCTTCCCTTTAGGACTTTATGAAAGAGAGTTGGATTGGAGTCTGAATTATGACCGATTTTAACAGGGACTCATTTGAAAATATTACTTCTTTCCCTCCCTTCTTTTGGCTTTCTGCCTCTCTCTAATCCTTGTTGTTCAATGAATCTCTTCCGGAGATTCTAGTTAACTAGGAGCATAAAGTCTATTTTGATATTACTTAAAAAGAAGATGACGGATTATAGGATGACAAAGGCTTTATGTCACATGGATTCTCTATCAAATGTTTCTTACTGTTCCCTGATACTACTCAAAGCCCTGCTACAATGTATTGAGATAAAACCCTTTTAGTTTTCAAGGCCAGCTTTGAACAAGCCTGTTCCTCTCTGTTTCACAGGTAAGTAACTGGCTTCACTACTTTTCCTGTGGCTGTGACAAAATATTCCAACAAAAGCAACTTAGGAAAGACAGAATTCATTTTGGATGAGAGTTTGGGGATAAAGTCCAACATAGAGGAAAAATATTGGAGGCAAGACCTGTAAGCACTTGATCGTATTCCATGCACAACCAGAAAGCAGAAAGTGAGAATAATCTGTTCTCAATTTACTCTCTCCTTTTTTATACTGCTCAGGATCCAAACCTCCAGAACAATGTGGCCTGTGCTGGGTGGGTATTCACAGTTCTATTAGGCTAATCAAGAGAACCTACCACAGGTACGTCCAGAGGCCACTCTTCTAAGAGATAGACTTTAGTTTTTATGAAATTGACTATTGGGATTAACCACCATAAAAGCAGAATCATTTTTCTTTCTTTCCATCTTAATTTTCTAATATTTTAGACAGTCTGTATTTAAAAACTTTTACATTCACTCCTTACCAAGTATTTTCTTTCTGCAAAAAGATTTAGATCTGCAAAAATAATGAAAGATCTTTCATGCCATCTTACAGAACAAAGAAATTTTGAATTCCTAGACAAGGTGGTCGTTCATGGTGTATTAATTAATTCCATAGAATTCTAGTTATTACTGATAAATACAGTGTGAGATTGTGCCTAGCATAATTGGTGATTTGGGACCTATCTCTGCTGAGAACCCTGTAACTACTCTCTGTGTTCAAAGGCTGAGGACTATTTAAGGGGTATGAAAAGTAAAAGGTACCACCTAAATTGATACAAGGGTTGGGATAACAATTTAGATATAATATGAATAAATTATTTTAAAAAAGAAATGTAGCCAATTCTCATGTAAGTTGTTCATTGGATACACAAAAGAACACCATAAGCTAATATGAGAAAAATAAATTATATAGTTTGTTAGTTATTGCTTTTCTGTAATCAAGCTTGAGAAAAGAGTGTATACTTCTCTATGGTGTTCCATATTGTGTCAAACAATGCATTTTTAGACTGTGCTTTGCTCTGAGAGACACCATTTTCTAAGCTACTTTTGATTCCATTTTGAAAATGCACAGTTATTTATCTAGGTGTACATGTAAATGACATATTTACTACACATACAAGAAATGATAAGTGAATTGTTCCTGGGAATAGAAAGAGTATCACTCTATAAGCTTATTAGAGTGAACTGAGAGGGTAGGAGTGCATGATTATATTAAAGTCATATAAATATACCAGGCCCAAGAACTTTCTGGACATTCTTGACAAAAATGGCACATAATTCTGTTACTTAAACCCCATAAAGAGGTGAAAAGCTAAGAATGCAATCATGAGGGCCTCAACCCTAGAGAGCACCCAGTATGGGGGCAAGGAATAAAGGGCCGAGAACTTAGACTATCCTAAGGTCTTCATCTTCACTTCTGCTCTCTCTTTTGATATAACCTTCTTAACTGCCCTTTTCATTGTTCTCTCCGCTTCTAATGTAGTATGCTAATTACAAATAATTAAGTAACATTTAAAAAAGAAAAGCCTTCTATTTCCCCATTCTCCCAGAGGGTCCTAGAAAACTACAAGAAGAACATTATCATGGGCAGATTTGGGCCCAGGGGTCCTGCTCAAACTACGGCATCAGCCAAGGACAACACATGCAGTAAACTTCGAACCCCTACCCAGATCTAGCCAATGGACAGGACATTCTCCACAATTGAGTGGAGAGTGGGGTATGACTTTCACATGAACTCTGATGCCCCATATTTGATCACGTCCACTGGAGGGGGAGACCTGGTGGCACTCAGAGGAAGGATAGCAGGCTACCAAGAAGAGACTTGATACCCTATGAGCATATACAGGGGGAGGTAATCCCCCTCAGTCACAGTCATAGGGGAGGGGAGTAGGGGTAAACAGGGAGGGAGGGAGGAATGGGAGGATACAAATGATGGGATAACCATTGAGATGTAATATGAATAAATTAATAAAATCCTCCCCCACCATATGGTCACAGCCTATCAAGTCTCATCCTTGTAGCAGGCTTATCCTTTCTCTGAGTGCCAGCAGGCCTCCCCACCAAGGGGAAGTTGTCAAATGTGGGGCACCAGAGTTCATGTCAGAGTCAGTCCCTGCTCTCCACACAACAGTAGAGAATGTGCTGTCCATTGGCTGGATCTGAGCAGGGGTTCAATATTTACTTAATGTATTGTCCTTAGTTGGTGCAGTAGTTTGAGCAGACGCCCCTGGGTCCAGATCCGCCAGCCTTAATAGTCTTCTTATAGGACTCTCTGGATCCTTCTGTTTCCCCATTTTCCAATACTTCTCTCACCTAGAGTCCCAGTAGGAGGTCCCCGCATCTATCCCAATCTCCTGGTAAGTGAAGACTTTCATGGGACATCCCTTTTGGGCTGGTGTTTAATTATAAGTGAGTATATACCTTGTGAGTCTTTCTGATCTGGGTTATCACTCATTATTATCATTTCTCGTTCCATCCATTTGCCCTCAAATTTCGGGAGTTCCTTGTTTTCAATAGTTGAGTAGTATTCTATAGTGTAAATGAACCACAGTTTCTTTATCCGTTCTTCGAGTAAGGGACATTTAGGTTGTTTCTAAGTTCTGACTATTATAAATAAGGCTGCTATGAACATTGTTGAGCATATGTCCTTGTTGGGTGGTGGAGCTTCTTCTGGGTATATTCCAAGGAGTGGAATAGCTGAGTCTTGAGGTAGCCCTATTTCCAGTTTTCAGATAAAGCATCAGATTGATTTCTGAAGTGGTTGTACAAATTTGACCTCCCACCAGCAATGAAGGAGTGTTCCCTTTTCTCCACATCCTCGCCAGCATGTGCTGTCACTTGAGTTTTTGATCTTGGCCATTCTGATGGGTATAAGATGCAATACACAGATTCAATAACCTACACAGTTTTTAAAAGACATTGAGAGATCAATTCTCAATTTCATATGGAAAAACAAAAAAAACCAGAATAGCTAACACAAACCTGTACAATAAAAGATCCTCTGGAGGAATCTCCATACCTGATCTCAAGCTGTACTATAGAGCAACAGTAATTAAAACAGCATGGTACTGCCACAGATTACATCTCAATTGTTATCCTTTCACTTGTATCTTCCCATTCCCCCATCCCCCCCCTCTTTCACCCTATTCCTCTCCTCTAGGCCTGTGACAGAAGGGAACCTCCTCCCCCACCATATGATCACAGCCTATCAGGTCTCATCCTGGTAGCCTGCTTATCCTTCCTCTGAGTGCCACCAGGCCTCCCCACCAAAGGGAAGTGGTCAAATAGGAGGCACCAGAGTTCATGTCAGAATCAGTCCCTGCTTTCCATACAACTGTGGAGAATGTGCTGTCCATTGCCTAGATCTGGATAGGATTCTAGGACTACTGCATGCATTGTCATTGGTTGGTATAGTAGTTTGAGCAGACTCCCCTGGATCCAGATCTGCCAGCCTTAACGGTCTTCTTGTAGGTTTCTAGGACCCTCTGGATCCTTCTATTTCCTCATTCCCCCTTATCTTTCTCACCTGGAGTCCCAATAGGAAATCCCAGTATCTATCCCAATCTAAGTGAAGATTTTCAGGGCACATCCCTGTTGTGCTAGTGTCCAATTGTAAGTGAGTATATACCAGGTGTATCTTTCTGGGTCTGTGTTAACTCACTCAGGATGATCATTTCTAGTTTATTCATTTGCCATCAATTTTCAGGATTTCCTTGTTTTTAAAAAGCTGAGTGGTATTCCATAGTGTAGATGTACCACAGTTTCTTTATCCATTCTTTGAATGAACGACATTTAGGTTGTTTGCAGATTTTGTATGGATATGGGATGGAGTCATGAGACTCCAACCCCTAGCTACTGCCAGTTGAAGATTGCTGAGGTGTGAGAAATACTTTTTCCTCTGCAGTGGCTGCTAGTAGGTTACATGGAGCACTACTTAATTCAGTGGGATAATTTAAAATAGAAAATGAATGTGGCAGTGGATGTGTTGTTGAAGGTCCAGGAGAAATTGAAGTCAGAGATCTAGATATTAACAAGATATGTTATATACATGTATGAATTTGCCAAAGAATACATAGTCCTCACAAAAATTTTACTGTATGGTGAAGAATACTTTTTCATCTTCTGAAAATTTTTACTAATTAGTGGTTTTCTTGACACTTGTTTATGCTAAAGATGAGAGAATAAATTTCTCAAGACATCTCTGATATTATTTCAACACTGTAGCTGAAAACTTAATGGGAATATCTAGAGCCTTCTTAGCCACAGCAAGAATGAATAACCTGAGTAATCCTCACACTTAGTAGATGAACATTCTGGCCATCATAAAGCCAGGTCCATGTGGTTCACACAGAAAATAACAACTGTTTCTCCTATGTGCATTTATAGGGTGCATCAGGCACTTTCTCTGGGGTGGGGAAACAACTTTGCATTCTGTGATTTTAATCTAACCCACCAGACTGGCTGTTTTCTCAGGAATAACCTTCTATCTGTCTGGAGCACTCACAGCCATCTGGAATTGTTCTATAGTGAGCTGTGAATTCGACATCAACCCCTACATGATCTTCTCTGCTGCACTTACAACTGAAGATACTGTTCTGAAATTAGTTACTTTAACAAAGATTTCAGTAAACACTTCTGAGGAAATGAATGATATCAGCATTCATCATAGAATAATTTCTTTGTGTTCGATTCTAAGGTTCCAATTGCTCCTTAGTTTTGGCCTTCACACAAATTGACTGCGTTCTTGGGAACCACCTACTTTACAGGTACATTCTGTTATCCCTGCATGGGTTCCGCCTGAGCAGCGTGAAGACTGATGAGAGATTCTTTTTTTTTTCTTCCTATATTAATTTATTCTTGTTACATCTCAATGGTTATCCCATCCCTTGTATCCTCCCATTCTTCCCTCCCTCCCATTTTCCCCTTATTCCCCTCCCGTATGACAGTTCCTGAGGGGGACTACCTCCCCCTGTATATGTTCATAGGGTATCAAGTCTCTTCTTGGTAACCTGCTGTCCTTCCTCTGAGTGCCACCAGGTCTCCCCATCCAGGGGACATGGTCAAAGGTGAGGCACCAGAGTTCATGTGAAAGTCGTATCCCACTCTCCACTCAACTGTGGAGAATGTTCTCTCCATTGGCTAGATCTGGGTAGGGGTTTAAGGTTTACCGCCTGTATTGTCCTTGGCTGGTGCCTTAGTTTGAGCGGGACCCCTGGGCCCAAATTTGCCTATCATAATGTTCTACTTGTAGGTTTCTAGGACCCTCTGGATCCTTCTACTTTGCCATTCTCCCATGATTCTCTCATCTAGAGTCCCACTAGAATGTCCTCCCTTCTGTCTCAGTTTCCTGGTAAGTGAAGGCTTTCGTGGGACATGCCCCTTGGGCTAATATGCAGATATAAATGAGTATATACCATTTGAGTCTTTCTGCTTCTGGGTTAACTCACTCATTATGATCATTTCTAGCTCAATCCATTTATCCACAAATTTCGGGAATTCCTTGTTTTTAATAGCCGAATAGTTTTCCATAGTGTAAATGTACCACAGTTTCTTTATCCATTCTTCTACTGATGGACACTTAGGCTGTTTCCATGTTCTGGCTATTATAAATAAGGCTGCTATGAACATGGTTGAGCAAATTTTCTTGTTGTGTGCTGGAGCATCTTCTGGGTATAGTCCAAGGAGTGGAATAGCTGGGTCTTGAGGAAGCCCTATTCCCATTTTTCTGAGATAGCACCAGATAGATTTCCAAAGTGGCTGTACTAATTTGCATTCCCACCAGCAATGAAGGAGTGTTCCTCTCTCCCCACATCCTCGCCAGCATGTGATGTTGCTTGAATTTTTGATCTTAGCCATTCTGATGGGTGTAAGATGGAATCTCAGAGTTGTTTTGATTTTCGTTTCCCTGATGATTAAGGAGGTTGAGCATTTCTTTACGTGTTTCTCAGCCATTTGATATTCCTTTGTTGCGAATTCTCTGTTTAGTTCCAAGCCCCATTTCTCAATTGGGTTATTTGGTTTGGTGGTGTTTATTTTCTTGAGTTCGTATATTTGTCACCTTGTACAAAACTCAAATCCAAGTGGATTAAGACCTCAACATAAAACCAGAGACACTAAGTCACTTAGAAGAAAAAGTGGGGAAGAGCCTGGAACATATTGGCACAGGAGACAACTTCCTGAACAGAGCACCAACGGCCCAGGCATTAATGTCAACAACTAATAAATGGGACCTCATGAGGCTGAGAAGCTTTTGTAAGGCAGGAGACACTGTCAGGAGAACAAAGCGACAGCCTACAGACTGGGAAAAGATCTTCACCAACCCTACATCTGACCAAGGTCTAATATCCAAAAATACAATTTTCAACGGAGGTATGGCCTGAGAAAACTTGAAGGTCAATATTATTTTTTTTTAGTCTTTCATTTTCAAAATGAAATGATCTCAGCACTATTGTGAGGGTGGGCATAAGAATTTCTCAATCTGTTCTTGGCTTGTCCAGAGTCCTTTGGTACCACATAGATTCTATTGGCATTAGGCCTAAGATAGAAACTTCTATAGTTGTTTTTTGTTTGTTTGTTTGTTTGTTTGTTTGTTTGTTTTGGTGGTCAGCCACAGGTCCCTACTCCTACACTTTTATAAGATACACTAAGTTTTCAAGTACAAAAATAATACCCTGATAAAAGAGAGGAGCCCACCCCCTCTCAAACTAAAAATATCTTTAGTTTTGACAGTCTATTCTCCCAACATGGAACTAGAGCTGCAGTCATTTAGAGGAGGGGAGGGTAAATGACATAGAAGCCTTCACTCATAACAGCAAAGGGATTAATAATATTAAAATGCTAGAAGGTAAGTCATCCTTACAACTGCCCTAATCTCATTCCAAGAGGATATTAGTCCTATCAGCTTCAAACTCCTCTTAAATGACCCCTTGAATTCAGTGTACCTGAGTAAAGTGAGCACAAAAATCAAAAGATAAAAGTGAGCTACTAAACACGTGTTTCTGAGGATAGAAACTGGGAATCACACTAAAAGAAAACCTCAATAAAATTTAAGTACTAAACGAGTATAGTTGCCTTACTATCCTAGTTGAATTGTTTGTACATACAAATTTAATTCTCTAAACATTTTATTTTTATGCTATGATCAAAAGCTTAAATTCACATTTGTTCTAACTATAGACTAATAGGCACCAAAAATATCCTTTTGTCCTATTATATCTGCCTATTCCCTTAACTGTTTTGAGCTGAATTCTCCAGAGCATTAAATCTATATTTTCTGGGATACATCAAATTTAAATATCAGTGAAACTGACATTTTTACCAATATATGTGGTATTTATATTTGACTTACAATGCTTTCACAAAGAAATTATGTAAGGATGGTGAGATGGCTAAAAGACTAAAGATACTTGATGTCAACCCTGGTGATCAAAGTTTGATCCCTAGGGTCTATATGGTAGGATAAGAGAAAGGAGTCTTCACACACACACACACACACACACACACACACACACACACACACACACACACACACACACTTTTAAGTTATAGTATTAATCTGCTTGCTCCAGGAATCATAAGACATTTTGTTTTAGAATCAGAGGAGTTCACTCTGACTATATAGACTGCCCTCATCCAGATGGAATTGGATTCAGAAGAATAACCAGCATTCCAATTATCTCAAGAGTAAAGAACAAAATGTCTCATGGGGGAATCTGTTCACTGTTAAGTGACTTGGGCACCTTTAAGGGCAGACTTCTGCACTGAGACACTTTCAAATTGTACTTTCTATTTTCACCGAAGCTCTAAAGTACCAGCTGATCATGCCCAGGAGCATTCGTGTCCATTAATTTAATCTTTTAAAGATAAGCTCCTTGACCCTAAACTGCGCATGCTCAAGATTATACTCCTTAACTGAATATATTCAGGAACAGGTCAGACCAGACGCTCCTATGTGAATTCATATAGACTTCCTTAATAAAAATCCCCATGCTTATTGTTTTTAAAGAGGGCATTGCTTTGGAAATGGCTCCCATGTTCTCCTCGACTGTTGAAAACAAGAAGGGAAACATTTCTTTAATAGTTTGTATTTATTTTGGCATTCCACTAAGATGTGAACACATTCAATTTGGTTACCTATACAGTGAGCTGTAAGCTACTTAGGACTACATAGTGAGAGTTTACATAAAAATATGTAAACTTGTAATTTTACCTTTCAACAATAATGAAGTTTAACTCATCTTTACCTATAATTTTTTTTCATGGGCACATATATATGTATATATTAGAGGATGTATATATATTAGAGTAGTTGAACAAGCCCCATGCTTCACTGTAAGAAAACAACTCAAAATACCAGAATCACAGTGATTCTTATCATTTCCTTATACTATTACAAAAAATGAGATATTAATTTCAGTTATGATTTTGGTTTTGTTTTATATTTTATATATAATTTGAGTATGTTTTGGTAGGAGTAGAGCTCAAGTGCATAAAGTTCCAATTCATAGCATAGATATTTCAATTAGAAAGAGGACTATTATTTATATACTACCCTTCTTTGTAGCACTGAGCACAGTCTAACTCTTAACCACTGTTTAAGTCAAATATTGAATGGTTTTATCCACTTATTTGCATTTTGATAGCTATGGCCATGTTAGTGCACTTGTGGAAAGTAAAAGTCGGTAGTCTCAGTTCATTTTGTTCTGAAAGTCATTAAAATTTCCATTGATCTGAAGTTGGATTTCATTTGGACTGAACCTAATTTTATCACAGTAAAAACCATTCCATGGTTGCTTTGCATGGCTAACAGTATATACATAATTTTAATTTGGCTTATCTGGTGAAAGCATGAAGTATGTGATGCTAGAGGAATAGCAAACTAGATGAAGTTTCCTAAACAGATTGTTCTATTAGGGAAGCTGCTCTCTGCACAGTCTGTGTGATCACAGTTAAAATGATATGCACTTCCTGCCTCTCCTATCTAACTCCCTACTTTTCCAAGCCTACCCTCACTCAAAGTGATTTGGCTCCTGCCTCTTCATATTTTTCAACATTTCAAAATATATTTTCTACTTTCAGTGCATTTTAGTGACTATCATATACTTAAGAACACTGATTGTTGGATGTAGACAAAGACTACATAGTAAGTAAACCAATGGCTTATATCCTTATAAAATAATATTAGAGTGGGTATCAAGTTATCTTTGTTGCTTAGTAATTAATACTTGGTGTGGCACATATTAATCAGTTAATATAGTTTTGATAGGTACATAAATGAATGAGTTATTCAATACAATCAAAATCACATCCTTGGTGGTTGTCATTCAGCTCTTTTCTAATCTCTGCCATTTCCTTCACTTCTAATACTGGAGTCTAACAAGTTTCTTTTCCTGTTTTTATCATATTTTATTCACATTACGTCCCAATTGTAATCCTCTCCCTCTTATATTCCTGTTCCTACCTTGTGTCCCTCTTCTACACTTTTCCCTTTCCCTAGACCTCTGACAGATGGGGTCCTCCTCTCCCACCATCTGACCACAGACTATCAGCTCTCATCTGTATAGTCTGCATTCCCTTTAATTAATGAAGTTACAGACAGAACAGTTTGGATCAACACATCTTAGGACAATATCTGAAAATAGAGCTCAAGCTACAAACCCTGCTGTTGCTAAGTGACCAAAAACATCTCTATGTATAGACCTCATGCTTAAATTCGAGTGAAAACACATACTGGTACTTTCTACGGCAAAAGCCTTTAGCAATTGCTGATCATTGGATGGAGAATTAGTCATTATTGCCTTATCAGACTGGGAACCAAATATTTGTGTCCTTTCTGTAACCCTCATAATACCTGCAGGAGAAATGAAGGGCAAAGAGATAGCTGTAGGTTTCTTCTTGGTTAAAAATGCTTTCTTTGTTAGTTTATCTTAGCCCAAATCAAAACTTTCTCTATTTAAAGAGAAACATAATACTGAGTTTTTGCACAGCTGAGGAAAGGCTTCTTACTGCACTGGCTGCCTCAGTAATCACTAGTTCCTGACAGTGAATGCCAGTGGAATAGTAAATACAAGGGCACAATGTAAGAAACAATGATGTAGCAAGCTAGTAAGATAACTTTAATTGCTTTGAGGTTTCACACTTATTGTCAAAAAAGTAGTTTCCCAGATGATTGAAGCAGATCCTTCCATTTGAATAACAATCCTCGGCTGGCCCTGGAAGCTATTCAAACCTTCCCTTTTATAAAGCTTTTTCATTTTAATTTCTTGTTTTATTCATTTTTACAGCTGCCCAGGTGGCAAGAAGGGGCAGCATAAGCCGTCAGAGAACACATTCCTCTTTCTGAAGGGACAGTTACTCGATCGTCACAGACAGGTTTTTGGAATACTTCTTTTTGTTTCAAGTTTTATTTTTAAATCCCTGAAAGAGTTTTAGGAGTGGAATAAAATTCACAAGACTTCTTTTAAAAAATAAAATAAAATAAAAAGAGTGTCATTAGATAGAATGTTAGAATGTAGGGCAGTCAATGCACGTGCATAGCATGTATAATACTCTGGGTTGCAACTCCTAACACTGAAGGAAAAATAGACTGTTGGAATGTTTTAATGTGCTGAAAGTTCTAAGTACAGGTAAAAGTGCTCTGAAGAAGACATGGGGTAGCCAGGAATAGAGATACCAGTATTTAGAGATAGAAGAAAAGGATTTGCAGGAGTTATACCTGACAAGAATTACACTCAACAAAAAAGCCCTATCTCAGTTTCTGATCCTTTCTTACAAAGACACACTATGACCAAGGGAACACTGATGAGAGAGAGCATTAATTGGGGGGCTGGCTTATAGTTTTAAAGGATTAGCCCATGATCATCATAGTGAAAAGCAAATAGACGTATTGATGGGGCAGGAGTGGAGAGTTTTACATACTGATCAAACTGCAACAAAGAGAGAGAGAGAAAGAGAAATTTGTGTGTGTGTGTGTGTGTGTGTGTGTGTGTATGTGTGTGTGTGTGTGTGTGTGTGTGAGAGAGAGAGAGAGAGAGAGAGAGAGAGAGAGAGAGAGAGAGAGACAGAGAGAGACAGAGAGAGACAGAGAGAGACAGAGACACAGAGACAGAGACACAGAGACACAGAGAAAGAGAGAGAGACAGAAAGAGAGAGAGAGAGAGAGAGAGAGAGAGAGAGAGAGAGAGAGAGAGAGAGAGAGAGAGAGAGAGAGAGAGAGGAGACTGGGCCTGGGGGGGGGCATGGGACTTTAAATCTTCAAATCTCACCTCCAGTGACATACCTCCTCCAACAAATCTCCAAATCCTCTGAATCCTTGCCAAAGTGTTCTACCAACTGAAGACCAAGCATTCAAACATGGGGGTAGTGAATTAAACATGTTGTTGCTTTGATCCTAAGTGTGGGAGGTAAATCTCCCTTTAGTTTGCCCACAACTGATAAACAGCCTCCTGAGACGGCAAGCAATAGTGGATGTAAACATGGTTTTGTTTTGATCCCAAGTGTGGGATGGGAAACAGACTTGTGAGAGAACAGGTGATGTTTGTCCCCTGAAGGAGGAATTGCCCCAGACATATATGCCCTGAAACAAGGATTGAGGCTTTTGGTCTTGGCCTCATTTCCTATTATTTGGAAATAATATTCCTATTATATAGCTCCACTTCAAGACACTCCTAGAGAGAAGGGCTTCAGAGAATGCTTCGAGGTTCGGGTTCCAGCTATTGCTCCAGGTTCTGGTTGCTGCAGTTGCAGTAATCATTCTGTATTGCTGGCTTGCTGTTTAACAGGTCTTATGAAATTGAGACTATGAAGAGTGCAATTGCTCCAAGGAACTGAGTCTAAGTAGGTCTACTTCTCCTGTTCCCATAACCTCTTTTCTCTCCTATCTAGCATAGATGGGAAGTATCAGCATTAAAGAACCCCAAATAAAGATGGTTAGAAAAAAGTTAGAAACCTACATATAGGATAGGAGACTCTTTACACCATTCTTATTCAAACCATCAGGAGCTCCAGTACATAATCACTGTAACCTTTGGCCAAATCAAGAATATGTAATAGTACAGGTTTCCCACAATAATGTATCCTTTAATATATGGCTGACAACTGGAAGAAATCAAAGAGAAATGGAAGTATCACATCAGTAGGATTTATTAGGTGCCATGGATTGTGATATATACTTTACATATATTTGTGAGTCTCCATATCTGAATGCCACATAGGCAAGAAGACAGAACCAAAGTATAAAATATCTTATGAAAGCTTACACAGATAATACATATATTTTTCAGGATTCAATATCTCTAATAAATAAATTGAGAGGTCTATATCATAGGCCAACAAGAAATTTTAAGACTCCAGTAAAGTGGACACACATATTGTCCAATGGTAAGCCTATTGCTGAATGTATTGTTATATTTCTAAATATAAGATTACTGAGTAGCATATGTTTAGAGTAAAATTTTAGACATCTATGAAATAGAGATTGGTTGCTGTTGCTGATAGCTTTGATTTGACTCTGATGATTTGTCCTTTAGTTTCTAGTAGACAAGTAGAAAGAAATAAAAAGACTACCAAATGAAAAAGGACTTAATAGTTCTACTAAGAACCAATGTTTCTTTTTTACAGGAAAACTTGATTTTACATTAGATGTGTGTGACACTGTGAAATCTATCCATGAAATCAGCTGTTAGGAGGCCAGTGAAGGACAGATATGGGAACTAAGGCTTGGAGAAATGATTTGCCTGAGATTCTGCCTTTAGATTACAGGCATTACTGAGGTTAAAGCACTTAGACACACGAAGCATAAAAAAGTACCCACAAGACTTTCAGAAATCTTACTTAAAGGTTATAGCAAAGGTATGAAATAAAACTGACTTAGATAATAAATGAAAATATTTTATTCTCCATTTATCTAGTTAGATAAATATACTTGAGGTCTTGATTTTTGCAAAACATGTATTTATATATAATATAATTATAATATATTTATATTTAATGAAGAGGAATTAAGCCATTTTGGGGAAACATTTGCTTTTTTATCTCTAATTTCTCTCCAATTTCCAGTTTCAAAAATTATGATAAATAGAAGAAGCTATTGTGCGAAAAAGCTATTTTAAACCTATATTAAGAAGCTATTAGGTGAACATTTTTATTTTTACCAACTAAAATGTTACTTGTCTACTCTCTATCTTCTGCAGTGACATTTATCACACTTGAGTTTAAAGGCACTGAGATTATCAACCTCCAAAATGCTATAATAGTGATGGCATTAGCAACATTTTACAGAGTGGAAAGATGGCATAGCAGATCTTATGTAATTTGTAGGCAATACTCTACTAGAAATGTTTTTAATTTATTTTTATTATGATTTTCTATAGGTAAACACACATCTAGGTATTCAGAAAGGAACAGAAAGTATGTTTTAGCTAAGAAGAAGATAACCATACTTATCTTTTAAATACACATAGGTTAATTTCCTAGTAGTTTTCATTTATTAATATTATTTAGGAGAATTATTGGTAAATAATGATTGAAAAATAACAGTAATGCAGTGACAGTGATGGGATAGAAGTTGATTATTTTATAAACAAGAATCTCATGTCCACAAGTCTGCATAGCAAATGTTAATAGGGATTTCTCGATATGAGTTTACTATAGAGAAAAATAAAGTTTATCAAATAGATCATGACCTTGGGAAAGAAATGTAAATGAAAAGTGAACTTGTGAATTTTCTGGCATCTGTTTGTTCCAGAGAGTCCTATTAATCTCAGCTAAGACTCCTGGCTCTTTGAACACACCTCATAGACAACAGCTTCTGAGTCAATATTGAACACAGAAAAAGTGTTTACCAAGTTCATTCATTCACTCCTTGTTTCAAAATATTCATTGAATACTCAATGTGTGCAAGAGTATAACCAGCTGAGACATTCCAAAGGAGAAACAGGACTAATTTTTTTTAATTTTTTTATTAATTTATTCTTGTTACATCTCAATGGTTATCCCATCCCTTGTATCCTCCCATTCTTCCCTCCCTCTCATTTTCCCCTTATTCCCGTCCCCTATGACTGTTCCTGAGGGGGATTTCCTCTCCCTGTAAATACTCATAGGGTATCAAGTCTCTTCTCGGTAACCTGCTGCAGGACTAATTTTTATAGCTTATATTTAAAAAATGCTCACTGGCTGATGGAAGCACAATTTTAAACATTATCACTAGTTCTATACCCATATTTCCATTACTCAATAAAAAAGTACTATTGAAAAAATTCCCAGCACCTACTCTTAGACCAAATATGATCATAAATTTTGTTTTTATAGAAAGAATGTATTTTGCCATCTTATGTTTTTCTGAGCATTATAGCTCCTTTTTGCCTCCTTTGAAACACCCAGTGTTTATGATTTTTGACCTGGTTGCCTTCACCTATTATTATATGAACATATATAAATATACGTTGTTACTAATTGGTATGATCCAATGATTTAAATGATAATACTATTCTTAGATTAAGTTTTCCTAATATAAAATGACTTATATCTGGTTTAAGTTCTTTTCTCAAAAGATTTATTTTGCCTACCAGAAATTTCCAAAAAATAATATGCCATTTTTTTTTGTGACTGGTGTTTCACTGGTGGTCTCACACCTGTTACTATTGGTGTGAGCTAACACATCACAGGAATAGTTTAAGGTGGCTTTATTTTGACTCATACATTCGGAAGACAACTCTAATCATATGATATAAGGCATTTTTAATCAGCTGAATTTCTTGACAGATCACGAAAGAGAAGCAGACTACAGTTTTCAGAATCCTCCCCTAAAGCCCTACTTCCAGAAGACAGACTTTCAATCTCAGAGGTCCAACAACTTCATATAGCAGCATTACCAGTTGGGACTAAGTATTCAAATCATGATGTTATTGGGGGTATTCAATTTCAATTAAAATACATCTCAAAGTAGTGATTTTGTTGTTCATTCCTTACGTTATATGTTTTGTCATTCATACTTAAAAAAGACTTTATAAAAATATCTAATAATAGCTCACAGGCCACAACCTTTTTTATTGTTTTTTTTAAATTAGTTTTTGCTTATGTTCTTCAGATCAGACAATTTTAATTCACAAACTTCATTTTGAGCAACATGACTATTAGGATGATTTCATTAATTAAATCATTTAAATTAGAAAGCTGCCATATGAGATTACTGTGTTAGTTTCATGTTGGTACAGAAGATTGCATGCTGTTGAAGGCTGTAGTTTAAACATCATGACTAACATTTACTTAAAGTAGGAATTTCTCAGTTGAAGAGAGAGTGTTTTGTTTTCAAGTATCAATAGTAATATGTACAAAAGCCTGAATTTTTAAAATCGCAAAGCAGTTTAAAATACCACTCTATAATAGTCTATTTTGAAGTGCTGATGACTTCAAACGACATACATAAGGAAGTGTATATGCATGGATATGCTTCTAGTGAAATTCTCTTAGTCTTCTAAAGCTCCCCAAAAGAATAAAATCACCATGACTCCCATCCAAGAAAACAATAATGACCAGGGGTTAATTACACCATAGGAAAACACAGAAGATTGACATCATGATAGACACTCTTTCTCATAGGCTGTTCTCTGTTGTTTGGTGGACCCATTCTGCTTTTGCCAAAATTCTGCACTTTCCTCTATTAAAAAGAAATTCTTGATTTCTGTAGAGGTTGTGCTATTTCTTTTTTCTTTATGCAATATTCCCTAGTGTTAGTTTTACATTTGAACATTCTCCTTAAATTAAAGTTTCTACTGTAGTTTGTTATTTCATGAATTAAATATCCTTTAATTATTTTTGTTTTATGAGATGGGATTCTTCTGTGTCCTCCTGGAACTCTCTGTAGACAAAGAGGCCCACCTCCTCTGCCTCTGCCTTCTGTGTGCTGGGAATATACATATACATATACATATATATATATATATATATATATACATATATATATATTTAGTTAGTTAGTTAGTGTGTGTGTATGAAGAATAATCTTAAATTAGAATTCTATATTCTAAAATTAAACTTATTTTGCATCTATATACAAAACTCCAAACCAGTGAATTAAAATAACCTTGTGAGTAACAATTAAGGCATTAAGTTGAGGAGTAGATTCACTAATCTATTTTTTGTCCTATCATCCCTATGTATTTCTATATTCCTTTTTCTTTCTTTTTAGCCCCTAACTCCAAATCTATGAGTGAAAAGTAAAGTAATGGAGAGACATTCCTGAGTCCGGCCTTGTTTTCTCTCTAAATAAGACCAATAAAAACTAATAGCCTACTCCCAATGAATATAAACATTTATTACCCAAGAAAGCAACCAAAAACCTACCTAACACCCCTTAAGGGAAATGGCATGTTTTTATCTAAAAGTTTCTTCCCATTATATTTCTACTCTAATATGGGGTATTGTACCCATACAATTCAATTATAATACAAGGTTTACTTGCAATACTTTGAAGTGCTATTGCAGGTAATTTAGGATAAATAAGTTATACAAGTTAATTGTTAGTTGATCAAATCATGGTCATATCAATTACTAGTCTATTTTTATTACAAAAATATGCTTCCTAGGTGTAAAACTGATAGATGTGATTCAGTAGAAAAATAAGATAAAATAGTTAAACAAGGTCTTCAAATATCTCAGAGACCATAGTTTGAGCTGGACCCCTGGGCCCAAATCTGCCTATCATAATGTTCTATTTGTAGGTTTCTAGGACCCTCTGGATCCTTCTACTTTGCTATGCTCCCATGCTTCTCTCATCTAGAGTCCCAATAGGATGTCCTCCCCCTCTGTCCCAAACTATGGCACCAGCCAAGGACAATACAGGCCGTAAACTTCGAACCCCTACCCAAATGTAGCCAATGGACAGGACATTCTTCACAGTTGAGTGGAGAGTGGGGTCTGACTTTCACACGAACTCTGGTGCCCCATATTTGACCATGTCCCCTGGATGGGGAGACCTGGTGGCACTCAGAGGAATGATAGTAGGTTACCAAGAAGAGACTTGATACTCTATGAGCATATAAAGGGGGAAGAAGTCCTCCTCAGTCACAGTCATAGGGGAGGGGAGTAAGGGGAAAATGGGAGGGAGGGAGGAATGGGAGGATACAAGGGATGGGATAACCATTGACATGTAACAAGAATAAATTAATAAAAAAATATCTCAGAGACATACAGAATATGACATGTAAAGATGCTTTTATTCTTTCAGAGATACATTTACAATGAGATAGGTTAACTCCTGGCAAAATTCACCCTACCTCAAAGAGGATGATGAGCATCAAAAAATCTCCTTATGGAGATGGCTTCAAACGTGGCAAACAAGCCACTGGGAAAAATATTCTCATTTCTACCACAGACAGATTTCTGCCTGAAAAAGGGCAAGCTTGGATGCAGGCAGAGTCTATGACCAAACTCTTCCAAGACAGGGTAAGCAAGTCCTCAATAGTTCCTGCCTCACAAATATATTTGTCAGATATATTGAGCCAGAAGGCTGAAGATGATGGTCCAATGTTATAGAAAATTGTGGGTGACTGTTCAGAGAGCAAACTGTCTCTGTCATCTTCTCATTTAGGAAGCTGCTCACCTGTACCCCTGTATACTCAGGTAATTAATTTTATTCCTTCTCAAGTCTCTAATGGACTTGAAGACCAGATAGTTTAGTTTTACAATGAAGCTTAGTTGTTTAGGGTTTAAGATGTTTTTTAGGTCAAGATAGGTATTTTAAGTTGATATTGATGAGATATGATAGTTATTGATTTACATTCAAAATTTTAGACTCACTCAGGTAGGAAGGATGTTTTCTTCAAGGCTGTCAAATACAAACAGCTAAAACTCTATGAATGTAACAGATATATAATTACTGATTGTTTTGGAGTTCTTCTTGCTGTAGGTAGTTTATTTAATATATGTGTAATAATATAAATGTATGTATAAAATTTAACACACTTGTAAAAACAAAACAACATAAAAACAAGTAGTTTAATAATATCAGCCTTTAAAAATGAAGACTCGAAGTCATTTCCTTTGTTTTATAAAGCTTCTTGTGGTAGGTGATGATATATAAATTGCAATTCAAACCCAAATATTTGAGAACTGCTCATTCAATGGGTATCTTCAATGTATATATGAACTTATATGATAATAAACTGTTCTCTCCCTGAGAGAACATTGCCAGAATCTGTTATTATCATATAGTACAATAACTAAAGAAATTTGAAAGGAAAGGGAGGGTATCCCATTCTTTAAAAGTAAAACTTAAAATAAGTCTGTATTAATCCGAAAACTTTGTTTTTGTTGTTAAACTGAAGGACACATAGGCCACTAGTATAAAACAGAAAGTACAGGCATAAACACACACGTATTTATTTTTATATATCTAATGTAAAACAAGCACCAACTTTTAATAATCAAAACGCTAATAACCAGGTTGAAATGGATGAACAATGTGATTATGCTAGATATGAGATATAATTTAGTAAGCTTATTATTAAATATGCATTCATTAGTTACCAGAAATATTCAAGTTGATAACCACAATAGAACACCAAGCATTCCAGAAGTAACACTAGAATAAACTAATTAAAATTATAAATTTAAAAACATAAACCATAAAAAGTATTGTTATGGATGAAAAACAACTGAAAAAATATACTTTTGGTGGAAATATAAAACATTGCAGATTCTGTTAGTTACTTTTATATCAATCATTCTTCTTTAAGATGTTTGCCCTACATGTAGATACAATTTTAAATATAAATTTTTTCATATTTAGAATGTATTTAATTAAAAACAACCCAAAATTTCCCAAAATATAATGAGCACCCACATGATTAATTAGTACTTGGTAAATAAATGAGAGTGAATTATTGATGCAACCGTAAGTCTTGTGTATAATTTAAAAATAACTGTTGTTTTTTAAAAAGCTAAAACATTTTGAAGGTATTAATTATAAATCTCTTTATATAAATTTCTTAGCAGGTTAATTTGCATGAAATACATTATTATTTGCCTAAAGACTGGTATCAATTGAAGTGGTCAGGAACACATGTATATCAAAAGTCTGAGGAAATTTTAGGAACATTGATGATCATTTCTATCTTGCTAATGATGATAATTTCACAGGAACATATCAAAGCCAAAACTTATCCACTTATATTCTTTCAATATATGCAATTTACTGACGCTGATCATATTTTAATCAAATTGTATAAGAATGTATCTATGTAAACACTGGAAAATACTGGCAGCTACAAAAGAGTAATCGTATGCATCTCTACAGTGCAAACAATGGTTTCCTGTCAAGCTATTATGACTCAAAGATGACTTTGTTTCTTTTACTGCATCTTCCCATTCCAATTTTGTATCACATAGTTTTACAATATGATTTTAAAACGAAGGCTGGTGAGATAGTTCAGTTATTACAGGCTAGGCCTAAAACTCAAACATAAAAATGATAGAAATCTTACAAAGCAGTAATCTCATTTTGTGGCACAGATGCTTATCTAATTTAGTTGTAATGTTAGTATGAGAATTTCTTAAGGGAATTGCATGCACTTAATCAGATGGTAAACTGGAATGATTGAAAAAACAGGATATGTATGACACATTAAATAATGTCAAATAATTTAGTTTGGAGAAGTTTAAAAGCATTTTCTTTATTCATAAAGAATAATACTATTCTCCCTAGGTTAGTATAATATTTGTTTTGAATGGCTGATTTAGGGCTTCCCTTTCTTGACGAGTAGAAGGAAGATAGCAGAAAGAGTAAGGGGGGCAAAGCATTTGGCATGGAAAGGTTCATTGATCTGGACTCATTTCGAGAGTGAGTAGCATAGACTTCACTGTTATTGTTTTGTGAGTTTCATTCCTTGACTTATTTTCAACATTTTTAAGAGTTTACTCACTGGAAACAAGTAGCTATGTTCTTATACATATATTCTAGACATTTTCTAGAATAAATTGAATTTACCATTTTCAGTTTAAACCCATGAGGCACCTAGTTAAAAAAAGAAGCAATTGCACATGAAGAAATATTAAAATGGTGTTACTGGTTATAACTGCTTCTACTGTCTGGTAATAACTTTAGGAATATATTCTTCAACTCTGCCATTTATGACTAAAATCTTGGATGCGTTCTTACATTTCTCTGTATTTTGCTTTCTTCAATTACAATATGTGACTGAGATGATTTCATTTAATCCAGGGATGTTTTGAAAATTAAATGACCTTCCATTTGAAAGCACTTCCAATTAAATATAGAGTAAATAACTTCATTTCTCTTTTCATTTCATTTTAATGTATTTTTTCTCCTATCATCTTTGTCCAATACTGATTCCAATGCTACATATAACATTCAGTACAGTATGCCAAGTATGGCCAGACCTCTCCCATCAAACCCATCTTGTTCCATAACAATGGACTACATCTCATATCTTATTCCCATATATCAATGGTGAATTCTGAAAGTCACATAAAATTACAATTTCACAGCAAAATGTTAAAGAATGATGATTACTTGATGTACAAATAACTTGGCTATGATTTATACTTTAGCCTTTATACATTTCAGCAACAGACAGGTAACAACAGTATCTTTTTAAGAATCATAGCTGCAAATTGGCTGGATGCAAAATTAACTCAAAAAAGTCAGTAGCTTTCCTATATACAAATGACAAACAAGCAGAGGAAGAAATTAGGAAAACTACACCCTTCACTATAGCCACAAGCAATATAAAATAAGTAGGAGTAACTCTAACAAAGCAAGTGCAGGACTTGTTTGAAAAACACTTTAAATCTCTGAAGGAAGAGATTGAAGATGACATTAGAAGATAGAAGGATCTCCCTTGCTCATGGATTGGGAGAATTAACATAGTAAAATTGGTAATATTACCAAAAGCATTTACATATTCAACGCAATCCCTATCAAAATACTTACAAAATATTTTAAAGAAATTTTAAAAATCAATTCTCAACTTCATATGGAGAAACAAAAATCCCAGAATAGCAGAAACAATCCTATACAGTAAAAGATCCTCCAGAGGAATCTCCATACCCGATCACCAGCTGTACTATAGAGCAACAGTAATTAAACCAGCATGCTACTGGCACAGCAATAGGCTGGTTGATCAATGGAATCAAATCGAAGACCCAGAAATGAATCCACACATATATGGTCAATTAATTCTTGACAAAGAAGCCAAATCTATTCAACGGAAAAAGGATAGCTTATTCAACAAATGGTGCTAGTCTAACTGGATGTCTACATGCAGAAAAAATGCAATTGGAACCATATTTGTCACCTTGCACAAAACTCAAGTCCAAGTGGATTAAAGACCTCAGGATAAAACCAGAGACATTAAATCGGTTAAAAGGAAAAGCGGGGAAGAGCCTGGAACACATTGGCACAGGAGACAACTTCCTGAACAGAACACCAACAGCCCAGGCCTTAAGGTCAACAATTAATAATAAGACCTCATGAGGCTGAGAAGCTTCTGTAAGGCAGGAGACACTGTCAACAGAACAAAGTGACAGCCCACAGACAGGACTAAGATCTTCACCAACCCTACATCTGACAAAGGTCTAACATCCAAAATGTATAAAGAACTCAAGAAATTAAACACCACCAAACCAAATAACTTAATTGAGAAATGGGGCTCAGAACTAAACAGAGAATTCTCAATAAAGGAATATTGAATGGCTGAGAAACACTTAAAGAAATGTTCAACCTCCTGAATCATCAGAGAAATGCAAATCAAAATGACTCTGAGATTCCATTTTACACCCATCAGAACAGCTAAGATAAAAAAATTCAATCAACACCACATGCTGATGAGGGTGCAGAAAAAGAGGAACACTTCTTCATTGCTGGTGGGAATGCAAACTAGTAAAACTAATTTGGAAATCTATCTGGTGCCATCTCAGAAAACTGGGAATAGAGCTTCTTCAAGACCCAGCTATTCCACTCCTTGGAATATACCCAGAAAATGCACCAGCACAGAACAAGGACATATGCTCAACCACGTTTATAGTGGCCTTATTCATAATAGCCAGAACATGGAAACAGCCTAAGTATCCCTCAGTAGAAGAATGGATAAAGAAATTCTGGTACATTTACACTACGATATACTACTCAGCTATTAAAAGCAAGGAATTGCAAAATTTTGTGGAAAAATGAACTTAAACAGAAATGATCACAATAAGTGAGTTAACCCAGAAGCAGAAGGACTCAAATGGTGTATACTCACTTATAACTAGACACTAGCCCAAGGGGCATGTCCCATGAAAGCCTTCACATACCAGAAAGTGGGATAGATGTGAGGACATCCTATTGGGACTCTAGGTGAGAGAAGTATGGGAGAATGGGGAAATAGAAGGATCCAGAGGATCCTAGAAACCTACAAGAATAACATTATGATGGGCAGATCGGGGCCCAGGAGTTCTGCTCAAACTATGGCACCAGCCAAGGACAATACATGCAGTAAACATCAAACCCCTACCCAGATCTAGCCAATGGACAGGACATTCTCCACAGATGAGTTAAGAGTGGGAATTGCCTTTCACATGAACTCTGGTGCCCCATATTTAACCACATCCCCTTGATGGGGATGCCTGGTGGCACTCAGGGGAAGGATAGCATGCTACCAAGAATAAACTTTATACCCTGTGATTATATACAGGGGGAGGAGGTCCCCTTGGTTCTGTAAGGGAAGGGGAATAGGATGAAAGTGGGAGGGAGGGAGAAATGGGAGGATACAAGGGATGGGATAACAATTGAGATGTAATATGAATGAATTAATTAAAAAATCTATTAGAAGAAAACAAAAACAAAAGAATCATAGCTGCTTCTTCATTGATAACATTTTAACAAACATTTTTAAACTAATTTTAGTTGCGTATAATTTACATATAATAAGTATGTATCTCAGTGAGTGAGATGTCGGCACCTATCACACAATATGTCTGATTAGCAGGGAATCCAGAACTGCACAGCAACCTAAAGACCAAACAGAGCTACAAGACACCAGTGCTGCTGATTCCCAAGTGAGATGGATCCACATTGTGTGGGGCTTGGGTGTGTCTAACCCCTGGTCATCCAGTTAACCCACAGAAAAATCCTTGGGGACAGCCCACAATAGCTGCCATATTGGGTAGGACTGTTTATTGCTTGCCAGATCAGGGAAAGGGAGAGGACAGGCAGAGCTGAGTACCTGCACTGGACACAATCCACGTTAGCTGCCTCCTGAGAAAGAGTGTACCTTTGACCTCTGATCCCTATCAGCTCCCCAGCTGCTTGCTGGCCTAGCCTATCTAGGTCACAGAGCAGATAAGCAGAGCTCTCTCATCTCAAGAGGGCCTATGGAACTTTTGAACATCTTGAAGTTCCTATTTCTCACAGCTGCCATCCCCTCCCCCAGCTGCTTACCAGCTGTGAGCATAGCTTGTGGCCAGTAGAGCTGAATACAGGCATAGGCCACAATCCACATTAGCTACCATCATACAAGCAACTTTGGGCTTTGGTCTGCCTCCACCTACCCACCTGAAGCATACTGCTCAAACACAGCTAAGACACAAAGCAAACAGGCTGAACAGAGACCTGCGGAGGACCACAATTCACATTGGCTGCTATCCTGTGAGCAACTTCAGTCCTGAGTCCATCCCTGCCCACCCTCCTGAAGCATACTGCTTTGAAACAGGTAAGACACAAAGCAAACAGGCTAAGCAGAGACCTCCTTGGGCCATGATCCTCATTAGCTGCTATCCAGCTAGGTTCTTCTGGCTCTAATCTCACCCCCCACACCTACAGCCTATTAGCCTGATCCACCTAGGTCTAATCTCTCTTTGCTGGCCAGCAGCTTACTAGCCTAGCACCACTAGGGCATAGAGAAGATAAGCAGAGCCATGATATAGCAAGAAGACCTGTAGAACATACTAGCAGCTTTGGGCACTGGTCCCCCTCAGGCACTCAGCTGCATACCAGCCTGGCCCATCTGAGATACAGAACAGATAGACATAGCTGAGTTTGGTGCAGACCAAGATTCACATTTGCTGCCATTTGAAAAAGGTCTGTGGGGAACCTGAGCAGCTTCAAGCTTGTGTGTCTTACAGCACCCCAGTTGCTTACTGACCTAGCCTATCTGGTATACAGCAGATAGACAGAGCCCTGTTATCTCAAAAAGGACCGTAGGGCATCTGAGCAACTTTGGGCTTTGAAATCTATGAGTTCACTCCTCTCCTGCATGACCCAACTAGTATACAGCTAGGGAACCCAGCTGAGCTGAGCTGGGTACAGGCTCTAACACCCGCTGCCCAACACCCTGAGGAGGCCTCTGGTGAGCCCTAGCAAACAACCTTTGGCTTTGGCTTGTAGTTCTCTTTACTTGCTCCCAACTTGCCTGTCCAATGTGGGACACAGACCCCGACCTCATTGGAGGAACCTCTAGGCCTTGTGACACTCATAATTTTACGACTGTATAATGCCTGTGAGAAAGTATATGCTTTCAGAACAAAAGAACAGGACATTGTCATTGGATCAGAACTGACAGGATGCATTCCTCTCAGCTGTACACTAACATTCTGTATCCTTCACGTTCCAGCACCAAGTGCTTCAATTGCTGTTCTTCATCAGAACAAGACAGCTCCCAGGACACTTTCAAAGAAAGCTTCCAATTCCAATTGGTCCAGCATTTCAGACTGTCCCACACAGAACTCTAATTAAGCCTGGAATTCTCAACATATAGAAACTGGACCACAAATGCTGAACCACCATTTCCCCAATTTTATTTAGGCCCATACAAAGGTACTATTTGTCCCAAATCAGCCAGAAGAAACCTTAAGAGAATATTGCCCAATTTCTTTTAAGGGGGGTCAGGTAAGTTTTGGTTGCTTTCTTGTGCTATAGATAATTATCAATGGGAGTTAATTACAAGTTGTTATTGATCTTATTTATAGAGAAAACAAGGTTAGACTCAGAGATGTCTCTCTTTTCCTTTACCTTACATTCTTAGGTTTGGAGATAGGGGTTTAAAAGAAAGAAGGGGGAATATAGAAATATATGGGGAAATAGAACAAAAAGTAGATTAGTGAATCTACTCCTCAACTTAAAGCTTCAATTGTCACTCACACAGTTATTTTTAATTCAATGGTATAGAATTTTGTATATGGATACAAAATAAGTTTTATTCTAGATACAGTGGTATAGAATTCAAATGTAAGAATTAGATTATATATATTACATTCTCACACACATTTTATATACATATATATAAATTTATATATATATATATTTCTACTCTAACATGAGGTATTGTACCCATATAACTCAATTATAATACAAGATTTACTTCCAATACTTTGAAAGTGCTATAGCAGGCTGTTTAGGATAAATAAGTTATACAAGTTGATCAAATCATGGTCATAAATGGATTGATCTAGAAATTATCATAATGAGTGAGTTCACCCAGAAGCAAAAAGAGACAAACGATATATACTCACTTATATCAAAACACTAGCCCAAGGGATACGTACCATGAAACTCTTTACTTACCAGGAAAGTGGATCAGAGGAGAGGACATCCTATTGAGGCTTTAGGCGAGAGTAGCATGGAAGAATGGGGAAATAACAGGACCCACAGGGTCCTGGAAACCTACAAGAAGAACTTTATGACAGGCAGATCTGGGTCCTGGGGTCCTCCTCAAACTAAGGCATCAGCCAAGGAGAATATAGGCAGTAAACTTCGAACCCCTACCAAGACCTAGCTGACGAACAGGATATTCTCCACTGTTGAATGGAGAGTGGGATCTGACTCTCACACGAACTCTGGTGCCCCTTTCTGACCACCTCCCCTGGATGGGGAGGCCTGGCGGCATTCAGAGGAAGGATAGCAAATTACCAAGAAGAGACTCGATATTCTAAGAGCATATATAGGGGGAGGAGGTCTCCCTCAATCACAGACATAGGGGAGTGAAGAAGGGGGGAAGTGGGAGGGAGGGAGGAATGGGAGGAAACAGGCTAACAATCGAGATGTAATATGAATAAATTAATAAAAATCATGGTCATGTCAATTACTAGTCTACTTTTATCACAAGAGTATATATATATCTTAGGTGTGGCAGATAGATATGATTCTACAGAAAGATAAAGTAGGATAGTTAGATAAAGTCTTCAAAAACCTCAGAGACAGATAGAATATGGCATTTAAATTTTTTTATTATTTAAAGATTCACTGACAATGAGACAGGTTAACTCTTGGCAACACCCAGCCTACCTCAAGAGTATGATGAGAATCAAAGAATCTCCTTATGAAGATGGCTTCAAACATGGCAAACAAGCCACTGGTGAAAATGTCCTTGTTTCTACCACAGAGAGAATTCTGCCTAAGAAAAGGGCAAGCTTGGATACAGGCAGGTTCAATAGCCAAACTCTGCCAAGACAAGGTAGGCAAGTCCTCAATAGTTTCTGCTTCACAAATGTGTCTGTCAGATATGTTGAGCCAGAAGGCTGAAGAAGATGGTCCAACATTATAGAGAGTTTTGGGTGACTATTCAGGTAGCAAACTGTCTCTGTCATCTTCTCATTGGGAAAGCTACTAACCTACACTCCTGGCATACTGAAGTAATCAATTTTATTCCTTCTCAAGTCTCTGATGGAGTTTAAGACCAGGTTGTTTAGTTTTACAGTGAATCTTAGCTGTTTAGGGGTTAAGATGTTTTTAAGTCTAGATAGATGTTTTAAGTTGATAATGATGAGATATGATAGATATTGATTTACATTCAGAATTTTAGACTCACCGAGATAGGAAGGATGCTTTCTTCAAGGCTGTCAAATACAAAGAGCCAAAACACTAAGAGTATAACATTTATATGATTCCTGATTGTGTCATGCTTCTTCTTCCTATAGGTATTCTATTGTATATATGTGTATAATATAAATTTATATGTTGAAAATAAAACATGTTTAATTAATAAAAACAAAATAAAAGACAAAAAATCATATTTAAATCAACAAGCATACAGTAATTCAAAGTTAAAATTCAAATGACCAAAAATGTCCAGAAGCTAGCAAAAATTAAATAATCTTTTAAAATTATTCAAATAACTGTAGTTCATTGGAATAAAAATTATCCCACTCTCAAGAAAAAAATAACTCAGTGAGTAATAAGTGTGCAATAATTTAGTTATTACTATAAACAATGTATAAAATATTTTATCACACATAGTGTTTCCTAAGTCCTCTTTACAATAAAAGCTTTTACTCTCATATCTGCATGCTAAATGTCAATGACCTCCTTTCTGTAATCATATAATCGGTATTATATGATACTCAGTCTTCACAAGCAATTAGGGTAATTTAGCCAAATGCATCTAAGATTTTTGTTGGATATATTAATAGTCTGTTTTTTTAATTATCAGGTAATAGCATAGTGAACATGTCTATTGTAATTTTTTAAATTTTTCCTTTTTTCTTTTTTCGTTGGATGTGAGGTTTGTTTTGTTTTGTTTTTTGAGATATTGAAAGAAACTCAGGGATCTTAGTGGGGAGGAAAAATAGACGAGGTCTAAGATATACATGGGGGTTATAGAGAAGTAATTCTTTTCAAGTCATGTCTCGTTGATCATTACCACCAAACTCGACCTAACAGGTGAATCTTTGGAAGTCATTATTACTGTTATCACTTGAGAGGAAAGTGAAATCCCCATGTTCAGATGAAGCCTCAGTTCACATCATGAGGTAATCATTTGCATTTGAAAGTAGAATTCTCATCATGGGGTCATTTGTTCTTTGAGGATCACTGTTGATAGGGGTTAATTTTAGTCCCTTGTCATAAAGCTGTTCACTGTTGATAGGGGTTAATTTTAGTCCCTTGTCATAAAGCTGTTTATTGACCAGTCTTATAGGTCTTGGAATCCAAGTTATTTATAAAAGAGGATGGATAAAAATGAATGAGTAAATGAATAAGTGCATAGGCTTTGTGGCCTGTCTGTGAAAACTCCTGCATAATGTGTCTGAACAGAACTGGAGTTTGGGAAGTTAGAGGAACTTTTACCAGGGAAGCTTTACTGGGGAAGATATGTTAACTGGGTTTACCATGGAGGTTTTCTAGCTCACTGTTTCTTCCTTTTAACTATTTGTTTCCTAACTTTTAGTGCAAAGTGACTAGCTGCTTCCTGTTCCTACTGCCATGCTTGTCCCTCCATGGTGGGATGCATTTCCTGAGTATACCTTTCTCCCTTAAAGAGCTTCTTCTAAGGCACCTGGTCACAACAATGAGAAAATTACTACAGAGGCAGACATAAGGCAGGGGGACACATCAGTTAAAACCAACATTTCTTTGGATTAATTTTGCATTTTTCTTTCTCACAGGTTTCAGAGTCCCAGAATATAAGAGTAGCCAAACGTAGGTCCACGACAAAGCTTGTCTTAACTCATGAAACTCCCTCATTTCCTCATGTTGCACTGAGAAAGCAATGTAAATAAACTACCAGAAACACATCTATGTGCCTTTCTTCAGGCGTCAAACACTGTTGATAGCTCCAGCTTGCTAACCAATGTTCAAGCAAAGTTACTTTTGTAATTCCAAGAAGCTATAGCAACTGCTCATGCATCCCTTTCTGATAATAGCCAAATAATTGTTAAGCAAAAAAAAAAAAATAGTAGAGCTGAAAAATCTCCTAGTTGATATTTCCTGTCAGATCCATAAAAGTAACAGTGAGTTAATTCTTTTGTCTCCTAAGTTCTGTTTGGCTGCTTATTATATTTTATTAGCAACTTCTAAATATCAGGCAATGTCACTAGACCGTTAATGACTCAAACATCAGTAACATACAGTCTTTGTTCCAAACAAACAAACAAACAAACAACAACAATAAAAAAAAAACCTCAAACCTCTTGGCCATTAAGTCATATGAGACAATGTGATATTCACAGGCCATTGTATGATATCATGTGGGATTACAGTGAGGCATGTATTTTAGTTCTTATAAGGCAGGATAATAGTCAAGCAACCTTTTTTAACTATTCCTGTCATTTTATTAAAATATTACTTTTTATAGGAACCATTTTCAGTTATTCACAAGGCTTCATAGTTTGACAAAAATATAAAGTAATTGCATTTGAAAATGGATGACAAAGTGAATTTTAAATGTCAGAATTATTATGTATTGATATAGTTTTCTCAATATAATTAGCTTTCATTTTTCAACTGTCTAAATCATTAAATAAAAATACCTACCATTCTATTTGAAAGCATCCCTTTCAGTTATTGTAACTTCAGCTTAAGATACGCTGTCAATATCCAACTTGGAATTAGAATATAAAAGTCAGGCAACAATTTCTAATAGTTTATTTTCATTGAAAGTGATAATACATGATTTTTAAAGCTTTATTTAAAAATATGTGTGTGAACATTTCCTGGCAACAGTGGGTAATGGGGAGTCATGTTATTTTTTTGTAAGTATTATAGGTTTAATCTACTTAAAATACTTCTGGAAACAGTTTAGAAAAATACTGTACTACATATTTTGGGAGATCACTTTGAAAGAGGTTGTCAAAGAGGTTACACCTAATCATTGAAGCTGAAATACAGAATTGGAAGATTCAAAACCAGATATGACTATGGATTAAATTTTCTATATTAGTAGAGGTAATGCTTAATAAGTGCTTTATAAGTGCTATAGTTCAAATTTATTATCCTTAATAAATGTAATCCTTTCTCTAACCCTATGCATTAGAATTAGTCTCTCCACTGGAATGAATAAACACATGTTGTAAGTAACAGAGTTCAGATTTTTATTTGCAACTAAGGCTTTATCACTGTACCATTAAAAAATAATACTGTGGTGGTTGAAATGAGATTAAACATGGTCTATAGAGGCAAATTTTACCCAATATTGGAAGCTCTTTAATGTTAGACATAGGATTAAAACTCAAGTATTTAATCACCTCCCGAATATTGTCCACAGTTTTGTTCTCAATTGATAACCCATCTTAATATAGAGTGGGAAAATAGTAAAATTGTTCTTATTATTATATTTGTTTGTGGAGAATCTAAACATAAATAAAAATAGAAGTATTGGATAGCATGGGAGATATGGTTAGTTTTAGATGGGTGTGCTGATGCTTTTACTTAATTTTTGGGCCATTAATATCACTTCCTGGTAATATTTTAATGGGTAGGAATATAGCCCCTCAAAATAACAATACTACTGAGCCAGACAAATATAAATGTTGACAGAACAATTTTGACAGCCAAGTCAATGGTGCACAGAAAATGCTTGTTATAGAAGGTTCAGCAATCAATTCATTCATTAAAAAGCTCTGGGTTAGATATAAAGAAAATCATTAATTCTCTGTTTACAGACTCAAAAGTGTAAGGTAAAATCTGATATGGAAAGCCATCACATGGAAGTTGCATTTTGAATCTTGTTTGAATGAAATAAGTTTTCAGAACACTTTATTTCTCCTGGTTTCCAAATTATTCTGTCAGCATTGACAGATATGTAATCTTTTCTGTTTAAAGAGTCCACGGGGAAGTACTTCTACATGTTGTTCAAGCAGATAACCAGTGTTGCAATATGAAATTTGGTTCATTTCTACATACTATGCATTGTTAAAGGTATGTTATTATAAAAAGCTTTAAATATCCTGTCCTCCATTTGTTCCCCAAACTCACAGCAATAGATAAAACTTATGTATGCCTATTGCTTTTTCCTTACAAATCATAATATAATACTACACACACACACACACACACACACACACACACACACATACACTTTTCTGAAACATCTATTCTTTGTAATAAGAGGAAGGTAAAAAAGCAGAACTATAGACAACAAAGAATTAAAATAAAATCAATATGTTAGTTTCTGTTTTTAAAAAAATGTGTCAACTCTATTCACCAATTATGTCTCCAGAAAGCATTTAACAAGAAGCTGAATTCAGTTTTTCCTATGCTTTAAGAATATGTTTCAGTTTGATGAGAGGGAAGAGGGATGGAATGAAAAAGGACTTGAACAGATTATAAAATGTGTTAGGTTCAGTCTCCATTCTGTCATGCACTAAGGCACTGAAGTAGCCTAAATCCAATGAAGTATGGGAAGATGAAACTAATACATAACATTTTGAGAAACATGAAGACTTTGAACAATTACAAAGCAATTCTGTCAATCAGATAATGTGTTGCTGCTCTTGATGGAAAAATGGGATTTGAAAATTCACTGTTAAATTGTACTTGTGATTGTTGAAGTGATGCTCATTACTGACTAGGGATTATTCATGTGGGATCTTTGAATTGGCCTTTTTTTGCCTGTAAGGGAAGCTACTTTAATGTTTAATTGTATTTTTATTTCTGTTTTGATTGTGGACTTAGCAGACACTAATTTGCCAAAGTCTTCTCCATCATTAAATTATGCTATATAGCTGAAATATCAAGCATAAATGATACAGCACCTTATTTCTATAGGTACTCAATTCATGAAGGACTGAAGCATACTTTAGGCAACTCACTTGAAATCTAACATCCTTATTCTCCATCTACAATCAAGCCTTCATGATCTTCTCTATAACTTCTCTGCCTCAGAATGCTACATGTTCTGTGCTCCCTCCTGTGTAATATGCTATCAACAAAGGTTTGTATTGACTAATGACTTATACAAGTGATCTTTCTCAATGTAATACAATATTTTTAATATTTTAAAATATATATTATTAAACACATATAAAATAAACTACATACAGCAAAAAGAACCATGAAACAATCAGGAACTATATTAATGCTACATTCATGTTGTTTTGGCTATTTATATTTGACATCCTTGAAGAAAATATCTTTCTTATCTTGGTGAGTCTAAAATTCTGAATGTAAATCATTATGTATCATATCTCATCATTATCAACTTAAAACATCTATCTAGACCTAAAAATATCTTAACCCCTAATCAACTATGCTTAATTGTAAAACTAAACTCTCTGGTCTTTAATCCCATGAGAGACTTGAGAAGGAATAAAATTAACTACCTGAGTAAACAGGAAGTGCAGGTTAACAGCTTCCAAACTGAAAAAAAAAATGACAGAGACAGTTTGCTGCCTGAACAGTCACCGGGAAGTCTTTATGATGTTGCAGCATCATCTTCAGTCTTCTGGCCCAGACTTCACCTCAGAAGGGTCTATTTACACAGATATGGTGATTAACACAGTAGATGGAGATTAATACCACAACGGTCAGAGAATAAGAGATTACAAAATTCTTAGCCCTAAAAGGAACCTATACGCCACCTTCCTTCCTCTGAAACCTAAGGAATCATTTTAGAAGAAAGGGAAGAATGTAAGAGTGTGTGAATGAACACAAGGAAAAACCATGCAGTGCTTTGTCAGCATGTTTATATATGTGGATATTAAGGATAGTAATTTAGATGCCAGATGAGGCTTTGACACAGTCTTGAATTCCCAAAAGACTTCCTAGAGAGAGTAATATTTGAGTTATATCTGAGGATTACCAAATATCTATGAGAAAAACAATAGGCAGAGGATTGAAGGCATCACTAGACAAGTGAAATATACCAAAGTAACTTTTATTTTTGACATGTACTTGTTATCTTGGAGGCTTACGGCAGAATAAGCTCGCCCTTTCTAATTCTTTCTGAACCTTTGCTAGCTGCTGGTTCAACTCAGGCACTCTAGTGTAAAAACTCTTCTCCAAGATGACTGATTCAAGCTTCTCTTGGCTTCTCCTAAATTGTTCTGCTTCTGAACTCCACAGAATGAACTGCACCAAACTGCACCAACTGCCTGTACTGTACTATACTGGATTCAACTCTACTATGTTCAACCCCATTCCTTTTTCTACTGTACTATCTTCTCTCTCTACTCTAATCTACTCCACTGAACTCAACTCAACTGAACTCCAGTGTGAACTGACTGGCTCCTAGTTGAATGCTCAACTCAACTCTACGGCATTGAATTGACTGAACTGCATGGAACTGTTGGAACTGAACTGTCACCGCACTGCCTCTCAACTGACTTTCCATTGACTGCCAACTGACTGATCTCAACTCAACTCAACCTCACTGCCTCTCAACTGCTTCTCAACTCTCTAAGTCTCTCTGCACTCCTCTTAAGTAGTTTCTCTTCCTGTGCTGTTCTCATGAGAGTTGAGTGTATCCTATCCTGTAAAATATTTATCTGATTTTTCACTTTGCCTCTCCCTTAACTACATGTCATTGTTTGGGATTAAAGATGTGCACTATCAGAGCGCCTGTATTCCAGGCAGAGGGATTAAAGGTGTGTAATGTGTGTTTCTAGCTGGATCACACAGACCTAGACTGTCTTCACATGTAATCAAGGCAGCCATGTTGCTGAATTAAAATTCCTCTACAGAGTAGTTTATGGTTTTAGGACAGTGAAATTATATTAACACTTAACTTGCTTAATACTAATAATGTTGTATAGCACAAAGGTAAAATAAGAGACTTTGAACTTGCATCATACTATGAAATTTATGCATTTCATTATATTTTCAGTCACATTCCACACCAACTCTTCTCTTCATTCTTATATTTCTAGTTAATATAGACTTGTTGGAAGTATCAGAGAGAAACATATTTTACATAAAAATTGAAAATTCCAAGATTTGAAGAGGAAATAGTGAACAGTTGTGGTCTAGAACATCAAGTAAATATTAGTAGAAGTCACCAAGGCAGATGATTTCATGGAATGCCTGTTATCTGTGTTTCAAGTAACAATCAATAACACTTATTTAATGGGGTTGTTTCTTTAGTTAAAAAGAATGTTGTTATTAATGAGCCCATCATAAACTGAAAACAAGATAGTGGAAAATATATTTATATAGCTAAGCTAGGAAATGTCAGTATAGTCTATATTTTTACCAGAAATGTGCTCAGAATATGCATATTAAGCTATAATTATACAAAGCTGTCTGATAGAAAAGTTTTAGTAAAAATGTTGCATATCCTGTATAGTTTATGGAATAATTATTTCAAGAAAAATTACTGGCAATACAGTACATGATATCAAATATTTATGCCTGTGAGTTTTGTGGTTGTCTGGGGCATATGGCTTTATTCTATTACTCAGCATATTGAGAGAATCATACTACATATTACTATCCTAGGAATAGATACAAATACAAATTTTCAAATGTAGTTTCAATTTAAGGTTTCTTGTAATTGCACTATTGAAAAGCTTTTAAGTTGGATTCTTATATATGAGAGACCATCTCTAGTAGCATTAGGCTTGTGTCTAAAACCTATCATAGTATTTTGTGAGAAAACCAACCTATTATTAATATCATATTTGTTATTGTATAAAATGTTTACATTTTCCAGAGAACACCAAATTGGAACTCATTTCTTTTCTCAATATAAGTTGTTAATTTAGTGTTTATGAACCTTCTGTAATAATTCGTTATGTGCAATAGAAATTGGAATGCTGCTATATTCAGAAAGAGAAAGTTCTTTCTGAGTTATCTTAAGTAATGTATTATTAAAATAAAGTATTGTGTTAGTAGATATAAGTTGGAAAATATTAAACTCCAAAGTTTGCATATGGACATTTTTATTTTTTGCTTTTGATTACTCTTTATCAAAAATTTCCCACGTGTTAATGTATAAACTAACATTTCTAATTTTGCTGAAATAGAACAAGTCCTCAAAGTTAAAGTATAAGCTAAGTCTTGCAGAAGAATTATGGACTCATCATTTGCAAATGAGTAAAGGCAAAATGTACTTTGGCTCTCTGAGATTTTAAAATATCCATAAGAAACATTCAAAATGTAATAAATTTCATGTGATTGTAGATTTACCCTTTGTATCATTGTACTCTTTTATTTGAGTTGGAAATTAAAAGAATCATAAGAGTCAGCAGAAGGAATTATATATAAAAAGATTATCTTGTAAAGACCTTTTTTTTGCAAAGGCCATTCTAGGTGAGTACTTCTACAAGTGTTGACACTTAAGTTATCTTTATGAAAAATAAAAACACAGGCTGCATTTTCTGCTATAAAGAAGTACTTATTTTATTTGCAATGATTTCTGTTTAGTCTCTTGAGGTTGGAAAAATGGAGCTATGGCTGAAAAAGCTTGAGGCTTCAGAGGAATTATTTTGCTTCATTTTGGACAAATGTTTATTGAAATTCAAAAAAGTCTGATTTCTACATACATAATCATAATTTTTTACAATTTATGTAACTGTGGTATAGTCATTAACTCAGAAAAATAATAACACATCCTAGAAAAAACATAATTATTTTATTTTCTTCAATTCCCTAGCAAACATTGAAGTAAACTATGCTGACATATTACTGGAGCATCAATTAAGTATAATATATCCTTTATCCTGCCAAACTTGTGAACAGTCCAGTGATTTTATAAACAATGCACTTTTAATTTTACTTTATAAGTATAATGAATATGTATTTTTGAGATGATAATTGTTTAGCTATACCAAATAATTAAAAATATTTTACTTCTTAACTTTTAGAACATATACTGTTCATTGATACCTTTTAAATTCATTGTACAAGGACATGAAGAACTGTAGCCTGGAAGTGACATTTTTGGATTTTTAAATAATTTATTATAATTTATTCAGATTATATCCCGATTGTTATTCACTCACTTGTGTCTTCCCATTCTACCTTCGTCTTCTGCCCTATCCTCTCCCTCTGACAGAAGGGGACCTCCTCCTCCACCATATGACCACAGCCTATCAGATCTCAACAGGATAGCCAGTTTCCCCTTCCTTTGTGTGCCATTAGGCCTCCCAAACAAAAAGAAGTGATCAAACCAGGGGCACCAGAGTTCATGTCAGAGGCAGATCCCACTCCTTGTGCAACCACGGAGAATGAGCTGTCCATTGGCTAGATCTGAACAGGGGGTCTAGGTTTACTGCATGCATTATCTTTGGTTGGTGCAAAAGTTTGTGCAGGTTCCCCTGGGTCCGGATCCATCAACCTTGATGATGGTCTCCTTGTGGGGCTCCTGAATCGTCTTGGTCCTTTGGAAGTGATATGGTGCTTCCTGAGCATATCTGAGTCCGTAAGTAGCACCCAAGCACAAGGAAGGAAGGAAGAAAGGGAGGAAAATAGTTGTTGTAGCAGAAGGAGCCTATTACAGAAACCCACAACCAATAAAAACACAGAGATGTGGAGCCCAGTCCCAATGGATACATCCACAAAACACTCCCAATTCTAAGGCACAGAAAACATTGCAGAAGAGCAGCCAGAAAGATTGTAAGAGCTAAAAGATCATGGTGTTTGCTATGAAATTATGGCACCTAGTAATGTCAGAAGGCAAATCCTAAAGTCTCTCCAACATGACTGCCCAAACGTGAGCTGAACAGGGACTACACCAATGGACATGCCAAAGTGAATGAGGAAAAATCTCATGAGATCTCAGTCTGACACAAGGAACTATAAACTACTAAATAATGTTGCGAGCTGGAGAAGTCACATTCTCGGCAGAAGAGCACAACAATTGGCTATTTAATACCAGAGAGCATTCTATATTTAAGAATGTATATGCAGTAACAATAAAAAGACATAATTCATTTGCAAGAGAGCAAGGAGGGATGCATGGTGGGGTTGAAGGGAGGAAAATGAAAGGTGAAATGTTGTAATTATATTGTAACATCAAAAATAAAAAAGTAAAAAAGGAACATGAAATGAACACACACCCATGCACATGCGTGGGAGGGGGAGGGATGGAGAGAGTGTTGAGGATTCAGAGTGCTCACTAAGATCTGATTTTGTCATTTGTAAGGATTTATAAGGTTGAGTAACATTGATCAAGGGAGTCTAAAGGACACCAAGGATGTTATTCGTGATACTGTTGATGACAAAGAATCTTATATTCAACTGTTGATCTCTGCAAACATTTACAGAAAGTAATTATATTGTTTTATTTATGACCAATCTGCCTTTCTACATGGAAATGATCAGAATCTAAGATTCTTATTACTACCTAGCATCAAAACTGAGCATAATTAATTGACTAGGCTTTTGATTTTATAGGTTTTGATTATGTTGTTAAGAGCATAATCTTACTTTAAAAAAATTTTTAAATGTATTTTATTAATTTATTCATATTACATCTCAATTATTATCCCATCCCTTGTATCCTCCCATCCTTCCCTCCCTCCCATTTTCCCCTTACTCCCCTCCCCTATGACTGTTACTGAGGGGGACCTCCTCCCCCTGTATATGCTCATAGGGTATCAAGTCTCTTCTTGGTAACCTGCTGTCTTTCCTCTGAGTGCCACCAGGCCTCCCCCTCCAGGGGACATGGTCAAATACGAGGCACCAGAGTTCATGTGAAAGTCAGACTCCAAATTTTTCATTAACAAGGATTTGTCCCTTCCAGACATTACTTCATTCCAGCCCAGAACTAGGTTTTTGAGTAAAGTATTTCCAGGCATAGGGAAGACCAGTTGAAAATAATTAAGTAATACATCTTTTTACTAAAACTATTTTCTTCTTTACTTGATTTTGTTCATTTATCAATGAAGAATAGAAAACTGAATTTCAAAAATGCAAATGAAAGGAAAATATATTATATGTATGATCAACATAATAATGGTAATAGATGTGTTTCCTTGATTTTAACATTGTTTTTTTATTATTATATTTGTTCCATTTTTGTTGAAGTCACTACATAATTTGTGGGAATATAAAAATTTTCTGACATCAAATATTTGAGACCCACAAATGTAACAGAAAATAAGTAGAATATTATTTAACATCTAAAAAAGAAAAAATCTCACTCTTTCACTCATGCTGGTGTTGAGGTACTACCGTCTCATTTTCTAGAGCACTGGGATTACTTATTGGCATGCATCATAGAACTGACTTTTTCTAAAACTTAAAATTTTTTCCCAAAGAGTGGCCATACCTTTTGTTACTGTAGATACTGTTCTAGCTTTATTTCTATTCCTTTGATAATATAGTTGGACATTATACAGCTTACTGGAGAAAGGGGTTTATTCAACTGAGAATTGGAGGTTATGGTCCATTATAGCAGAAAATTCACAGTAACAATAACTTGAAGCATCTGCTTATACTTCCAGTCAGCAACAGATTATACTTAACTTGATTTCTCTACCTCCTAGTTCCTTACCTCCTGCTTCAAGAATGGCTCTGCCTACATAAGACTGACTTTTCCCACATCGTTTAAGATATTTCCCTGTAGCCTGTATTGTCCTTGGCTGGTGCCATAGTTTGAGGGGGACCCCTGCGCCCAGATCTGCCTATCATAATGTTCTACTTGTAGGTTTCTAGGACCCTCTGGATCCTTCTACTTTGCAGTTCTCCCATGCTTCTCTCATCTAGAGTCCCAACAGGATGGCCTCCCCTCTGTCCCAGTTTCCTGGTAAGTGAAGGCTTTCGTGGGACATGCCCCTTGGGCTAATATGCAGATATAAGTGAGTATATACCATTTGACTCTTTCTGCTTCTGGGTTAACTCACTCATTATGATCATTTCTAGCTCAATCCATTTGTCCATAAATTTTGGGAATTCCTTGTTTTTAATAGCTGAATAGTATCTAGCCAATGGCCAGAACATTCTCCACAGTTGAGTGGAGAGTGGGATATGACTTTCTCACATACTCTGGTGCCTCACATTTGACCATGTCCCCTGGAGGGGGAGACCTGGTGGCACTCAGAGGAAGAACAGCAGGTTACCAAGAAGAGACTTGATACCCTATGAGCATATACAGGGGGAGGAAATCCCCCTCAGGGACAGTCATAGGGGAGGGGAATAAGGGGAAAATGGGAGGGAGGGAAGAATGGGAGGATACAAGGGATGGGATAACCATTGAGATGTAACAAGAATAAATTAATAAAAAAATAAAGGAATATTTGACCAAAAAAAGTTCTTTCCCTGCAGATATGCCTACATGCCACCAAAACATAGACAACCACTCACTGAAACTGTTCTCCCAAGTGTCCCAAATTTGTATCAAGTTGACATATAATTATTCATATGATGTTTGGCATAGTGGAATTCTTTAGTGCAAGGTGATTTACAGTCTCTCACCACTATAACTGACTTTAAATACATTAAAAATTACAATTAAATTAATTTTTATAGTCTATACGGTATTAACATAAAATGTCCCATATAAATTATCTTAATACAATATTTGTGTGTGTTAAGGTATATCAAACCCAGGGATTTGCACACACTAAGGATAGTAATATCTGTAGTACTATTTGTGTGCTTTACAGTGTCACTGCTTAGTGAGTACTGGAAGCTGGCAGTCATGTTGGGGTGGGCCATAGTGAATGAAGTGTGGTTGGATATGATCAATGCACAGAGTGTGTACATATGGATTTATCACAGTTAATCCTATTAAATTTAACATGTATAGTTAATGAGTTATATGGAAATAGACATGAAAGTAAATAATAAAATCCCCCATGGCTTTGTTGGCTTTTATGATTCTTACCTCTTTATAGTATGGAACAAGTTATTCAGCCTCTTAAGAACATGGCACATTTTAGTTTCTATTCCTTGCAATGTTCAGGCTTTTAAACTAAAGTTCCTTTAGTCACTTTGACGTTTCTGTTGTGTATTGAACATAATTTATTAATATGGTCTTCCATCAATGTTCTTGAATATAATAAACAATGAGAACCAATTACCATTTGCTTGGAAAGTTTTCCCTATATAAAAAACAACTTTTTGTTTGTGGTTTCTAACAGTCAAATGAGGTATTATATTTGAAAGTTTTATATTTGTTATTAGAAAAGAAATTGTCTTTTGTATTATGATTCTTCCTATAGATTTTGTAGTGATTAGCTTCATGTGTCAAATGGTCCATGTTATCATAGCATTATACGAACATAATCTAGATGTTTGAAGCAAGGTATTTTATAGGATACTAATCCAAAAGAAGGGAAAACATCTTCAATAATAATATTGGGTCCCATTTAATCAATTAAAATATGTCAAGAAAAAATAAAGATTCCTAGAGAAAAAAGATTTTTTCCTCTGTGATTACACTATCATTTCATACATGAGAATTTCCAAGCATACAAAATAGCCATCTTCCAACATTCTCTACTGATTATTGACTTTTTCATTGAGAGGACCTTAGGCACTATGGGAAAACCTACTGCTATTCCTTAGTTCTATTGACACAGCACCAAGCCACCACCTTCTAAATATTTAGATTTATACTTCAGAGGAGAAGGGGGAAGTGGGAGGGAGGGAGGAATAGGAGGAAACAAGGGAAGGGCTAACAATCTATATGTAATATGAATAAATTAATAAAAAAAATTTAAAAAGCTACTCTCAGTCTTTGTTAGTAAAGCCTCTACAGTGAGTAGAGGACAAGGCAGATACCCATGGCCACATAGTTGCTGACACCATTAAAGTACTTAAAGCACCGTGAGGGCTTAGCCCTGAGCAAGATATTCAAGCATGCCCCTTTAAGGCTAGGGAAGATTGTGCAACAGGAGGCAGAAAGACTGCAAGAACCAAATATATATATATATATATATATAATATATTTGATAAAGAGACAAACTGAAGTAATGAAAACCTCTGTTTCTTGATTCTAAACACTAGGCTTACAATAACATCCCAATCTCTCTCTCTCTCTCTCTCTCTCTCTCTCTCTCTCTCTCTCTCTCTCTCTGTGTGTGTGTGTGTGTGTGTGTGTGTGTGTGTGTCTGAGTGTGTTTGTTCTCCAAGAACATGTGATCATGTGATCTCCTTAAAACTATCAGATTGGGGTGTGTGTGGTGGAGCAGGCCTTTAATCCCAACACCTAGGAGGCAGAGGCATGTAAATTCCTGTGTGTTCAATGTCAGCCAAGTCTATAGAGTAAGTTCCAGGATAGCCAGGGCTACACAGAGAAACATTGTGTCAAAAACATATGTATAAATACATCTATATGTATATATATACATGTATATATATATATATATATATATATATATATATATAGAGAGAGAGAGAGAGAGAGAGAGAGAGAGAGAGAGAGATGATAGACATGAAAGTATCCATTGCATCCTGAAATTTATAGACAATTTCTTAAACAATATTTTGTCATGTGATGAAAATATATTTTATTATAAGAGAATGGTATTCTTTTTTCCTTTGGCAGATGTTTTTATTCAAAGCAATACATTTCTTTGAAGAGTTCATTTCTTGAAATTCATGCTGTAATATTTTTTGCCAAGTTTTGACAACATGGCTTAGACTTTAGATATACTGTTTGCTACCCAATGTGATAGTCATACCTTGGTGATTGTATAAAAATGTTGCCATTACTGTGATAAAATGTGTGTGAAAAAGTAACTTATTAAAACTAAACAGTTCTTTGTGTTCCTAGTTCTGAATGTTAGAGTCATGATTGATTGGTCTTATTATTTTTGAATGGTGTCATGGAAACACATGATATACAGAGTAGATGCCAGAGCAAAACCACTACTATCATGAGGCAGAGAACAAAAGATAGAGAGTAGAAGTGGGAGATCCTCAGGATTTTGAGAATGTGACCTTGTTGATATTTATAGGATCCTAGAACTTCTAGTTTCTCCTCTATTCTCAGAATCTGTTTTATTTTACTTGAAAAAGAATGATTTATGAATGTACTTAAAGAAGGGATTTTTCTTGCTCACCTGAGTGTGCCTAATTTGTCAGTTTTCTCAACTTAGTGCAAGAAAGATGAGGCAGAAGGAGAAATCAAATAAGTTTGACTCTTGAGAAAGACTAATCCTATTGCTGATGGTAAAGTGAAAAAGCATCATAGCTGGGCAATTTTTCAAGATCCAACCTCTATTGAGTTGTCAAGGAGGGTTCAGGGTGGAAATCATTGCTTGAGTGCTTGCCTGGTTTATGTGGCATGAACCTCTATCAATAAAGAAGATGCCCATGAAAGAGGACTTTCCCCTTAATGTTTTAAGCTAAGGACAACTACCTTATACTTTTCTTGATCTTAGCATTTTAAAAACTCTAGTTCTTTTTTTTTTAAACTTGAAGAACTATGAGTAAAAAATAAATTTGTATTGTTTTAAGTCCTGTAAATGTGGTTATTTGGTGCAGGTAGTAGAAAAGTAATACAATTATTTTCCTTCTTTAATTTTCTGTTTGAAACAACGTAAAATTGTTTATCTTAGGTGTTGTGACAGGTAGAATTTTCCTTAAAATAAGGTTCGTAGACATAATACTTAAAGAAATGGTTTGTGAAATACAGTCAGCAAGCATGCTATTTAATAAAAAAGTAAATGTCTAAAATGTCTCTGCATGTAACCTTTCATTCTCAAATCTCAAGTTTGATGGGACTTTTAAATTTATTTTTCTAGGCATAAGAAAAAATGACTAGAGTTGATTTATAAGTTTGCTATGACATCATGGACTTTGGAAAATGGATTATATCATTTGGGCTACTGTTCAATCATATTTTGGGCCAGATACCCACTGTTCTCATTTAACTTAAGAAAAAAAAATCTACCTTCAAATCTGTAAGAAGTAGCTCTTTGTGCTTTTACCATATTTATATCCTTCCATTTATCCTATCAATTAATTTGTTAGTAATTGGGCTATTCAGAGAGGAAAGGAAATTGAGTCTACTTTTTCTTCCTGTGTGGATTGGTATAAAAAATAAACTTTAGAGAACCACCATGAAAAAGCATTAATATAAACACATCAGAAAATAGGTAAAACAAAATATAGCAAAATATCTATATCTTGGTTCTATAAGCATCTCTGGTTAATTTTGGGTGTGGGGGATTTTTTTCTTATTTCCATTTCTATAAAACTATCTTTGTGAACTATAATTTCACATTCTAATGAATCTTCACTTTATTCCTTCTTGTGACATTATTATGCAGTGTTGTGCTTCTTTATTGGAAATTCTCTTTTATTACCTGTCACAGCTGCCACATAGATCGCATAGCCTAATTCCCAACTCGAAATAATCAGGAGCTTCATTTTAGAGTTGTGATTATCTGAATCACCTCTGGTGGCCATTACATATGCTTGGATCTACATACACAGGCATGTCTATTCGGTTTTCATGCAATTAAGTGTGCTCATTTTCATTTTGCTGAGTTTCTGTTAGTTGCATAAAACCTTAGTATATGGAGTGATTTATATTGTAAGGGATGAATATTGCTTATTTTGCTTGTGAATGAGTTTCATGACAAATTCAATTTTGTTGATTCTGTAATTGGCCTAGTTGCTTCCAGCAACATCTGCCTTCAAAACTGCAATCCACAGAAGAGCATCTTTCCAAGATAAAATTTGGCTAAGGCATATTACACCAGGGAGCCTGATTAATTTCTAGTGCTTTAGTAAAATACCTTTGTGTAATCTGAGCTACTTGTATATTTATAGAGGTTTGAATAACCTGGAAAAGTAACAGAAGCATTATCAGTTGACGCTGTGATTTTAAAGTAATCACTTTCCCCCTCTGTGTTTGTTTTTTCAACTGGAAAAAAAAGAGTAAATGTCCCATATATTTTGTTATCTTAAAACTGTAATAGATTTTTCTTGGCAGTGTAAAAGTTTTTCATCTAATCTCTTGCCCTAAGAATTTAACTTATACAATATTCAGTAAATTATCCTTTGTGTCTTAGTATCAAAATGATATCATGATCATTAGATTTCAAGAGGAACAAAACAAGGCCCATGGTACCATTTTGTTTATGCCTGTTACCCTAAAACAAGCTATAAAAATCCCATGATTTCAAGTATCATGAAAAACTTACCAGAGGAAATAGGCTTCTTCCTTTGAATTTATAAAGTACTCATATACGATTGAAGGCCGTTAAGGCAAACGATTTAATGAAACCGTATGCACAGTATAGCACTAACTGCTACTGAAATTTTAGGAAATTCACTAATGCACTTAGTAAAATTATTGCAATACAAGCACCACAGGAACTCTTATATGGGTCACCAAAAATGGGGAAGAGAACAATTTGCTTACCATTGACCTTGTGTTACAGATGAATAAGAGTTCATGGAACTGATACTTAATAAACCCCTTACTCTCATACATTATGTTGAGATCCAGGAATGAAAAACTCAGTTTGCAAAATAGGGGAAAGGCACAACTCGTTGAAGAGTGTTTCGTTACAAAAACTACCAAATACACGTGTGAAATAATACATAATGCTGTGCGTTGAGTAGCACTTAGGCAAAGACTTTTTCTTTTAATAGCATTCACAAAGAGAATAAAACTGTTTTAACTGATAGAAGACCTTCACAATTTATTAGTCAATTCTTATATCTCTATTGCTTATCCTGCAGTGTAATTACCTGTATTTACTAGCTTCCTTTGTTTGGCATTGTTTCTCTTCAAGTGAAATACCCTTCTGGGGTAAACATCTATTTTCATTCAAAATTCTGTGCTCTAAGAGTTATCCTGGAGGTTGTTTGTTTTGTTTTTTACAATCTCCTTTAGCACTTAAAATATTTCCAACTATTTTGTGTATTTTACTTTTTCAAGTCCACAACAGGCATAGTAGCTTAAACTTCTCTATACTGCTACTTTATATGAATTTTCAACTCATAGTTGGTGCTTAATGAATACTACATGCTCTTTCATTCAAGTAACATCCAACAATTTTAAAAAGTGACCTATTACTCAGTTTATGGAGGATTCTTTTATTATGCACACACACACACACACACACACACACACACACACACACACTTCACTTTACATCCTGAATTTAACCCCTTTCCTCCCTCATTGCCTCCTCCTCCCACCTTCTTTCTGTCATACCCCCTCCCTCCCTCCCTCTACTCCTCCACTAGTCTTCAGAAAGGGGGAGAGCTTATCCCCCAACATCTTACCTCAGCCTATCAAGAGTCATCTAGACTGCCTGTATCCTCTTCCTCTGTGGCCTGGCAAGGCCTGGCAAGGCTGCTCCCCTGAGACACACAGCCAAACTTCAAGGTGGAATAATTGGGGACTGGAAGGACCTTGAGAGTTCAGGAGCTCCACAAGGAAATCAGAGGAGCTAACAAATCTGGGTGGAAGAGGAGGGTCCTGCAAAGACTGGTACACCAACCAAGAACCATCCGTGGTGAGGATCTAGATCCTCTGCTCAGATGTAGACAACACAGTCTCATCTCAAGATATTCTAGAGTGTATCAAGTTGACAATAAAAACCAACTCTCATTGTCTTTATGAAGAATCCTGAGAGGTCTTGAATTCCTATGTAAAGGCAACAGAATAGGCAGAGACAATTATGTTTATTTGTGTAATATTGTTCTACTTTCCTTTATTTTACTTATAGTGGTGGAAATGGAATCAAAAGATTGACACATGCTGTGCAAATATTCTACCACCAAATTGTCCCTGCTCTACATGCATATTTATTTTAACCTACATGAAATTATTCATAGCTCCAAGTTATTATTATTCTAATTCTTTACATTGCTTCATAGTCCACATTTTTTCATAGATACTCATTTTTTTATTCTCCTTTTTCTGCAGGGCCCTTAATCCTCTCTTGTTGTTTATTTTCATATAGTATTGATTTCTTTATTAAATATGAAGTTTTCATCTTTGAGGACTAGATTATAATCAAATATGAAAATTGAATTTTGCAAGTAAAGTAGCTGAATGATTTAGAGGAAACCATATCCAATATAGATTCAATGTCAGCAGTAAAATACATTTCTAGAAAAAAGAGTAAATTGGAATATTGAACTCTGTATTAATACACATTCTTGGGAGAAAATTCTTCAGAACCAATGCATAAATTTGAAAGCTACAGGCTGAGCTACATCATATTTACAAATTTGTATTATATCTTATTTTACAGATAATCATTAGTAGCTAGAACACACTAAATTTTTAAGTTAATCTTGTATTTTAGTGAATTAATGTAGCTATAAAAATACTTTAGATCAAGTGCACTATGAACAATAGCAAATATGCTCATAATTCTGGAGGCAAAGGTATCTGAAAATTCAGTATCTGAAAGTCTCGTCTGCCTCAAAGATAACATTATGTTATTGCATCTTCATATTTCAGAAAAAGTCAACACTATAGGCTCACATCTCAGAATGGATGGGGAAGCTCACTTATAAGGGCACTCATCCTTTTCATGAGGGAAGAGCTTATGATTTAATAATTTCTCCAAAGCCTACATCCTTATAATTTCATAGTAAATGTTAAGTTCCAGCATATGAAAGTTCGGGTAAGACAGACTTTGAGACCATATTACTGTATAAAGCCCTGTGATAATGGGTCATTTGAAAATTTCTTTAACGGATAAAAGTGGTAGAAAATGTCTGGATAAGAGAACATTACACAATTAGAAACAATCACAGGGGAAATATACCGAAAGACTGAGATGCAGATCTAGGGAATTTAGATATATGTGAAAAATAGGTAACAGGAAGCAAGTAATTGATTTTAAAATAAGTATAGTCATAATACAGCATCTGAGAACAAAATTGGCAAGCATTGGGCTATGTTCTGAGTGTAGGAAAAAAGGGGAACTGTAGGGTGATATGAATAGAAGCAGGAATTTGGCTTCACAAAGGGGTATTATACTCACACTGCATTTCTTACACCCAAACTTTGTGCCTCCTCATCCTCCTCCTTTTCTTCTTTTTGTTAAGCCATCACACTTAGTTTTTACTACAGAAATGCTCTTAAATATATGGTTTTCACTGGGTATTTTCTTCCTACTCGGGGACACACCCTGAAAAATAACTGAATTTCTTTGAATCAGCTATCAATAGCAACTCTTTGGCTAGTGGCATAACTTTGTCCCCACCTCTGCATATTGAGTTTTGTGCACCCTGAGTTTCACAGTCTTTTTTCTTTTTTATTATTTTTCATATACATTTATACAGTTACACATATGTAAAATAAACTACCTATAGTAAGAAGAACCATGATACAATCAGGAATCATAAAAATGTTACATTCATAGTGTTTTGGCTATTTGTAGTTGACAGCCTTGAAGAAAACATCTTTCCTATCTTGGTGAGTCAAAAATTCAGAATGTAAATCAATATCATATCTCATCTGTGTCAACTGAAAACATCTATCTAGACCTAAAAAAAGCTTAACCCCTAAACAACTAAGTTTAATTGTAAGATTAAACTATATGGTATTCCACCCCATTGGAGACTTGAAAAAGAATAACATTATTTACCTTAGTAAACATGAAGTGCAAAATTATTTTCATTGCTACTTTATAACTATAATGTTGCTATGGTTATGAATTGTAATGTAACTATTTTTTTGGAGATGGAGGGTTACTATAGGCTTCCCAGTCCACAGGTTGAGAACTGCTGATATAAGAGGTCTCATGTGTAGGCAACACATATACCTCACTATGACTTGTTTATGACAGAGAGCACCACCAAGGATGTGTGAAGCATTAAGACCTGACTATTGCAAGGTACAGGGGTAAAGGCACAGAGGTCCTGTGTTCTCTCCAGGTATGTAACCCTACTAGCACCTCCACGTGTTCACCAAACCAGAAGCTATATGGACCTCATAACTTTGGATTTTTAGAGTTTCTAGGGAGATTCCATGATATAAGTATAATTGATGAGTTCATTGGCCATTGATGATGGGCTCAATGTCTAATCCATCTGCCCTTCCTAGAATCTTGAAGGAAACAGATGATGACTTAACAACAGACATTCCTATCACTCAAGAAATTTGAAGGGATGTAAGAGCAGTGTGTCAAGGATATGGATTAATACTTTAAACACATATATGTACACACGATCTTTAGTATTTCTCCCCTTAACACTAGCAGTGATGTACTTGCCCCCTCTCTCTCAACAAACAGAATAATTGAGAAGCCCTATTTAAAACAAAGTCCTTGTGCTTGAACTATGCAGGTAACCAGCACAGTGACGTCCAATATTTACTCTGAGCATGTATTTTATGGAAGTGAAGATGACTACAACCTGTATCGGTTGTTGGATTGGCACGCTGGGGCTGGTCACTGAGTGTGGTCATTTCAGAGTCTAAATGAGCTTCAGCTGTCACGCTGGCACGATGACCACATTTTTCTTCATAATACTCTGCTCACAGGCCATCACATGTGATTTAATGGCAGAGCAGCTGCACATACAGGGTTGTTTCAGTTCTTTAACCAACACCATCTGTTCTCAAGATGGGCCCCAGGGCTTATTCACAAAACCCACAGCACTGTGACTTCATGAATTGGGCTTAAAACATACTGACAGTGTTGTAGCTTCAGCCACCAGTGTTGTAGAAAAGAGTCTCCTAAGTTCTGAGAAGTCAATTAGCAAGCAAAATGCCCTAGGTTCATATAACTTTATATATCTGAAAATCATGTTAATTAAAATGGTAATGTGACCTTGAACGTGAAAAAGAAAAATAGAACTACTAGGTAATTCAAAGAATGAGGTCATCTGTCAGTGAGACAGAGAACTATTTTTACCATCTGAAAAAGAACAGATGATGTTCTCTAGAACATCTTTCTGGAAAGGATGATCAATAATATTCTCTCAGTCTTCGCTATTGGGTTCCTAAACAAAGGCAACATCAGAGGCCACTTCAAGTACACAGAGGTGTCAACAGAGTGAAGGTGGCCACAGAATAACCTTACTATTTACCGATATATACATATATATGTATATGCCTATGTGTAGGTAGGTAGATACAGATATATATGTATATAAATATATATATATCATTGCAAATATATATGTGTATGTATATGTTTATATATATCTACATGAGAACTATTTTACAAGTAATCTCCAGCTGAAGAAAGAAGAAGATAAGAATAATTTTGGTCTCAACAACTTCTAGCACTTCTATTTCATCTACTAAGAGCACAACAAAACTTTTCCTGTATGCTATTTTGAGCCATAATAGTATGCTGGTCTTATATCATCTTACCTTTCAAATTAACTATGAAATACAGAAAATCAGAAACATGTGGGAAATAATCATGAAGAAACCTTTTTCTAGGGGCTAAGGAGATGGTTCAGTGGATAAGAGTACTCAATGCACAAACACTGTGAATTAGTGTTTCAATCTCTACTACCCATATGAAAAATCAGGACATGGTTGGTAGACAAAGATAATCAGATCCTTAGAATTCTCTGGCCAGCCATGCTAGTGAAAAGAGCATAGTTTCTGTTCAGTCAGAGATCCTATCCCTAGGCAATAAGATGAAAAATGACAGAGAAGACACTAGACATCTTCCTCTGTCCTCTGTTTAATCCATGCATCACACACACACTTTTCTGATTCTTCAATGCATAGTGTACAGAGACTCAACCAAGTATTCTTCCTGGACCACAGACATCTTGGCATTTGTGGGAATTAGGCTAAGCCTGCAGCAACGTAAGCTTTGTGGAAGTTATAGAGTAATAGTAGAAAGCTTTGGTCAAGAAGAAGAGGAGATGTTAAAAGGTTTGAAATAAACTTTCATTTGCTTTTTTCCCCTTTTTCTTTTTTATTTACTTAACTTATTCAGATTATGTCTCAATTGTTATCCCCTCACTTGTATCTTCCCAGTCCTCCCTCCCTCCCTCCCTCCCTCCCTCCCTCTTTTACCCTATTCCCCTCCTCTAGGTCTGTGACAGTAGGGGACCTCTTCCCACACCATATGGTCACAGCCTATCAGGTATCATCCTGGTAGCCTGCTTATCCTTTCTCTGAGTGCCACCAGGCCTCCTCATGAAAGGTAAGTGGTCATGTCAAAGTCAGTCTCTTTTCTCTACACTACTGAGGAGAATGTGCTGTCCATTGGCCAGATCTGGATAGGGGTTCTAGGTTTACTGTATGCATTGTTCTTGGTTGGTACAGTAGTTTGAGCAGGCCTCCCTAGGTTCAGATACACCAGCCTTGATGGTCTTCTTGTAGGTTCCTAGGATAGAAACAAATTGGCAGTCATCTAATATCTAGTATGGAACTGCTATTGACAGTGCTTTGTCTTTTCAGCATATGCCTGTTAATAGTAATAATGGTTACAAAACAGTTATTATTTGTGTCACATAATCACTTGACAGACACACATTGGGACCTATCATTTTAATTTTTGTGACACAAGTCTCACCATCTCTTTGTGTTAAAAACTCAAGGTGTACATATTTTCAGAAAAGAAGTAGAAAGGTAAGGAGATGACATGACACATAATGTATATTTCACAATGTATTATATAGTTCTAGGTCATTGTGACAAATACCTCATAGTTTCAGAGATTTCAGTCAATGATCACTTGACTGTCAACATTTTGTGACTGCAGAGATGCTAAACAGAGTGACAGGATGCAGCACTGCTTACTTTATAGCATCTAAGAATCAGAAAAAGAGGAGGATCTGGAGTCTTGATGCCTACTTCAAAAGCCAACCCCCAATGACCTCCTTTCCTCATAATACTGTCAACTGAGGATCAGTCCCTTCACACTTAAACTTTTAGGAGTCATTCCAGAACAACAGAAGTCTAAATGATGTTCTGCAGTGAAATTATTTTGAAATCCCAGTTCTCTGTTCATTGTTTTAAACCTAAGGTATGAATTTCAACAGAATAAAAAACAACAGTACTATGAAGATAGATTAAATGGCTACATAGTGTGAGCCTCTGTCATGGGCATTTTCTTTATATATATTCCTTACAATCATATGAATGCATTTTATCTGTACTTATACATGAAGAAATTGAAACTAAAGATAAAGACATTTTTCCAGATCAATAAAAAGATCAGAGTTTAACTTATCTTTAACAGTAAAATGCATGTCTTCTGAAAAGGTTTTGCCCCTTTGAAAAGGCAAGTTTGTACTGGAGTGCAAACATAATGTAAAAACATATCACTAACATAACAAAGCTAAGTTCTTGTTTTCAGATATCAACTCATTCTTACTTTCAGAAACATTTTGTTCATCTGCATATAGCACTACTTTTATAGCATGTGAGCTGAGGTTATAAAAAGATAACCACATGTATGTTAAAGTTTTGACAAGACTGATATAATTAAAATTCAGACCTGTTGCCTGCATGTTTTGTATGAATCCCAAATTGGGAATAGTTTTTTCTTTTGTTTGTAAAATGAAATAAAATTAGAGGAAGAGTAAAATACAGTGATATGTGAAAGGTGTATAAAATTTGAATTTTCATGACTCTGATTAAAGCTCTGTTGGGACATAAAAAATAATAAACTTGTATGCTGTCAAAAAAATCCTGATTGTGCAAAGTTGGAATACTGTACTCAGCCAATTCATCTTGGTCTGGCTATCCCTGTCACTTTTTGGAGTTAGTTTCCCACCTCTGTGTCTAATACCACATCTTGTAACTATGATCATGAAAGCCTTTGAGCTCTATTAACAGACTATGAACTGATGTAATCCAAAAGTTGAGAAAATTATCAAATAGAATGCTGATTCCTCTACTAGGACCCCCTCCAGTTTGCTTTAACTTGCTTGTCTATCAATGTGTTTGAAGTGTCTGTATATATGAAGGTCATTTGTTCTATAACTATGAAAACTTGATGAAATCTTAATGAAGTTGGAACAACATTAATCTAATTCAGATTTTAGACCACTATCATGTATATCTGGCTCCAGAAAGAACCCTTCTTTCTTCCCTTTGGAGTGAGAGCTGTATTTCATATATGTATAAAAATTAGTTTCTACCTACTATGTTTCACACTTTGGTTTTATTTACTAAGTATATCTTAGAAAATTTCAAATTACTAAAAATAAACTTGTTCAACTACTTGCCATTGCAGCAAAACTAAAGATACAGTTATTTAATGAACCCTAAAATGCTCTTGGTGGTTTTTGCTGTTGTTGTTGTTTTGTTTTGTTTTTTACTTTATATGTTGCCTTCTTTAATTTGTTGCTCTTTGTCCTCCACCTACAGTTTCTACTCTCAAGTATGTTTTCATGTACTTAAAACTACTGAATATGCAGCACATTTGAATATATAAGCCACAGTCTGTCTTCTCATCTATAATACTATCCATTCTAGTGCCCTGTAACCTACCTTTTAAGCACCACACTTCTGGTTGGAGGAAGAGATGAAAATTTTCCCAATACTCTAACATAAATAGAGATAGAAGATACTCTAGGAAAATTGAAAAACTACAACTACAATTTTCAGAGTAATTTGGTTTTAAAATGAGAAATAAACTATCCATATTCTTATTAGAAGCAACATTAAACTACAAAACACACAGAAAAAAGGTAATAGAGTAGTAAAAGTACTTCATGACATTTGTAACATCATCATTCAACAATATTGTTGTCCACGTTTTTATTGCTTTATAGCTTTAGCTTTTCACTTTAGAAATTATGGCATCTTGAAGAAAAATCCAACATACCACAGGGGTGATAAATTATGTACTACGATTGAAGAAATATGCCAAAACTAGTAAAATAAGCAGAACCATGGCTATTAAGTCAATAGACTTTTGCTTTGAGAGAAATGGAGGTATAAATAAAAGGTTTTGGTAGGGAAGATCTGTATCCAGCTCTGTCAGTTGGGTTCTTGTAAATCAATTAAGATTGCACTATAGAGAAGGGGCTTGGAACAAGTTAGAAAAAAAGCCATTTCTTTTACTTAAGCAAGAGGTGACTGAAAAAATAGGAAGTGGAAAAGTATGGGAAAGAGAAAGTGTCCAGACACACTCTTCATTGTAGACAGAACAGAAAGTGACAGTGGAGAGAAACAATCAAGAAATCAAGGTATTCAAGTCAGACTTGCCAGCCCTTGGAGTAATGACAAGTAAGAAGGTAATTTTTCAGCTTTGATACATTTAATTTTTCAACGTTAGTTGAGCAAAATACCCTGGGAATATTCCATCAGTGAATTATCTGCTGAATTGTCACAGAGTAAATAAATTCATATCATAATTACTAGGTGTCAAAATTAGTATGTTCCTGGCATTTCAAAGTCTAACTTTGCTCTTTGTAAATCATCATCCTGAACTCATTGGAAAAAGTTTTCAAAATACTTGAAAATATACTATCAGAATTACTGCTTACCTATTATATGTTGCATTTGTTTCTCTGTTTATGTTGTGCAGGGTTGGACCTAAGGCAAATGGCTCTATCACTGACCTACCCTCAGCCTTCTTTTTAAAAAATTAAGAGGAATTGTGTGTCTTTGTGCTTTTTAAACCTAGCTTCAATAAAATTCATGTAAAATTTAATATGCATTTCTAGCAGATTCCTTTTAATAAAACACAATTATAAGCATTTCTGTTGTTATTGGATAATTATTTCCTTCCTCACTAATAGGCACTATGTGCATTTTTAAATTAATTAATTTATATATACATTTTTACATCCCAATTATAGCCTCCTCCCTCTGCTCCTCTCAGTCCCACTCTCCCCTTCCCTGTGTCCCCTGTCTCCTACCCTTCAGAAAAGGGGAGTCTCCCTCTCACCTACCCATCTTAGCACTTCAAGTTACATCAGGACTGAGCACATTCTCTACCACTGTGGGGTGATGAGGCAACCCACCAGGGGAAAATGATCAAAATTATGCAAGAAAGTGGTTCCTCAATTTTATTAGTCTTTTCCAAATAAATATATTTGAAGTTTGTTAATACTTTTTATTATACATTTTTTATTGCTCTTGGTTTATTCTATGGTATAATGTGAAATGACACCCATGGGCTTAGTTGTTTAAGAATTCCCTGCCTAGTGGTGCAGTTTTTGAAGATTGTAAAATCTTTGGAAGTTGATGTGTGGCTCATGGTAGTGATGTACGGCTAGGTAGACTTTGAGGCTTATAGCCTGCCTCACTTCCAGTTTGAGTGTTCTTGCACCATGTAAACAAGCCTCTCTAACTCCTCCTACTTAAAGAAAGAAGGTTGCATGGTTCCATGGTCCAGGGATACAATCATCCATAAAAAGCTGTTTCAGTCAACATGCCTTCTCTGTCATGACTGTATCCCCTGAACCATGGAACATTCTTTCTCTAAGTTGTTTGTGTAGGGAGTTTTGTCACAACAAGGGAAGTAACTAATATGGCGTTATTATTAAAGATTGACAAATTAGTAAATATGTGAATTTAGTTCAACATATTTAAATGGGAAATCAGGAGCCTTTAAGATCTGGGTTCTATAGCTCAACACATGGTGAGGAGTTCAGACTGCAAGATCAGATTATACAAACTCAAATTCTATTCTTCTGATTTCAATTTCATTGAAATTGTCCAAAGTTTTGAACATGCATGGATTTGTTTTCTTAATTTAAACATGAATTAATAAATGATATGTTCTTCAGTAAGTTATGAATATTAAATGAGATTTGGAGAATTTAGCATTTCCTCAACATGATAAATATTCAAGTTTATGTACCATACATTGCAGTGATATAATTCTGTATTTTATTTTAATTCATGATTTCCAAGTTTTGATACTCATATGCACTGAACATTAATTTATATCGTGAATATATCATGGTCTTTTAAATATGAAAAATCAGGTATTCCTCTTTTGGAGGTCCCTATAATGTCAGGATATCTTTTGCAATTTTTCTTAAGAAATCTGTGTTCACAGTGCAGAAAATAAAATAAAATAAATTGGTAGAATTTCTTAACTGATACTAGGATGAGAGTATATGCTTTCATATCTTAGTGCTAGCACATGATAATAATGGACATCAAAATAATTGAAATTTCTCATATGATTTCAAAATCAAAGTTATAAAACTATAAGAAATATTTTTTTTTACAATTAGATATAATAATTTGCAAGTTCAGATGATATGGCATTCATTAGTTTGGGGAAACATCAGTTTATCACCTTTCCTTATCACCACAGTACTTGTCCTTAAACATGCATATACACATGTGTATACACATGCAAAAAGAACAAACAATAAATAAATGTAGAAAATAAAGAATTTAAAGGACCCCAACAAAAGAATAGAAAATGGATGTTTATAACTCAGTCTTTGGAACCTCATTTTAGCCTTTATTAGTGATTGTCATAATGAATTTCAAAAATCATGTTAAAATTGTAATCATAGCATTCATAGAACAATGTACTTACAAATGGCTGTCTGCCTATAACACTATCACTTGGAGAGTACAGCTCTCTGTGTTTTACAGATTGATTAAAAACCTTCACGTTTTCGTCAAGTGATTCACAAGAGCCTATGTTTATATTCATATAATCATGAAATATTTGAACAAATATCAAGTATTGTTTATGAACTATAATTTCACCTTTCCTGAAGTAAAACTATTTGTGTCTGCTTTATTAGTTGTCTGTGGGTACTGTTTAATATTTTTGACAAAGAAGAAAAGAATATGAGTCACTGCATCCTAAGTTTTTTAACACTGCAGAAATTGTTCAACAGTAGGGAGAAAGAAACAATCTAGATGTTCACTGAAGCCTGACCTAGAAATAAATGAGAGAGTTATGTGGGAATATCAATATCGAGCTTAACATTGCAATCCTTCAATAATAAATGGAAGGAAAGCTGCAAAGGCACACTTCTTATATCTAGGTGGTTTATTAATGTGTGTTTAAATTATTTTTTTCCTACTGGGTACAGATGGTAATGGAAGGGCACACAGGGTGAAAATCTCTTGTGTAAAAGTGAAGTTGAGAAAGTCTTGAACAATACCTGTGCCCTGGGCATACTCAACACCTGGAAAATTGTGTTATTCTTCACATCAGAAAGGAAATAGTTGGACTATGAGTGTGGCTTTTTAAAAAGCAAAACAAAACTTAAGTGATAACTCTGATAAGGTGCTATAAGCATCCAGAAGATGTAGTCTGTTGGTTTGTTTTTGGGTTAAATAGGCATCCATAATATCAAGCACATGATACTGCTATAATACATTTGCTGAATAAAATATAAGGGTGTCCTAAACGTAGAGAAGTTAACATAAACAATCCAAATTATCAGAATCTCAGGAATTAGTATTCTAACCAGGATGAGGAAGAGAATAGATGGTTGAGACAACCAAAGTATAGGAAATAGTCATCTCAAACTCTTCTTGGCATGGGTATACACACATTTTCTAATAATGGAGTTGGCTGCCTGAGACCCTTACGTGCAAATACTATATACACACCATTCAGAACAATACACTTAGCACATCATTAAAAACTTAGAACTCTCATTTTCATTGAGCTGTATACACACCCATCTTGAACAATTGAGTCAATTTATTCACTTCTTAATGATCATTAAATGTAGACAAATTCTATTCAACCAACCTTCAGTATTCTGGGTGGGAAGTTGGAGGTGGCAATATGACCTGGAGTAGTTTTAGGTATGTGCACACTAAAATGAAGTATTTCATAAAATGGCAATTTTAGAAATAATCATCAATTTATCATCTTATACTCTTGTACAATTTGGTTAAAACCAGATGCAATGTGAGAACAAATATGCGGTGTGTGCAAAGGCTACTATAATCTAATACTGCATCATCAAAAGGAAAAATGCCTTCACTATGCTGCTTAGCAATCAACTCCTTCTCTTGAACCCCATGAAAGTAAGCCCCAAACAATAATTGAAGCCCTGGAGTAGCCACATTCATGTGTCATATTGTCATTCTTGACAGTGTACTTCTGGTCCATACTATTGTTTTGCCTTCAAATAGAGTTGTCTCGATACTTTAAACTAACTTCCTGCCAACTGTTTTCCTAAGTTTCACACTTTCACCTGTTGTCATATTCCCTTACTTTCTCCTTCAGCCAACTACAGTAGTAAGACTGTGAATAGCTTTACAGAGATATAATTTGTGTGAGTAGGAAAAATAATCAGCCTTTATTTTGGACTGTTTGAATGATCTACAGCTCATGAGAAATTTTATAAGTACTGTGCACTGCAGAATTAGGAGAACTTGAAACACTGGCAAACAGGTAGTCTGCCTCCAATTGTTATTTCATTCATTCATGCAAATGAGTGTTTTTGAGCCCTTTCTATGTACCAAGCATTGAAGTAAGAGATGGAAGGATTGTAAAAACAAAAATAAGTACTATCTCTACTTAGAAGAGATTACATTCCAGTGAAGTTGTAAATACTAACAGACATAAACATGTAATATATTTTCTGGAAGCAGATATGTTCCATGAAGTAGAACAAGATACAAAGACAATGTCATAATAGTTGAAGGCTGATGATCTCTTCTCAGTATATTTGCACCAGTACACTTATACTGGATTTTCTGAAGTTGTGGTTTCCGAAGCAGAGACATGAACAAAGGAGAATGATCACTCAAGGGAAATGGGAAATGAACAAGAGTTTTAAAAACAGTCTCTGAACCCAGGTAAGCTTGCAGAAAGATAGTGTCACTAAGAGATTTGATTAGACTTAGAATTTTGTGAACAAAAGCAAAAGCCATACAATTTTGTAGAAAGCAATCGGTGTTTCACATTATGTAATCACTCAAGCAAAACACTTATTTTATGTGGAAATTAAGCATATATTTATTTGAGGGAACAATGTGGCTTTACACTGTAGAGTCTGGCTCAATACATAATAAAACAAAATTGTACCTCCATCCTGTTTTAGAATGTACTTGTTAAAAATAATGAAGTATTTAAGTATGAAAGCTTCTCTCACTACCTCAATGTTATAATTGAGAAACATTAGTAAATTCAGAATTGCATATTGAGATAATGCTAGTCTTGGTATTTCTATAGCTTTGACTCGGCTGATTGAACTTGACATAAAGTCTTATGTTTTTTTTAAAGAATTTGAAGACATTCTTAAATTAGTTTTATGGTATTATAAATGCAAGGAAGGTATTTCTGAATTCATTTGATGGGAGAATTCAATCAAAACAGAGAAAAATAGTTATTTTATCTTTAAATTATAAACAACAACGTTTACCTTCACCAGTTTTAGGTTAGCCAATTCACGGTACATCAAATTGCATAAAGTAATGAAGTTATCCATAAGTCTATCTGGGAAGCACAGTTTAGGAATACAGATTTCCACCAGTCATATGATTCACTCATTCATCCAACATATAAGGCACTACTGCACACAAAGCATATATAGGAATATTATTCTGACCTGGTTCAAGATGCCCAAGATTTAGTACCTAACAGTTGATGAATATTTGTTTAGTGAGAGAAAACTGCTCTGACACCCAGAAGTTCACAGTCTAAGACTGATATTTCTTACTAATAAATGTAAATCAAGGATGCTTTACATTTAGAGATGTCCATCTCTAAAATTCTAAAATTTGTGTTGGAATATTAGTAGCCATGACTATATTTATTCTAGATGACACTAAGTGGTATACAAACGCTAAGAATGAAACAAGAATAATCTAGGATGAATCACAAACTTAAAAAAAAAGTTCCAAGTCTCTTCTTGGTAGCCTGCTATCCTTCCCCTGAGTGCCACCAGGCCTCCCCATCCAGGGGACGTGGCCAAATATGGGGCACCAGAGTTCGTGTGGAAGTCAGACTCCACTCTCCACTCAACTGTGGAGAATGTCCTGTCCATTGGGTAGATCTGGGTAGGGGTTCGAAGTATACTGCATGTATTGTCCTTGGCTGGTGCCACAGTTTGAGCAGGACCCCTGGGCCCAGATCTGCCCATCATAGTGTTCTTCTTGGAGGTTTCTAGGACTCTCTGGGTCCTTCTACTTCCCCATTCTCCCATGCTTCTCTCACCTAGTGTCCCAATACAGGGGGAGAAGATCTCCCTCAGTCACAGTCATAGGGGAGGGGAATAAGGGGAAAATGGGAGGGAGGGAGGAATGGGAGGATACAAGGGATGGGATAACAATTGAAATGTAATATGAGTAAATTAATAAAATATATTTTAAAAATAAAAATAAAAATGAACAGAAAAAAAGAATGGATAAAGAAACTGTGGTACATTTACACTATGGAATACTACTCGGTTATTAAAAACAAGGAATTTCTGAAAAAAAAGTTCCAAATAATTTCTTATAATTTCATTATATGAGTGCTAACTGATGGAACTGGGGTCCTAAGATCTGTTGGAAAATGTGAAATTAGGTGTATGCATTTTTTACTTTTGTAATGGCACTATTTAGGATTAAGCATTATTTGGTTTAGGTGTGTGAGCAAACATTCAAAAATATTATGTTTTATATGATTTGTCTGAAGATGCATGGCCAATATATGTATGTGTGTGTATATATTTATTTATACATTTTACATCCCAATCATGGCCTCCTCCCTCTGCTCCTCTCAGTCCCACTCTCCCCTTCCTTGTGTCCCCTGTCTTCTATCCTTCAGAAAAGGGGAGTCTTCCCCTCACCTACCCATCTTAGCACTTCAAGTTACTGTATATACTGTATAAGGCAGCTCACCTTCCTAAAATTGTGAGCAACTAGGATAATACAATCACATTTCCCTTAAGTATCACTATGTAAAACAGTAAGCTAACCTCACAAACTACATGTGATACTAAGCTTACTTTAACTTTGAGATTTTAGTTCCCTCTTTAGCATGTGTGTGTGTGTGTGTGTGTGTGTGTGTGTGTGTGTGTGTGTGTGTGTGTTATATTACAGAAGAAGCTTCTGAACTAAGAAAAAGATGAAACCTTAGGGCTAGGAAAGTCATGAACAACTATCTTTTTGTCATATTCATGCCCTCAAAGTTCCACAAAGCACTTTGTGACCTACACACACACACACACACACACACACACACACACACATATATATATGTTTTATATATATATAATGAATGAGTGAATCATGATGAGTGTGACTTCAACCCATCAGGGAAAGAGAATTTGTCTTCCCAAACTGTGTTTCCCAATTAGACTTATGGGCAACTCATTACTGTCATGCAATTTGATGTGCCATGTAATTGGTTAATTGCATGTATAGTTAACTTGATATATATGTATCATATATATATATAATATAATATTTTAAGATATTATATATAATAGATATATTATATAGATATATATCTATATAGACATATATAAAGATATATAATAAATACAATGTATACTATATATCGTATAGTATTTTATTTATTAACTTCACATCCCAATTGTATCCTCTCTTTCCTCTCCTCCAAGTCCTTCCCTCCATCGCTCTTCCCCCTATCCTGCCTTCTCTACTCCTCAGAAAAGGGGAGCTCTACCCTGCTACCAACCCACCTTAGCACATCAGGTCCCATCAAGACTGTGCACATCTTCTTCCACTGAGACAAGACAAGGTAGCCTTGTCAGGGGCTTATGTTAAAAAAAGTAGGCAATACAGGCTATTTCAAAGACAGCGACTGCTACTCTTACTAGGACTCCCACTGAATACCAAGCTGCCCATTGGCTACACATGTGTATGGGGGAGTAGGTCCAGTCCATGCCATGCATTTGGTTGGTGCTTCTGTCTCCGTAAGATCTCCTGGGCCCGGGTTATTTGACTTTGTAGTCTCTTGTGGAGTTTTTGTCCCTTCCAGGTCTTTGTATTCCCCCTGGCTCCTTCCACAAGGCTCCCTGCATTCCTCCTGAAGTGTGGCTGTGAATCTCAGCATCTGATTCGATCAGCTATTGGGTGGAGACTCTCAGAGGACAACTATGCTAGGCTTCTGTCTGTGAGTACCTCAGAGTATCATTAATAGTGTCCGGGGTTGGGGGTTGGCTCTGTCCTATGAGGTGGGTCTCAAGTTGGTCCAGGCATTGGTTGTACATCCTCTCAATCTCTGCTCTATCTTTATCCCTTCACATCTTGTAGGCAGGAGAAATTTTTGGTTGAAGGTTTTGTGGGTAGCCTACCCTGTTGTAGATCTCCTGCTTATTCCAGATAAGCCTTTGCCCTTGGTTTCTCTTCTCTCTCCAAGACCTCTGGCTTCCCACCCCTGCTCTCCCACCTCTGATCCCCATCCTCATTTCTCTCCCCACTTCCTTTCCTACTCTTGTTCCATCTCTTCATCCCCTTCAGCTATCAATTCTATTTCCCCATCTGAGTGAGAATTAGGCATTTTCATTTGGGCCCTCCTTGTTATATAGCTGCTTAAGGTCTGTGAATTGTCACATGGTTATCCTATGCTATATGGTTATTATCCACTTAGGAGCACATACCATGTGTGTCTTTCTGGGTCTGGATTACTTCATTCAGGATGATATTTTCTAGTTCTATCCATTTGCCTGTAAAAGTCATGATGCCTTTGTTTTTAATACCTGAACTGTGTAAATGTACACAGTTCTTTTATCCATTCTTCAGTTGAGGGACATCTAGGTTGTTTCCAGATTCTGGCTATTATAACTAAAGCTGCTATGGACATAGTTGAGCAAATGTCATTGTATGCTGGAGCATCTTCTGGGTATGTACCCAGGAGTATTATAGCTGGGTCTTGATGTACAGCTGTTCCCAATTTTCTGACAAAGTGCCAGAGTGATTTTCCAAGTGGTTGTACAAATTTGTACTCCAACCAGAACAGGAGTGCAACATGTAAACATCTGTCTCCATCACAATCCAAAGATGTGCATTTATTACTGAGATAATGAATTCCTTTTAAAATAGAAAACTGAATATCTAAAAACCAAACTCATTGGAATATTATTTGAACATTTCTAATCTTTTCTAGAAAAGAAGGGGATATAAATAATATATTATATGAAAATTAAACAGCTCGATTAAAAGTCCATCTAAATAAAACTAACCAGTAGATTTTAAAGCACAGAGAGTAGAAAGAGCATTTTTTTTTACATTAAAGTACATTTAATGAGTTATGGTGAATGTTGTCCTAAGAATAAATTATTGCAATTAATAAAATGGAAAGGAGATTTATGCCCAGAAATATATTCAGCTTGGCTCAAAAAGCTAGGTTTATAAGAGTCAAAGAGACAAACCAAGACATTACACAATCTAGGCTACAGTGACTAGAAACTAAAGTTGTTGACATAGGGTTTAGTTAAAAATATGAAGGCTGTTTTAGGTACAGTATGGTTCTAATATTAATGAGAGACTTAATGGTTCCACCACTAGTTTTTAAAGGAGCGATACCAGCTTGCAAAATTTCATAGAGCATCTTGCACTCAGTTTCAATATTCATTTCTTATATACCTTATGTAATTAGTATGTTTATTCTCTTTCTATAAACTAAAAACAGCCTGCTTATGATTGAGGTTGTCTAGAGCATTTGTGTAACACCAGAGCTTATATTCTTGAATCCAACTAGAGTATACACAAGCATGACTATGCTGATTCTAGGGATTTGCACTCTAGCTTTGCATATTTAAGAACTCTAGTTCTGCCATATGAATAAATATCTCCCTTTGACACTTCTTAGTTTAACTATTGTCATAGCTTTTTACTTTTAATGTTTTCAACATGGTTGGTGATATGCTACATTTAATTAACTAAAGCTCATTTTAATAGTTGTGCCATTTTCATCTTCTTAAATCTTGAGTGACACATTCTGTTCCCTTGATAAGATTAAGCTTAGAAAGCTGCCTACAATGACAGCAATGTTTGCTTGCATTCATGTTTTTAAAACGTATCAGTGTCAATTTCTCAAAATATCAGAACTTTTCCAGGGACAGGTTATAATGGGTGTAAAAAGGGAACAGTATTGAGTCTTGTTTAAGAAAAAAATAACTTCACATTTCCTGCCATTTTATTTGTTTCTGAGTTCTGTTACAAGCTGGTATTTAACATTTTCAAAATTTAATTGCTTTGGGGGGATACTTTTGTAAAGTAGCTATTGTCTACCTTTTCTATTTGGTCTATTATTATTAAATATGCAGGGTACAGATCTCTTTTTCTAAATTGATTATGATAAACATTGGAAACCATTTAAACTTGATACACTCTTCTGATAATAGGAATGCATAAATTATTGGAAATTGTTGTTATCACCAACAGAGCTTATCATCTAATCTAATACTACCTAGAATCTATTTCTTAATTTTTTAGTATCATTTGAGAAATTGGATCTTAAAATTACAGATTGCCTTAATAATAACTACTATAATTAAAACATTGAAGAGTTCTAAATTAGTAGTAAATGATTGAACCCTGTTATTTTTTTTACTGAATAAAACCCAAATTTCCTTGATCACAGTTCTCTTGCTCAGCCTCTCTTGCTCTCTTCTATTTATTCTGTATTGTTTTTTCCTTAGAATGAGTTATAACTTAAAAATCAAATTGTAGTTAGTGTGATTATGGAAATAACATTCACCCTTTGTTCTTTTTCTGCAGTATAATTTTTATTAATTTATTCATATCACATCTCAATTGTTATCCCATCCCTTGTATCCTCCCATTCTTCCCTCCCTCCCATTTTCCCCTTATTCCCTTCCCCTATGACTGTGACTGAGGGGGATTACCTCCCCCTGTATATGCTCATAGGGTATCAAGTCTCTTCTTGGTAGTCTGCTGTCCTTCCTCTGAGTGCCACCAGGTCTCCCCATCCAGGAGATGTGGTCAAATATGGGGCACCAATACCTCTACCTCTTGCATTGCCTTGTTTCTTGCCTCTTGCTGACTCCCTCCCTGTGACCTCTCTATTGTCTCCTGTTTTTATGTCACATGTATCCTATTATTTTCTCTTTTCTGCACTTGTCTCCTGCTCCATTAAAATCCCTTCTTTTCCACGGTCTCCTCTTGGTTTTAGACACATAAATATATGCAAACTCAAGTTCTACTTTATATCTAGGTTCTTTATATATTACAGAATGTATAATATATGTCTTTCAGAATTTGGCTGATTTCCCTTTATCAGAATTTTAACATTTTTACCAATATGTATTTTCATGAAAAAAATGTTATAAATGCTGGTCTTTTCTATTTTGAAAAATAATTTTAAAGATGAAAACATGGAATTACTTCTTTGATCATCATTAGATCTGTCAAAAGAACTTATCCAACACCAATATGTGTATTGGAGAATTACTTGGACAAGGGACTTAATATCTATTAGCTATGAAATATTGTTATGGAGTAATATTGCTTTTCAAGTTAATTTTCCTTTTTTAACTTTGGTTTTGTGAGACAGGGTTTCTCTGTGTAGCCCTGGTTGTTCTGGACTCACCTTGTAGACCAGGCTGGCCTCAAACTCAGAGAGATCCCTCTGCCTCTAACTCCCCAAGTGCTAGCATTACAGGAGTGCACCATACCCTTCTGTTTTTCAAGTTTTAGTGCTAACCATTCTTTTGTTAATGTATTACTATATTAATATAGCACAGAAAACTTTGATAATGGCTTGTTTATTGTTACTATCAATAAAACAAGAGGCATTTAAAATGTTTTATTTCAAATATCATATATCATATTTGTCCTAATCCAGAATTCCCAGACCAAATATTTTTTAATCAGTTTTAATTCTTCAAAACTGTTCTTTTATATAACATGACTGTTACAGATGATTAGTTTCTAAGTTGAAGCTTTACAATTTTTAGCTACAATACGTAGATGACATGAGTAAAGAACAAGTAAAGAATTTAAGTATTATCTTTCAACACCAGACTAATACAGTAAGCTTCAAGCTTGTCTCCCATAGACACACTAGAGTTGACCCTAAAGGATATTGTCAATTACGCTCTACTACCTCAAGCATCTACAAGAAGCAAGATATTTGCACTATTTTAAACAGTCCTGTGTAAGCAGGACTTTAATCATCAAAGGTTTGAAAATTCAGTCAAAATTTTCTAAACAGAAGGTACTCATTTGAAAAAATATGTCTTATCCAGTCAATATATTAACATAAAGGACTGTTTTATATAAATCAATTATTCTCAAAGAACATAATTTCTGACCTAAAAACTTGAGGAGCAAGGTGGTACTATAATTTCCATATTCCATTATCCCATTAGAAATTGATATCATAGCCTGTTTTTTTGTGTTAGCATTACACATAATTGTGAAAATCAATAATAAATTACCATGAAATAGCAATTCTATCATATCAACAAGCATGTCCTCAAGGTCACTTTAAATGATTTATGACTGAGAAAATTAGTATAGATTTTATGATTTGTTTAGGTGACTTTTGTGTGTGAAGACTAGAATTCCTCAGATTTCTCAGAGTATTAAACATTTCAACTTACCAGAAATACTATTCCATAAAAGTAATTTATAGTGATAGTAAATGAATATTTCTATTTTTAATAGCCACATCTTTGACTAGTCATTTCTTCAACATGTGTTTAGTTTCTATTTAGTACTGAGCACCACACTAGGTAAAGGCCTATGTTGAAATCTGAACAGAACAGAGAAACCTAAGCGATTAGTGAATAAAAAGAAGCAATAATAAGAAAAAACTGAAGCATCTTAGGCACTATAAAATAGAGGAACTGTGGCATAAAGCACAGAGGGAAAAACCACAAGTTGGTCTTCATACTGAGGATAAGTCCAACAATCAAGCATCAACAGAATGAACAAGATAAGAGTACATTTTCAGAGCTACATAGAACCGAGAAATTCTTTATTATACTGTCTTACTTTGCTATCTATACCTGTGATAAAACATTGCCCAAAACTAACTTAAAGAGGGAGGGTGGAGAATTGGCACAATAGTTAATAACATTGTTTTTCCAAAGGCCCGAGTTTCGATTTCCAGCACCCACATGGTAGCGTACAACCATTTGTAACACCACTGCAGGGGATCCAGTGCCCTGTGCTGGCATCCACAGGCACTACGCATGTGGTACACATAAATACACACAGGAAAGTCACCCAAGATGTAAAAGAAAATTAAATTAAACTTAAAAACATGTTGGAGAGGAAAGGGTTTATTTGGCTTACAAATTCTGATCACATTCTGTCATTGATGGAAGTCAGGAAAACACCAGGGGCAGGAAGCATGTGAGAAAGCTGCCTCTGACTTGCTCACCTTGTTTTCTTTTACAGCCTAGGCGTACCTACCCCAGAGTAGCATCTCTTACACTGGACTGGGTTCTCACATAGCAATCAAAAGTCAAGAAAATACCACATTTGTGCCCATTATTTAATCTTATGGAGGTTTTTCCTCCATTAAAGTTCCTTCCTCCCCAGTGACTCTGATTTATATCCAGTTGATAAAAATTAATCAGCACAATTAACCTCCTAATTTTATGGAAATCTCATCAAACATGTGAAAGCTGTGTTCCAAACATTGAAATGATAAGTATAATGCATCACTTAGTTTCCAAAACACCTTGAAACTCTCAGTCCCTACTGTCTGACAAAATAAAATTGTGTCCTGTCAACATGAGGACCAGTGCAGAATAAAACCTTTTTTTTTTTTTTTTGCTATTTTATAAAAGCATTTTATAGAAATCTCCACAAATGTAGTCAGAATATTCTCTCACAGTACCCAATTTATTTTCACTTTACACAGGGGAATGCTCTAGAGTCTTTCCTCATCTTTATTTCCATTTCAACTTATTTCTCTCTATTTGAATTAAACAACCATTCCCATTTTAGAAATATGACAGGAAGTATAGGGAAAGATGTCTAGCCTTTCATTTAATGCTAAGCAACAACAGAGTCACTGACAGCTTCTCATAATTCTTTCCCTCTTTTTAATTCCTATACCCTTTTAGTCTCAACTGGACAAAAATGCGACCAACTTTATATTACAAATAAGTTCTTAAGGTTTTATACATTTTATTTTAAGAATTTCTTGTTCTTCAAACTATTTATTTTCCTAAATTTTGTGGCTAAAGATGACACTTAGGGGTAGAGCCCTAGTCCCATGTTCTGAGGCCCTGACTGATCTCCAGAACTGAATTATTTGATTCTGAAAACATTTCCTTTTTCATTGCTTTTATGCAGAGTTCACAAATAGAAAGAATAGAAGTTGATACAAGATTTTATATATATATATATATCAGATGTGTAGCACAGTCATCATGTGGGAACCCTAAAAGGAGTAGGGGCTGTATCTTACTCTGTTATTTGCTTTTATATCTCATTCCCCTAAATGGACTGCCTTGTCTGGATTCAGTGGGAAGAGATAAGTTCAATCCTGCAATGAACTGAGGTACCAGGCTGGGTTGGTACTATTTAGGTGCCCCCTTATCTGAGAAGTCTGTAAGGATAGTAAATAAATGAAAAAGAAAAAAAGAGGGAAATACTGAAGAATAGAAAGTACATATTTTCACTGGGATTTTATTACTTTAAAGAGTAAAATTATGGTATTTGTAAAATATATATGTTAATGCAGATCATTATGTTGAATATAACAAGCCAGAGTCAGAAATGGATGTATCACATTATTTTTCTTTTATATGTAGATTTTAGGTTAACTATAAGTGTGTGTGTGTGTGTGTGTGTGTGTGTGTGTGTGTGTGTGTGTGTGTGTGTGCGTGTTTGTGTGTGATGAAAGTGGACTGTGAAGTAGGAGGACACTGCCTAAACTGAGATAGCAAGGCTTTCAAAACTGAGAAATAAAATTAATACATTATGAACACAGAAGAGGGAACTATTTGGGAGGAAGCAACCGGACCAGGGAGAGTTACAGAGAGAAATACAGTTCTTAAAAATAATTTATTCAGATTACATCCTGATTGTTAAATTGCTCTCCCCTCACTTGTATCTCCTAGTTCCTCCCTCCTGCCCTCTTTCACACTATTCCCCTCCCTGAGACCTCTGATAGAAGGGGAACTCCTCCCTTTTTCATTCAAATAGCTTGCTTCCCTATCCTCTGTGTGCCCTCTGGGCCTCCCTGCCAAGGGGAAGTGATCAGATCTGGGGCAACAGAGTTCATGTCAGAGACAGTCCCCACTCTCCTCACAAACGCAGAGAATGAGCTGTCCATTGGATAGATCTCAACAGGGAGTCTAGGTTCACTGCTTGTATTGTTCTTGGTTGGTACAACAGTTTATGCAGGCCACCCTGGAAGTGCATTTAAAAAGAAAGGATGATATATATTTATGAAAGTGTCTAAACAAAAATCTTCATTTTATGCAAATCAAAAGATTAACAATAAAATCTGTATTGGTTTTGGTTTTTATGTAAAATTATATAATGACACACATCTGTGGTTTTGTCTATGAAGGTATTTCCTACAACGATTAAGAAGGAACATCTTGTTAAATGTAGGCAACACCAATGAGTGAGGATCTGTAGTGAACTAACGAGGCAGTACTGTCTCGTTATACTGACTCGTAAATACTGTCATTTCCTTTCTCATTTCTTATTCTGTTTAGATGTGAGGAGAAGAAACTGATCCATTTGCTCTTGTAGAGCAGTATGCAACTATGCCTTTCCTGCAATAATGTACTGTATCCTCTCAAAATGTGAGCCAAAATATGTATCTCCCTTAAATTTCTTCCGTTAGGTATTTTGTCACAGCAGTGAGCAGAGTAACTAGTATAACAGCCTACTTAATTTTTTATTCTTCATCTATACACAAAATGTGTTTTTTAACTCACTTAGGAAGATGTTTGAGTGTATGAATGCTAATGATGATGTATCATAAAAGTGTTAGAAGCCCCTGGCCCTCCAGGTTTGAAAAACAACACAATTAAAAATGTATATTCATTTTTCTGGTTGCCACCTCATTAAAAATAAATTACAGAAGCTTAACCAGATCATTTACATTATTACAGTTAATTTTTGTATATGTAACTTTACATCATGGATTCAAGTGTTTTTGTTATTATAACGGACTGAAACAAATGTGCTGTGTATGTATATATGATTACTGAATCCAGGACTCATTGACTAGAATTCTTTTTAGACGTAATTGCAAGCAACTTAGAGAAGATTTCTGTAGAATTCATAATGAGTGGGAGATATTTTGAGACAAAGTAATCAAATTGGATACTTTAGCACCAAGAAGAATAAGCTTAACTCTCACAAAATAATAGATAATAGTTGAAGTTTCAGGATTAACCAATGAGAAAAGGAAAAGAATCATGAAAGAAGTTGGAAACGAAGAAGAAAATTTGTAAATGAAAGATGAGGTCCTGTGAGTAGGTGTTTCTTTGGGAGAGGGTAAGAAATAGATTGTGAGATATTGAGCTAAGCTAAATAGTATAAAAGGATGCCAGAAGTAGTAAGACTGTCATTTTGTCAGTCTTCATAATCATTCTTGATTAAAAATGACTGTCACTGGAATTCAAAATGAATGTCTTTGCAAAATAGAACAGAACAAAATAGCCCTGATCAGTCCGTAGAAGATTCCTCAAGCCCTTTATATAAAATATTAATATTGCATTTCATTTAAGATTCAGAACACTGAGAGAATAATGTATATTAGATACAGAGGTTATTGATATGCCACATGTTCAGAGAAAAAGAACAAGCCTTGTCTAAACAGAAAAACTACATTCTGATCATTGGTAAATCTTAGAGATAGAAGCTAGCTTGCACTTCATGTTTAGATCAAGATAACCAAGGTGGGAATCCATATAGATACTGTCATACACTTAGATCTATTCATGTTAAAATGATGAGGACAATGAGGAGGGAAATCACAGCAAAGGCAATGTTAAAAAAATATGTTTAAAGAAGATTGGAGGTAAAAGATTGTGACTGAATACAGATAAATGAAATAAGGATACAGCAGAAGGACCAAGCATGGGTAAAGAGCATCTCAGTTTTACATTTGTGTTCCTATAAAGCTACTACAAAATTTTGGTATCACCAACAGATATTTGAGCTGACATTTTGTGGCTTAAATAGCATTTGGTCTGGAAATAGAACTAGTATGAGGAAATGTGTTTGATGAACTCCAACTCATAGCAATAGAATGCTATGCCATCCACCATTCTGCTGAGATTTTGATTTGTACGTACAGACTCTGATTCATGCATGCTGGTGTCTAAGAACCTCCTTGCTCTAGTGTTATATTTCATATTACTGAGTTTCTTTTTATAAATTTCACTAAAGGAAATTAATCCTTGGTTTCTTCCAAAGTGTAGGAACCAGGCCCGACTGGGCTGCCTGCCTGTCTTGCTGTTTGACTTCCTGTTTCTAGCAGCTTCCATGTCTGTGTTTATCTTGGTTAGCTAGTCATGTTTACTGCTCTGAGAACGCGCTCCTCCCCTCCTCGAGACTTTTTCTCCTGTGTGCAATCACCTCTTGAGGGATTTCACCTGTGAATGGCATTTCTGTTTCACTGCCTATAAGAAGGCTCTTTGAACACTGAATAAAGGCTGCTGCTGCTGCTGCTCTCTTAGCATGAAGGACCCGCTGTGTTATTGAGTGTGTATGTGTGTGTGAGTTAAATCTGCAGTCCCTCGCCCTTGACTTGGTACCGTGGTGGTGCGGGCACCACACCAAAGCTCTTTGTATATGATATTCCAATCTCAGCTTAATCAAACTTAACACAACTGAAAAATAGTACATGTTTCACTGTGTGTTCCTACCTTTTTAGCATTTTTGTACTGTTGATTTTTGTGCTTTATTTGTTCTAAATATCTCCTTTTCTTTTTATTTGTACTTCCTACATGTAGACAATGAAATATGATCATATATACTGCTCATTTCCTACTCATATGTGCCCCAACACTCTCCTTTCAACTTAATATCCACTCTGTTTTGTTTTGCTTTGTTTTTGGTAACTCCTGAGCCTAGTTACTGTTACCCATATGCAGATGAGTGTGGAACATAAGAAGTCTATCACTGTCACATCCTCATTAAAGAATGATTCTCTCTCCTTCAGAAACTACCCACAGCCAATGGTAATCTAGTATGGGATGGTGCCTGGATCTACCCATTTATGCCAGTATTTTGACTGTCTTAATCTTGGATAGATCTTGTACAGGTAGCCACAGTTGCTGAGTTCATGAGTATGATATCATGTCATGTGCTAAAAAGAGAACTTCACGTCACTCTTTCTCAGTATTTATCTCTTAGATTCTTTCTGCCCCCTCTTTTAAGATGTTCACTGTGGGGCTGGAGAGATGGCTCAGTGGTTAAGAGTGCCACCTGCTCTTCCAAAGGTGCTGAGTTCAATTCCCAGCAACCACATGGTGGCTCACAACCATCTGTGATCTGATGCCCTCTTCTGGTCTGCAGGTGTATATGCAGGCAGTACACTGTATACATAATAATAAATAAATCTTAAAAAAAAAGATGTTCACTGTGACTTTGGAGTATGGAATAGTTAGTATATATATGCTACTTAGGGCTGAGCACTCAATCTCTTATACTAATACTGGCATTTTTACCTGTTATGTATCTCTTTTTACTGCTGTCCACTTCTTAAAGAAGCTTCTCTGACCATTGCTGAGAGCAGCTCAGGTCTATGACTATGGATTTGAACATTTAGTAACATGAAAATGACCACTCTGATAAAATATGTCAATAGATTCAATGAAATCTTAGTAAAAAAATACCACAGGAATTTTTTACAGAGTTAAAAAAAATAAAGAAATTTATATGAAGGCACAAAAGACCAAGGATAACTAATGCATTCCTGAACAAAAAGCATACCTGACTTCAAATAATACTACAGAGGTACACTAATAAAAACAGCACAGTACTGGCACAAAAACAAACACATAAATCAGTGGAATACAACTGGAGACAAAGATGCTAAAACATACTTTTGTAAAAAGCCAGTATCTTTGCCAAAGTTTCTGGAAAACTAGATTTCAATATGCAGAAAATGAAACCAGATCTTCCATCTTTCATCATGAACAAAACATAACTCCAAATGGACCAAAGACCTCAACCTAGGATCTATATTTTAAAATTAGCAGAAAATTTAGATGGCATGCTTCACCTTGCAGACACAGGTAATGATTTTCTAAATAAGATTCCAGTATCACATAAAATGAGGCCAACTATCAAATTATGGGCTTTCCCAAAACTAAAAGGTATAGTACAGCAGAGAAAAATGGGAATCAAATAAATAGGAAGCTCATAGAATAAGAAAAAACTCTTCTCCAGTCATTCATCCAACAGAAGATTAATACATAAAATAAACAAATAACTCAAAAAGCTATACATTAAGAAAATAAGGAAAGTCCAAGCTTAAAAGTAGACTGTGTATCAATTTTTAAATTGTATCTTCTACACCTGAGAATCCTCCTCCATCTCTTGAATTCTATTAGCAATGCTTACATCTGCATTTCCTGTTTTCTACTCTTGTTCCAGGCTTTCTTCTATTTGTTCTTTTATCATTGTTTTCATTTTCATCTTCAGATCTTGAATAATTTTACTGATTTCCTTCACCTGGTTGCTTGCTTTTTCCTGAATTTCTTCCAGTGATTTCTTCGTTTCCTCTCTATAGGCTTCTATCATGGCCTCTCTAAGTTCCTCAATCTGTTTGGCTGCTTCTTCCTGTCTTTGTTTACAGATTTTATTTGTTTCCTCCATTATCATCTTCATTATGAAGGATTTGAAGTCATTTACTTGTGCTTCAGTTGTGTTTGGGTTTCACAGGGTGATTTATTTGAGATAACTGGTTACTGAGGATGTCATATTATTTTGGCTTTTGTTGTTTCTGTCTTTATGCTAGCCTTTAGTCATCTTATTGTTTCTTACATTGGGAAGTAGCTTCTTGTATCCTTTACTGGTCATTGAGAGCAGTTCATTAGTGAATGTCTATAGGTCAAGACTCCTCACCTGTGGGGATCAGGGAATCCTTCCCTCTATCAGGTAGGTGACCTGGGTTCAGCTCCAGGGGACTTTGTTCCACAACCTGGGCCAGCAGAGGCTGATGCCAGTGCTCTGCAGCCCAAGGTTCAGTCTAAGAGAATGTAGGTACAGCCTGTTATCCTGTGTTTGAAGACCCTGCTCACATCCACTGGAGCCCTGGGGCCTTGGTTCAGTCTGGCAGAGATTGCAGGTACCAAGTGTGAGCTTGTGGCATTTTGCTGGCCTTTGGGTATGTGCCTGTGCCCACACAGTTTCCGGTGCCTCCTTGAAATATACCTGAAAGATGCTTCACCACACAACAAGGACATTTGTACAACTATGTTCATAGTAGCTTTATTCACAATAGCCAGCATCTGGAAACAACCTATAGGTCCCTCAACGGAAGAATGGAGGAAGAAACTGTGGTACATTTACACTATGGAATACTACTCAGCTATTAAAAACAAGGAAATCTTGAAATTTTCAGGCAAATGGATGGAACTAGAAATTATCATCCCAAGTGAGTAAAGCCAGATCCAGAAAGACACACAGGGTATATATTCAATTATATTTGGATACTTACCCAACATAGAAATCCTCTGAGAGTCTTCACTCCGCAGGGGATTGGGTCAAATGCTGGAACTCACTTTTGGGACTCCAGGTGAGAGTGTTATGGAAGAATTGGGAGATAGAAGGACCCAGAGTGCCAAGAAACCCTACAAGTAGATGGTTAAGGCTGGTAGATCTAGATCCAGAAGAGCCTGCAGAAACTTCTGTACCAACCAAGGACAAGGCATGCAGTAAACCTAGACCCCTATTCAGATATAACCAATAGACAGAGCATTCTTCACAGTTGTGTGGAATGCAGGGCCTGACTCTGGTATGAACTCTGGTGCCCTCTATTTGAAATTCCTCTTGGTGGGGATGCTTGTGAGTCTCAGAGTTAGGGGAAGCAGATTATTTGGATGAGACCTGATAGGCTGTGATCATATGGTGGGGGAGGATGGGTCCCTTTGGTCAGAGGTCTAGGAGAGGGGAATAGGGTGAAAGAAGGAGAGATAAGGGAATGGGATGATACAAGTGAGTAGATAACAATTGAGATATAATCTAAATAAATATTTTTAAAAATAGACTGCATAACTGGACAGAAAATTCTCAAAAGAAAAAAATCCAAATGTCTAAAAAATCCTTTAGTAATTTCGCAACAATAGGTGCTAGACATGGCTCAGTTGTTATGAGTACATGTTATGCTTATGGAGGGCCCAGAGCCCACATGGCATTTCAAAATCATCTGTAACCCCAGTTCCAAAGAATATGATGCTCTCTCTTGTCCTCCATGAGCATCAGACATTCATGTGGCAAATATAGTGCACACATCACATGCAAGCAAAATACTAATACATATAAAAATAAATGTCTTTTGAAATGTTTTCAACACACTTAGCAATTGTGAAAGGCATATTGTGACTACTTTTAAGATTTTACCTCATCCCAGTCAAAATGGTCATCATCAATAATACAAATATCAAATACTGGCATGGATGTGGAAAACAGTTAAATTCTCAAAAGAACAATATAAAGAAATAAGTATTGAAAATAAATACACAACACAAGAAAATTTAAACCAAGATTCCCATGAGTCAGTGAATATAAGTTGTTTGTATTTCTAGGACTGGGCTACCTCGTTACATATAATACTTTCTAATTCTATCCATTGACCTTCAAATTTCACAAACTCCAGTTCCTTTGTAGCTGAGTAAAATCCCTTCATGTATATATACCACTTTTCACTATCTGTTTATCAGTTGATGAACATCTGGGTTAATCCCAATTTTTATCAATGGAATAATTAAGTGAAAGAAAAATGCAAGCCTAATCATATACACACCAAACACTGACATAACTTAATTCATAAAAGCATACTACTGACTGAATTTGAGGCTTGTTCTACAGGAACAGGAAATAATTTCATGACTAGTCCTGTAATCCTAGTCAAAAGCCCATCCATAACTAAGGAGTTCATAGTTCCAGAATAGATTCTGCTATAGATATTTTGCTAAATGGCTATGATCTCAAACTGTGTGTGTATGTGTGTCTGTGTCTGTGTCCATGTATATATGTATATATACATACATGTAGGCTGTTATCATCTTTGTCAGAGATTATTGTTTTTTCAGATCATAGAAGATTTAATTTTTAAGGATTTTGAAGGATAAAATGTGCTTCACAGGAAGTTGAAGAACAAAGAAACAAATTTAGAAGTTGTTTTATGTACCCAGTTATCCCAAGTGGTAACACTTTGCCCAAAGTTGATCTGGTATCAAAATCAGGAAAATTTATCATGTAAAACTAGAAATTAAATGTATAGAAAATTATTATAAAATAATTGTTTTCCCCATTCATATTGTTTGGGCATAAGAAACAAAAATCTATTTTGTCTTTTGTATTGGAATCTCATTGCTATCTGTAGGTTATACTTCAAATAGTCAACTATAATCCCATCTGGCAGGAGCCATGTTATATCTCATAAAAAAAATTCTCGAGTCTTTTGTGAGTGATCTCCTTGATGCAAGGCCCTTGGAGACTTTTCCCCACTTAGAGAGATCCAGTTTTAATGATATCCAGAATGACTTATGTCCATCCTTGAGAGATGGAGCCACACACCTTAGGACACTTGATTTTCTATAAAGAAACCAAAGAAGCCAATGGAAAAAAGAAAGCATTATCAAATGGTGCTGGTCTAACAGGATGTCTGCAAATAGAGCCATATTTATCACCCTACACAAAATCCAAATCTAAATGTATCAAAGACTTCAATATAAAACCAGAAACACTAAATATTTTATTTATTTATTTATTTTACTTTATTAATTTATTCTTGTTACATCTCAATGGTTATCCCATCCCTTGTATCCTCCCATTCTTCCCTCCCTCCCATTTCCCCCTTATTCCCCTTCCCTATGACCGTTCCTGAGGGGGATTACCTCCCCCTTATAAATATTTTAGAAAAGAAAGATTTATACAACTTCCTGAACCAAGTACTAACAGCTCAGTCAGTAGGATCAGCAATTAATGAACGGGTGGGTCTTCTTGAAGCTGTAAAAATTCTGTGAAGTAAAAGATTATAGATTAAAACAGCAGTATAAAGATTTGGAAAAGATTTTCATCAATCCTACATCCAGAAAAGATCTAATATCTAAAAGACATCAAGAAATTAAACACCAACAAACCAAATAACCCAATTAAAAATGAGGTACAGTGGTTAAGAGACTTCTCAACAGAAGAATATTGAATGTCCAAGAAGCACTTAAAGAAATGTTCAGTGTCCTTATTCATCAGGGAAATGTAGATCAAAACAACTCTGAGATTCCATCTGACACCTGTTAGAATGGCTAAGATAAAAAACTCAAGTGACAGCACATGCTAGTGAGGATGTGGAGAAAGGGGAACACTGCACCGTTGCTGGTGGGAACTCCACAAGCTCAACTGCACTCAAGAACTATGCTAACAGAACTAATCCAACTCCCCTTTCTCTAAGCTGCTCTCTTAAGTAGATACTCTTTCCTGTCTTTTTCTCATAAGTGTTGGGTATATCTTATCTTTGACTCATTATGTCAAATCTTTCTCTGACTAGTCACTTTGTCTGTCCCTCTGTTAAACATAACTTTCAAACATGGCTGCTTTCTTCTGCAAACTAACTTAATTTGGGATTAAAGGTGTATATAGGAAGGGAATGTGTATATTATAGCCAGATCATACTGTTATCCAGGGGGTTGTCTATTTTCCTACCATATCACATAGACCCAGAAGCTCTTTGCATGTGATCCTTTACCAGAGCAGCCATATTACTGGATTAAAATTCCTCTACAAGCAACATTTCATCAAAGCAAACATTCAGACTCTCTTTGGTCACCTCACATATCTGTCCATAAGAAAGACATTGTAAATTGTGCATCAGAAAGTGGAGCCAGGCAAGAGTATGCTAAATTAGAATATAAAGGAGTGAAAGTAAATTTTACAAAAGCAGAATATATAACAATGAATTGGAACAATCGCTTACTTTAGAGTTATTGTCAGAATTGAATCTCAGAAGCACTGCTTCATTTAAGAAATAAGAAAATACAGGCTTAAGATTATTTCAGACACAGAATGTGGAGAGGAAATATTCATATCTTGATATCAGGACAAGAGCTGGGTTAAGCAAAATAAAAATGCATTGTAAATAAAATAAAAATCTCACTCTTTTCCCAGTTGCAACCCTTACCCAAGAAATTACTAAATAGTTCTTGTTGTATAGCTATGTAAAGTAGGTATGCAAATTAAATGTTTAGTCACAATAAATGACAAAAATTTGAATTTCCTTTGATATGAATATAATTTACCATATATTAAAGATAAAAGCAAATTTGCATATAAGACATAGGTATGTGATTAATTATTTTGACATAGATAAGAAAATCTTTGCTGAATATATGGTACATTCTAGGGCCCAGAGCACATCCAATATTTTTTAGGTTTGATCAATATGGTACAATCGTCACTGCTGAGGATGCCACTTAACATAAACACATAATATAAAATGAGAGAAGTATGTTTAGGGCCTGTTCAGAAATAGCTGAAAATTCTCCTTTTTAATCCCAACTAAGATTCATTTAAGAATTATGTATGCAACTCAAGCCAGTAACTCAGTCAATTTTAAGATCAAATATTCTGATATAGTAAAATCTAAAAATATACTAATCTCTTATTTACACATTATAGAATGATGACAAGAAAACATTAAATTCTGTTATCTTATTTAATCCAAAGGCTTTTATATAACAAAAAAATCTTATACAGTAAAAAATTACTATGATTCATCGCAAGTGGTAGTCTCAAATCAGAGCCAAGATGATTTAGAAAGAATTTGTTTGCATTGACCTGCAAAATAGCAAGTGCAAACAAAGGGAGCATGTCATATGTCCAGAAGCAAGCTGCTGGGAAATCATACACTACAAAATGAATGAGTACTTTCCAAAATACTTATTTTCATTACAGGTTTGATTTTGAATTGCATTTTTGTAATGGAACAATAAGAATCCCTTAATTGTTGCCAATTTTTTCACAGCTCCCACATTCAGATATCTGAACCAGTATGTGATAACAAGCCAGTGGAGAGCCATGCTAAGTTCAGCCATGTTAGAAATCCTGTGCTTATGCTGCGTGCTGTGACTTTTGAGTTGTTGACCTTTGCTGAAGGAGGTCTTGTGTTTAGGCTATCTTTAGATATTTTACCCCTGAAAAAAATAGGGAATTTCTTACAGGGAACTACCCAGAGAAATAAGCAAGTTATTACAGGGAACTACCCAGAGAAATAGGGAAATTCTAACAGGGAACTACCCAGAGAAATAGGCAAGTTATTACAGGGAGCTTTGCAGAGGATTGTATTTTTGCCGGGGGCTAGGGGAAGTGAGATTACAACTGAGTTTGTGTTTACCTTGCTATATAAAGTCTACTTGCCTGCCTTAAAAACAGTTTTGATCAGAAATCTCCAGACATGACTCAATTTTTCTCATGTCTCTGTTCCCCTCTTTCAATCCCCACTCTCTCTTCCAGGGAACCCTGTTTGACTTGTCCTGCAGGCCAAGACGCAAGCCACAGTTTAAGAGGGTGCAATATAAAACAGACTTTAACTAACTGAGTACAGAGATACCAATGCACATTGGGAAGAACGCTGGTATGGTGAGAGGATGGGGCCAGATTCTCTTCAGTAGATTGAAGTTTCACCGTGCTACATTTGTTCTTCGATCTCAAATGAAGATTGAAAACACAGGGGAGAGGTTAAGGTATGAGGGAAGGGGAATTTATAAAATATACTTGTTTTGAAATTGCCATAATAATGTATGCTAATTTTTTTGCAGTCTTTTAATCTTCCAAAATATTTTTAATGAAGCAAAGAAATTGTTAATGGCAAGCAGTCTTCTGACAAAGACTTTAATATGAAAAATCTGAAATTACATAATAAGATTAATGTAGGAAAAATATTCCCTTTCCCAATAATGTTCCCATTAAAAGAACAAAGTCAATTTTTTTCTTTCTAATTTTTTTCCTTTTTAATGTATACATTTATATTATTACACATGAATAAAATAAACTACATAGAGCAGGAAGAAACATGAGACAATCAGGAATTATATAAATGTTACATTCATAGTGATTTGGATATTTGTATTTAGCAAACTTGAAGTAAACATCTTTCCTTGGGTTTAAATTTTTGAATGACAATCAATATCTATCGTATTTCATCTCTATTGACTTAAAACATCTCTCTTGATCTAAAAACATCTTAACCTCTAACCCACTAAGTTTAATTGAAAGACTAAACTATCTGGATGATAGAACAAAAGGTAGATTATTGAATCTACTCCTCATCTCAAGGCTTTAGTTGCTATTCACAAATAAGGTTTTTTTTTAATTCAATGGTATTGAATTTTGTATATTGATGCAAATCATGGTCATGTCAAAACTAGTCTAATTTTATCACAAGAATATATATTCCAGATCTAATGAGATTCTATAGATATATAAATTAAAATAGATAAATAAAGTCTTCAAAAGCCTTAAAGACATATAGAATATGGTTTTTAAAGATGCTTTTATTATGCTAAATATTCTTTCATAACAAGACAAATTCACTCCTGGAAACACCAGGCCTGCCTCAAAGAAGACGAAGATGATGAGCATCATAGAACCTCCTTATGGAGATGGCTTCAAATGTGGCAAAATGTCCTCGCTTCTGCCACAGACAGAATTCTGCCCCAAAATAGGCAAGTTTAGATACAGGCAGGATCAAAGGCCGAAATCTGCTAAGACAGGGTAAGCAGGTCCTCAACAATTCCTGCCTCACAAATATGTCTGTCAGATACATTGGGCCAGACGGCTGAAGATGATGCTCCAACGTTATAGAAAGTGTTGGGTGACTGTTCAGACAGTAAAATGTCTCAGTTAATTTTTTTCATCTTAGAAGCTGCTAACCTGCACTTCTAGTTCACTCAGGTATTTAAGTTTTATTCCTTTTCATATGTGCGTTAATTTTAAAACAAAAAGTAAAGGGAACAGGTATATGAAATAATAGATATGTTAATTGGCTTAACTATGATAATAGTTTTCATAAGTATAAATATCAAAATATGTTGTTGATATATGTAGAATAATAATAAAATGTTTTATTTTTAAATGCTATTAAATGCACAAGTTTCAGTCAATTGACAGACAAGCAATATTAATGATATAACAGAGTCTATTCCTAGTATATAAAAAACAATAGTGAATATTATTTTAGTAGTGTCTTCTAGAATTTGAAGATATGGAAGTTAAATTTGAAGCTAATATGATTTCTAGTCTGCTTAGGCAGTGGTTCTCAACCTCTGAGTCGTGACCCCTTTGGGGCAAATGACTTTTTCACAGGGGTGTCATATCACATATCACGCACATTAGTTATTTACATTATAATTCACAACATTGCAAAAATTGTAGTTATAACGATTTAGAAATCATTCTTTATTCATGAAATTTAAAACTTGAAGACATACTAATTTAGATTTGATTCTATTTTCTGACCAATGATAAATCCTATTAACTTGAATATTTTATTCTTCTCCCCTTTACACTTCAACACTATATGTTTGCTTGTTAACTTTTTATTTATTCTAGCCTTTTTAAACAAGTTAAATGACAGTAGATATTATGTAAAAAATCTATCTGAATATCATTTTACTTATGAGTAAACTACATAGACTGAAAACTTTAAAGTCTTAAGGATATTATGAAGATTCAGTGAGAAAAATGCTCATAAATCACTTGTCACAATGTTTGATGTCTTATTTAGGGTTTCTATTCTTTCAGTGAAACACCATGACCAAATCAATTTCTGTGTCTGGGGGAAGGCTTCTTTTGGCTTAAATTCCACAAAACTATTCATTGTTGAAGGAAATAATAAAGGAACTCAAACAGGGCAGGAACCTGGAGGCAGAAGCAGATGCAGAGGCCATGGAGGGGTGCTGCTTACTGCTTGCATGGTTTGCTCAGCCTGCTTTAGAAGAACTTATTGGTTCTTTAGGAACTTCACATCATGCACCCCAGTCCCATTCATGTCCCTCTCCTCTTTTACTTACCCACAAAAGTAACCTCCCCCACAAAAGGAAAAACTTTCTTTGTGGAAGCTGTAGTGTGTCACAGTGTGTTTCAGAGCACACCCTTTTTGTCCACACTTCTTTGTTTGCATATACTGCTGTGAGGCCACTGTCATTCAAAGTGCATGACTTAGTATAATATCTATAACTCCATCTCTAGCTCCCTTAAATGCTGTCTATATTCTCAGAATTGTAGTAAAGAGGGCCTCAGATAGTTCTGTGCCAGTAGCTATAAAAAAAAAGATATGTTGTAGTTATTTGGGAACTTACATATGAAAATAATGCAAGTTGAAGTTGCCAGAAAACACAACAGAAGAATAAAATTGAAGCAATTTGTTTGTCTAAAACATTACTTGGAAACAATACAAACACAAATCTAGTTCCAAGGAATTAGCATCAACTAACAAGTTACAATTCAATTAAGGATGATGATGCCATACAAGATAGTTCAAAACAAAAATTATAAAAGTCTATAAAAGAATCAACATGTTTCAAGCAATTTACTTTGCATAAGATATAACAGAGATCATGAAAGTGAATATATACAGACCATAGTTGGAAGAGAAAAATGATTTATCAAATACCATCCAGATGTTAACTAGAGTAATTTTGGTTTCACATCAGAGTGATATCTAATTGAGTAAACTTCATTGCTTTTTCTGAAAACAAGGAAAATATATGTAATGCAACACCATCAGTGTGGAAATTCGGAAGCAAGTGTTACAGCTGTGTAATAAGGAATCAGTGAGGAAAAGAATACAAGTTCATATTAAAGAGTAATTACTCATGACTACCTGGAGTGGGGAAAGCAATATTTTTTTCAAGGGGAAAGAGATTTTTTTCTTACCTTCATAGTTTCAATATTCAAGCATAGTTATAGAAGCGAGAAATAGATTTGGCATTCTTCCAAAATTTATTCTGTAACTAATTTAAAGGGAAATCATTGTGTGGAACGCGCTTTAGGGAATATCTATACAACTCTCACAACTGAAGCAAGTGATCTGTACTATGTAATGTCTATAGAAAAATACATTAGTCAATAAAAGCACCCTGCAAGTATTATTTCTGCCAAATGCAGAAGGAATAAAATGTTCAATTAAAACATTTGAGTATGCTGTCATCTAACAGCACATAGACAAGTCTGCAGATATCAGATCCTCTGGAATTACACATGGTTGTGAGCTGTCTGATGTTGTTGGGAACCCAGGTACTTTTCAAGCTAATCAAGTGCTCTTAGTTTGGGCTACCTCTGCCAAGCCCCCTCTCTCCTCCTCCTCCTCTTCCTCCTCTTCTTCCTCCTCCTCCTCCTCCTCCTCCTCCTCCTCCTCCTCCTCCTCTTCCCTCTCTCCATCCCTCCCTCCCCTCTGGTACAAACCTCTTACCCTGCAATCTAGGCTGGCCTAGGATGACAATATAGCCAGCCTCTGCTGCTTGAAATAATTCATGGCAGGCCTCCAGCCTCAACCTCAGAGATATGAATTTTCACTGTGAACAACCATGGACAGTTAGCAATTGGCAAGTCCTAATTATTTTTCACAGCTCGTGGAGAAGAGATGGTTAGAATGATTCTAATAACAGAACAGTTTCTAAGGACCAAGTTTATACACATATTAACAGTTCAGTAAAGGTGGGGTCCTACTCATCATTTGATCTTTACTCCTAGGACCTCATTCTCATCCTGTAAGGGAGCCTGTTGTGAGAACTGAGTGGGATCTCTTTCACAGAGATGAGTTCCTCTCCAACTGGAGTGTTCCTCCTCTAGGCAAGAACTTCCTTGTTTCAATACTTTGAAATATTAAAGACAAAAGTGGTTCTTAGAATATACTCATTACTTGAAGATGAGTTAACATTTCATGGATTGGAACAAGGAGGATGCTGTATTTATATATTTAGTTCCTATGTCACCTATCATGCAGACATTCTACCTAAGCCTGCTAACTTTATTAATGACCGCACTCATGAATTCTAGGAATTGTGGCAATCGATGGATAGATAGATGAATAGATAGAAGATAGATAGATAGATAGATAGATAGATAGATAGATAGAGGCAGAATGAAGAGAGAGAAAGAGACAAGTTCCTAAATTACTTTTATTAAAATTTGAAATACCACATAAGGAAAGTCATCCTCAGATAGAAACAAAATATAAAAGGCTATTTCTACAAGGCTTAGTCAAATTTGAGGATTAAAAATAGGAATAGGTTGATTTTTTATTTTTAATTTATTCCCTTTACATCCTGATTGTAGCCCCCTCCCTAGTCTCCTCTCAGTCCTACTCTCCCTGCTTCATCCCCCCTTCCCCTCCCCTAGTCCTCAGAAAGGGAAGGCCTCCTCCTCTATCGTCTGACGCCAGCCTATCAAGTCTCACCTGGACTGCCTGCATCTTCTTCCTCTGTGGCCTGGGAAGGACACCCCATCAAGAGTAAATGACCAATGAGTGAGCACCAGAGTCCAAGTCAGAGGCAGCCCCTAGACCCCATATGATACCTACACGGAGACTGTACTGCCTATATAGGCTGCACCTCAGCGGGTGGTCTAGATTCTCACCATGCATGATCCTTGGGGTGGTGTATCAGTCTCTGCAAGCCCCCTGAGCCCAAATTTCTTGCCTCTATTGGTCTTCTTGTGAAGCTCCTGTCCCCTCCAAGTGGTTCTTCTATCCCCCAACTCTTCCATAAGACTCCCTGTGCTCCACCCCAAAGTTTGGCTGTGAATCTCAGCATCTGCTTCAATTACCCACTGGGTGGAGTCTTTCAGAGGACATCTATGCTAAGCTCCTGTCCTGTACTCTCCCTTCAACCACTTGCAGTATTTAGTCTATTTGCTCCTCTTAGTGAGAATTAAGCATCAGCCCTAGGGTCCTCCTTGCTATTTAGCTTCTTTAGGTCTGTGTATTGTAGTGTGGTTATCCTGTACCTTATGAATAATATCCACATATAAGTAAGTATATACCATGTGTGTCTTTCTGGGTCTCTTTTATAGTTCCATCTATTTACATTCCAATTTCAATATTTCCTTGTTTTTAATAGCTGAATAGTACTCCATTGTGTAAATGTACCACAGTTTCTTTATCCATTCTTCAGCTGAGGGACAACAAGGTTGTTTCCAGATTCTGACTATTGTGAATAAAGCTGTTATGAACATATTTGAGGAAATGTCTTAACAACAAAATAATAATAATAATAATAATAATAATAATAATAATAATAATAGTAATAGTAATAATAATAATAATAGTAATGATAATAATACTTTTTAAATCCTCTCAAAAAAGAAAAAGAAAGAGAGAAGAAAGAGGAGGGATGGAGAGATTAAAAAAGAAAGAGGAATAACAATCAAGAAGGAAGATGCATCCCTGCCTCTTCTCTATGGACTGATTATCTCAGAAATGAATGGTATTTAGGAAGATTCATAAAAATCCTACAACGCCAAGGCCTCCATGTCTGATAACAATATCAACTATCCTACATTTTGTCTCCATGAAGTCTTCAGTCCTGTAACAAGAGGCATCATACAGTATGTGTCCTTTTCTAATATAAGGTTTGAATCACAAATTTTAAAGACTCACTTATGTTATATAGCATGTAAGAATTTAATTTCATTTGAAGATTGAATAACTCTTCATTATATGTGGATATTAAATTTTGTCTATTCATTAATCTATTCTTGTACATTTTAATGCAAATAATGTTAGAAATGTGGCTATGTAAATATATGTTTGAGTGCCTGCGTTTAATTATTTCAGGTATAGAAGTAGAATTGCTGGATTATGTGGTATTTCTATTCTAATTATTTTGATGAGCCCTCATGTCGGTTTCCATAGTGACTTTTTCACATTCCCATCAAAATCACACAACACTTCAAATTTCTGCCCATTTTCCACAGCATTTAATAAGTTTTAGGTTTTAAAAGATACAATAGACATTCTAGTGGGTGAGAATGTGATATCTTATTTGGGTTTCGGCTTGCCCTTTTCTGATAATTAGTGAAGCAGATTTCTTTCATGTTTATTAGGCATCTGTATATATTATTTAGAGAAAGGTCAATTTAAGTCTAGCTATTTGTATTTGATTTCTGTTGTTTTCCTTTTTTAATATTAAAAATGTTTAAGTTAGCATACACAGCAACTCAGTATATTAACTCAGTATATTATGTAAGATTATTTTGTTTTTGAGTTTTAGAAATTATGTGCATATTTTAGATATTAATCACTTATCCACTATATTAATTTCTTTTTATTTTATTAATTGTTTCAGATTACAACTAAATGTTATCCCATCACTTTTATCCTCCCATTCTTCCCTCCCTCTCAGTTTCACTCTATTCCCCTCCCCTAGGTCTAAGACTGAGGGAGTCCTCCTCCCCCACTATATGGCCATAGGCTATAAAGTCTCATCTTGGTAGCCTGCTTATCCTTTCTTTGACTGCCATCAGGTCTCCCCACCAAAAGGAGGTGGTCAAATATGGGGCACCAGAGTTCATGTCAGAGTCAGTTTCCACTCTCCACACAACTGTGGAAAATATCCTGTCCATTGGCTAAATCAGAGTAGGGGTTCAATGTTTACAACTTTTATTGTCCCTGGTTAGTGCAATAGTTTGAGCAGACCTCCCTGGGCCTTAATACACCTATCATAAAGTTCTTCTTGTAGGTTTCTAGGACCCTCTGAGTCCTTCTATTTTCCCATCTCTTATATTTCTCTTACCTAGAGTTCCAGTGGGATGTCCTCACATCTGTCCCAATCACCCGGTAAGGGAAGACTTCCATGAGACATGCCTTTTAGACTAGTGCCCAATTATACGTGAGTATATACCATGTGAGTCTTCTGATTCTGTGTTAATTCACTCAGTATGATCATTTCTAGTTCCATCTATTTGTCCACAAATTTCGAGATTTCCTTGTTTTTAATAGCTGAGCAGTATTCCGTAGTGTAAATATATCACAGTTTCTTTATCCATTCTTCTACTGAAGGACACTTAGGCTGTTTCCATGCTCTGGCTATTATGAATAAGGCTGCTATGAACATGGTTGAGCAAATTTTCTTATTGTGTGCTGGAGTATCTTCTGGGTATATTCCAAGGAGTGGAATAGCTGGGTCTTGAGGAAGCCCTATTCCCAGTTTTCTGAGAAAGCACCAGATAGATTTCCAAAGTGGCTGGACTAGTTTGCATTCCCACCAGCAGTGAAGGAGTGTTCCTCTTTCTCCACATCCTCACCAGCATGTGGTATCACTCAAACTTTTGATCTTAGGCATTCTGATGGGTGTAAGATGGAATCTCAGAGTTGTTTTGATTTGCATTTCCCTGATGATTAAGGAGATTGAGCATTTCTTTAAGTGTTTCTCAGCCATTCGATATTCCTCTGTTGAGAATTCTATTTAGCCTCATTTCTCAAGTGGGTTATTTGGTTTGTGGTTGTTTAATTTCTTGAGTTCTTTCTATATTTTGGATATTAGACCTTTGTCAGATGTAAGGTTGGTGAAGATCTTTTCCCAGTCGGTAGGTTGTCGCTTTGTTCTGTTGACAGTGTCCCCTGTCTTAGAAGCTTCTCAGCCTCATGATGTCCCATTTATTAATTGTTGCCTTAAGTCCTGGGCTGTTTGTGTTCTCTTTAGGAAGTTGTCTCCTGTGTCAATGTGTTCCAGGCTCTTCCCCACTTTTTTTCTAACTGATTTAGTGTCTCTGGTTTTATGTTGAGGTCTTTAATCCACTGGGACTTGAGTTTTGTGCATGGTGACAAATATGGGTCTAATTGCATTTTTCTACATGTAGACATCCAGTTAGACCAGCACCATTTGTTGAAGATGCTATCCTTTTTCCATTAAATAGATTTGGCTTTTTTATCAAAAATCAAGTAACTATGTGTGTGGATTCATTTCTGGGTCGGTCATCGATTTAATTTTATTGATCAACCAACCTATTGCTGTGCCAGTACCATGATGTTTTAATTACTATTGCTCTATAATACAGCTTGAGATCGGGTATGGAGATTCCTCCTGAGGATCTTTTATTGTATAGGATTGTTTTAGCTATTCTGTTTTTCCATATGAAGTTGAAAATTGATGTTTCAATGTCTTTAAAATATTGTGTATGTATTTTGATAGGGATTGTATTGAATCTGCATTGATGTTTAAAGTTCTGGAGAGATCAGGAATGCAAGGTACATACCTAAACATAATAAAAAGCTATATATAGTAAGCCAATAACCAACATAAAATTAAATAGAGAGATACTCAAGGAAATTCCTCTAAATTCAGGGACCAGACAAAGCTGCCCACTTTCCCCATATCTCTTCAATATAGTTCTTGAAGTTCTAGACAGAGCAATAAAACATCAAAAGGCGATTATGGGGATCCAAATGGGAAAGGAGGAAGTCAGATTATCCCTATTTGCAGATGATATGATAGTGTACATAAGTGACCCCCCAAATTCCACCAGAGAACTCCTACAGCTGATAAACAACTTCTGCAAATTGGCTGGGTACAAAATTATCTCAAAAAAAGTCAGTAGCCTTCCTATATAAAATGACAATCATGCAGAGGAAAAAATTAGGAAAACTACACCCTTCACAATAGCCACAAGCAATATAAAATATCTAAGAGTAACTCTAACCAAGCAAGTGAAGGACTTGTTTGAAAATAACTTTAAATCTCTGAAGAAAGAGATTGAAGATGACATCAGAAGATGTAAGAATCTCCCTTGTTCATGGATCAGGAGAATTAACATAGTAAAAGTGGCCATCTTGCTATATTAATTTCTTAAATACTTTTTCCTACTTTACAGATTTTCATTTTATTCTGTTAATATTATCCTTTAGTAATGGAAGTATTTTTTCTTGTAAACTTCAATTTATCTCTGTTCTATCTCTGTCCTTTTGATGATTTTCTTTTTATGTCATGAACAGGAAGTCATTGCCAACAGCTTTACAGAAGGTACTAGAAGGAAAAGTCCATCTCAAAGGGTCAAGCTACAACCAAAACTACTCAGGAAATAGATAACTATACCATGGCAAAAACACAACTACACAAACACTCGACTGGAAACAACATCAAAATTAAGACTCTTAACAGTCACTGGTCATTAATATCTCTCAACATCAATGGTCTCAATTCTCCAATAAAAAGACACAGACTAACTGAATGGGTACGTAAACATAATCCAACATTCTTCTGCATTCAAGAAACACATCTCACCCATAACGATAGGCATCACCTCAGGGTAAAAGGTTGGAAAAAAATGTGTCATGCAAATGGTCACAAGAAGCAAGCAGGCATAGCCATTTTAATATTGAACAAAATAGACTTTCAACCAAAATTAATCAAAAGGAAATCAATGTCAAATACAATGCAATGAAGCTGTTTTTACCTCTAATGAAATTTAATCTAATTTGACTGGCTCTTATAAAGGGAAATTCTTAATCTTATGCAAAAAAATCATGCAGTTTCCCCAAATTCATTCTTTACAAGACTGTTCTTTACACTTTGAGTCATTTGGATAACTTACAGAAAATCATTTTTGATTTCTGGTCTAGAGTGATGGCTCAACATTTAAGAGCACTAGGAGCTCTTCAAGAAGACCTAGCCTCATTTCCCAGCAACCACGTTGTTCGCTCACAACAATCTTTTATCTTTAGCTCCAGATAATCAAATACACTCTTCTGGTCTCCACAGGCAATGCATACATGTGATGTACAGACATACACTCAGGCAAAACACTCATATACAGAAAACAAACAAATGATTAAAAAATCATTGGCTTATATGTGAAAGTTTGCTTAAGCTCTAAGGAACATGTCATGTTCTGACAGAAGTGGTCTGGGAAGGCCATAAATGTGTGTCTATCCAGAGTTTTCATAGGATAGAAGGTAGAACTTTGTCCTCTCTTCTACTTCTCCAATGAACCTCCCCTCCAGAGAGAATCATGATTACATTAATACTGGCCACCTATTCCATCTGTACTCCATCTCCCTTGAAATAAACAAAAAAGAGATTAAATGTTTTCTACAGTTTTCTTCCTGCCTGACATGAACCTCCTTTTTCTAAGTTGTTATCGTTTTGTTCCCTAGCTCTACCTCTTGAAAAGGTAAACAGAAACATGTACCATTTTATCTTGACCCATAAATTTCAGCATGACTTCATAAATCATTAAATTGTTTACTTTAACATTCACTTATTTCAACAACAGTAAATGTACCATGCTTTTCTTCCCCTTTAATCTGCATTACTATTAAGGAATACTCATTTACATGGGCATCTATGAGTGGAACAGTGAGGTGACAGAGCATCAGTATTGAATGGTTCTTGTGAGCACATGGGAAGAAAGATAATTCCAGTTCTGTAAAAGGTTAGAATCTTAAATTGCCTATTGAAGGTAGGATATCTATCTATCTCTATATCTATATATTTCTGCCTACATCTATCATCTATCTATGTATTTATGTATCTATCTATCTATCCATCTAATGTGCATGTGTGTGTGGAGGGAGAGAGAGAGAGACAGAGAGAGAGAGAGAGAGAGAGAGAGATCTGAGTATATGTGTGTATGTACATCTAATGTTGTGTTCAAATTGTTAAAGATTAAACAGAGTCTACAGTTATGTTTTGTCTTCAGTAGAGAATACTGAGGCATACATTTTAGAACTAAAAAATATCCTTTGAGAAAATAGCAGATTAATCTTACAAGAAATATTCTAAACTGAAATAAGTTGAGAACAGCAATGAAGCCAGAACTGCTGATTGTCAATAAATGGAAAGGCAGCTGGAAGTCTGGGAAAGGGTACAAAACCAGGAATAATAGACAACAAAGAAAAAAATTGCCAACTGAATAGCACTGCCAAGTACTAGCCTTCCCAATGGATGGTCAATGAAACTACAGCTGAATGTTGAAAAGCATCACTTGGACAAACCCACACAAGAGTCATTGCCATCTGTCTTCCTGGCACTGCCTAGTCTGCATCTTACCCAGGTTTGCATGAAATATACAAATTTGGAGCTTGCAAAATCCCACTCATTGAATTAAAAAAAAAATCAAAGTCAAAAGGTTTCCTTTCATTTCTTAAAACTAAAACTTTTCCAAAGCATATTCTTCATTCAAAATTTAGTCCTTTTGATTTTTGTAACAGCAAGGAATGTTTTAAATGTGTGCTGTTATTTTTCAAAATTTCCCATTACAGCACAAATATTGAATTAAGAACAATGTGGTTTATTAGTTACAGACAAACATATTTATCCAACTAAGTGATGAGAATAAAATAATGCAGCTTGATTACACCCAATTCTAAATTTGTAATAAAACATTAACAGATTGTTCCCAAGTGGCTTGACAAAGATTCTGATAAAATTCAATAATGTACGTAGTTACTGGCATTGAGTTCATTGTGACTCAATCTTTAAGAATCTCTCATTGTACCACAGTTTCTTTATCCATTCTTCTACTGATGGGCACTTAGGCTGTTTCCATGTTCTGGCTATTATGAATAAGGCTGCTATGAACATGGTTGAGCAAATTTTCTTGTTGTGTGCTGGAGCATCTTCTGGGTATATTCCAAGGAATGGAATAGCTGGGTCTTGAGGAAGCCCTATTCCCATTTTTCTGAGATAGCACCAGATAGATTTCCAAAGTGGCTGGACTAGTTTGCATTCCCACCAGCAATGAAGGAGTGTTCCTCTCTCCCCACATCCTAGCCAGCATGTGGTGTCGCTTGAATTCTTTATCTTAGCCATTCTGATGGGGGAGACCTGGTGGCACTCAGAGGAAGGACAGCAGGTTACCAGGAAGAGACTTGATACCCTATGAGCATATACAGGGGGAGTTAATCTCCCTCAGGAACAGTCATAGGGGAGGGGAATAAGGGGAAAATGGGAGGATATACAAGGGATGGGATAACCATTGAGATGTAACAAGAATAAATTAATAAGGAAGAAAAAAAATAAAAAAAAGAATCTCTCATTGTACTGAGTTTCTACTATACTGTGTGCCTCAGCTTTTCACATTTTGTTTTTCTCCTAACCAAACTTTTTGCAACCGTGTTAGGTGTAATATAATAACCAATCAACATATTTTTACTGATTATTTATAATAAATCATTTTATTACTTCTTAAACTGTTTGCTTCTTGATTTTAATCCATTTTTAGGAAACCTTAAATGTTTGTTTGGAGTTTTGGAAGAAACTTTGTTCTAAAAATTTGAATTATTTTCCTTCTCTAAGAGAAGAAAATCATACTATTTCATTCCCTGAGTTGATAATAAAAGATGTAAGAGGTCCAGGTTCAAATTTATAATGATTTGTGTGCTTTTTAAGAGCACATTTATGATTTTATTTCCACAGTAGCTAATATTTACCATGTCCTTACTATATATCAAATAGTATTCTATGTTTATATCCCTTAAGAAGATATCTGAATGATGAGGGTGTTATTCAAATGTCTGCATTATATAGATTTATGATTAAGATAGCTCTAAATACCTAACAACTAGTCTAAAAATCAGAAACTTATGTCATAATGGAAAGAATGATGCAGTATAGTTATGACTTCAAAATTCAACAGTATTTTCATGATTCCAGACTTCTTCATGAGATTTATTGTGTTCACAGAGCCCAAAACAAGGTTTACTAGTGAAAAATTACCAGTCATTGCAATGTAATTTCATTTTATTTCAGTGTTGTTTCTTTTAATATCTATTTCCGGTTGAATTCAACCTCTTTATTTTGTATATTGTGAAAATGACTTATAAGTAGACATAGCACAAAGAGGCCAGGGAAGTAAATCTCTACCACAGTTAAAGGGAACCTAGATAAGAGGACAGGATGTTAAAATTATATTTAGTAATGACAGGAAGTTGACTGAATTAAGCAGCATGGATAAGAAAACAATGTACTTCAAACATCCAAGAAGCAACTATACTGTATTTCTTCCTGTAGTCTGTGTATTATCTGATGACACTATTATTTCACATTGACCAAGTTAGAATCACATCGGATTCCCATTGCTTTGTTATCCTTTTTAGTATAATTGATCACTTACCTGTTCTGAAAGTGGGGGTATAGATTTATAATCTATATCTTTCTCTGCTCCCTGCAGTCACTGTCCTGGTTTAGTTTGCATTTGGACTTCTCAAAGTAATTTTCCTATTATCAGTTACTTTCTCTTATTAGGTCCTTTATCCACACAGTTACATAAGCACATTTAAATACCATTATGTTACTCATTTCTGGTAACTTATTATTTATTTTTATCTTGAGATTTTAATATAGTTACATATTTCTCCCTTACCCATCCTCCCTTTAGACTCTTCAATGTCCCCCTTCTTTTTCTCTTTCAAATTCATTCATGGCTTCTTTTTCATTAATTTTTGCTACAAAAATACATACGTGTGTGTGTGTGTGTGTGTGTGTGTGTGTGTGTGTGTGCACGTGTGTGTGTGTGTGCGTGTGTGTTTGTGTGTGTATGCTGAGTCTGTCAAATGTTAATTCTATGTATGTTTCATGGCTAACCATTTGGTATTGGATAACTAGTTGATATGTTTTTCCTTGGCAAATACTATTTCTCCTGCTCTCACCATTCTTTACTTGCCTGTAGTTCTTTGTGTAGGGTTGAGGCCTCTGGCATTTCCTTTGTTCACTTTGGAATGCCTATTTTTCTTGTTTGGCTCATGTTGGTGATACATTATAGATGTAGCTTTTTGCATATTATTTAGTGCTACTTCAACCACTCATGATATAGTTAAACCTATCCAGCTACTCCAAGTGATTATCTATGCATTACAAACTAATATAACAGTTCATAAATGTCAGTAAGTGCCACGATTTTGTTGTTGTTGTATTTTTTTTTATTGCAGAAGTTGGTAGCACCTGAGAATGAGAGGTAGGTGGGAAATGTATGTTGTCTCCTTTATGTATGAACTGTCAGAGTTGACATTATAATGAAAGACATTCTCACGTTAAAATTCTATGTAATGTGCAAATATATACTAAGAAGTAAGCAAAAAGATCAGTGTAACCCTTTTAGAGCTTCAGAAAATCATAATGATTATATTACATGCAGTGTCTGACCAACTTTGCAATGATTATTACAATTAAGTGCAAAACATAATATTCCTATAATGTACACAATACCTACTATCATGCTTTTTTGTGCTAGGAATGAAATCCAAGTAACTTTCCCATAGCCTGAAAATATAGCAGCTAACAGGACAATTATGTGCTCAAGTATTTATTTTGAGAGGATTTTTCTGACTATGTATCTGTCTGTCTATCTATCTATCTATCTATCTATCTATCTATCTATCCTGTTTCCATCTCGTAAATTAGCACTATGACCAGGAAATAAATACTCAGTGATTGGTTAGATGTATATTACATTCCCATTTCTATAGCGAAAGAGCCAGACTAATATGCTTTATACTACCACCAAATAGAGTTAAAGAAAAAACATAGCTAACATACACTTAAAAGGAAAATGAAAAAAAATAGAAGTCTACCTTTTATTCATTGATTTTTTCTGAAGATGCAAGGTCTCCATTCAAATTAATTATCTATTCTAAAAGAATTCTATAATCCTCTAAACACTTTAATAGGTGTTACTTGAATACAGTATTTTAAATACATTTTATTAATTTATTCATATTACATCTCAATGGTTATCCCATCCCTTGTATCCTCCCACTCCTCCCTCCCTCCCATTTTCCCTTTACTCCCTTCCCCTATGACTGTAACTGAGGGGGACCTCTTCCCCCTGTATATGCTCATAGGGTATCATGTCTCTTCTTGGTAGCCTGCTATCCTTCCTCTGAGTGCCACCACGCCTCCCTATCCAGGGGAAGTGGTCAAATATGGGGCACCAGAGTTCGTTTGAACGTCAGGCCCCACTCTCCACTCAACTGTGAAGAATGTCCTGTCCATTGGGTAGATCTGGGTAGGCATTTGAAATTTACCACATGTATTGTCCTTGGCTGGTGCCATAGTTTGAGCAGGACTCCTGGGCCCAGGTCTGCCCTTCATAATGTTCTTCTTGTAGGTTTCTAGGACCCTATGGATCCTTCTGATTCCCCATTATCTCATGCATCATTCACCTGGAGTCCCAATAGGATGTCCTCCCCTCTGTCTCACTTTCCTGATAAGTGAAGACATTCATGGGACATGCCCCTTGGGCTAGTGTCCAGGTATAAATGAGTATATACCATTTGACTCTTTCTGCTTCCGGGACAACTCACTCATTATGATAATTTCTAGTTAAATCCATTCAAATAAAGTATTTTTATACTAGCTAAAATTTTAATTAAAATTTAAGAATAAGCTTTAGAAAATATTTTGAGATGAAGAACTTTAAATCCACTGTGAAATTTTTTAAAGTTAAGGAATTCAATTTGTACATCGGTCTCAGACTATGCTAACAAGCAATATTAATCTTACCTCTCTCAAACTGTCATTTATTGCTTTCCCCACGTGCCCAATAGCCTACACATATCTATCATGGTATTACACATATGCTGTATATTTGTACCTCTCTTGCAACACTGATTCAAACCATAACTGTTTAACTCATGTTATTCCTCCGAATATCAAACTGCACAGCCACATATTTTATGGAATTCAATAAATGTCAGTTGACAAAAATTGTAGATTTTAAAGTCTCTTGGGGAAAGTCAAAGATAAGAGCCTGAAGATTTAATGAGTTCCTATGACAGGAGGCTAGGAAAAAGTTTCCAGGTGATAGGCATTCATTACTTCCATTGAAACAATCTGCCACTACTTATACTGACCATGTTGTGAAACACGGGGTAACAAGAGTTTCAAAATAAAGAGGTAAAATATTTAGAGATTATTTGATCTGATAGTTGTTGTTTAATAAATGAATGCTTTGGACAGTCTACTTTGTGATGAAGTGTGTAGAGTCATGATGCTTATAGAGGTACCAAATGTGATCTTCTGTCAGTGTTAATTGTTGAGAAGGTCTCTTCGTCTACAGGCTCCTGTTTAGTGGTGGCTCATTGAGAGAGCCTTTATTTGAAATTAATTCTCCTGACTAATGGAACTGCAGATCCTTCAATATAAGGTGCTAATTCCAAGCTTGGAAAAATGTCTGTTTTGTCTGGTGAGTTTAGTCTGCTTCTACTTAACTCTTTTCACAGAAAATTGAATTCTATTTTGATTTCTGTAAGCATTTCCAGTCTATAATGCCTAGACTTCCTTCCAACTGTTGCTCACTGGTGAAACAGCAATTTCCAATTTGAGTCTAATTTACTCTCAATTTGGGTTTATTCCCCTGGGCTAGATTTTGGTTCGGGAACAAATGTGTCTGTTTCTATATTTGTTAGCACTTCTTACTCAATACACTTCTTAAAATTAACCAGTGGATATTTTTATTTTATTAGTTACTTTTATCCCTTCACTTAATCTCACTTCCAGATGTGGGATTTGTCTGTCAGTATTATACAGACTTGTTACCATTCATTAGATTCTATGACCAGGTATCGATTACTCAATTAATCCTGTATGGTGGCATGCATAAGCATAATCCACACACTATAGTAAACAAATATACAAGAACAGTTGTTTTTTGGGGGTGAAAAATTCCACGTATTTCTGAATGCAATACTGAGCAAGTTGCCCACGTTTTTTCAGACAGCTCTTATTCCATGTGATGAAATATGTGCCATTTAATAGATTTTTGACTTTTGAACACATCAGTTAAATATAAAATCTAAAACAGATCCAGACAGACACACATGGTTTGTCCTCACTTATAAGTGGATATAGCCATAATGTAAAGGACCCAAAGAATCTAAATAACAAGCAGAGCTCAAGGGGGACTTATGAATCTGGTTGAGGAGGGGAAATAGAATGGACATTGGGGGTGGAACAGTGGGGGTGGGGATGGGAACAGTATGGATCAGGTTGGGGAGGAAGGAGGAAGAGACTACTAGGAGAAACAACTGAAAGTGGGGCAACATCTCTGGGACAGGCTAGAAACTTAGGGAAATAGAAGCTACCATGCTTAACAATAGGAGATAAGGAGCATGAACCCACCATGTCCTCCTGTACAGGAAAGGCCGATGGAGGGAGATCTCTGTGAGTTCGAGGACAGCTTGGATTACAAAGCGAATCCAGGACAGCCTGGGCTCTGTTACACAGAGAAATCCTGTCCAAAAAAAAAAAAAAAGACTCAGGCACAAAACTTTCAACCTACAATTTGTCCTGGCTAGGGTAAAGATGAAGCAGAAATTGAATGAATGGTCAACCAGTGACTAGTCCTGCTTGAGACTCATGCCATGACAGAGAGCCAACCAGTGACACAGTTAATGATATTCTACTATACTTGTAGACAGGAGCCTAGCATAACTGCCATCACAGTGGCTTTATATAGCAACTCATGGAAACAGATACAGATATCCACAGGCAAACATTAGGAGGAGTTGCAGAATCCTACAGAAGAGTCGGAGAAAAAAATTGTAGGAGCTAGAGAGGTCAAGAACACCACAAGAAAATCTACAGAATCAACAACAACCTGGGTACATAGGGGTCCATAGAGACTGAAATGCCAAATAAGGAGCCTGCGTGGGACTAGACTAGGCTCTCCGCCCATATGTAATAGTTGTGTAGCTTGGTCTTCAGGTGGGACTCCTAACAGTGAGAGCATTGACCTTCTCCAATTCCTTTGCCTGCCTTTGGGACGTTTTCTGAATACTGGGCTGCCTCCTCTGGCCTAGCCTTGGTGCAACTTGATATGATAAAGACAGTTGATATTCATGATAGGTCTCCCTTTCCTGAAGAGAAAGAGAGGAGGGTGGATAGGGAGGAGGAGAGATGGCAGGGCAAGGACTAGGAGGAGAGATGTAAAGTTAATTAATTACTTTTTAAAAGTAATACTTCATCCTATATGTTGAACCATGGAATTCAGTGGTAAACAAAATCAACTGAATTTGTTACTTGTGATATTAACTGATTTTAGATGCTAGTTTATTTTTACAAGTATGTTTTTTAAAATATAATATATCTACATACAACATTGTCGAAATTAAATTCTAATAAATCTTTAAACTTGTAAAACCCAAACAGTTCTCTTTATTTATTAATATTATGGAAAATATGTTTTAAGACATTCCTGGTATAAAGTTTAGTTCATGAAAAGAAAAATAAGAAACAAGACATGCATTTAGAGGTGTCTGAAAAAAACACATAAATTTGAAATCCTTTCTATACTTATATAATTCTTTTAATATTTCCATCATAATATTTTATTTTATGTTTTTAAATTAATTTAGTGTATGTGCACACATGTGTACATGTATATATATATATATATATATATATATATATATATATATATATATGTGTGTGTGTGTGTGTGTGTGTGCTTTATGTGCATGTGTGGTACAATATGCAATGGAGGTCAAAGGACAATTTGTGAGAGTTGGTTCTCTCCTTGTCCAGGTGTCAAACTCAAATATATTTTTCCACCAACCCATTAGGCAAGTAATAATATCCATCATTTAGTGGAAATGATAGCTGCTCTACTTCTCAGAACTACTACATTTTAAACATACACAAACTACTATATAAATCTGTACAAAGCTCTTTCTGTGTTATAATACACTAATATAATAATTTATTTTTATTTTTAAGCCTGCTTAAAAAACACGTTTTTTTCCAGAAATAGATTGTTGATTTCAGTTATATCAGTTTAGACACAAAAGTAATTGATAATTGTAAAGGACTGAAAACCAAACTATTAATCAAGAGAAGACCTAGGACCAGATATATTTATTTGTGAATTGTTCCAGCTATATAATGAACATCAATCCTTCTTCAATTTCTAAAACATGAGGGCAGAGGGATTACTTTTAAACTGATTTTGAAAGGCCAGAATTGCTTTGATAGCAAAACCAACTACAGACATCACAAGAAAATAAAATGAAAGGCTAATAACTCTGGAGAACATAGATATAAACACCATAAACATACCGGTGAATTGAATTCAAGTACATCAAAAGGGTCATATAACATATCAAGTAGGATACATATTTTGTGCTATATGGATTATTCAAAGTATCAAATCAATTTATCTTTACACCATATTAATAAAAGTAAGAGTAAAGATTACAACATTATCTCAGTACATTTAGCTCGATGAATCAGTAACCGAGAACAATTACCTCATCATAATAAAGGTCATGTAGGAAAAGCTCATAATGACTTTGCAAAATTGAAACCAAATTCTCTTCTATTAAGATAAAAGAAAAAAGGACATATGCTCCCACTCACATTTCTTCTTTTCAATGTAGTAAAAAAAAATTGTGGTCCCAGAAATTCGTCCAGAAAGAAAATGTAAGAATGAAGTAAAATTTTAAATTAGAGGTCACATGACTTTATCTACAGATAGGCCTAAGCTTCACCCTCCTCCAGCCCCAGAAAAAAGCAAAACAAAAGCACAAAAACTTAGAGTTCATAAAGAAGTTCGAAAAAGTAGCAGAATACAAATCAACATGCAAATATTGGTTACATTTCTATGCACTTATAATTAACTATCTGAAAAAAATTAGGAAAACAATCCCATTTACTACAATGCTAAAAGAATAGTTATTAAATTATTTATTAATCTATCTATCTATTTATTTATTTATCTTAATGTGTATAGGTAATTTTGCCTATGTGTATGATTTTTGTACCTTAAGCATGCCTGATACCCATGGACACCGGAAGTGGGTGTCAGTCTCCTGGAAGTTGAGTTGCAGTTTATTGTGATCTGCTATGTGGGTGCAAGGGAGCAGAACTTGGGTCCTCCAGAAGAATAGCCAGTGCTTTTAACTGTTAAGTTTTTTGTCCACTTTGGGATAAAAGACTTAGAAATAAGCTTAACTTTAGAAATAATGGACATACTCATTAAAAATTATGAAACACTGATGAAATATGTTAAAGAAGCCATAAAAATGCATAGTATCTCATACCTAAGTTAGTAAATGTGCTATCAATCAAATTACAATGGCATTTTTATTTCTTGTAGTGCTATTTCCAAAGGTAGCAATGTCAGTAAAGCATAAGTTACCACTGATAGCTAAATGTGTCTTAAATCTAGTATAGGCATACAGTAGTGGTTGGTTTTCTGGCCTTAAATACAATCCCCTACCTTATATGGCAGTGGAATTGGATCTGGCAGATTTTAGGCAAAGTGAAATAAACTAGTTAGAAATTTGTTTTATAAAAGCAGTGATTTCATAACTCTTATTGTTCATGGTAGGAACATGCTATTAGCTGAGAGCTCACCTGAATAAAACTGAATATGCATAAAATAGTTTTTATTTACCCTAATAAATTAGCACATTGCTGGGTAATTCACCTAGTCTCCAGAGTCTATACGTTATTTTGTAGCATTAATTTTTGCTTAATGTTCAAATAGAAAAACAATCTGAAGAGTAAGTTAGCATTTTGAAGATTACACTTGATCTCACCTTGATGCCCTAGATAGCTACGGATTGCCTGTTCTGCGAAGCTGTTCTTAGTTGCCAGACTAGTCAATGATACTTCTAACCAAAATAAGCCTTTAAGACTTTCAAAGGAAAGAAATGTGTGCCTTTCAAAAAGTTATGGTTCACTAGAGATTATCATCAAATATAACGGCACATAAAATTGAAAAGAGTGAAAAATGTCCCCAAAGAACTAAATGTTAGAGAAACTTTGCAGTAAATAGCTCCAGGGTGAATTGGATCTTTATGAGAGCATGATAAAATCACATTGTCCGAATATGCCTGTCATGTCTCCTTTGAAACAGATGGTGTTGAGGAAAAAAAATGGAGAACACTAGCAAGAAGACTGAACTTTAATGTTTTCTATTAGTAGATTATAATTGTCATCGAATCAGCACATTCATTCCTCTTAATATGTGTCAAGTACTAGGCTAGACTCTCAAAAATTAATTTCAATGGGAAGAGGCAAGAAAGTTGTGTATTTTACTATAGTGGCTCATACTGTAATAAGAAAAAGAATCAGCATTAAATTATCTCCACAAATGAACAATTTCATATACCCAAATCAAGGAAAACTGTGAAATGTATTGCTCTAGAGGCAAGGAAAAGTTTCCAACAAACAACAAAACTCAATAGCTAAACTGAAAGTGTCAGGAATTAGATGTGCTTCTCAATTTTCCACAGTAACACTAGAAGTTATAAGCCAGTGTTTGAGATTCTGAGTTAAATAACTCCAGCCTATAATTCCATGTTCAATCAAGGCACTGAGGAGATCAGAGTCCTGTCCTTTTGTCCATGTGAAGACAACTGAAGATGCCACAGAGCAGTACCCTAACCTCAGTCATTTTGTTCCCAGCCTCCAAGTCTCTGAGATATCAACTTCTCCTATTTTTAAGTTACCCAGTCTATGATATGTTGTTGCAGGAGACCAATGTACTCAAACAACTGGAATGGTCTTTATCTCAGTTACCAGTTTAGCAAAAAATCTGAACTCAATCAAACTTGGAGTTAGCAATGTTCTGCAACCATGAAGTTATCAAGTTAATTATCCAACCCTGAAAGATGTTTAGAGTGAGAGGGAGGGACTATTAATAGTTAAAGTGGGACAGCAGGAATAATTTAGATCTGTTCTCGGCAAACTAGGACATATGGTGAGTCTAACTATTGTGAAAATACAATTCTCCACCTGGTGTTAGTTTATTTTTAATTAAAGTAAAACAACTCGAGAAAATATACGGTTTGTGGATCTTGGAAGACTCCTAAAACATTATAAAAATATCACAATGCCTTTTACTGGAATATTCACTTTGTTTTCATGTATTCAGGCATCCATAGCTTACTGTATGAAAATAAGTGACAAAAATAATTCTAGTCTATGAAAATCATTTTGAAAAGCACACTCGAGGAATCACATTTTGTTTTTTGTTCTGAGTACTTCATAAATTACTGGCTATCCAGAATTAATATTAAGAAAGCTTCCCTATAAAGCTATAAATATATAAACTGAAGACTCGTTTTAAAACTTTAACAACTTGAATTCACTAACTAATATATAAAGTCCATCGTACTATTTTTATCAGCCATTTTTTAGTCTAATATATCAGTTATATGTGAAGTGTTTTCTAGGTTTAATCAAAATCTTCACAGGGCATGCTATTTTTAAATATGTATATATGTACAATTAGATCATACTCAGAGGAACAAAATGAAAAGATAGTTAATTCACCTATGCAGTCTTTACTATAGAGGCTATTTCACTTTTTGTGAGTAGCTTTGTATTTGAATCGCAATACCTTGACAAGCCATCAAGAAGACATTGCTGTTGTTCCTGTCATTCAGACGTTTTCTCCTCAAGCAAAACATGAGCAGAAAATAAGCTGTTATCCTACTTTTCCATTTCCATTTGATAAACTCATACATGACTACTTTGATGTGCTTTGTGTTTTGAATAAAGATTTATCACTTCAAAAGTTTTCAATGTTTTTGTAATGTTTAGTATGGGTAATTTATCCAATTGGGAAACCATGACTACTAAATAAAACTACATACATATAATTGCAGTAATAAAAAAAAAGACCTCTCCAAATTTAAGTTTAAGTCCACTCTGCTACAAAATTCTTACGTCAAGTGAAGCTTTTCTTTGGATTTAAAAACCTATCAATCTGCTATTTCCTATATCTTTAAAAGGTTGTGTATTTATTCATTTCTTTTGCTTTTCATTATATTTTATGAAATGAGTTTAAAAGGAAAGTACATTAATGTTAATTTGTTTTTGAAATCTTACTCTTTCAGAAGAATGGGTTTGAAAGAATGTTACCCATTTAAACCTGTGGACCTGGCTAAACTACTCTTTATAAAATTAGAGTTGAGTCAATCTCAAACATTTCTCTACATTCCAGAATACTTTGGAAAATTTATCTAAGACATTTTCATTTACAAGGTAAAGATGAGAGAAAAAGGTAACTGATTCTGTAACTGTTTCTTCCTCTGTGAGCATACATGTCGCCAGCCATATTAACGTAAGTCACTAGTCCATCAGCACCTTATCAGTGGGTTTGCAAGCCTGAACTGCAGCTATCCAGAAATAGAGACAACATGAAGTTAGTGAGCTCCAAAATTCAGGGTGACTTTGATTTTGAATTTTGAAGTTTTTAGTTTGATGAAGTTTTATGTGTACATATAATGATTTATACGTGGAACTTTTGCTTGTGAAACAATTCTGGAAGTAATTCTAGTTCTTGATTTCTAACTAGAGGTAAGCCTGCAATCATCCCCAGCAGGGTTTACTTATTTGATCAATTGTCAATTTCTGTCTATGGTCCCACAAAGACTATGCCAGTTAGAATGTAAGAGCACTGAAGTGGTAAAATTGCAGATGTAGTTTTGACCATGTTTCTGTCTTCCAGAGAAATCATTAAATACAAGTAATCTTTCTTCTGATAGTGATTGAAGTTGTTGACTGATAATTAGTATCCATTCTACCTCAGTTTTACAGCAAAAATTCTGGGATTATTCAGAAAAGAAAAAACTTTCCAGTACATTTGTGTCATTGGATGTGCTAAAAAATCAACTTGGATTTTTGTCTAAATTCTCATCATTTCAACATGTTTATGAACCAGTTACCTGCCAAGGAAAGAACAAAATGATTCTGGTTCGTAAAGAAATCTTTATTTAAAAAAAAAAAAGTCTTCCAAGGAATGGTCTTCCTTGCCTGATCATCAACTGGTCTGGTTCGGTGAGGAAGCCAATCAGTTGTGCCTGTGCTGTGGTTACAGCACACTGGCAGGGGGCAGTCATCACTTCTAAGGCTCTTCAAACAACCATTTAAGCAATCAAGCAGCTGGCCTTCCAAATGCTGCTGTTCTGGTCTGTCTCTCCATCACAGTTCGTAAGATAGTGAAAAATTGGAAACTGGAAAGTGGATTGTTCCTAGAGTTTTCTGCTAATTTAAAGGACTGCATTATCAAGATCTCTTAACAATCTATCTGCATCAAGGTGACTTTACTTCAGGGCTCTTTTTCTAGTACACACCTCATTAGGTGATGAGTGGTATGACCAATAAAGTATTGAATTAAGGCCTTAACCTTTGCAAAATCAGAGTGAGTTCACTATGCACTATCCCATAACCTTAAAATATCATTCTCAAAGACAGCATAAAATTTGAAAACATGCTAAAACTGGAATAGTTGTCTCTCAAAATTTTAGTTCCATAATCTGAATAGATTAACCAAAATGAAGCTTGACTGTGCCCCAAACATAGGACTAATTCTGTTTAGAGCTACTCCATCCTGGACTTTGAATTTAATTTTTGAAATTAACAAAATAACAGTAAATCCCCTGTATGATCACCATTCCTCCAAACTTAGTTTAATAGTGTCAACACTGTAGCCAAATATCAGAGAAAAAATAATGCAACAAGTACAAAAATGCCAGAATCCGTTGAAATCAAACAGAGCTTGCTTGGTGTCTGTTTCTCTGTCTCTGTCTCTGCATATCTCTCTCTCTCTCTCTCTCTCTCTCTCTCTCTCTCTCTCTCTCTCTCTCTCTCTCTCTCTCTCTCTCTCTCTCTCTCTGTGTGTGTGTGTGTGTGTGTGTGTGGCTTTGTGTCTCTCTCTGTGTCTGTCCCCCCCCTCTCTCTCTCTGTGTGTGTTACCTAAAATAGAACTCAAATAATTTCACTTATCTTCTTGTCTTTACTCCTGCAATTGCACTATTAGTTAGTGGCTTATATCAAGAAAACATTTTTTACCAAAGTTGTAAATACAGGTTTAGAAGTGAAGTATCTTCCCATCCAAGGCACTTTTCAAATATCCTACACTTTAATTGCTCTAAGCACTCATTGGTGGATGTTGAACACACAGTACCATTCAACAGTAATGCAGAATATACATTAGTATTGTAATACAGTAAACCACACCAAATTCAACAGCCTCTTGAATTGCAATTAATCTAGATTAAAATAAAAAAGTAAATTAGAAGATCAATCAAATATTTTTTTTCATACAGGTACTGTTAAATGGCATTAATGCAGCTCTTTTGAGAACAGGGAGCGAGAATAGAATAGTTTTATACAACACCAACCTACAATAATTTCAGAAGTCTGAAATGGTATTATCACAAGGTAGTTCTCAAAGTGGAGGATCATTAGAATTAAAGGATAGAGTGGGTAACAAGGGGGTAGGGAGATGAGGAAAGACGTACATGAAAGTCCTGTGTGGAAACATGATTTTTAAGAATCTGTCTGCATCCAATCTTGCCCATTTTTTAAGGCAGAAATCTGTCTGTGGCAGAAATGAGGACATTTTGCCCAGTCATTTGTTTGCCACATTTGAAGCCATCTCCATGACATTGTTCTTTGATGCTCAGCACCTTCTTTGAGGTAGGCAGGGTGTTGCCAGAAGATAACCTGTCTTATTGTCAAAAATTTTAAATAATAAAAATCATCTTTAATTTTGATATTCTGTAGGTCTCTCAGGTTTTTGAAGACCTTATCTAACATTTTACCTTCAGTAAGCAACTCCTCAATAGTTCCTGCCTCACAGCTATGTCTGTTAGATATATTGGGCTAGAAGGCTGAAGATGATGGTCCAACACTATACAGAGTTTTGGATGACTGCTCAGGCAGCAAACTGTCTCTATCATCTCACTTGAGAAGCTACTAACCTGCACTCCCTGTATACACAGTTAATTAATTTTATTCCTTCTCAAATCTCTGATGGAGCTGAAGACCAGATAGTTTAATTTTACAGTTAAGCTTAGTTGTTTAGGGGTTAAGATGTTTTTAGGTCCAGATAGATGTTTTAAGCTGATAGATATGAGATATGATAGATAATGATTTATATTCAGAATTTTAGACTCACCAAGATAGGAAAGATGTTTTCTTCAAGCTTACCAAATACAAATAGTCAAAACTCTATGAATGTGACAGTAATATAATTCCTGATTGCTTCATGTTTCTTCTTGCTGTATGTAGTTTATTGTATATATGTGTAATAATAATATATATGTAAAAAAGAAAGATAATAAAAAGGAAACTTTAAAAAAAAAGTATGAACAACGAGTGATGAACATTCACTAACAAGTAATTTCTTAGTATTATACTTTGCTATGTTTTAGTAAAACTTTAATTTTCTTTCCTCTTTATAATAACTATGATATTAGTCTTATTTTCACCATATTATAAATGTTGAAACTGAGACTTAATCATAGAAAAAATAGCTTGATATTCACTAGTAAGTCCTACATGCAAGACTGGGTTACAGATTGTCTAGACTGAAAATACCTCTCTTTGTGCAAGAAGCCTCCATAAGGTTTAAGTTATAGCTCTGTAACGAGACTTATTGTGTTAAAATTAAGTAACTAGGAATTTGTTTCTCCTATAATCTGTGTAACTATAAGGAAATACATTAACTGCCAGTGTTTCAGTTTCCATCTATAAAATGGAATGATAATTATCAGAGATGAAGGCAAATTTTTCATCTTGTTAGTAGTTCATTTTTAGCAAAAATATATGTGTATATATTTCAGGGCTTCAAAATCAAAGAAATACAAATCTTTCCTTAAACTTGTGGTAAATTAGGATGGATGACTGATATAATAATGTACACTAATATTAGCTTACTAAATTGTTTTTAACCCAAGACCACTCAAGTAAATTCTATTTTGATATTTTTAAGCATATCTCATATAGGTGCTCTTTACTTCATGATACTACAAGGAGGAAGAAATATACTATGAGTTGCTCTTTAATCTAAAATATTATACACAACTTCCTTGGAAATAACCAGAATGAACTAGAGACTTATTCAGGATGAAGATATTATTATAGTCACTGATTGCACATACTTTGGGATATTATGCCACTTTCATTATTTGTGCAGTCTATTGTCATTGAGATAGTTGTATGTAAATGACTTAGTTTTCCATCACTTTAAATGAATTCTCTATTACAAACAACAACAAATTAAATGTAAAATCATAGGAGAAAACTTGTGGACTGATTTTATTGTTTTCTTTTAGAAAATGTAGAAAGATACTTGCTGATTAATCTCATTTGCACATCTTTACTGGAATTTTAGAAAGGTGGAGATAAAATAAGTGTTGTTTCATTTCATCTGAAATTTTCCTCTTGTCAGTAGCATTGGATCATAAACAGAGTTCATGGGATAATGTTTTACTGTTATGCTTGCAGACCCATGACTGGTCCAACTTAAGACCCACCCCAGGAGAGAAAGCCAATCCCTGATACTATTAATAATAGTCTGCTATGTTTGCAGATAGGAGCCTAGCATAACTTTCTTCTGAAAAGTTCGACCCAGGAGCTCTTGGAAACAAATGCAGAGATCGACAGCTAAACATGAGACAGAGCTCAAGGAGTTTTGTGGAAGAGTTAGGGGAAAGATAGAGGGAGCCTGAGATGTCAAGGACACTACAAGAAGACCTACCAAGTCAATTGACCTGGGCACATGGGGGCTCACAGAGACTGAACCACCAACCAGAAAGCATGCATGGGATGGAGCTATACCCCCATGCACATATGTAGCAGATGTATAGCTGATTATTATGTAAGTCCCTTAACAATTGGAGTAGGGGCTGTCTGTGACTCAGTTGCCTGCCTTTGAATCTCTTTCTCCTAACTGGGCTGTCTTGTCTGACCTCAGTGCGAGGGGATGTACTTATTCCCCCTGAGACAGAGTGGGTTGATACACATGGAAACCTCCCATTCTCTGAGAACAACAAAAGGTGGTTTGGTGGAAGGGGTGTGAGGATGGGACTGGGAGGAGAGGAGGGAGGGGCCGGAAGTAGGTTATAAAGAGACTAATTAATTAATTACATTTATGTTCTATATAGTTCAGTCTGAGTAATTTTATCACATGTTTTGTATTACATATGTCAAAAATATATTTTATTTCAATAACTGGAGTTCTTCCGCATTTACAATGCTTCTTTTTTCTATATGTATTTCATTTTTACAATTATTGGAACTTTTCATGTGCATAATGGCATGAATTTTATGTCTGTGCAAAGTTAAGAGAACATCTTACCCCTTGATAATTAAAAGTAATTGACTGAGAAATACAAGGAAAGGATTTTTGTAAAGGTTACAGTGGCATTAATTTGAATCAGGAGGATATAATCTACATACACAACAATAAAAACAACAACAAAACTAGAATCAGTCCTCATTTTTCCCCAACACCTGTTATTTGCACACACACGTTGTTTGAAAGTCATTCCCTTAATCTTTGCTGACATTCACTTTAAGCACAGAAAAATATTACTTATAGGAAAACCACTACGTTAATCAATTTGTGCTTTGCAAGTATGAAAGAAGATTGTAATTCTGACATCTTCCTTTGTTGATTTTCTTACTGTAAATGTTAACATTTTAATTGCTTAAATTGATAATTGTCTATGAGTATAAACTATAACAAACTGTGAGAATGCTGTAAATATTATTGCAAATTGAAAGCAAAAACAAAAGCCTTACTAGTGATGGGTTTCTTTTAACTTTCTCTAGAGAAGGCAATTACTAAACAAATTAATATTTTAAGAGTGTTATACAAGAAATGCTTAAATCATTGATTAACAAAATCCCTCTTAAAGCCTCATTAGCAACCTATGTTTACCAGTAAACAAATAATCAAAGCATTGTAGACTTTAAAGAAATCGTATTTATACCTGATTCTTTTCTAGAAATATGTCTTTATTTTAATTGATTCTCAGGTATTGTACATAATTCTGGAAACAGTATGACATTCCAGTAAATATGCACATTGTGCAGTAACAGACCAGAGTATCTTACACTGTTTTTCACTTTGTACCTATGAGGTATGGCTTTTTCCAATCCTCACAAGAATGCAAGAACTCTTTCTAACAAATCTGGGCACATCTATGTCTGCCAGGCATTTTCAACTCTCCCTATGTACTTAAAATCTGTTCATAGTCTTGCTTTTAGTAGTTAATTCAGGGCCAGGATGTACAAAAATTGCTTATTATTTTTAAAAATTTAGATCTGATTACATTGCTTGAAAATAAACAAGGAGTATTTCTTTTGAAAATTAGGATGTGGACTTTTCTCTGTATTATTTTCCCATACTCTTTTTATTTTCTCTTTATATCGGCTTCCCCTCAATCAGTGATTGCTGATATTTCATCAGTCATTGTGTCTTTAAACTATTCTACTTTGAAAATTAGAAATGAAGTTAGTAATGCTTAAATGTTCTTTTCATTTCCTGTATTCAGTTTTTTATCATTTCAACATAGTTCATAAATAAGTGTCCCTCCTATGGATACAAAATTAAAAGGAGGATTGATAAAAGTACTGTTTAAGAAAAGTTTCTTTTAAAAAATTTTAAATTTTGGAATAACTTTATAATTATTACTTGTTTTTGTAGTGTAAATTTTAAAAAATTAGTCATGCTGTAAAGCACAATCATTCTTGTACAATTCAAAATGTCAAAATACTAATTCTTATAGAAACAAAACCAAGTTTATAAAAATTAAAAACTTCAATATGTATTGAAAACTTATTTCTCTCTCTCTCTCTCTCTCTCTCTCTCTCTCTCTCTCTCTCTCTCTCTCTCTCTCTCCTCTTCTCTTCTCATCTCTTTCTGATGAGCAAGGGATTATATTGATATATTTAATATCTGAAAATCTGTGGTGGTCATTTTACTTCATCATTAGTATTTCATTGTCTTCTGGACTTTGCATGTAGTATTCAATCCATGCTTGTTTTTGATTATTTGATATGGAAGATATGGCTGTTTTTTTTCCTTGAAGATGTTTAATTCTTCAGATAGGTATTAGATGTTATTTAATAAACTGTTGGATGATTATTGCCTTTTTCTCTGGTACACAGAGGTTAATTTGAGGCAGGAGAAGAGGAAGGGGAGAGGACTCTGGGCAAAGCGCTGAGAATGGTATGGAAGAGTTGGGGGATGGATGAACCTAGAGGAATCAGACCATCAGTGGCAGTGGAACTGGACCCAGGGCGGCCAGCACAAACTGTTGTACCAACCAAGGACAATGCATGCAGTAAACCTACACCCTCTGTTCAGATGTAGCCAATGGACAGCTCATTCTCCACATCCGCATGGGAGTGTCCAGTTGAGTCTGTCTCTAACAAGAACTTTGGTGCCTGTGATTTGATCACACAGAGCAAGGGGAAGCAGGCTCTCCTAATGAGACCAGATAGGCTGAGGTGAGACAGTCAGGGAGAAAGGCAGAAGAGGGAGGAAGGGTGGGAACAAGAAGATAAGAGCAAGGGGATGACAATTGAGATGTAGTGTGTATAAATTATAATAAATTTTAAAAATTATTTAAAAAGAGAAGTTAATCACAATGTCATTTTATTTTGTACTGATGTTCTAAGATTTGTAAGATTCATAGTCATGTGATTGAAAGAAGTTTGGATGTGGCTTTTTTATTAACATTTTTTATTTTTTACATATACATTCATATTATTACACATATATACAATAAACTACCTATAGCAAGAAGCATGAAACCATCAGGAATTATATAAATGTTACATTCTTAGTGTTTTGCCTATTTGTATTTGGCATCCTTGAAGAAAAAATCATTCCTATCTTGGTGCATCTAAAATTCTGAATGTAAATCAAAATCTATCAGTCTTGTCCTTATCAACTTAAAACATCTTAATCCCTAAACAACTAAGCTTAATTGTAAAACTAAACTTATCTGGTCTTTAACCCCATCAAACATTTGAGAAGGAATAAAATTCATTACTTGAGTATGCAGGGAGTGCAGGTTAGCAGCTTCCCAAATGAGAAGATGACAGAGACAGTTTGCTACCTGAACAGTCAGCCAAAACTCTCTGTAATATTGGGACATCATCTTCAGCCTTCTGGCCCAACATATATGGCAGACAATGGGGATTGGATTTTAAAGGTTTCAGAAGCCCAGATATTGTGTACCTTTAACAGGTTAATTCAAACATATGTATAACACACACACACACACACACACACACACACACACACACACACACACACACACGAGTAAGTTGAAATTTTAATTTATCCAATATGTGGTTGTGTTTTTTAAAGACAGAATCTTCTTTGATAGGGTAAGCTGGCTTTCAAGTAGTGGTGAATTATTATTATAAACTTATTACCAAGTATTCATATGTCTGTTTATGAAGAACATGTTTTAAAGGCATCCAGTAAAGAAGCTTATATAAAACATGGAATTGCCTTCCAATTGAAGTATACCAAAGTATGGTACATGCTCCAGACTCCAAATAGGTCAGCGGATGAATCTAGCATTTAAATTTTTGCTGTAGCTAACCCTGGAGACACATAATCATGAAAAGTTCACATATATAACAGTAAGTTGAAATTTTAATTTATCCCATATACGGTTGGGTTTAAATGAAGTTATGGGTATATTTCAGCACAAAATATACATAGACTGATTGTTGTCATTCATTTTCCACCCTTCTTTTGTTATAGGGCTTATAAGAATGGTAAATAACTGAATAAAAGTCAAATTTCTTGTTTCGTATAATATCAGAGTGCCCAGATGCAAAATAAAGCATCCAGTTTCCCATCTGGATCATTTGTCTCCAGTATAGCTGCTTCCAAAGAGTTGAACTATTGATGCTATTTATCTCCTTTACAATTTTTGGCATAGGTTAATGTCAGTTCTAACTCCAATTAGAAGTTTGGTCAAGGGCTTGGATACATTACTGTCAGCAATCTTCCTTTCACTGGATCATGGTCATTTACTGACAAGTTAGTTTAAAGGTGTAAAATATAAACAAGTTGTCTGCGTTGTTATGGTTGAAGTTGTTTTTCATCCCCTTGGTAAGGGCATCATATTAAAATCATTCTATAACTTTTACTTAGCTTTTATATAGCTACTACATGAAGGTCATTAGCATGCTTTCTGAGTTGTTGCCACATTTATGTCAATTGAACTGAATGAAGTACCAGGCACACCATGAAAAGTTAGTACCTATTATTATTTTGTAATTCCTCTAACATATATAAAGGGACTAGAATAAAACAAATGCTAAGCCACATGTGGTCTGTAACTTATGGGGCTGCACAATGTTAGGAAATCACTAAAGATTTTGTGACTCAGAACTCACATTCTCATATATTCATAACACCATTGCCTTTTTGTTCTCTGTATGAATAAAACACAGCATATTTATGAGAATTTTGGTACGATAACTTGACAGGACAAATGACATACTTACAATGTGATTGTTTTACCGCATAATGTAAAATAATCAATGGGATTATGTTTTTTGAAATATTTTATACTTCTTTTAGAATTATGAACACATGTACAAAACCATTTTTATCATAATCTGTATAGCTCTCAAAATAGCTAAGATGTGATTTCACATTTTCATTATTTGAAGTTATTCTGATTGTTGTCTCTTAAGGTCAACCACACCACATTGTTTACTTGAACTCTAACTTATTCATGCACTTGGATCAGTGATTAGTTAAAAAATAATGATTATTTTACCCAAGAACTCATTACAGACTTAAAACAACACTATAAATTAGACATAACAATTTCCACCTAAGAGAGGTTGCAAGGGACGCTCACAAAGTTGAAATTACTTTCCATAATTCAGAGAAAATGACTCTCTTCATTAAAATACATGAGATAATACATGTGTGTAATATAATAGGACAGACTGCTGCAGATTTAGTTGAGGCCATTAACGGAGGTGAAACTTTCTAACATACCAGAAATCATTTCTATTATGAACTCAGTAAAAAAGCAACAACAACAACCAAACGAAAACAAAAAACTGTCTTTTATCTTCAACAGTGAAAAACATGGATTTTAAAATGTTATGTTATATCAGTTTGTAAACATTCCAAAATAGAGAAGAACATTTCAAAGCTTCGAGCAATTATGCATATTAACCTTTGTAGCACTTAATTACTGGAATAATTGCTAGAGTTATTCGAGCTAGCTAAAGAAATGCTTTGTATCCTAATAAGTGTATGGAGCTACATTGAATTCTTAATAAAGTTATACAGTAGTTCATTTTCAGGATTAATTCCAATTAAGGGACAGGTGAACAACAAAACAAGAGTAACTGAAAAAAAAAACATTACAATTCTATAAATAGTCATTTTGAAAAAGGAAGGTATTATATCTAGTAAAGGTAATTTAAAATGGTTTGCTATGAATCTAGATGAAATATATCAACTGAATTTTTAATAAAACCATTACAATTACTTTTACAAATTTCAAAATGTAACATTCAAGCTGGGTACATAGATCAAAACTGTACTGTAGCACTGGGGGAGCTAAAGTGGGTGGTTAATGAGATACAGTTTGAGCTACACAGTGAGACAATCTCAGAATAGGGCATTCGCATTGGTTTCATTATTACAAAATCAGTGCTCTAAATTGTCATCTTTCTTTTGTATTGTACATATAAATAATTTCTGGATGGACAGGAAAGTGGAAATCTAGTTGGAAAAGAGAAGAAACTGTGAATCCACTTAATTGTGTCTTTAAGCATTTTTGTTTAGAGCCATATGATTAATATTATATTCTAATAACCATTTACTTTGGTTTTTTAATAGACCAAAAAATCTTTTGGTAAAAGTTCAAATTATATAATATGTATATTGTGTGTGTTATTTCTGTTATACATATTATTTCTACTTCATAGAAGACCTTGACCCTTGACAACTGAGAAATTAATCTCTTTTAAAATAACTCCCCAGTTTTCCAGTTTTCCAATCTGTTGTAATTTCAGTTCTAGGAAAAGGGGTGGTAAATACATGGTTTTAAATATACCATATATTTTTGTGGATACTAAGCAAGGCAAAAATATTAAAATGAGATTTATATTATACATGTATATCAATTCCATGGAGGAAGAAGGAAACGTTGGAAATACACCGACACCTAATACTTATAGGGCGAGTCTTACCACTGTTAAGATACTAATAAGATCAGAAAGAAACAGATTACCCTCAAATCTTTGAATATCTATTGAATATGTTTCAAAGGCATATTTTATCCAATTCTATGATGACTTTATAGCTAAAGGGGGAACCAGATTTTGAGAAATCTAAAACCAAAAATGATAATCTACGTGCTTGTGCAAGTTTGTTCTAACCAGAAAACGAGTCAGATGGCTATATTTTGGTAGTGTAGTGTATCTACTCCAATTCAGCCAATAAAATTTAACACATATAATATATATTTAAGATACACATTGGAAGTTGGTATTCAAGAAGTGGCAAATTTGCAGGCTCCCACAGAAAGCTATTTAGAAAGTGGTTGCGTATTAGCTTGCCACATATTCCATAGTCTATTAAATTAATTATAAAACTAAAATAAAATGCTGTAGACTAGATGTTAATCATGGGAAGAGTAATCCAAATGTAAAGACCACTCTCAAAGAGCAAGGTCTTGTTTTATTTAAGTATAATATCTGTAATTTAAAAATAATTCTACCCTATAGTATCTCTTTTCCGCATGTGATTCTACTAGCATGTTTGGAAGTTGCTTTTTCCCTTTACCCAGGGACCAAAGTTTTCTCTCATTATACAGTGATAAATCTCCAACTAGAAATGAAGTTCACAATCTGTTCTTTAGGAATTTGTTGAGAAAAGAAAACTGCTGTTTCAACCTCTGCAGTCTCCCTGGGTGTACAGAAATGCAAGGCCTTAATTAGTCTACCTAAACCATGGGGGAGATTTATTTGCATGAAGAAAGGCTTAAAAATGAAATAATTTATTGTCACAGAAAACCAGCAGGTTGTGTCCACTTTCTGAAAACACCAAGTCTTCCAAGTTTTTGTGTGATTTTGTTACATAGTTCATTGATATGCAATTCTACATATTGCCTCAACAAGATAGGTTTGGTATGAAGTTGCTACACAATTCATTGTTACACAATGAAAATATGGAGGCTTGATCCACTATAAATTGTAGCTCTCCATAGCCCCCACAGGAATCATAACCATGGGTCCCTGAGGACAAATGGAGCAGAGGCAAGGGGCAGGGACTCAAGACCATGAGCATGATGGGATGGCTTTCCAGATCAACTGGAGGGAGGCAAATCAATTTTATGTGGGGTGAAAGAGGTTTAAATAAAAATTTGGCGAGGGGATAGGAAAATCCGGGGTGGGGAAACAGTCAGTAGCTAAGGGGCTAAGATACTGAACTGCTGAAGTGCTTCATTTACGTGGTGAGACATTTCAGGAATCCCAGGTGCTTGCTGAACAGGTTCTACCAGGAGAAAGGGAGTTGAACCTGTAATTTCCATAAGGACTACTTGACATTCCTCAGCTTTGGTTCAAGCAGAGAAGAGGGAGCCCAGATGACACAGTGAATCCTCCATTTCACTCCAAGCTCAGGGCTTTCCAGTAATGTCAGGCTTCAACCATAGTAGCAGGGTTTCACGACAATAAATAATAACCCCTTTATCCTTGACTCAGATCTTCAGTCCAACATAAAAATAATATAAAATTGTGTGTTCTCTGTTAAGTACAAACTGTCATGAATAAGTAAGCCTTTGTGACAAATAATGAGTTTTCTAGTTCTACTATTAATGTGGGCTCCAGCTGTGTGGCAACCTACTATGCCCTCTGTGTCATCTCACCAGCCTATCTGACAATTATTTTTAAATTGCCACAGTCAGTGGTAAGAATTATTGTCGATTCTTCTGAATGTCTGAGCTTATCAATTAATTTGCAAATGTAAGATAGTCAGGTGTTTCATTTTGTTTTGTAACATTTGATGCTTCAGATTCAAATTATATCTTATTTATAATTTCTGAAATATAAGATTTATGCCTATGAAATTTCTCAGAATTCTTACTGCAGGTTTGTGATCAGATATTAAATATCTTTACATTTAATTTTTTTTTTTTGGCCAAAAGAAGGAATATCACATTTGCACTGTTAGTTGAAGAAGAGGATACTCTTGTGTTAATTCAAATAAGCACTTCAGTTAGTTTAGATGTTCTTAGTTATTATGTTAAAGAATTCAGTAAAAATCTCTGTACATTAGATGAGTATTACTAATTGGAATGTGACCTTGCAGAGATTTTTCTCCTTGTTCCAAGAAATTTTCTACACTTAATTCATCAGTAGATTACAAAACAAAGAAGTGCGTTTCCAGAAAGAGTTAGTATATCTGTTATAATTGGCTGTTTGGGGAGATAATAATGGAGCAGCATAATTTGTAAAAAGACAATAGATCATCCATGCTGACAATGGACTTTGGATCTTGCAGAAAGCAGATAGCAAGTTTCTTTGCCCAGGAAAGTACTGATTAAACTAAAAAAGCATATTTTTCCTTCTCTCTTGTGGTATTACAAGTAAAATGTGAGACTGACACAGGAATGGCAAAGAGGAGGAAATCCATTTTCTCTCACTTTGGCAAAGTTCTACATAATTACATTATATTTTACCAAGTTTTGTTCTGTAATTTCTTTTGAATGACAGGAAAACTAAAGGGATGGATTTTGCCCCTAATTTTCTGATAACACTATTGTTTGAGCTCATATTTGACTTATTCTATTGTGTCTCCACTCATTGCAAATCAATGGCAGTTTGTTTTTGTAGAAAGTACCTTTTGTTTTAAAATGTCTATAATTGTAAAGTGTTATTAAATATTTCAAAGCACATATAAGAAGCTTGCTGAGGGAAGAAGCGTGATTTATAAGAAGTATAAATTTCATCTTTTCCAAATTTGTGACTTGTTTCTTCTGAAACATTTAACATTTTTGAAGTGGCAAATATCTTTTGGTGTGCTAATGAATTTCTATTGGCTGAGAAGCCATAGCTAATAGAATAACCACAGTCCTAAGAAAATTGTTGGAACTGTCAACTCCAAACTTATAAGCGTCTTGGATAGAGATATAAAGGTTGAGTCTGTTACCTATGGGTCTTCATTTAATCAGTTGAGACTGTGTAAGAAAGCCTACCCAAAAAAAAAAAAAAAACAAAAAGAAAGGGCTGCAGAACACAAGAAGCTAATAAGAAGGTGTCGCTTCAGAATAGGACACGGAAGTCTTATAGCATTTGGCTCATGTTCGTTCTCTGTGTGTCTTTTCCATCTCAACAGCCCTCACTTGTAACCACATCCAATAAAATGGTAATAGTAAATAAATTGCTTCCTTGTGTTCTGTGATGCAGTCAATAGAATGCATTTAAACTTGAGAAGAAGTATGACGGAAATCCCCAATTATATAGCCATTCTGGATTTATGATTTACATCTAAAGAGATAATTTTGTGGGACTGAGATCTCTAATATAAGACTCCAAATCTAGGGTTGGAAAGTCAAATGAGTTGAATTAATTATAAGACACCCAGTTGGTATCCACTGGAGTACTGATGTGTACAAAAAGACTTGACATCTGTCTTCAAAAGTTAATTGTTGATAGGAAACAATGCTGAAGGAAGGCACACAGTTTGTTTATTTTCACTTTATATTATCCAATATTCTAGTACCAAAACGTGAAAACTGTTTAAAAAGTAAACATTTTCTAAATTCTGTAAACTACAAAAATGAGAATATGAACAAGCCTAAAATTCCAGCTATGCAATATGCTAAGGGCACAAAAATTGAAAGATGAAAGCAAGCCTGAGTAACTCCTCAACAAATTAAAAAATGGAAGATGGAGAGTACCTTAAGCACTTAAGAGCACTAGTCGGTCTCGCAGAGGAGCCAAATTGGCTTGCCACATCCACATGGGGCCTCACAGCCATCTATCTAAAACTCCACATCCTCCTCATCATGGCTCTTTGAGCACTGCACAATACTGGTGTATTTACATACTTGCAAGCAAAACACTTACATACAAAAGGAAATAAATCAATAAAATTTAAAAGAAATTAAAGGGTAATATAGTTCAATGGTACAACACTTGTCCATTTATGAAATGTTCTATACTGAAAAAAAAACCTATCAACTCAAAACTAACTCTATAAGTACCAAGGAATGTAGAGAAATGAGAAGCCTAATACCAAAGGAAGTTCTAAATATTTTTTTAAAATACATAGCGTAGATTTGATGGTGTAACTCAGTGGCAGAGCAACTGCCTAACAGGCAAGAGGCTCTGAATTAGATCTCAACTATACAAAATAAATCTGCTTCCATTCCCTGCTGGGTGGAGTCTTTCCGAGGACATCTATGTTAGGATCCAGTCTTCCTCCCTTTCTTCAATAGCTTCTGATATATATTTGCCCTTCTGCATAAGAAGTAAGCATCCTCTCTAGGGTTCTCCTGTTATTTAGCTTTTTATGTCTGTGTATTGTAGTGTGGTTATCCTGTATTATATGGCTAATATTTGCTATAAGTGAGTGCATGTGGGTCTTTCTGGGTCTGGGTTACCTTACTCAGTTATCATTTTTTACCTCCATCCATTTGCCCACATACTGCATGATTTCCTTGTTTTTTATAATTATTTTATTTTTGTGCATATACATTTATATTATTACACATATATACAATAAACTACCTATGGCAAGAAGAACCGTGACACAAGCAGGGATTATATAAGTGTTACATTCTTAGTGTTTTGGCTATTTGTATTTCACAGCCTTGAAGAAGACATCTTTCCTATCTTGGTGCATCTAAATTTCTGAATGTAAATTAATCTCCATAACATATTGTCCTTATCAACTTAGAACCTTGTTTTTAGTAGCTGAGTAGTATTCCATTGTGTAAATGTACCACAGTTTCTATATCCATTCTGCAACTGAGGGACATCTGGGTTGTTTACAGTTTCTGGCTATTAGGAATAAAGCTGCTATGAACAGATGCTACAACTCACAGCTGAACATTGAGGAGAGTGCAAGGAGTTTTATGGAAGTGGGGGGATAGAGGGACCTGGAAGGGATAAGAGTAAGAAGACCAACAGAGCCAACAAATCTGACCCCAGAGGAGCCTGCAGAGACTGATGTCCCAACCAAGAGCCATACATGAAGAAGACCTAGACCTCCTGGTCAGATGTAACCTATAGGTAGCTCAGTCTCCATGTGGGTCCCCTAGTAAGGGCTGTCCCTGCCATGGACACTGTGCCTGATCTTTGATCACTTCCCCCTAGCAAGGCAGCCTTGCCAGGCCACAGAGACAGAGAATACATGCTGTCCTGAAGAGACTTGATAGACTGGGCTTCCCCTTTCTGAGGACTAAGGGAATGGGATAGGCCAGAAGAGGGAGGGAGTGTGGGACAAGGAGGAGACAGAGGAGGAGGGTGGAGGCTAAGATCAGAATGTAAAGTCAATAAATCAAAAAAAAACATTTTAAAAATATGGCTTCAGAATACCAAAATATAAATTTCTGGTGCTCTGACTATAATTTCATTCATTTCTATCTTCTTTAACTGGGCCTATGGGAATGAGCATGAATTTTATTGTTAGCTAAATATTATAATTCTTGGAGGATATTGATATTAGAGTCCATAATATTCAACAGTCAAAGTCTGGGAAGATATGGACCATCTTGAACTACCAGAATGGCCATTAATAGATCAATATCTAAACCCAACCCCAGGGGCCTTAAATCATAAGAGAATATTGTGGAACAGGAGGCTTTCTGATTAGAAGCAAATATGTATCATTCCAGGGTGAGATCCTGATGATATTATTATAGTAAAACCCTAAATGCCTTTTATTTAAACCAATATATAGTTGGGAAACATCTTGGATACTTTATTTTTATCATCATATTTTACTTTTATCTGTTTCAATCATCTTTTTCTAACATTCTCTTTATTCCTAAGTCTGATTCACACCAAGAGTCTCAACAGAGTCATTATTTCACAGAAAGCTTTCTTCTTTTTTTTTTTAAAGTAAATTTGTTTAATTTTAGTTTATTCACTTCACATCCCAATTGTAGACCCCTCCGTCCTCTCCTCCTGGTCCCACCCTCGCTCCTTCAAGAGGGAGCCTTTCTCCCCTATGATCTGACCCCAGGATATCAAGTCTCATCAGGACTACCTGTATCTTCTTCCTCTGTAGTCAGGCATGGCCAGCCCACCAGGGGGAAGTGATCAAAGAGTGGACATCAGAAGCAGTCCCTACTCCCTATATTATGGCGCTGACATGGCGAATGTGCTGTCTATTGACTACATCTGGGCAGAGAGTCTAGGTGCAGCCACCACCCACCCCCCCATCCCCATCTCCCTGTCCCCATTCCCCTTCCCAGATTTCTTGGCTTTTTTGTTGTTTGAGATTCACAGCCAAAATTTGTGGTACAGCAAAGGGAGACTTAGGGAAGAGTTGGCGATAGAAGGACCTAAAGGAAACAGAAGCCTTTCTAGTATCCTCTACTGATATTCATTTTGATTAGTCCTTTCAGTTATATTTCTATCATCCTCTCCTTTCTAAGAGTCAGCACAATATAATCAAGTATGTTGCCATTTTTATGGCTGTTTCCTCCTCATCTTGACTGTCAGTTTGCTGAAGGAAGATTTTTATCTTCTTTGTTTTCACATAAATGAGCTGGTTGAACAACCGTTCATCTGACATAAAAAAGTTCCTAATATTAATTTTTAAACATGAATTAATTAATTTGACAAATAATCTTCATTTGTGAAATCAGAAGGTGAAGAATAAAATTATTAGATCAGAACTTGTCAAGGATCAAGCTATACCCTAGATATACAAAGAATAGAAAAGCAGACTTTGTTGTGAGATTGAATCATAGAGGAAACATGATTTCTGTGTTTTAAAAAGGAACATTGAAGAGGATCAAGAATAAAATAATTTGCTTCTTCAGTCAACAGATACTTAAGTTTTCCCCTGTGCCAATATGTTCCAGGGTCTTCCCCACTTTTTCTTCTAAGTGACTTAGTGTCTCTGGTTTTATGTTGAGGTCTTTAATCCACTTGGATTTGAGTTTTGTACAAGGTGACAAATAAGGGTCCAGTTGCATTTTTTTACACATAGACATCCAGTTAGACCAACACCATTTGTTGAAGATGCTATCCCTTTTCCATCGAATGGATTTGGCTTCTTTGTCGAAAATCAAGTGACCATATGTGTGTGGATTCATATCTGGGTCTTCGATTCGATTCCACTGATCAACCAGCCTGTTGCTGTGCCAGTACCATGCTGTTTTAATTACTATTGCTTTATAGTACAGTTTCAGATCAGGTATGGAGACTCCTCCGGAGCACCTTTTATTGTACAAGATTGTTTTAGCTATTCTGGGTTTTTTGTTTTTCCATATGAAGTTCAGAATTGAACTTTCAATGTCTTTAAAAAATTGTGTAGGTATTTTGATAGGTATTGCATTGAATCTGTAGATTGCTTTTGGTAGGATGGCCATTTTTAAAACCAGAGACACTAAGTCACTTAGAAGAAAAAGTGGGGAAGAGCCTGGAACATATTGGCACAGGAGACAACTTCCTGAACAGAACACCAACAGCCCAGACATTAATGTCAACAATTAATAATTGGGACTTCATGAGGCTGAGAAGCTTCTGTAAGGCAGGAGACACTGTCAAGAGAACAAAGCGACAGCCTACAAACTGGGAAAAGATCTTCACCAACCCTACATCTGACAAAGGTCTAATATACAAAATATATAAAAAAATCAAGAAATTAAACACCACCAAACCAAATAACCCAATTGAGAAATGGGGCTTGGAACTAAACAGAGAATTCTCAACAGAGGAATATCAAATGGCTGAGAAACACTTAAAGAAATGCTCAATCTCCTTAATCATCAGGGAAATGCAAATCAAAACAACTCTGAGATTCCATCTTACACCCATCAGAATGGCTAAGATCAAAAATTCAAGCGACACCACATGCTGGCGAGGATGTGGGGAGAGAGGAACACTCCTTCATTGCTGGTGGGAATACAGATTAGTACAACCACTTTGGAAATCTATCTGGTGCTATCTCAGAAAACTGGGAATAGGGCTTCCTCAAGACCCAGCTATTCCACTCCTTGGAATATACCCAGAAGATGCTCCAGCACACAACAAGAAAATTTGCTCAACCATGTTCATAGCAGCCTTATTCATAGTAGCCAGAACATGGAAACAGTCTAAGTTTCCCTCAATAGAAGAATGGACAAAGAAACTGTGGTACATCTACACTATGGAATACTATTCGGCTATTAAAAACAAGGAATTCCCGAAATTTGTGGATAAATGGAGTGAGCTAGAAATGATCATAATGAGTGAGTTAACCCAGAAGCAGAAAGACTCAAATGGTATATACTCACTTATATCTGCATATTAGCCCAAGGGACATGTCCCGCGAAAGCCTTCACTTACCAGGAAACCGAGACAGAGGGGGGGACATTCTCGTGGGACTCTAGATGAGAGAAGCATGGGAGAATGGCAAAGTAGAAGGATCCAGAGGGTCCTAGAAGCCTACAAGTAGAACATTATGATAGGCAGATTTGGGCCCAGGGGTCCCGCTCAAACTAAGGCACCAGCCAAGGACAATACAGGCAGTAAACCTTAAACCCCTACCCAGATCTAGACAATGGACAGAACACTCTCCACAGTAGGGTGGAGAGTGGGATATTACTTTCTCACATACTCTGGTGCCTCACCTTTGACCATGTCCCCTGGAGGGGGAGACCTGGTGGCACTCAGACAAAGGACAGCAGGTTACCAAGAAGAGACTTGATACCTTATGAACATATTCAGGGGGAGGTAATCCCCCTCAGGAACAGTCATAGGGGAGGGGAATAAGGGGAAAATGGGAGGGAGGGAAGAATGGGAGGATACAAGGGATGGGATAACCATTGAGATGTAACAAGAATAAATTAATAAAGTAAAAAAAACCAGATACTTAAATGCACATATGTATATTTTGGTATCATCTCTGTATTTATATCTATATTCAAGTACAGTACTAGGCACTATAAATACATTTTCTTGGAAATGGAAAAAGAGGGGAAGTCTAACAAAGAAGGGGATGAAATAAATACAGAATAAAGAAGGAGGAGGGTAAAATAATAACTATGTATGAAAAAGTCATAAAGAATCATAATAGTGACTATTACCAAAACCATAAAATATATCCAATTCCTGTATACTATAAACATATTGGTTAAATGAAATCTTCTTATCTGGACTGGCAATGCACTCTCCAGGAACCAAAGACCACCTAAGCAAAACCCCAACACCAAGCATGAGAAGTCTTCTTTTGAGTAGTTGCTCAGGGTTGTCCAACTCCTGAAACATACAGACTGATGCTTTTATCGTTGGTTATCTCCAAGATGTGGCAGGAAAGTCCCTATTGCTGAAGATATCATACACTTCAGACACAAGGCCAGTAGGATCCTGAGGTGTAACTAACCTGGATGTCTTCTCCCTGAGGACTAGCTTTCACGGTACTAAAAAAAGGCACATGCAAGCTTTTAAAGGAGGGAAGCAATCATATCAAAGTGGATGGATCCTAGGTCTTCAAACAAGCATATTAACCAATCACCAATCGATGTCTATCTAAAACAGCTCATCTCTAATTCTCTCATTCTACTTTAAAGCTGGAGACACCAGACCTCCCTATCCAGGGGACGTGGTCAAATATGGGGAACCAGAGTTCATGTGAAAGTCAGTCCTCACTCTCCATTCAACTGTGAAGAATGTCCTGTCCATTGGCTTGATCTGGGTAGGGGGTCAAAGTTTACTGTGTGTATTGTCCTTGGCTGGTGCCATAGTTTGAGCAGGGCCCTTGGGCCCAGATCGGCCCTAGCAGGCTACCAAGAAGAGACTTGATACCCTATGAGCATATGCAGGGGGAGGAGGTCCCCCTCAGTCACAGTCATAGGGGAGGGGAGTAAGGGGAAAATGGGAGCGAGGGAGGAATGGGAGGATACAAGGGATGGGATAACAATTGAGATGTAATATGAATAAATTAATAAAATATATTTAAAAATAAAGCTGGAGACACAAAGATAATCTTGAGATATTTGATACAATGTTTTGTCATCCAGCCATCATCCAAACTCACATTCCAGGTAGAGCAGGGCCTCACAGAGAGGTCATTCCATGGTGATATCATTCTAAAGCAGGGACAATCATTTCATAGAGACCAAGTTGTTACCACTAGCAATAAGGATTTTATTGAACTACCTTGAACAATCAAAAATGAGAACATGATGTATCAGCACATTTTCAAGAAGATTGTGAATTCTATTTAAACCTAAAAACATGTCAACGCCCCCAGGACAAGGCCTGGTATCACTGAAACACTTTCCCTGTACTCCCCAATATGGTCACATTAATTCAACCTTTTTCTGCCCTTCACTACTGCTCACCCTGTATTGAGATAAGTACTCAAGCTTAGTGTGTGGGGACTGTTGGAACTGAGCCTTTTCCTAAGAAGTTCAAGGACATTATCCATTTGAAAGGGATATGTATCCCCAAAAGAAAGAGAAATTTATGTAGGGTTTTTTTTGTTGTTTTTTTCTTTTTGTTTTTTGGTTTTGTTGTTGTTGCATAAGCTTTATTAATTAATTTATTCACTTTACATCCTGATTGTAGCTGCTCCCTCCTCTCCTTCAGGTCCCACCTTCCTCCCCTACTCCTCAGAAAAGGGGAGTTTTCCCTCCTACCAACTCACCCCAGGTTATCTAAGCTTATCAGGACTGAAAGTGTCTTCTTCCCCTGTGGTCTGATGAAATAACTCCAGCAGGAAGATGTTATCAAAGAGCAGGCAATAGAGTCCATGTTGGAGACAGCCCCTGGTCTGCTTACTAAGTGACCCACATGAAGCCTGCCCATCAGCTACATCTGTGTCATCAACCTATGTCCAATCCATTCAGGGTCCTTGGTTGGGTGCTTCAGTCTCTACAAGCCCCTCTGGTCTCAGGTTAGTTGACTCTATTGGTCTTCTTGTGGAGCTCCTATCACACCTATGTCTTTGTATCTTGCCCCCCATTTTTCCACAAGGCTCCTCATCGCCCAATGATTGATAGTGAGTCTCAGCATCTGTTTCAATCTGTTGCTAGGTGGAGCCTCTCAGAAGACAGCTCTGTTAGGTTCCTGTCTGCAAGCATAGGCTGAAATCAGATGATAGGGGAGGAGGGTGTCATCTTTCTGCAGACTAGGGGTGGAGGGGGAGGGTGATGAGGGAAGAAGAGTGGGACTGAGAGTCTATGAGCGAGGGGGCTACAATCAGGATGTAAAGTGAATAAATTAAAATAAATAAATACAATAAAATTAAGGTTTGGGCATAGTTGTCTGATTTTCTAATTCCAAAAAATGGTGTTGCTTTTATTTATTTATTTTCCATGCTATAAATTGACCCCAGCATGTAAGTTCATACACACTAACTGGTTAAGGACCCTACCATTCAACCAGATTCCCAGCCTCTGATCTGAATTCCCGAGAGGTTATTAACTTTCACTTCTGCTTACAAACCTAGGAAATTCTTCTGAACTCAGGTCCATTTTAGGTCCATTTAAATTTTCTTGCATTTTTTGACAGATACATACAAGTTACGTACATTATCTTCTTAGCGATTTACCACAGGTAAGGATGTTGATCCCATAACATAGATTACAATAAATTTTCATGAAAACAAAACAAAATATGTGAGTTAACATTTGAAGGAGGAAAATGATTGGATCAGAGATTTTGATTTCTCCTCCAAAATTATCAAAATGGATTCATACTAGATGCCAGGGAATAAAAATTAATATGGAGGTTATAGAGATGGCTCAATATTTATGAGCACTGGTTGCTCTTCCAGAGAACTGAAGTCTGACTCCTAGTACCTACATGGTAGCTCACAACTGTCTCTAATTCCAGCCCCAGGAGATACAAATCCCTGTTCTGGTGGCTTCTTCTAGGCTCATTAGGAAACAAGCATGCATGTGATGCACAGACACATATGCAGGCAGAACACCTAAACGCATAAAATAAGCAAAATTAAATAACAATCTTTTAAATTTTTACAATATTTGAAAATTGTTCAAAACTGGTATGATATTTACTTAAATGGGAAGTAGTCTTAGCGGTTAAGAGAATTATCTGTATTCTACAGTTACTTACAATACATGAGACTTAATGTTACATTATGTGAAAAGTAAGGAAGGACAGTAACAAATTTCTATGATTTTGTATAATGATAAAGGTTTACTAGTACTATGTATTTATAGTACCAAAAGTTAAGTTAGGGACTATATATCCTAGGTAAGCACTCTACAAAATAGATGTATTCCAAAACACTGTTGTTAGTTTAAGCCAATATTTTTTTTGAGACAGGATTTCTTTGTGTAACAGCTCTGAACTATCCTGGACTCACTTTGTTGACTAGGATGCATTCGACCTCACAGAGATCTTCCTGCCTCTGCCTCCCAAGTGCTGGTAAAAAAAATTAATATTTATGGAATTCTTTGTTTTTTCAAAGTTAGGGATCAAACTTGGGGTATTGTGCATGCTAGGCAAGACCTCTGCCAGTCAGTGATGCTCTCAGCCCTACATTTCCAATATTCAACATGATGTTTTGAAATGTCTACACAACATAGTATAACTAAATGCAGTGAACATTTTATTAGTTTGTACACCAAATATTTGCATGTGATAAGAACACTTAATATATGCTAACAACTTTCGAGTATATATGACTTGTCGTTAACTAGAGTTATCATGCTGTAGACTGATTCATCCTCATTAAATGTAAATGTGCATCATATGACCAACAGTTCACATCCATTTACTCTCTCTAACTTCTAGTAACTACCATTCAATTTACCACAGTAATTTTAAAAGATGTGTGTGTGTGTGTGTGTGTGTGTGTGTGTGTGTGTGTGTGTGTGTGCTATAAGATGGCATCAAATCCCCTGGAATTGGAGTTACAGGTAATTGTCAGCCACCTGATACGAGAGCTAGACTTGGCTTCTGTAAAAGAGCAGTGTATCTTAACTGTTGAGCCATGCCTTTAGCACCAAGATTAACTTATAGATTCCATCAAGAGTGAAATCAACACTTCATTTTCTATTGCTGGGTTTTTTACTTAGCATGTTGTTCTCCAGGTTCATCTACTTTCTCACAAGTGAACAGCGATTATTAACAAGGAAGAATGTTCACTATTTTCCCAGAATTGGCATAGATATCAGAACTCTTGTATCACATATTTTCACTCCTTTAATGATATGGTGTTGTCTTCAGAGCAAACGTTAAGACCACAAAGGAAACAGATACAATACGAAGACAGTGATGCCAAGCCTTTTTATCTTGTTAGTTGTCCAATTGCACACCAACCTGCCTAAGTAAAAAAAAAAATCTGTGTTTTCGAAAGAACTATGTTCAACTCTCAGAAAAGCAGCATAGGTTCCTGATACAATAGGCTGCACAGCAAATATTCTATATGAAACAAAGCTACCAAGAAATTAATCATGTCTTTACAGCTCATGTGGCATCACAAATGGGTAATGTATACAAATCAATGAAAAGCAAATGATACTATGGTTTTATTTATGAATTTGCTTAGTCACTAGTCATGGGGCTGCTGGGTCATATGTCATGTCTATTTTTAATTTGTTGAGGACACTCCAAACACTTTTCCATGAGGACTGTATGAATTTACATTCCTACCAACAAAGGATAAGGTCACAGTCTTGAGAGCTTCCCAGAGCCACCCTTTCTATTCATTAACTCAGTGCTTTTGAGACATGCCAATTCTGTTTCCAGTTCCCCTGTCAGCTGAGATAAGCTCCACCTGAAATAATAAAACCATAATTTTATCTGGTTCATGAGAAAGTAAAATGTTCCACCCAAGTATGTTTCTTTGGTATATTTTGAGTTCATTATTCACAGAGCCTTCAGAACTCTGCAGATAAGAAAATAGCTTTGAAAAGTTGTTCTTTTATAAGAGGATATGATTACTGAACCAAAAGGCAAATGTATAGAGAGGCATTTCTATAAGATCATACCTCAAAATTTCTGTTTAGGGGTATCTTTCCACAGAAAGAACAGCCCATGTCATAAATGACAACAGATGACTGTCATATTAAGACTACATCTGCAACACTTTCTGACTAAGATCATTGTCTCTAAATGTCTCATAGACACCATTATTTCCCTTTATGGAAAAGGCCAAGCCACTACCCTTTTAAATCCTCCTGAATTCGAATTTTCCAATGCCTCAGGCATACTATAAATTAAGTGTAATTTTTCTGTTATCTGTTGTCAGTTTATTTCATAAACTAAACATATAGAATATTCCATGAGGAAAGAGTAGATTTTAGGCTTCCCTGTTGCTTAAGAAGACAAATCTATATCTTTTTCATTCAGTGTTCCATGCAAATCAGAAGAAAGTTGTATTTCATACAATGGCACATTGTACTACATGGCTTTAATCCCATGATCTTTTTGTATCTGAGAAAGGAAAGCCTAAAAAAGCAGATAATGTTTAATTGATCAAAATGAATAACATGTTTATACCTAAACTACAGGTAAAACATCTTTGAAAGTAGATGAGAACTAAAAACTTTATTAATAGTAATATTTTCTGTTACAAAATAAGTTCAACATGTAATTGGACATCAGCTGAAATTTATGCATAGAAGCATATGTTCTTGCTGACTTATCCAATACAAAAGTTGTATAGCTGTCTTCAGTGTCCATTTCATTTACTATATTGAAACATATGAGGGCGCTAGTGAAATGGTATGGCAAAGCATTTATACAAGAGGTAGAGTTGCTTCTATAATATACAGAAAATGAAATATGTTACTCTAGTTTAAATGTGTGTGTAAAGATCTATGAATAATAGAATTAACATATCTGTTCTTACCAAATTTATATATCAGTGAGAAGATCAGTGATGGTCAGATCAAGAGAACATTCAAGACTCTTTTCCATGAAGAGAGTAGTTACAAGGGAAAGAAAAATCCATTTTGAGACTTAATTTCAATTAAAGATCTTGTTTATCAGGGAAGAGTAAGAGGAATAACATTAAATTTGCAAGGCAGAGAAGATGATCATTGAGGCTGAGGCAGAATATCATGACTGAAGGTAAGCTCAGACTACATGGTAAAATACTGTCAACAAAGAAACAATAAATAGAAAGTGACAGTTACATTTTAAATCACAGCAAAGAGCCATTTGCGGTTTCTTTTGCTATAACTATACTCCAGGTAAGGAAAGGAGTACAGGACTGAGTGGTAGGTAGTATATTTGACTATAACGGAAAAGGAGGAGAAGAAAGATTGGCAACAACATGATCATCTTCTTACCCAGAGCATTCCATCTTTGAAAAAGCATCATCCAAGATGTTTTTAATTGCTGACTGGCGGCTGCCTCTGACATGGACTCTGTTGCCTGCTTTAAGATCATTTCCCCTGGCTGGGCTACCTTGTTGGGCCTCAGTGGAAGTGGGTATTTTTTGTCTTGATGTAACTTGATGTGCCAGGGTAAGTTTGGGTTTATACAGAGGAGGCTCCCCTTTTCTGAGGAGAATGGGAAGGGGAAATGGAGAAGAGGTTGGGAGGGAGGGAAAAGGAAGGAGAAGAGGAGGAAGAGAGGAAGGAAGAGGCTGCAATAGATATGCAAAGTGAATTTTTAAAAATGTCTTTAAACTTAATGGTTGCTATGCCTAAAATGATATTTTCCCCAACTCTTCACAGTTTATTTTGATACTATGTTAATTAAACACGCAGCATGTATGTTTAGAGAGTCTTGAAGTGATCCTATCCCTTCAATAGTTATTTCCTCTTAAGATTATGGAGCAGGCAAATTCTAGACACCATTCTTTACTTGTCAGGGTAACTCCATGCACTAGACAATTGATGATGCTTACTGGAGAGTAAAATATTTTATTCATAGTAATCCCTAGCTAAAACCTCATAAACACAAAATCTACCATTTGAAATATACAAGGCATCAAAATAGCACTTAACTTTTTTCCATATACAAAAAGGCATTTTGGGAAGAGTAGCTCCTCATTTTTGAGAAAACTTTTGGAAAGCATCTTTATATTTTTGTAAAAATTGTTGTTCCTCATAAAATCTGTGTAAAGAGGCATATGAAGTGACTAAAGAATTACTAGCCCAGTGTAGTTGTACCCATATATAATGCATTGCCTAACAAATTTGATGCCACTGGGACTACATAGAAAGACAGGGGGAAGGACAAAAGGAAGGGAGGAAAGGGCAGATGGGAAGCCTGTGTTCAATCCCTGAAACACACACTGGAAGAAGAGAATTGATTCATATAGGGCCTCTGACCTCTACATGTATGCTGTGGCACAAGCACATCACCACTATTAGAACTAAGTAAATAAATGTAAAAATAATTAAGATGAGAGACCTTCCTAATATCTGAGGACATAGTATAATATCATTATGAAGAAAATAGCTAGAATGATACAGAAACAAGAACATGAACAAAGAGAAAGAAATCATGGGGCTGTCCACACAGTGACAAACATTAGCTAAGCTGTGGTAATGAAGCAGGAAGTGTGTATATTAAGTCTTGATCTCTCCTTATACATACATACAAACACATATACACTCATAAGCATACACACATACATACCAGCATCACATCCATTTTTTAAAACTCAAGTATATTTTTTGAAGACCACAATCATTGACAAAGTCAGTTTATTTGACTTCGTATGTTTATTGCACTTTGCCTTTTTATGATATCCAGGTTTATACTTGCTGACCAAGGCAACACTGAACAATTTCAGAAAGGAACACATCAAGTATCATGAAATGTATCTGGTTATAATGTTTTTTCTACTTAGTTTTGTCATGGAATATTTTGTTTTCTCCCCTATAGTAACTAAAAGCTTTGCTTTTAATAGTATTCTGCATTGAAATCTGTGGTCTCTTATTGTCTGTATGACATCTTCCCATGCCCCTTTGGCTGCCATAACTTCTGGTGAGAAGTCAGGTGTGAATCTGATAAGTTATTTGGCTTTTTCCCTTTCTGCTTTTAATATTTTCTCTTTGTTCTGCTGATTTAATGTTTTGATTGTTATGTGACAAGATTAATTTTTCACTGGTCCAGTATATTTGGTGTTCTGTAAGAATCTGTATATTCAAAGGCATCACTTAACTTCAGTTGGGAATTTTTTTCTGTATTTTTTTGAAAATATGTTCTCATCCTTTGAGTCTGGAATCGTCTTATTCTATTTCTGTTATTCTTATATTTTGGCTTTTCATGGTGTACTTGATTTCTTGGATGGCTTGTGTCAAGAATTTTCTCAATTTAATATTATCTTTGACAGATGTACCAATTTCTTCAATTGTATCTCCTATGTCTGAGATTCTCTCCTCCATCTCTTGTATTCTGTTGGTGAAGCTTTAAATACCTCTAACAACTTTATGAGTATAGATTTAATGTCATTTTCCTGTGTTCTCAGCTGTATTAGAATATCCAGTTTGTTGGATGTTCTGGTGGAGCCATATTGTCCTGGTTTTCATTGATTGTGTTTTTATGCTGGCTTTTAGTCTTCTAGTTGTTTGTGGCATTGTCTGTTTGTTTCTGGAACCTGCTGAGATTCTTGGGCCTTTGTCATCCAGTAAAGTACTGCAAGTCTCCAGAAGACATAAGTCAAGCTGAAAAGAATGCTGGATCTGCATGTCAATGGAGTCTGGAGTCATCTTCAGAATTGAAGAGGGATGCTGGCCACTGCTGCCGAGCAGACACTGAGCTCCAGGCACTCAGTCTCCATAGGGGGACCAATAGAAACATAGATTGGAGATTGGGATGTTATCTCAAACATCCAGGAGCTGCCCTTGGGAAAGCGGGAGGAATCCAAGGACTGGTTTCTGAAACAGAGAACCCCTGGAACTGTGGGCACATGCTTCAGTAGGCAGAAAGCACTGGGCACTGGCACCTGTTTGACTACCGGACCCCAGAGATGGCTGGCCACAGGGTCCTGGAACTCTGTGTCTCTCCAGATCTCTGGATGCGTCCTCCCATCTGGAAGATACCAATGTTGCTGTTCTGTAGTTAGCTGCCAGGTTACTCATCTGATCCACAGTCTCTGATCTTCTGCCACACAGATATGGTACATACTGGATGCTGCCATCTTGGAAATCCACAATTTTCCAATATTTAAAAAAAAATTTACCAGACTATGCTATGGAGATTTCTGCAGATATATTGCAGAACTTTCCATTTTAATTCTGTGAATTTTAATGGGAAAGAAACAAAGTTATATCTTATTTCTCATTTGGTACAAGGTTCATGGTCAGTACCCCATAATAAAGGAACAGATTAAAATGAGAAAAACATAATACATTATAAAACATAACATTTATATGGCACAGTAGTGATTATATATTAAAATAAAAGGTGAAAGAAAAACTTTTGCCATCTGATGAAATAAGAGAATGATTGTAAAAAATTATGATTGCACAATAAACAGTATATTCTACTGCTAATATTTCATGGTATAGGAAGGCTCAGGTAAAAACTTGTTTGCTAAGAGTATTTTTCATATTTTAAATGTTTTTTTTCAGTTTTGTGATTATGACATAATTATATCATTTCCTTTTCTCTTTCCTCCCTCTAATCCCTCCTATGTATATCCTTGCTAGCGTTCAAGTTCATTGACTCTTTCTGTAATTGTTTTTACACAGACACACACACCTTAATATATAAATACAACCTACTTAAAATTATTTAGTCTGTAAAATATTACTTGAGTGCATGTGCTTTCAGGACTGACCATTTTTATTGTCGTTGTATGCCCTGGTATAAGCTTTGAGGTTCATTACATAAGAGGTTTCAGGGAGCAAGTTAGAGTGATCTTCCTAAATTTCATGGCTTTCTTCAAGACAAATAATTTCTATTTTATATAACCTGTTTCAGAGATAATGAAAAGCAGAGCGGAAAAAGATCAGAGAGGCTCTCTTGCTTCTGTGGCTTTCATAATCTTCTCCAGATGAAAGCACTAGTCTGATAAGATGAGTGAAAACACTCAATTTCCTTAGATGGACTATTATGTCTGATCCCTGAGCGACCTTCAGTATACCTAACCTTTTTTTTTCAAGAGTAATGTTTGTTTGTTTGTTTGTTTTTAACCAGAAAATACTTCCAATCGAGGGATCAGTACACCAAACTATCCACAAGACCTTTGAACCATAATTTGTTTTGCCTATAAGAGGTACAGTGATAAAAATGCAGCAGAAATTGCGGGAAAGGCTAGCCAATGACTGGTCCAACTTTAGACACCACATATGAGAAGGAGTCAGTCCTTTACACTATTACTGATACCCTGCTATGCTTGCAGACAGGAGCCTGGCATAACTGTCTTCTGAGAGGCTTCATCCTGCAGCTGATGGAAACTTATGCAGAGAGCCACAACGGAAGAATAGGCAGAGCTCTGTGGAAAATTGTGAGGAAGGACAGAAGGAATCAGAGGGGTCAAGGACACCACAAGACCTACAAATTCAACTAACCTGGGACCATGAGGGCTCACAGAAACTGAACTACTGACTAGAGAGCATGCATCAGAAAGGCCCAGGCCTTCATGCAGCTTCATGTGGTATCTCTAACAACAAGAGCAGGGACTGATTCTGACTCTGTTGCCTGCCTTTGGATGGCCTTCCCCTAACTTGGCTGATTTAGGAGAAGATGCTCCTAATCCTACTGCAACTCCATATGCCAAGGCAGGTTGATATCTATGGGAGGCCTCCCCTTTTCAGAGGAGAAAGAAAGGTCTGGAGGATGAGGGAAATGGTAGGAGACAGGGGGAGTATGGAAGGAGAGGAGTGAGGGGAAGCCTCCATCAGGATGTAAAGCAAAACATTGAATTACTTTTTTAAAGTAAAATATTTTAATTTATTTTTGAGACTTTCATACAGTATATTTTGATAAGATTTTCCCCTTCTCCAAGTCCTTTCTGATCAGGAACTTGTAAATGGGGACAGAAAAATTGTAAGAAGAGGCAGTGGATGAATCTAAAGAAAGCACATTCTCCAGACACAGCTGGGTTGATGCATATGTGAACTCACAGAAACCATTACAGCATGCACATGAACTGTACAAGCTGAAGCCAGACAAAACCCCAGCATAGAATCGAAGTAGGTATGAGAGGCCTCACTCCTAAGCAAGGAAGTATTTGAAACCCATAGTTTCTGGGACAGGAAAAATCAGTTTTCTTCATCCTCTTTTTAAATCTCATTCTCCTCATTGGTAAAATGCATATATGACCATTTATCTTTTCGAACTAATGTTACACTCAAAATGGTGGCAGACAGGTATCAATTATGCTTTAAATGTTCTTAAATAACAAAATAAATCACAAGAAAATATTGTTAGAATGACCTCACAAATACAAGAAAATATTTCCCCAGGACTGGAAAACATCTTCTTGTATTTTGGGTGATACATTATACGGTAAATAACATATTTCCTAAAGTATCTTGGCAGATAATGAATGAAAGAGAGACAAGAAGAATGATTTCCTAAAGTTTCAATGAAGTAAAAATAAAGAATTAAAGCATAACATGTAAGAATATTAAAGTAGAAAGCGAAGAATCAGTTGTACTTGGGGTTTGTTCTTGAAGCATTTCTTTATGAAGACTTTTATTCAGAATGAGGTAAGTCTTATGTATAAAAATGATGTTTCATCCCTTCGGGTGAGCCATTCATATGTAACAGCTATGGCAACTACTAATGGAAGAGGCAATCAATAAAGTATCAAATGCCTGCACTGAGCTATTTTCTGAAGTAAGGTGTTTATACAGATGTTAATTTACCCACATCACTCCATAACTGCTAGTAAAAAGTGACAAAAATGTTGTTTGCCTTCATAGGGACAGTAGACCCTCTGGATGGTCCAATCACATTTTGTCACTCATTATTCTGCTAATCTGATCCCTTTTCCTAGGCTGCAGAGTTGGCAGTTAAGCACAATTTACTGTTATTGATCTGATTTGGTAGACAACTAGCCGCTACTAAATATAGCTCATACACAAAATATGTGTTTGGATTAGGAAATATCTAACCACATATATTTTTATCAGTTTGTTTTTTTAGCTTTGTGCCCATCTATAGGCTGAACCGGGCTGACTTGTTTTTAGTTTTGCAATGGAATAGAAAGGCTTGGAAATAAATCACAACAGCTTAGGGATTTTTCATCACTTAATGAAAGATTCACAGTTGAAAGTTTTAAGCTGTCTCCCTGACAATCTGTCTTCTTTCTCAACTCCTTAACTGTTTTCCTGCTTGATATTTTCTTCCTCAAATATCAGGACACACTTTCTTATAAGGGAAAGCAAGTACTCATTGCTGCAGTAGTTTCTTCCTGCTGATAGGGCACATTGTCCTTGGCCAAATACTCTGTTCCCTGGCTGTCTACGGGTAGAGCAGGAGACAAATTGGCACTTCAGGAGATGGTATCTTGGGATGGTGAAAGCTGAAAATGCAGTTACTTGTCAGGCTGTGAAGGGTGGTTGATAGTGCACCCAAAAGACATAGCTAGAACACTGAAAGGGAAAAAATTAATCAGAAGTAGTTGATATTGGTGGAGAGTAAAAATAGATTGGTATTGGCTTGAAATGTACTTAACAAAAAACATAAATAAGTGAGTCTAAATACTACACTAATAAAAACTAGTGAAAGCCTTGCCAGAAGGAGAATGAATGTCCGTCAAAACAACAAGCAATTGGCTAGGGAGCTCATATGGTTGATCCTGGTGGTCTTTTCTAATAATCCAATGGTTTTCTTCTTCTTCTTCTTTTAAGTTAATGGTCTGGATGTGACCCAAGAATTGTTAGGTAGAGCATGTTGCTGCAGGCTTAGTACTTTATCTATTATATACGAGGTGGAAATAAGAATACAGTAAACTCCGAGCTGCTATGAGGAGAGGCAGCGGCTATAAGTGAACATACACTGTGCAATAGCCAGAGAAAATGACCCCAACCAGAAAATGTCTGTATAAGCAAGAGCTGATGTAAACAGCATCATAGAATCCATGGCATCATTTCAGATGCCTAACGCATAGATTTCAACAGCAGAGCAGAGAAAAATACAAACAGATGAATCTCCAAAGAAGAACTGCAAACAGGAAAAGGGAATAATTGTAATGAACCATTATTGTGACAAATTAACTTGATAGCAGTTAAAATGGAACAATCTTTATTAATGAGATGAGGGTGCAGTGTAGCTAAGTAAGAGGCAGCAGTGGAACTTCCTAATGCATTCTTCTTCTAAGAAAAATAATATGTATTTGAAATATATGTAGGAAAATTTGGAGAGTAAAAATTTTTTTTAGTATAATGACTATTCTCCCACTAGTGAAAGAGAGCTTGGACAAATAATTGGAACATGGACCTGTGGAGATGTCTTCCCTTGTTTTGTTTTGAGGTGTTGGAGATGAAACTCAGGCTCTTGTGTATGCTAATCCCATGTAATGCTACTGAATTATATCACTAGCTCATGTATTTTTATTGTATACAAGAAAATGCCATAACCTAGTTTCTTCTCAATAATATTTTTTCTCACTGTCTTTGGCAGCCATATAACAGCATGTTGTGGCTGCTAGTACAATGTTGAAACTTTTGTGGATGAACTTTGGCTTGTTCCACAATGATTTGCCATTAGAAATCATATGACACTGAACAAAATCACATGTATTCCATATCCACTTATTCTGTCATTTCCTCAAGATGCTTCTATTGTCAATTGTAGTTGTAGATTCATGCATATGAGACTGCACACACTTGAAACTTGAGGGTCGGCTTTTTTATAATCTAATGCTTTGTTGTACTTTTGCTACCTTATTTATAATTGAAACAACACTCTTTAAGTAAATGCAAGTGCTAACAGGAAGGTCCTACAGTTTTGGAGAATCAGTGTTGCAATAGAATGTAATTGTTCTTGGAGGTTTTGTTCTTTAGGTTATTTTTGTTTTGTTTTGTTTTGACTTACTTGGTGATGTTATTATTTTGCATAGCTAAAGCAGTTATTCCAAGATTATGCCTGTAATTTGCACATGAAAGTATCTTTAAATATGTATTGAGCTAATCTGGTAGCCTCAGAGCAACTCAAAGAGGAATTAAGACAAAAATCTCTTTTAGATACATCCAAGTGAACACTGGCAGTAGTAGGAAAGTATTTTCCCAGGCTATATTTATCTGAAGAGTAATATACTCCAGAAAAAATTGTCTTTTTGTTCAAGATTTGAAATAAGAGTATGATTCTGATACATCATTCTTCAGCTGGGTTAGAGATATAAATTGAGAAGACAAGGCTGAGCACATTGGGGAGAAAGACAAAGGTTGTAAAGAATCCTCAGGGTGACTGAAAAATAACAAATATGGATAACATACCATCTCAGAGAGGATTCCAGTTTCACAACCATGAAGGAGAAGTATCGGGAGGTGAGAAAATTTCATTGAGTCATAGACTACTCAATTTTGTAATAAATTGTGTTTTGTTTATATTTGAGAATAGATGGTTACCTCTGAGTAGCTGCAGTAAGTGTGGGGATAGCACAGAAGAGGATTATTTCATTGAGAAGCATCTTTGGTCTTTTTCAGAAGAAACAAGTTTTCCTCCTTTATATCCCTAGAAAATAGTGCAATTAAGAGATGTATGTCCAAGGGGTATGTCCCATGAAAGTCTTCACTTACCAGGAAAGTGGACCAAGGGGAGGACAACCTACTGGGACTCTAGGTGAGAGAAGCATGGGAGAATGTGGAAATAGAAGGATCCAGAGGGTCCTAGAAACCTACAAGAAGAACATTATGATGGGCAGATCTGGGTCCAGGGATCCTGCTCAAACTATGGCCTCCAGCCAAGGACAATACATGGAGTAAACTTTGAACCCCTACACAGATCTAGCCAATGGACAGGACATTCTCTACAGTTGAGTGGAGAGTGGGTTCTGACTTTCACATGAATTCTGATGCCCCATATTTGACCATGTCCCCTGGATGGGGAGGCCTGATGGCACTCAGAGGAAGGATAGCAGGCTACCAAGAAGAGACTTGATACCCTATGAACATATACAGGGAGAGGAGGTCCCCTTCTGTCAAACATAGCAGAGAGGAGTAGGAGGAAACTAGGAGGGAGGGAGGAATGGGAGGATACAAGGGATGGGATAACAATTGAGATGTAATATAAATAAATTAATAAAATATATTTTTAAAAAGAGATGTATGCATTTTAGTAGTTTTCCTCCTTTATATCCCTAGAAAATAGTGCAATTAAGAGATGTATGTACTTTAGTTAGAGGACAGCGAAGGTTAGTTCAGGACATTTGGCTTAGGATCCAAGAGGAAATAAGATTTCCTCAGCCAAAGATGATTCTCAAAAAAGATTTCTTTAGTATGCAGTATTAAAATGTGATTGGTCAGGTTGTAAAAAATATGGGGTCTAATATACCCAGTTGTCCTTTCCATTGGTTTAAATCTAGAGTTCCTTAGGTGCCTCTGTTGGCTTAGGAGAGAATAGAGATGTGAGACAGACACTGGTATGATTTCATTACAGAACAATGAAAAAATGAATGAATTTAGGGAGAAATCCTAGGAATCTAAGGGGGTAGAAAAGGAAGCCTCTGAAAACTGTCACAAATCTAGTGAAATTAAGTATTACTGAATACAAATGCCAATGGGAAGGAAGGAGGGAGAGAGAGAGAGAGAGAGAGAGAGAGAGAGAGAGAGAGAGAGAGAGAGAGAGAGACAGACAGACAGACAGACAGACAGACAGACAGACAGACAGACACAGAGAGACAGAGAGAGAGGTGGGTAAAAGAAGAAGAAGAAGAAGAAGAAGAAGAAGAAGAAGAAGAAGAAGAAGAAGAAGAAGAAGAAGAAGAAAAAGAAGAAGAAGAAGAAGAAGGAAGAGGAGGAGGAAGAGGAGGAAAAGAAACAAAAGAAGAAAGAAAATGAGCAGGCATATTCTGGGTAGAATGATTTATAGGAACAGAAGTTGAAGGAGCTGGACCAAACTATAGATTATATCCTAACTTTGAGTTGAGTAGTTTGTTAATGGATATCTGTTACTAAATAAAAACAAAAACCTAAAAGGTATATATAGACAAGATACCTAAAGATAACTTTATGACTAATATACCAAAAAGGAACATAGTTTTTATATATCATCTTTTACCTGAGTTAGAAATAAAAATTTGGAAGATAAAACTAAGAACTTTGGGGGGAAATTAGAAGATGTTTGGAAGAATCATGGAGATTCCTGAAAAAGAAAAGGGACTGAAGTTTTTGTCATTGTTGTTGTCTGTCTATTTGTTTGTTCTTTTGGTTTTTGTTGTTGTTTTGTTTTTTTTTGTTTTGTTTTTTTTTGTTGTTTTTTTGTTTTTTTTTGAAGCAGGTAAAGAAGCTTCTTTGAAGTATCTCTTTCCTTGATGCCCTCTGGGAAGATAATTTAAATTCAGGTGGATTGATGTCCAAGAGGAGTGTGAGTAGGGGTATCACATATTCCTGGGTCTTGGTACAGACGTAATAAGAATGGAATTATGTTCAATAGATGAATTGTCTCATCAGCCATGATAGAAGAATCAGTTAAAATGTAGTAAGGACTAGAAACACACAGAGAGAAGAGTGAAAATAGGAGGTATATTCTCAAGAGAGAACTCTTGGATTTCCTGAAGAAGGAGAAGATCCTCTATTGAATAAGTGAAAAACTGACCTTAAAGATACTCAGGTAAGGAAGAGGAGGGAACTGCAGTTGAAGGAGATATTGTAGTACAATGGAGTAGACGGCATCAAGCTTAGTTACAGTAGGTGAGGAGAGACTCATCAGTTATTTATCAGTTCCCTTGAATAGAAATCTGAGGTCCTCTATGGGTAGCTGCCCTGTTAACACTTCTCACTGGCTTAACTCCAGAATTGTGGATCTAAACAATGCCTAGAACGTTAATTTCATAAGAAATGAACAGAACAGTGTAAGAAAATTCTCATGGGGTATCAAATCCAGAATCAAGTGATCCAACACATTTCTTGAAGTCTTGGTTAAGACTTAGTTGCAGGGCTGGAAGATAAAACCTATCTTTTCCGGGATGGAGAGGTGGCTCAGCGGTTAAGAGCACTGACTGCTCTTTCAGAGGTCCTGAGTTCAATTCCCAGCAACCACATGGTGGCTTATAACCATCTATAATGTGATCTCATGCCCTCTTCTGGTGTGCAGGCATACATGCACTGTATATATAATAAACAAATAAATCTTTGTTTTTAAAAACCTTATCTTTTCTCTTTGAGAAGGTACTCATGGGAAGTGTGTAGAGACTGAAAGAGCAAGGAATTAAATTACAGACATGTGGGGCTTTAATGGCTGCCTAGTTGGGTAGATAGTTCCTTTGAGTTAGTTTGTCTTATCCGTCTGGTGTCTCTGAAGTGTAGCATTCATTTTCTTGGGGTATTTCTCTGTCTTCTAGGAATTGCAGTATTTACAGGTCATACTTTAGGTGAGCTTCTAAATGTGCATTCCATCAATACAGCTACATGTTTGAGAAAGACTATGAAGGCATACAATGCCTGTATATATGTGGCAACCATTTTCTCTTTAGCTGAAGGTATGGCTTGAGTGAAAAAACTATAAGATTGACAAGTTGGTGTCTTCTAGGGCCTGGGCCACATGAATCACAATCCCTCTTCCACAATACTACTCCCGTTTATGAATCTAGGAACATTTGCATTCAGTAGAGTTCTGTCAGTGAGGACATTTGAACTGAATGAATTGCTTTACTGTATTGTGGATGAATCTGATGTTAAGATCAAGGTAGCTCAAATAAGAATAAATGAAGATCTAGAGTAACTTTGGAATTTTCTAGGAATAAGCTGCTATCAATCAGCCAGTAAGCCAATTTGTGGTAGAGGAGATCTACTACTTTATTTGAAGTATATGCTACTCATGAATATCCTGTGGTGAGCTTGAAGGCTTTTTCTCTTGGAGAGTGTCATGCAATAGTAGGATGAATGCAGCTGGCTGCTCTAAAGCTATTGTGTCTAGTGCTTTAGCTACATGCCTCACTGTACCTCTGGATGGCCCCAATAGACTAGAATAGTTGACTCAAGCAAAGACTTAATGATGGAAAAATTGGGAAAGGGCATAGATGTGCAACCTATCCCTGAATCCTTGGTGAATGACTTTTTAGATCATCTGATGGAAATTCAGGGTTAAAAATGGTCTGGGAGATGGAAGTTATAGCATGGTGGTATTGAAAGACTGTGTCCTTTAGGTGTAAGATGGCAAATCAGTTGTGCGCTGTATATATTTGATCCTCAGGAATGAAGAAGTTGGGGACTATTGGAACAAGCAAGAGAACAGGCTTACTAATATCCCCCAAGTCCCATTACCCTTTCTTTTTTTTTTTTATCATTTTCCTATCTTATAATTATAAAATCTCTACCTTATTTTCATCTATCTAACATACCCCCACTTACCCCTCCTGCTATCTTTCAAATCTATATCCTCTTTTTCATTAACTGTTACTGTATGTTTGCACACACACACACACACACACACACACACACATACACACACACACACACAGAATGTATATATATATGAAGAACCCATTTGGTCTGCTTATGTTCCCTGTATGTGTTTTCAGGGTTACCCTTTCTTTATTATTGGAAAGATTACAGTGCTCTAGGAAAGCTACAAAGTATTAAGAGTCCATGTGTGAAAAATTAGTAATTAAGGGCTCCAGATTTCTGTGGTGTTCTAGGCTGAGGAACATAAGTAACACTGTTTCCTATTTAGAAAGTAAGAGAAGCCCTTTAAGGCAATCCAAACAATTTTGACAGGTTTTACTATTGTTGGGATCCCATCTGCTCAAAATACTTGGGGTCTATTTCTGGGAATATGGGAGTAGAGTGAGGAATGTATTTTATTTCCTTACTTGGAGTGAAGGATACATTTTACTTCCTTACTTTCATTTAATTAAAAATCTTCATCTTTCTTGCTGAACAGTGGTTGTACACACCTTTAATCCCAGCACTTGGGAGGCATATCTCTGAGTTCTGAGTTCGAGGCCAGCCTGGTGTATAGAGGGAGTTACAGGACAGCTAAGGCTACACAGAGAACCTTGCCTTGAAAAAAAACACAAAAATGTTACTTAGTCTTTCCTTTGATTTCCTATTTCATTCATTGTCTTGGAAGATGCTCTAACACACGTGGCTTAATAGAATAAGAGAGTCTTGACCAAAGACAGATGTGGTCAGATGTGGTTTTTTAGTTGTCTGATAACAGTACTTAGTAGAAAACCTAGTCAATATTAAATACCTAAAGCTTACATCCACTACTATTTATTAAAATCTGGAGTAAAAATGTGAGATTAATCTTACTCCCTAAAACAGCAGTTCTCAACCTGTGTGTCACAACTCCTGCCCCATACTAACTGGAAACGTTCTCAAATAGGTAAAGATTATAGAGAAAAATGTGGATAAGATGGATTGTACTTTTCTTACTATTGCTTAACACAACTGAAAAGTGAGTGGGGTCTGACTTTCACACGAACGCTGGTGCCCCATTTTTGACCACACCCCCTGGATAGGGAGGCCTGGTGGCACTCAGAGGAAGGATAGCAGGCTACCAAGAAGAGACTTGATACCATATGAGCATATACAGGGGGAGGAGGTCCCCCTTAGTCACAGTCATAGGGGAGGGTAGTAGGGGGAAAGTGGGAGGGAGGGAGGAATAGGAGGATACAAGGGAGGAGATAACCATTGAGATGTAATATGAATAAATTAATAAAATATATTTAAAAAAAAAAAAAGAGTTGGAAGACCCTTTCACTGCAGTGGCCTAAGACCATCTGAAAGCACAGATTTTATATTACAATGCATAACAGTAGCAAAATTATAGTTATGAAGTATCAATGAAAATAATTTTATGGTGGGGGAGTCAGCACACCATACTAAAGGGTCACAGCAGTAGGAAAGCTGAGAATCACTGTCCTAGAAGATGCTCTAGAAAAGCAAAAGAAACATACAAGGAGTTCTAATGGTCTCCCAACAAACAAACAAAAAATCATATCATTTGATAATATATCTTCACAAAGTGGGGAAGAGGCAAAGAACTGATATTTTTAATATAGATAGATGGGTACAAATCACAAATTTTGCCTTTGTAAGTTACTTTCCTTTGAACTTTGAAGTGTTTGAACTCAGCCTTTCTCACTTTTTTTTAAAGGTTAAAAGTTATTTAATAAGTTGATCAACATAGTTGCCACAGCTTGCTGGCTAATTTCCAAAACTTAGATTTGTTTAAATTACATGCTTTTAATGGACATGTCTCAGGGCATTTTCAATATAAGTAAAAAGTCTTAGGAAGAAAATCATTTTTCTAATTCCTTAAAAACTAAACTCAAACTATTTCCAGCTTTGAGTATGAAAGAAAAATGGAAAAGTATGTTCAAGTCAGGTTTTTTTTTTGAGCATCAAAGCTTCAACAAACAATAACTCTAACAGTTAAGCAAGAACATTTTAATAGCATTATTACCTTAGTCTTTGTTGTATCCCTGGTACCTGATAAATACCAGCTACTGTTTGTGGATTTTTTGAGTCACAGTGCTTCAGTGAATGTTAGTTGCCTTTTCTATTCCCTGCCAAAAACATAGAGTAAATCTTGAACACACAGAGCAGGAGGCACTGGAACAAATCTTTGTAGCACTGTTTGTAGAAGAAATAACATGGGAAGGAAAAATTAGCTGGATGCAGCATCATAGTTCATGTCCTAGTTTCTGATGTAGCTTTCAGAAAGAATGAAGTTCCTGATTAGGATGGAAGTTTCCCAAGCCATATTATTAAAGTTTTTTTTTAAAGGTTACACAGCTAGAATGGTGTTTAGATGAAATGAAGATGGTAGGGCATGAGTTCTATGGTTCAAACCTTATTTTCAAGTTCTAATAGTTTTGTAAAGCTCTGACTCAGAGGTGGTTAATTGCTTGTCTGTTACTGAACTTGATTGTGAAGAAGCCAGAAAAAACATCTGACAGGATGTTATAAAGAGAAATCAGCAATAAGGACTTTTACAGCTCTCCTTTCTCCTGTAGTTTCTGCTTGGATAATTCAAGTCACTGATTCATTGCCCAAGTAGTGTTTTTATAAGGTTGGGTGTGGGTGGGTGAACTTTCTCCCTTCTGGTCTTCCTCTAAGGCCAAGTCAGAGGCATGACACAGTGAAACACAGTGTAGGAGCAAACACCTTTGAAGGTCTTTGGGAATTTAAATAGATTGAAATTGCCTCGGGGAATGTGCTTTCTGAATGATTTTTGATAAGCCATTCAAAGAAAAGAGAGTCCTTCAAATGACTCTATTACAAAGTTTCCCAAACTAAACATCATCTGGAGACACTCTTTCCTTTCCAATGAAGGGCTTAGGATTGATGAAAAATAAAAATTGGAAACCAAAGAGCAGTAGCAAAGTGCATGCCTAGCAAACACAAGACCCAGGGTTCAGTCCTCAGATAGGGGTTGAAAAGAGAAAAACAACAACAACAACAACAACAACAAAAAGAAAAAAAAACAGAAAAGCGACATTGAAGGACATGGAAATCACTCCAGGGGCCAACAGAAAGGCATCTCAGGTAAATAAAGGATGCTGTTGTTGTTGTTGTTGTTGACAAACAAATAGAGATATGAAAAATGTTCCATGTTTACCTTCACATAAGCAATAATTTTCATGGTTCAGTTTCATTGCATAAAATAACTTTTAAAATCTAAACCAAACAAAGAACAACCTCGGAGTTATTTTAGTCTTCAGTGATGCTTCTCTTTAGTGGAAAGAAAAGGATCTCAGCATGCTGAAGACCTGCCGTTTACTTGCTGCAATGCAATGCAGTTTGAGAATCTCATTACCAATTTAGTAGTTACAGGAATGGAAAAACCTTTCATAGATCCAAACAAAATTTTCTCCCACTTTTCAGCTTCTCCTTTCCCAAAAGGGAAATGGTAAAAACCAGAAAGTCTGCCCTTGAACTGCATTTATGTTACACAATGGCTTTTAATTCACAAGCTCTAAAACCTCTTCAGCAATATGCATTTTTCAAAGGCTCAGAGATAACAACGAGTGGGGAAAAAGGAAGCTAGCCTGTCCAATATCAGGAACAGAAGTGGCAAGAGCTGTCAGCAGCCATGCAGGTTCTTTCAAGAAAATGAATTCTTACGGGAAACTGACAATTAAAATATGAAGTCAAAATTGCTGACTCTCAAAAGAGGTGACTCTCACCCCTTTTCTTTAATCCCCATATTTGATGGCATATGAGGAAACTATAATTTACAAGATAAGCAAAATGTGTTTTATATTTGAAAGTTTACAGGACTTGCAATTGATTAGTTTTTTTCTTTTGAGAAAATCCAGGTAATGATCATTACTGAAATGGTATACACATTGATATTCTGTAACCAGCTGAACCATGGTGACTAATCATTAAGGCAATCACTTATTATTTACTATTTTTAGAAATCTTAGCTATTTCATTATAAATCCAAACTAATAAAAGCACCTCTTTAGAGTCATCTGGTTGTAAATGGTTACTGAACTAAATGAAATATAGCTAAGCTAACAGCTAAGTTAGCTGTTGTCTTCACATTAAAAACACCAAATTTTAATGTATGCAGTGCACTAGATAAGAATGCATTTATTTTGTATAAATGGCCTGTTCCTTTTCAAACTTTCAACTATGAAGTCTTTAAGAGAAATTTACTTTAAGTGGGCAAGTGAAATGCATTGTGATCATAGCAGTTACTTAAAGCTTAAAAAGCAAAACATTGCTTTTCCTAGCAATGAGATACAAACATAGATGAAGAATTTTAGTGGTTCACAAAAAACTTAAACATTGCAACTTTTATTTCTTTAAAAAAATCCCTAAGTATCACTAGACAGGATGAAATTTGAAGGTTTACTGATTCCAAAATATAAAGCCATGACAGAATGATAAATGAGTGCTCAGAATTTCTATGTATTATATTATGTAAAAGGCAAAGAGTAATATACTCTTTTATTACATATTTATTTCACTATCGCTTTTTCAGGATCTCATTATAAAAAAGGAAAAATATATATGGGGGCCATCTAGTGGTCAGGGCATTGCATTCTTTTGCTTTGGCTGACAGGAGTTGTTTTCTATCTCCTGCTGTCCAAACAGGTAGAGGTAAACATGTTTTCATTTATGGTGGAATCCTTTGGTAGATTTGTCTTCCTTTGAGCTATTTAAAGATTATACTTTAGAATGTGTTACAATTTGGTAGAAAATGGAGAGACCGGGGAAGACTTATGAATAACAAATCTTAACGTCATGCTAACCAGTATTTCAGCAATTTTAGTAGCAAAATTGGTTACAATTTGATAAGAAAAGGTGCTTAAGGTTTATGAAGAAATTATTTCTGAGCATTTACTACCAACATAGATACCATAGCAGATGAGAACAGGGATGTGCTGGTGAACAGGTTCTCACCAGTACCCCAGGGCTATCCAGAAGCTTTCTCTAATGTTCCTGGTGTCTTTTATTGAGAGGAAGATGTCAAGTAACCATGTATGTATGTATATATGTGTATGCATACCACAGTTCTTGCACTAAATTTTAGAAATTGCCTAGCCAGGATCTTGGTAGAGATTTAAGAGACAGTTTTTTCTACCTTTTTTTTTTCACCTTACTGAATCACTAAGGAGAGAATTAAGTTTGCAGCATAATATGGAGTGCTCTCCCACTGAGCTCAAAGGTCTAGGCTATGCAAGCATAATTTTACTATAAAAAGACTATTACACATAGTTTAATGCTACTTTTTTCTTCTTAATATCCTTTCTGAAGAAACATTCCTAAGCACATATATAAATGGAGGACTTCTTCAGTTGTTACAAAACTGTTTCCTGTGGTAAATAGGCAAGTCATTTATTGATGAGCATTTGAATTTTTTTATCTTGATTTTTCTTTTTATTGAAAATAGAATTTTTCATTCAATATATTCTGACTACAATTTCCTTTCCCCCAACTTCTTTGACATTCTCCCCAACTCCTCTCCCATCTATATCTACACTATGGCATAATAACTTAATGTTATTATTAAATAATAAAGTAAAATAAAATAAACCAAAACCAAGTCATCCTGAATAGGACATAAATAAATAAACAAAAGTGCCAAAGAAAAAGAGCAAGAAACACAGATGCAGAGACGCATGTTTGTAAAATTTTTCACAAAAGTATATGAACAGCATTATTGTACATATTAATACATATAACAATTGTACATATAATTGTACATAAATCTTTATTTAACATGTGATAGTAATGTTGAGAATTAAAAATACTTGGCAATTTAAATTCTTTAGTTTGAAATTAACTATTGGGAAACATTTGGAGGACAGTCTGTCATCATGATGATATCAGATGATGTCAACTTTTCTGGCTGCCATTGTAAATTATGTTCCCAGGGATGCAGTTGAAACACACACAATTAAGTGATAAGGAGTGACTGATCGGAAGTCTGAAGAAGTACTAGGTTTCTTTTTTTAACGAAGAAAAAAGACAGTACTTGAATCAGAGCAAAGGAAAAAACCCCAAATCTATGGATAGGACTTGAATGGAGGAATTAATGAGCCTGCCATTGGCACTGATGTTCATGGTATAGTTTTGGATCTGGTCTCTCTATGACCACATGTTTCAAATTTGTTCTCCTTCTTTGTGCTACTGTCCTAGCGCCTTTGTGCAAAATAGTCCTAGTGAGAGGTTATCTGGTTAGTAATGTGTTTTATTGAAGAAGATAGTAGGGCCTCTGCACTTTTGTCCCCATCTTTTTTTTCTGTCATTTTTGTGCCATGAATGGAGCTGATTTTCCCTGTCCAAATCTTTATAATAGTATGTTGAGATAGATGAAATAAGTAAACCCTAAAGAAGTAAAATCATACTCCCTATGTTATATAGTATAGCAAAAACAAGACTGAACAGATTTCTGTCTTCTTTTCAATGACAGCATTTCTAAATAACATGCACCTCACCATGTCACATAGAAATAAGGAAAAATAGACTTAGATTTAAATAGGAGGCTGGTTCAGAACAAAATATTTAAGTATACAACTGAGCTAGTGGTCATAAAAATTTCACTTATGTCAGGGCTTAGAACATAATATCCCAAAGTATGTTGTTTGCAATGCTGACTCCTTGATCCTCTGGGACATGCAATGACCCTGTTTTTCCCCCTCTTAATTAATCTTTTTCCTTTTGATTTAGGGCCTAACCAGAACCCTTGAGAGATGACTTTTTCTCTCTTTATGCTCTATTTTATATTATTTTTCATATATTAAGCATTTACCATTGGTCTCAAAGCATCTTAAGTCACTATTAAACATCATGCAAATGTTAAGTTATAGTATACTGTCATGACAACTCTATGATATAGACATTATCATTTCCATGTTCAGGAGTGATGACAAAGAAGTACAGAGTTTAAATAGTCTGTCCAGAACATGGTTTACTTTATAGGGGGTGGGGAGTGAATTGCTGTTTTGTCTTTTAAAGATTGTTAATAAACATTCAAAGCTTTTGTTTTTTTTTGCTTTCACTAAGGCTTTATTGAAAAATTTATGAAGACCAACTAAGTCCTATGATCAGAACAATGAGTACCATCTTTATGGTCCTCAAGCCTGAGGACCTCAGGCTACTCATGCTCATTCATGTGCCACACTCTCAGTGTGATGAAGACTCTCCCCTACCACAGGAATATGTGTACATTTCCTTTGTTTTCTTTGTTCTGGGAGAACATAACTGTTACTTAGCTGAACATATATGTGCAACGTGGCAATCAAGATTCCAGACTACTCATTTAATCAGATAGTTTCATCAGTTTGGGGTAACTGCAGTCAAAATAGTCGTTTCAGAATCATTGTAAGAGTGATTTATAGTAGCTAGAAGCACTTTCTGTGATAAGAAAAAGTTACTTCTATACTGACATACAAGAACAATTAAAAAAACAAAAACAAAATAGCCAGGACTGTTACACAGAGAAACCTTGTCTCGAAACACCTAAAAAAAAAAAAACAAAAACAACAACAAAAAAAAAAAAAAACCAGAAAACTAGTATGGAAGAAGTATGTGTGAAGATAGGTAATAAAAAATAGAAGCTTTAGGAAAAGAAAAACTGCCTTTGTCTGCAGTTAAAGGTTCTTGGCCTATGAATTAAATTGTTATCAGATGGATTATCACAACCCCCCAATATATTTAGTGATGGACAAGCACATGAAAATTTCATAGACATAATTCCCAAAGAACAGACCAGATGATGGAAGCTTCTATAGCACATTGAGCTAGAGGAAAGAATATGGACTTGGGACTTCTGAGAGAGAGAGGATGAAGGCAAATTATATGGAAGGGTTACAATACAAAGGAGCCCCTTTACACAGATAAATGTCCCTCAGGTGGTACAAGGCTGCTTTGTATTAGCATTTTTCCTGCAGCAGATACCTTTATGAATGTAAATTAGCACTATAAATGTGGATTTATCTTACTAAAAGGCAGTTTTTCAAACTCTCTTCTGTATAAAATTTCATAAAGTAATAATATTATAAAAAGGGCAAATTTTGGAGTGGTGGCTTGTTCTGATCTCTAACAAAGCCAACAAATTATTCCTGTTGAAGCATTTGAGTGAGGAGAAATGAAAAACCTTGCAAGCTATTTGTTCCCAAGTGAAGAAAAGTGAAAGCTAAAATAACAGATGGTTGTCTCAGGAAGGCAGATTGGGGATATTAATTGAAACTAGTAAATTGCTTTCATTTGTTAATCAGTAAATGATGTAGTTATTATCTCATCAAATATTCGCTGAGAGCCTACTAAGTGCCAATTTTTGTAGGATTGATCAAGATAAAAAGATAGAAAATTTGGGCATATGAGAACAAAAATGAGTCCTTTATTCCTGTAGGTTAAGAATAAAAAAAAATAGCACAAAGTTTGAAAGCATGTTTCCACTCAAAGATGAGGCTTAATTTCCTTGTGAATTATGTATCATATTACATTGAAAAATTTGGACATATTTTTATTGTATCAGCCTGTAAATCTATATACTCCACAAACTATTCTATAATCACATTTGCTAGAGAAACTTATTTCAGATAAAACTAAGTATACCATTTTTTAAAAAGGACATTCACATCTTCCTCTCTTATTCAATATCATGTTCTAAGTTTTACCTATAACAATAAGTCAAGAGAAAAATACAAAGTCATATAAATAAGAAAGGAACTAGTGAAACTATTTCTATTTGCACATGAAAAGATTCTATAGTTAAAAGACCATATAGACTCAAACATAAAACTCTTATCTATAAAACAATCACTTTCAGTAAAGTGCCTGGAAATGATGCAAATACAGAAACCACTAAACTTTATACATACCAACAATGGCCTTCTAGGGAAATAAATTAAGAAAAATATCCCATTCATAATGGCTCAAAAATACCTAAGGATAAATGTAAGCAAGGAGGTGAAAAGTCTTATAACTAAAATTTCAACATATGAAAAAAGGAAATCAAAGAATCTACTAAATGTTGGACAGATCTTGCATAACTCTAAATTGCTAGAAATAATATCATGAAAATGGCTATATTTCTCAAAATAATCTACAGATTCAATATAATTTCCATACAAATTCCAACATCATCTTTCACAGAATGAGAAAAATAAATCCAAAATTCTTTGGATCCACAAAAGTCAGTAAATAGCAAAGTGATCTTAAAGAGACAGAATACAGCTAAGATATTATAGCATCTAACATATAATATAATGAAAAACCTAATACTAACATAAAAAAATGCAGGTAGACCAATGGGAAAAAAAGGAGTACCTGGAAATAAATTTACAAAGGTATGAAAACCTAATTTTAGGCAACAGTATGAAAAAAAAAAGAACAAAAAAGAACATGCAGTCTATTCAACAAATGGCACTTGAAAGAAAAACTAGATATATGCATGAAAAAATAATGAAATTAGATCCCTGTCTTTGGATATGTATACAAATAAACTTAAAGTAAAAGATCTCAATTTAAATCCTCAAATACTGAAACCTCTAGAGGAAAACATAGGAGATGTACTTTAAAATATACATATTTAGGCAAGAGAATTTTAAACAAAATTCTAAGTAATAAAAGCATTTATTTGTCCCAAGCATAAAGTAAAACAAAACAAAATTCAGATAACACCAAAACTAGCCCTGTGGATCATCAGGCAGAATTACAGGAAATTAATTTTTATGCACATTAAAACAAACTCTCAATTGTGCAAAAAGTCTACAAAATGGGAGAAAATCTTCACCAGGTATACTTCAGATAGGAGTCTAATATGTAGAACTGCAAAGAATAAAAGAAAAATAATAAACAGAGAAACAAAAAACCCACATAAAACTGCTCATTAAAAACTGGGATGAGATTCTCCCATGCTTCTCTTATCTAGAGTCCCAATAGGATGTCCTCCTCTCTATTCCACTTTGCTGGTAAGTGAAGGCTTTCATGGGCCATGCCCCTTGGGCTAGTATGCAGATATAAGTGAGTATATACCATTTGACTCTTTCTGCTTCTGGGTTAGAAACCTACAAGAAGAACATTATGATAGGCAGATTTGGGTCCAGGGGTTCCACTAAAACTATGGCACCAGCCAAGGACAATACAGGCCGTAAACTTCAAACCCCTACTCAGATCTAGCCAATGGACAGGACATTCTCCACAGTTGAGTGGAGAGTGGGGTCTGACTTTCACACGAACTCTGGTGCCCCATATTTGACCACATCCCATGAAGGGGGAGACCTGGTGGCACTCAGAGGAAGGATAGCAGGCTACCAATAAGAGACTTGATACCCTATGAGCATATACAGGGGGAGGAAGTCCCCCTCAGTCACAGTCATAGGGGAGGGGAGTAGGGGGGAAGCAGGAGGGAGGGAAGAATGGGAGGATACAAGGGAGGGGATAACCATTGAGATGTAATATGAATAAATTAATAAAATAAAATAAAAAAGAAAGGATTTTTGCTAAATGTGAGAATGTAACAGCAGCTACCACATACCTAAAGGGACTTAAACTGAAAATCTCTCCCCTAACTTGTCCTAGAATGAGAAAGCATCAGAATGGGTACCAAAGCACAGAAAAATCTGCGCTTCAAAATGAAGTCTTACTTGCAAAGAACTATAGAATTAGGAAGGAAAATGTACTTATTGCCAATCGGAACACAAGTTCATATTCTCTATCTCTATTTGTGTGCTTATCATGTACTGATATCACTCATTAATTAAATTATATCAAATAACAAAAAAAAAACTGGGATGAGGAAATCAACAGAAAGAAACACAAATAATAATTAGGTAATTTTTTAAAATTATGTAAAAATTTTAAACAAATTTTTAAATGTAAAAAAATAATTTAAAAAATTCATAATCCTAAGTTATAGGAAAATGCAATTTAAAACTACTTCCAGATATCTCATAACCCTAGTCTAAATAACTATCATCAAGGAACATGACAACAAATATTAATGAGGATGTGGGAAAAGCAAATCTATTCTTGATTGTGAATCCAAACTAATAGGCTGTTACAGAAACCAGTATTGAGGTTTCTCAGTAAATAAATAAATAAATAAATAAATAAATAAATAAATAAATAAATAATAAAATAAAATAGATATACCAAATGTTTCAGCTATACCATTCCTAGGGATATATTCAAAACACCCCATATCTGGTCACAGAGATAGTTGCACATCCATGTTTATTGCTACTCTATTCTTTATAACAAAGAACTTGAATAGATCAACAACAACAACTTATTTGATTTTTAAAAATGTGGTACCTATGTATAATAGAACTGCAAAGCAAAGTGAAATCATGAAAATTTCAGGAAAATGCATAGTTTTGCCAAGTAGAAGGCTTCCAATAGTTTGGTTAAATTTATAGAAATTGAACTATTCTTTGAAGTAAAGGCAAGTTTTAGATATAAAGAACAATGACAGGGGACTATTTAGTCAGTAGAAACATTTCATAGAACTCTTAGACGCTCAGCGTTACAATACTTGCTCTATATGATATGCTGTGAGTCAATTTAATATAGTAATATACCAATAGCATTCAAATTCAAACAAAGAGAAAACTGTCTTTTTCAAAAACCAAAAGTAGTTTTGGTACAAAAAGGTTTTATAGTACCCCTAGTAAGAAGACAACAAAGAAATAAATCATTAATAATTAATCATAGACAGTGCTAGTTTTATTCTTCAAGTTAATCAAGTTTTAAGTATTACTTTACGCTCATTTATCCCCGTTCAAATGGAGTGCCTAGAATTACTTAATTTTACCACTTTGATTTTTATAAATTTTGATTCAGGAAATTCAATTTCAAACATAATTGAGCAGGGCCTGGAAATTAATCGTTGTAAGCCCATCAACTGGGAGGCTGAGTTTGGATAACAGCAAGTTCAACACCTCCTTAGACTATATAGTGAAAGGGCGATCTCTGAAACAAACAAACAAACAAGGTAGGGAAGAAAAGACTCCTTTGAGTATTTATAATGTGCTAGGTATTATACCTAGCAAGTTTATGACCCTATCCTTAAATAGATGACTCTAAGTCTCTCAATTCCTGCTATTGTTAGGTGTCTCCCAAAGCTCATTTACTCGCTAGTGAAGCATTTCAGAAAAGAGGGGACTATGAGATAAGAGTAAGTATGTCTTGAGAGCTCCATTTGTGTGACTAGACTAATGCCTTATCAAGGAGTGAGTTCCTGATACAAGATGGAATCCAATCCCTCTTTTCTCCCATATCTGTTTTCCCCTAGTGCTCTGCTGCCTTTCTACCTTGACCTTACATTATAAAGTGACACAGCAAAGAGGTCCTCAACAGATAGATGGACACCCCTTTTATTTGGTCTTCTCCAGAATGATGAGAAAAAGAATTCTGCTTTTTAAAATATAAATTACCAATTTTGTTGCATAGTGTTATTGGAGCACAAACTTGTCTAAGGAATTCTATCACTCCTTCACTTCTCAACATATGACAACCTAGAAATAGAAAATGTAGGCACTGAAATGGAAGCATAATGTTCATGACTCTACTGACTGTCCTGTTTTATTTATACAAAGATTACTATTCATTAAAATATGGGGAAACGGAAATAAGGTAAAATGTTATTTGTAAACTGGCATTTAATAACACAATTCCAAAGTAAATTCAGAACATTTTATTCTAAACAGTAAGGTATGACAACTTTAACAGTGAGATAATATTTGTGTTTACATGAAAAAGATATACCTGTAGTCTTAAAGTTTTAGGTGGTTCCATTCATTTGCTTGCAAATTTCAACCTGTTCAGGTGTAGCCAATAGACAGCTCATTCTCCACATAGGGAGGGAGGAGGAGCAGGGCACTGCTTCTGACAAGAACTCTGGTCCCCTTGATCTGATCACTGCTCCTTAGGGGTGACCCCTCTGGGAGCACAGAGGAAGGGGAAGCAGGCTATCCAGGTGAGACCTGATAGGCTGTGGTCAGATGGTGGGAGAGCAGGAACCCATATGTCAGAGGTTATGTGGGGGTGGGGAATAGAAAGGAAAAGGGAGGGAGGGTTGGAACAGGAAGAAAAGAGCCAGGGGATTAAAATTGTGATGTAATGTGAATAAATCTCTTTAGCATGAAGTTACTCCTGGTACCAGAACTTTTTCCCCCTGGTACTATAATATTTCTTTTTATTGAAAATTATCCCTTCTAGCAGGGCTAGGAGACGGCTGGCAATTATTTGTTCCATTCTAATTAAATCTCCACATCTGAAATATTTTGAGCTGATAGAAATCATTCATAATTCTTATAATACTGGAAGGAGCTTTAATACATGGTTCGATTGCTATTCTATAACATATTTAAAATAGTTATTCCTATCCAATTATTGATCAATAATATGGGCCACCCAGGTAACATGATAATGATATTATATTTCCATCGACCTTCTTAATGACCATTAAAAATAATGATATCTACTTATTTAAGTTTATGATGGATATGATTTCTATTCTTTATATTTTCACAAGATGGAGACAACAAGCCAATGGGAGATGGCAGGACCATGTACCAGTAGTCACTAACATTCTACAAAAGAGAATCTTTTTAGTTCCTAGGAGGCTTAAAGGTTTAATTTTGTACATATGTTTGGGGAAGATGGCCAGCACTTGAAAGGCCAAAACAGATCAGAGAAAGCAGCAAGAAACATTCTTCCTTAGGAATGGAGAACTCCTTTACTGAATCTTTTCAGTGTAGTTGTCACTAGAAGTTCTTTCTAATGGTTTGCCGTGAGTCATTAAAATAATATGGGTCTTTGCTGGCTTTATTCTGTAAAATACTACAGATGAGAGCTTCCTTCCTCCAGGCTAATGTTTTAAATGTAATCAACTGAATTCCGGTCTTCAAGAATGTTGAAAGATGCATCAAATGCCACTCTGAGCATTGACAGTGTCAACCCAGTTTTTCTACTGTATATATAGAATGTCTTATAATTTGTTTGGTAAACCTATTTTCAATATTTGTTATTAAAGCCAAAAAGCTAGTTGCACAGCTCTTGGATATATAATGTAATTTATAGTGAGTGATAACAAATGAGGTTCTTGTAATAATCAACCTTAACATTAATGTACATAGAGGTAGTAAGGGGACCAGGGTCTGCCTCTGATATGGACTCTGATGCCAGCTTTTGACCATTCTCCCTTGGTGGGACTGCCTCGAAGGCTACAGGGGAAGAGGACAAGCACAACCCTGATGTGACTTGATGAGATGGGGTGGGTGGGGATAGGGGAGGGAAGAGGATGGAGAGGGAAGGAGGATGGGACTAGGAGGAAAGGAAGGATCAGGCTATGACCCGAATGTTGAGGGAAACACATCTAATGTTAATGAAACTGGAAAAGCATCAGTGGCTGACACAACATGGTCTGGGATGACTATCTTAATGGTTTCAGGTATCTTATAAAAATTGGTGGAATTTTGAGGGTCGCTTATGTAGACTATCATATCATCTGCAAATAGGGATAATTTGACTTCCTCCTTTCCCATTTGAATACCCTTGATCTCCTTATGTTGTCTTATTGCTCTGGCTAGAACTTCGAGTACTATATTGAAGAGATACGGAGAGAGTGGGCAGCCTTGCCTTGTTCCTGATTTTAGAGGAATTTCCTTAGGTATCTCACCATTTACTTTGATTTTGGCTATTGGCTTCCTATATATAGCCTTTATTATGTTGAGGAAAGTGCCTTGTATTCCCGATCTCTCTAAAACTTTAAACATGAATGGGTGTTGGATTTTATCAAATGCTTTCTCTGCATCCAAAGAGATGATCATGTGGTTTTTTATTTTCATTTTGTTTATGTGGTGGATTACATTGATGGATTTCCATATATTAAACCATCCCTGCATGCCTGGAATGAAGCCTACTTGGTCATGATGAATGATATCTCTGATGAGCCTACAAGTAGAACATTATGATAGGCAGATTTGGGCCCAGGGGTCCCGCTCAAACTAAGGCACCAGCCAAGGACAATACAGGCGGTAAACCTTAAGCCCCTACCCAGATCTAGCCAATGGACAGAACACTCCCCACAGTAGAGTGGAGAGTGGGATATGACTTTCTCACATACTCTGGTGCCTCACCTTTCACCATGTCCCCTGGAGGGGGAGACCTGGTGGCACTCAGAGGAAGGACAGCAAGTTACCAAGAAGAGACTTGATACCCTATGAGCATATAGAGGGGGAGGTAATCCCCCTCAGGAACAGTCATAGGGGAGGGGAATAAGGGGAAATTGGGAGGGAGGGAAGAATGGGAGGATACAAGGGATGGGATAACCATTGAGATGTAACAAGAATAAATTAATAAAGGAGGAAGAAAAAAAAAAGAATTGGGAAGCATGCCAGGGTCATGTGTGCCAAAATGATGTTTATGGTGGAAATGTCCTTAATCATGACAAGTAGTACTTATTGCAGCATATGAGATTTTTAAAGCTCCATTTAGTTTTGTGTGATTAGAAAAAGTATTCATACCATATAATATTCCTGGCCTCTCAAGTGATTTTTACTTTTACTCACTTTTGGAAAGCAAAATATAGAGGATTACAATGCTTCGTTTGTGGCATTTGTGAGAAAATACATCCAAAAAAATGATTTCTGTTGACACAGCTACATTTTAGAAGTGCAATTTCTAATTGGTTTTTAAATCTACATTATCTTTCAGGTGTTTTATTTAAAAACTAAGACACAGATTAAATTCCTTTATCTTTTTTTTTCTTTTGAAACTATTATGGTCTTGATGAGGGCTACAAAAGTCATACAAATAAGTGCTGTAAGTATTTCATTGACTCCTGAATATATTAAAATCAATCTCTGCCTCTGTCTCTGTCTCTGTCTCTGTCTGTCTGTCTGTCTGTCTGTCTGTCTGTCTGTCTGTCTGTCTGTCTGTCTGTCTCTCTCTCTCTCTCTCTCTCTCTCTCTCTCTCTCTCTCTCTCTCTCTCTCTCTCTCTCTCTCTCTAATCAGTGCTAAGCAGGAACATAGGCTGCACCCCAATTCTTGGAGAGATCATGGCATCACAGCCCTGCCAGTGTGGGAAGGCCTGGAATGGGAAACTGGTCTGTTTTCTAGTCACTAGGAAAGGGGTCCAGCAGGAAGGTTGGAGATACAATACAGTCTCCCTCTGTTTCTAAATATTCCATTAGAAATTTCCTTTAAAAATAGGTAACAGGTATTTGGGTCATCTAGCTGCTTCAGCACCTAAGCCTGATGACCAGAAGCTGACCCCAGGACCTACATCCTGGAAGAAAAAAATAGACTTCAGTGGGTTGTTTGTCCTCTGATTTTCATATCTGGTTGTGAGATGTATCACACACACACACACACACCAAATAAATAAATGTTTAACAAAACACACAGTCCTTTATGCACAGTATATTTAGAAATATCTGGACCATAAAAAGCAACAAAATTATGTTCAGGCCTAATCATTTGTACTAATTATTATGTATTAGAAGAAAGAAAAATCTGTTCCAAGTTCCATTTCTGAGATCACATATTGCTTTTCATATTCACAAAACTTTAGTGTCTCTTGATATAATTTTATCTCCTTTTTCTTTCATAGCCTTCATATTTTTGAATACTGCAGGCCACTTATTTTGTTGTAAGAGGCTTGGTTTGGTTTGCCTCATGGGTTCTCTTGATTAAATATAGTTTATATATTACTGACAGCATATCACAGAGATAATATTGGTTCTTCTCATTACTGTATATCATGAAATCCAGAATATCAATATTGTCCTGTTATTAGTGATGCTAACTTTGAGCGTCAATTAGAGTTCTGTCAGAATTTGCTGTGATAAAGTTACCAGATTTCCTTTTAAATTAATAAGAAACTATGGGCAGATACGTTGAGACTAATTAAATGTTGTTCCCTCCTGTTTCATTATTTGCACCTTTACTCTACATTAAAGATTCTTTCCCGAAGTAATCACTGCTTTGAAACTTGTTAAACTGCGGTTTTCTAATGTGGTCATCTCTTTATTGCTTGGAATTTTGTATAATGATGAATTTCCCATTCTCTTTTGCTAATTCATTTATTTATGTATGTTACCATGAGATTATGGGTTCTTGTTTTATTCCATGGACTATTTTGTTCTGGCATTATTTAATTATCATTGTACACTTCTTCCAAATTTGATGACTATGAGCAGCTTCCAGCCAATATCTGTGTCCTTTTAAGAAGTCATTATCATTACTTAAACTTTTTTTTGCTTTCTGGTATGAGTCTAATTAAATTCATCTGTGACTCCCTCTGTTGTGAAAGTCTCCAGGGAGCCTAGTTTTGTTGTTGTTGTTGTTATTGTTGTTGTACATAACTTTATATAGGCTCACACTTGGACACAGACTGAGATACTTTCTAAGAAAGAAGGAATAAAGTAAGGATGGAGAAAAGAGAAGAGAAGAGAAAAGTAAAAGAGAAAATAAGAGAAAGAAGCCTAGAAACCCAAGTATGGATACAAGATCTGCTCGTTTTATTTTACAGATAGAATTTGCTTTATTTGAGGGTAGATAAAGATGGTTGCATAGCTGGATTTTACCAATGATGCTTTCATAGACACCAAACTGCAAAGTAAAAACAGAATATTTATGCATATAAGTGAAAAAGATCATGCTGTGATATATTTATTTCACCAATTAAGTTGTACAGTCTCTATGGTTTCAACATTCAGCTAGGTCTCTTGGAAAAGTGTTTGCCAGCCTAGCTTGCACAAGACCTGGAGTCAATTACCATGACATAGTACCTCAGAGTTTCGGGTTGGTTTTTTTTTTTTTTTTTTTTTTTTGGCTTGTTTGTGTGTTTTTGTATTTGTGTTTGTATTTTCTACCTATTGCCCTTTTGTTATATAAAATAATCAAGGAATACTCATATACTTTACTTAAAATACTTTATTCATGAAATTTAGTTATTTGAAATTAAATTATTTTTTTTCAGAGAGGAAAGGGTTTATTTCAGCTCACACTTCCGCATCACTGCTCATCACCAAAGGAAGTTAGGACAGGAACTCAAACAGGGCAGGAACCTGGAGGCAGGAGCTGATACAGAGACCATGGAGGGGTGCTGCTTATCGGCTTGCTCCCTCATGGCTTGTCCAGCCTGCTTTCTTTTTAAAATTTTTTTTATTAATTTATTCTTGTTACATCTCAATCATTATCCTATCCCTTGTATCCTCCAATTCCTCCCCCTCTTCCATTTTCCCCTTATTCCCCTCCCCTATGACTGTTCCTGAGGGGGACTTCCTCCCCCTGTATATGCTATAAGGTATCAGCTATTAAAAACAAGGAATTCCGGAAATTTGTGGACAAATGGATTGAGCTAGAAATGATCATAATGAAATTAAATTATTTTAAAGTGTATTTCATTATGTTACAGTCATTACTAATATTTGATATTCTATCCAAATGTTTAGACTTCATAAAATTATCAAATACTATGATTGTTCACATTAAATAAATAAAATCATTGTTAGCATACTCATAATTTTTTCTGGACAATCATAGCCAGAATACTAAATGATTCTGACAAAAAATAGAAGCTTTATCAATTCAACCACATGATATTTTCTTTTAATTTTAATGTTTTTAGTGTTTTATATGATAATGCTATTATAGTCATTGAATTTCTTTAACACATTGGAAATAATATTAACAATTAATTAAGTTTTATAATATTAGAATATATTTAATATTAGAAAATGAACATAGCTTTTCTAAATTTAAACAGTAGTTAACTTTTGTGTTAAGAAGATTCTCATAAAATATCTACATATTTGTCATAAAATAATCATGGATTTTTATGTAGTTATCTGTATTTTATGTCCATATACTATTTACTTTGAGGTTTACTTATGATTAATGCACAATGCTTATTATTTAATGATTCATGACATAATGGAATAACTTGTAGTGGAATTGAGAACTCAGCAATATCACTACAGAAGATCACAAGGAAAAGTAAAATATAATGAAACAAAGTAACCACAGAAAAAACAGTTGAGAACATTAACTATAATATGAAATACTTAACAAGGCCTGTTTTTCTAAAATACTAAACAATATTTTAAAATTGTATACATATTTAATATCATATTAAATATTGAGTTGCTGCTGACAAAAATCAATATTTCTATTAAATAATGAAATACACATGTTTCAAGGGGAGAATCTAATAGAATTTTTAACTAGAAACTAAATTGTTCAATGGATAATTGCAAAGATATACATTGTTTTAAACTGGTGAATTAGTTTTCTTTTTATAGTCCATGCTCACTGAGGAAATATTTTTGCTCTCTGCAATTTTAACATAGAGTCTATGTAACATAGCCAGCAATTCGTGCCTATAGGGTTCCTCTGAACATCACAATTCCATCCCAGGCTTATGGGGAAACATTATTTGTGATCACACACACACACACACACACACACACACACACACACACACACACACACACACACATTCAATAGGACTGCTCTTTGAACACTGGCCACAGCCTCTTAACACTTATTACAAGGGACTAAATTTTCTAATTTTATGGTAATGTTAAAATGATCCTGGGCTGGAGAGATGGCTCAGTTGTTAAGAGCACTGCCTGCTCTTCCACAGGTCCTGAGTTCAATTCCCAGGAACCACATGGTGGCTCATAACCATCTATAATGTGACCTGGTGCCCTCTTCCGCAGATAAAATACTCATATACAATAAATAAATAAGAAAAACAACCCACATCCAGAAAATCCATCTGACTTTAGATGCCCAAGCATGATTTTCTAACACAAAGAAAAGTACCATTGAATAAATTCAAATCCTTCAGTGGCTGAGACAGGCAACTGTACACCGAATATTAAATGTAGTTGCAAGTTTCAGACTCCAAAGTCCAAAGCTTTTAAATTATTGAAAGAATCTTAATCTATGGGTTTACAATGAATGATGTTGTGGCCTGGGAGATACCTCAGTGGGTTAAGTGTGTGCTGTATAAATGTTAACATTTGGTTTTGGATCCCCAGCTCTTCCATAAAAGCTGAGAATGGCAGTTCATTCTGTTACCCAGGTGCTAGTAGGACATCAGAGGCAGGCAAATCCTGGCAGCTCCATGGTTAGCCACTGAGAGATCCTGACTCAAAAATAGTTTGGGGACAATGGGGGTGGATACCCAATATAGTGTCCACAGGTATGCACACATCTACAACACACACATACACACACACACACACACACACACACACACACACACACACACACAGACACAGACACTAGCTACCCTTTACTGTATTTGCAATAGAGCTTGCTGCCTGTGGAATTGAACCTTCCTTTACCAGACCATATTTGGCACTTGTAGTAGCATCAACAGCTCAGAAGCATGAAAACTGCTTACAGGTATACACATATGGATTATATAATTTCTCTAACTAAAGATAGCTATTAATGTGCTATACTCCCCTTAACTGGTAGAATGAGCACAGGTCTTACAGCTATCCTGGTACTCATTATTCTAGACATATATGAATTTCTGCTGTTCAGTTATTTCCATCTTATTATTTCCAGGCACCTGAAACTCTGATCTTCCCAGGTTGCAGTAAAAACTCACTGTGACAAAAACAACTTCAGGAGATAAGAGTTTATTCGGGCTCGCATTCTGAAGGTACAAAGAAGGCAGGGAAGGCAGGGCAGCAACATCTTGGAAACAGCTAGCCACTTTGAGTTCTCAGTCAGGAAGCTGAGTTAGGTGAATGGTGGTGTTCATATCACTTTTTCCTTCTCATTTAGTCCAGGAGCCAAATACAGAGAATGATGCTGTTCCCTTTTAGAGTGGGTTTTCACACCTCACTAAGCAAGATCATGTCTCACAGACGTGCCAAGGCTCCTCCCCTAGTTGATTCTAGATCCTATCACACTGACAATACTAACCACTGTACAATGAGCATTAGGTCATGAGTGTTATATATATATATATATATATATATATATATATATATATATATATATATATATATATAGCAAGTTTTAGAGATATCTTTATAATATATTTTCTGAACATTTTTTGTTGATCTATTTGCTTGTTGATTGGTTCTTTTTGAGACTGGGTTTCTCTGTGTAATAGTCCTGGCTGTTGTAGAACTTGCTTTGTAGACCAGGCTGGCCTTGAACTCACAGAGATCTGCCTGCCTATATCTCTGCAAGTGCTGGGATTAAAGGTGTTACGCCAGCATTCTGAATATGTTTTAACTAAAGTTGAAATCAATACTTTTCCACTTCATTACCTGCCAAACAAGTAAAATGCTAGGGCTAAAAGGAGAGAGAGGGAGTGGGAGGGAGGGAGCTTTTATGTGTGATATTGAAAGAGCTAGAATTCTCTGGTTTCATTTTTTTGCCTGCTCTCATGACTGTTGGCACAGTATATATTATTTTAAACTTTTATATCTTTATTTTCTTCCAATTTGTATTTTTTTTAACTCTAGAGCATGTTTCCTGCATCACATCACTCCATTTCCAGACACTCTCCTATCCTATTTTAGATCCCCAATAAATTTTTCTGCCAGAAAGAAAAAAAATTCTGGAAAAGTATTCCATATCCCTAATTCTTTAGTCTTTTGCTATTTTTTATACATGTTTATTATCCCAACTACACTTTTTTAATCTTTCTTGTTAATTTTTCTTAGTGCATAGCTTAAAATTTTCAAATCCTCTTATACCCATTGTGATACCTAGCTCTTCTTTTTAAGTTTTTGAGCAAATTTTTGTTTAATCTTATACTGTTTTGTCAAATGAAATGCTGACTGCCTTGGGAAAAATCAGTTCTCTGAAGTGAGCTGAACCTAGGATGGAAGCTCCCCTGAGGTCAAATGTTAAAATGGTCCAGGAATGAGACTGTTTGAGGAGCTTTAAATCTACTCTAGTGTCCTTGGTAAACCTGGAAATCATAATCGTCCTGCCTCAGCTGGAGTTACTGACAGGCATCACCATGCTCAGATTTAGGCATGTCCCCCCGCCCACATTTTTATTTAATCAATTTATTCAGATTACATCTCTATTGTTCTCCCACCCCTTGTATCCTCCCATTCCTCCCTCCCTCCCACTTTCACCCTATTTCCCTTCACTATGTCTGTGACCAAGAGGGACTTCCTCCCCCACTATATGGTCATAGGTTATCAAGGCTAATCTCCAGAGGGTCCTAGAAACCTACAGGAAGAATATCAGAATGGGTGGATCTGGGTCCAGGGGTTCTGCTCAAACAACTATACCAAGCAAGGACAATACTTACAGTAAACATCAAACCCCTTCTCAGGTCTGGCCAATGGCCAAGACATTTTCCATACTTGAGTAGAGAGGGGAGATCGACTTGGACATGAACTGTGATGCCCCATATTTGACCACTTCCCTGTGGTGAGGAGGCCTGGTGTCATTCAGAGAAAGCATGCCTTTTAAACTATTGCCTTGCACCTATCTTTCCATGCATGACTGAAACTCATGATAAAAATTTTTCTTAGAAATTGCTTCCTTCAGGATCTCTGTATGAGAATGTTGTATCATAAAAGAAATTTTAGGTGGTCTTCTTATGTCCTACAGAAATAGCCTAGATATTGTTACTGTGTAACAATAAAAAATGTGATATTTCTCCCATGAGACTTTGACTTTCTCTATAATAGGAAAACTGTCTTCTCTGTATTCAAACATATATGTCATAAAGAGAAGGTGAGATGAATATAGGACATTTTGTTTTAAAATTTAAAAGCCAGCAGGCAAAAGCAACAAAAGGAAACTTGAACTGAATATACTTTCTCAAAACAGTTCCCTCAAGAAAAATTCCCATTCTATTTATCACTGTTACTAAATTAATTGCCTCTTTTAATCCTTTTCTGGTATAAGCACAAGCTTTCCAACTGACCCTGAGGCATTTATGCTATTAGCATATGACTCATTGGAAGTGTAATAAATAGGCTTGAAGTCCTTCCTCTAGCCTCTCTTGACAATTGCTGCCTCTAAAATGAGTGTTTTTCCATAGGCAAACACAAAAAAATCATTTCTAATTCAATTTGTTAAAACAAGACTAGTGAAGAGGAAAACAGAAATCTTAAGATGTAGCAGGACAGGACACTTTCACTTTTCATCCTCCTAGATGGAATGAAAGAATAGACAAAAAAATTCATAAAAAAAGATTCCCACAAGAGTAGAGCATATGTTCAAAGCTAAACTTGAGCATAACAGCTAATCCCTAATCACTGTACCAGTCACCTTCGTGAAATGTAATAATTCCCCAGTCACACATAAACTTGGAAAGAAACCTCCTAGTTTAGTGTCCTTTGTTTTATCATGCTGGTGCTGTTGAGTGGCCTTGGGAGTAGGTTAGGGATTTGTAAAGAAAATTGAGCACGTGGGCAGGGGAATACACAAGATGACAGGGGAATGTGGAAATAAAGCTGGGAGTAATAATTGCTGTATAAAGGTTATGAGATAAAGCAGAACCATCAGCCACATGCTGTATTAGAGCAACTTTCTGACTGTTTGCAGAGCCCATAAGTTCTTCTTAGCTGAGGTAGACACTATTAATTGTGATACAAATCAAAACAGCAAATCATTTGACTGTTCAGATTGTTATTAAGCTTTGGTTTTCTGCTTTTATTAATTGGATATAGTGTGACGGTGTATCTGTGGTTGAAAAAGAAAAGTTTTGATAGAGGTTAGCCAAAAGCAAGAAAACAGCACCCAACTGAATAAAAACTACCTTTGGTAATTTAATAAACCTATAAATATGTAGTAGCTGAAAAAATCATTTTCTTTTAAAATTAATTTGTTCATATTACATCTCAATTGTTATCCCATCCCTTGTATCCTCCCATTCCTCCCTCCCTCCCAATTTCCCCTTACTTCCCTCCCTTATGACTGTGACTGAGGGAGATCTCTTCCCCCTGTATATAGTCATAGGGTATCAAGTCTCTTCTTGGTAGCCTGCTATCCTTCCTCTGAGTGCCACCAGGCCTCCTCATCAAGGGGACATGGTCAAATGTACAGCACCAGAGTTTATGTGAAAGTCAGTCCTTGCTCTCCACTCAACTGTGAGAATGCCCTGTCCATTGGCTAGATCTGGGTAGGGGTTTGATGCTGACTGCACATATTGTCCTTGCCTGGTGCCTTAGTTTGAGCGGGACCCCTGGGCCCCGATCTGCCCATCATAATGTTCTTCTTGTAGGTTTCTAGGACCCTCTGGATGCTTCTATTTCCTCATTCTCCTGTACTTCTCTCACCTAGAGTCCCAAAGAAGTCCTCACATCTATCCCAATTTCCTGGTAAGTAAAGACTTTCATGAGACATGCCCCCAGGGCTAGTGTCCAATTATAAGTGAGTAATATACCATTTGAGTCTTTCTGCTTCTGAGTTAACTCACTCATTATGATCATTTCAAGTTCCATCCATTTGTCCACAAATTTCCAAATTTACTTGTTTTTAATAGCTGAGTAGTATCCCATAGTGTAAATGTACCACAGTTTCTTTATCCATTCTTCTACTGAAGGACACTTAGGCTGGTTCCAGATTCTGGCTATTATGAATAAAGCAGCTATGAACATGGTTGAGCATATGTCATTGTTGTGTGCTGGTACATCTTCTGAGTATATTCCAAGGAGTGGAATAGCTAGGTCTTGAGGAAGCCCTATTCCCAGTTTTCTGAAATAGCACCAAATGGATTTCCAAAGTGGATGTACAAGTTTGCATTCCCACGAGCAATGAAGGAGTGTTCCTTTTTCTCCACATCCTTGCCAGCATGTGGTATCACTTGAATTTTTAATCTTAGTCATTCTGATGGGTGTAAGATGGAATCTCAGAGTTATTTGATTTGCATTTCCCTGTATTTTTTAAAAGTGTTTCTCAGTGATTTGATATTCCTTTGTTCAAAATCCTCTGTTTAGTTCTGAGTCCCATTTCTCAATTGGGTTATTTCGTTTGGTGGTGTCTAATTTCTTGAGTTCTGTATATATTTTGATATTAGACCTTTGCCAGATGTATGGTTGCTGAAGACCTTTTCACAGTCGATAGGCTGTCACTTTGTTCTGTTGACAGTGTCTCCTGCCTTACAGAAGCTTCTCAGCCTCATGAGGTCCCATTTATTAATTGTTGACCTTAAGGCCTAGGCTGTTGGTATTCTGTTCAGGAAGTAGTATTCTGTACCAACATGTTTCAGGCTCTTCCCCACTTTTTCTTCTAACAGATTTAGTATCTCTGGTTTTATCTTGAGGTATTTAATCCACTGGGACTTGAGTTTTATGCATGGTGACAAATATGGGTCTAATTGCATTTTTTTTTTTTTACACGTAGACATCCAGTTAGACCAGCACCATTTGTTGAAGATGCTATCCTTTTTCCATTGAATAGATTTGGCTTCTTTGTCAAAAATGAAATGACCACATGTGTGTGGATTCATTTCTGAGTCTTCAATTCGATTCCATTGATCCATCAGCCTATTACTGTGCCAGTACCATGTTGTTTTATTTACTGTTGCTCTATAGTACAGCTTGAGATCAGGTATGGAGATTCCTCCTGAGGATTTTTTATTGTACAGGATTGTTTTAGCTATTCTGAGTTTTTTGTTTTTCCATATGAAGTTGAGAATTGAACTTTCAATGTCTTTAAAAATTGTGTAGGTATTTTGATAGAGATTGCATTGAATTTGTAAACTGCTTTTGGTAAGACAGTCATATTTACTATGTTAATTCTCCTGATCCATGAACAAGGGAGAGCTTTCCATCTTCTAATGTCATCTCCAATCTCTTTCTTCAGAGATTTGAAATTTTTTCAAATAAGTCCTTCACCTGCTTGGTTAGAGTTACTCCTAGATATTTTATATTGCTTGGGGCTATCGTGAAGGGTATAGTTTCCCTAGTTTCTTCCTCTGCACAGATGTCCTTTGTATGTAGGAAGGCTATTGACTTTTTGAGTTAACTTTGTATTCAGCCATTTTGCTGAAAGTGTTTATCATCTGTAGGAGTTCTCTGGTGGAATTTTGGGGGCCAACTTTGTACAGTACCATATCATCTGCAAATAAGGATAATATGACTTTCTCCTTTCTCCTTTAGATCCCCTTGATCTCCTTTTGTTGTCTCATTGCTCTGGCTAGAACTTCCAGTACTATATTGTGGTCCCAGATTTTAGAGGAATTTCCTTCAGTATCTTTCCATTTAATTTGATTTTGGCTATTTGGCTTGCTGTATATAACCTTTATTATGTTGAGGTATGTGCCTTGTATCCCTGATCTCTTTAAAATTTTAAACATGAATGGGTGTTAGATTTTGTCAAATGCTTTTTATGCATCTAAAAAGATGATCATGTGTTTTTTTCACTTTGTTTAAATGGTGGGTTACATTGATGTATTTCTGTATGTTGAACCATCCCTGCATTCCTGGAATGAAGCTTACCTGGTCATGGTGAATAATATCTTTGATGTGTTCTTGTATTCGTTTTGTGAGTATTTTATTGAGTATTTTTGCATTGATGTTCATAAGAAAAATTGGTCTGAAATGCTCTTTCTTTGTTGGGTCTTTGTGAGGTTTAGGTATCAATGAGACTATGGCCTCATAGAATGAATTTGGTAATGTTCCATCTATTTCTATCTTTTGGATTAGCTTGAAGAGTTTCTATACTAGCTCATCCTTGACAATCTGGTAGAATTCTATACTGAAACCATATGGGCTTGGGCTTTTTTTGGTTGGGAGACTATCAATGATTGCTTTTATTTCTATAGGGAAAATGGGACTATTTAGCTTGTATATATGTTCTTAAATCAATTTTGGCAAGTGGAATTGATCAACAAAATTGTGCATTTCCCTTAGATTTTCAAATTTTGTGGCATATATGCCTTTGAAGTAGGATCTTATGATTCTTTGTATTTCTTCAGTGTCTGTTGTTATGTCTCCCTTTTCGTTTCTGATTTTGTTGATTTGGATAGTGTTTCTCTATCTTTTAGTTAGTTTTGCTAGTGGTTTGTCTATCTTGTTGATTTTCTCAAAGAACCAGCTCCTGGTTTTGTTAATTCTTTAGATTGCTCTCTTTGTTTCTAATTTATTGATTCCATCCCTGAATTTGATTATTTCAAGACATCTACTTCTCTTGGGTATTTATGCTTCTTTTTTTCTAGGGCTTCCAGATGTGTAATTAAGTTGCTTACGCAGGATGTTTCCAATTTCTTTATAAACTCACTTAGTGCTATGAATTTTCCTCTTCGCACTGCTTTCAATGTGTCCCACAAATTTAGGTTTGTTATTCCTTCATTTTCATTGAATTTCAGGAAGTCTTCATATTATTTCTTTATTTCTTCCCTGACTCAGCGTTGTTAATTATAGAGTTGTTTAGTTTCCATGTGTGTGTAGGATTTTTGTTATTTCTGTTGTTGTTGAAGTGAAGCTTAAGACCATGGTGATCTGATATGGTACAAGGTGTCATTTCAATCTTCTTGTATATGCTGAGGCTTGCTTTGTGACTACTATGTGATCAATTTTAGAGAAGGTTCTGTGGGTTTCTTGAATGCAGAAGAATGTTGGATCTTGTTCATGCACCCATTCAGTTAGTCTGTGTCTTTTTATTGGAGAATTGAAGCCGTTGATGTTGAGAGATATTAATGACCAGTGACTGTTAAGACCTTTAATTTTGATGGTCCAGTAGAGTTTGTGTGGTTGTGTTTTTGCGATGGTATAGTTATCTATTTCCTATGTAGTTTTGGTTGTAGCTTGTCTGTTTGGGGTGGTGTTTTTTTCTAGTAACTTCTATAAGGCTGGATTTGTGGATAGGTACTGTTTGAATTTGTTTTGTCATGGAATATCTTGTTTTCTCCGTCAATGGTTATTGATAATTTCACTGGGTATAGTAGTCTGGCTTGGCATCTGTGTTCTCTTAGGGTTTGCAGGACCTCTGTCCAGGCCCTTCTGTCTTTTATGGTCTCTGCTGAGAAGTGAGGTGTGATTCTGATAGGTTTGCCAGGGTCTTGTGCCCGAATTGTGCACTGAGTCCAGTTTTGGTCTTGGGCCCAAACCTTACGCTGAGCTCAGTCAGGGTCTCAGGGCCCAAACTGCACACCTAGTCCAGTTTGGGTCTCAGGGCCCAAACTGTGCACTGAATTCAGTTTGGATCCTGGGGTCCAAATCGTGCACTGGGTCCCCTCATCCACAGCAATTCCTACTGGTCACCACGCCAATTGTCTCTGATGGTGGGTTCCTTGTCAGCCATTCACAGCTGCCAACCTCAGCTGCCACCATTGCCACAGTGTTCAGCTCTCCAGAGGATCCTCACTCCTCCTGTGTTCCAGGGTGTGCAGGTTTTCTGTAGTTTGTTTTTTTCGAACTATGGAGTACTCCTGCTATAGTAGTGTGGGGAGCTTGGTGTTCCTGGTTAAGAATTCAGTCCAGTTCCCTGACTCGATTCCTCTGGCTTCTAAACAAAGTCCCCACTGCTTGCTGCCATCTTAGACAACCCAGAAATGAAAAAGCATTTTCTTAGGGGAACATTAATGCTAGGTTCCAAATGAAGATGATGTAAAATCCAGGTTGTACCAACTTATTTAGCAATTCTTTTATAGTATATAATCTATACCATGGCATGAGTTTTGGCTACTGTACTATATTTTCCTTGGTCTGTAATACCTTTCTTAAGCTTTTGATACCTAGAAATTCTTCTTTCATTTCTCAGTAACAAGCCAAGTACCTTGAGTTCTACATTTTGTTCCTTTAATAACACTATGGTGTGTAATTGTGAGTGTCCTGGAGCCAGACTGCCTGTCTGCTTTGCTACTCACAAATATGCAATACTAAGAATGTCACATAGGCTCTCTGTGCTTCAATATCCTCTTGGTAAAATGAGTATGACACTAGAATATTTGCCTTTCAGTGTCTGAAAGACTGACTCAAGGATCCACTGAAGACACCACAGCTGAAAGATGATAATTTCTTTACACAAAATCTTATCTTATTTTATTTGCTTGTTACATATACTCATTCCTTCACATGTACGCTTTATTCTTTCATAAGATTTAATTTTATTTTAAGTACATGAATATTTTGCCCGAAGGTATGTCTGTGTACCACATGCAGGTTCAATGCCCACATAGGCCAAAATAGGAACATTTGAATACTCTGAGACTAGAAGTTAATGGAGATTGTTGAATGTCATGTGGATGCTGAGATTCAAATTCTGGCCATTTGGAAGAGCTGCCAGTACTCTTAATTGGTGAGCCATATTTCCAGCCTTCTATCCCATATAGTTTAAATCATCCCTAGATTACTTATAAAAACTAATTTGATGTTTTGATACAAATAATGTGGATCTAGCCTAAGATTATACACACAAACTTCAAATTATCTTTGGAAAATTTTAGAATATTTTCAAATATTACCTATCTTCATTTGATTGAATAAATGACTGGTGAGCCATGATAATAGACTTTAAATCATACTTGTTCAGATTTAAGCAATGATAGCATGAATCTCTCATTAGTTATTTATGTTTGTGGTTTTAGTGTTAGGGATCTGGAACCTTAATCATGATAAACATGATAAACAAGAAATTGCAATCCACAGTGTGACATGAAGCTTTTAAGCATTCGTAAGCATATATCAAGTACTCTATGAGTGTTTGTCCATTTGTCTTATCATTCTGATTTTATAAATATTGTAATTACATCCTTAAATCTCCATTTCCCTGGACTAGACTGTTATCTGAAGAGTAGCGAATATGTTTTAGTCATCTTTTTAATCCCAGCATGTATGATTTATATTTGTTCTCTCTGTCTCTCTGTGTCTCTTTCTGTCTCTCTCTGTCTCTCTCTTTCTCTCTCTGTCTCTGTCTCTGTCTCTGTCTGTCTCTGTCTCTGTCTCTGTCTCTGTCTCTGTCTCTGTCTGTCTCTGTCTCTGTCTCTGTCTCTCTCTCTCTCTCTGTCTCTCTCTCTGTCTCTCTCTCTCTCTCTCCCTCTCTCTCTCTCTCTCTCTCTCTCACTCACTCACCTCTGTATGTCTTTCTCCTATACTTTCTCCTTTTCAGTAAACAATGCTGTCAAATCTCTAGCTACTTAGAATTTGAGGCTAACCCTCTTATCCACACTTCCCCCACATTCCTACTTGGCCCTAATGTATGGATTGCTCCTAAGGGCAGGATCTCTTATTCCTCCAGAAGGGCTGCCACCACTTCAGGTAAACTCACTCCTGAAATGCAACACCCTGTCTCAAGCTACTCCCTTTTATGCCAGCCCTCTGATTGGACTGCCAATGGAAAACTGCTTAAATCATAGTGCATTACTCTGTGTTGTTGTTTTTTATAATATGGACTTCAAATTTATGAAGACCATACACTTATATTTCTGAATCTAAACATAAATATTGAGACTAAATTGTATCTCATTATAACATGTAAATAATAAAGAAAGTAGTGTTGACTGAAAATATAATCATTCTCCTGGTGTACTTTCTCCTACTAATCGTCCAATTTTCCCTGCTCCAACTCCTTTGCTCTTTTCTGTTTGACTGCCCTGCAAGTTTTTCTTTTTTACTTTGTCAAAGTTTTAGGGTTGCTTTCTCTCCATCCATCTTTGAGGAAGATGGATTCTTCATTTGTTTTCTTTTATAAAAAGACCTTGCTTATTGTAAAAAGATAATATTTCTTCAGCCTCCCAAGACTGCCAGCCCGCAGGCCCCTTAGCACATGCATCAAAATTAAACAAAGATAGCTACTAACATTAATCGTTAATGATCACCAACAAGATTGCCTAAATATGAGCTGACTGATTACAATACCAATAAACTTGCCAAAGTTGTCAGGAAATATCCAGGAGGCATCATCTTTAAACAGAAAACTACAACATTGGGTCTCAAACTTCCTAAGGCTGTGACCCTTTATTACACCTAGTGTTGAAGTGACTCCAACCATAAAAATTAGATTGTTTTTCCAGGACCCTCTGCATCCTTCTATTTCCCTATTCTCCCATGCTTCTCTCACCTAAAGTCCCGATAGGATGCCATCCCCTCTGACCCACCTTCCTGGTAAGTGTCAGATGTAAGTGAGTATATACCATTTAACTCTTTCTGTTTCTGGATGAACTCACTCATTATGATCATTTCTAGTTCAATCCATTTGTCTATAAATTTTGGGAATTCCTTGTTTTTAATAACTGAGTAGTATTCCATAGTGTAAATGTACCACAGTTTCTTTATCCATTCTTCTACTGAGGGACACTTAGGCTGTTTCCATGTTCTGGCTATTATGAATAAGGCTGCTATGAACATGGTTGAACATATGTCCCTGTTGTGTGGTGGAGCATTTTCTGGATATATTCCAAGGAGTGGAAGAACTGGGTCTTGAGGAAGCCCTATTCCCATTTTTCTGAGAAAGTACCAGATAGATTTCCAAAGTGGTTGTACCAGTTTGCATTCCTACCAGCAATGAAGGAGTGTTCCTCTTTCTCCACATCCTCACCAGCACCCTAGAAACCTACAAGAAGAACATTATGACTGGCAGATCTGGGCCCATGGGTCCTGCTCAAACTATGGCACCAGCCAAGGACAATACGTGCAGTATACATCAAACCCCTACGTAGATCTAGCTAATGGACAGGACATTCTCCACAGTTGAGTGGAGAGTGGGGACTGACTTTCACCCAAACTCTGGTGCCCCATATTTGACCACATCCCCTTGATGAGAAGCCCTGGTGGCACTCAGAGGAAGGATAGCAGGCTACCAAGAAGAGACTTGATACCCTATGAGCATATACAGGGGGAGGAAGTCCCCCTCAGTAACAGTCATAGGGAAGGGGAGTAAGGGGAAAGCGAGAGGGAGGGAGAAGTGGGAGGACACAAGGGATGGGATAGCAATTGAGATGTAATATGAATAAATTAATAAAATATTAAAAAAGAAAGAAACTAAATAAGAAATATATGGGACAATTTGGACAGAGGAAAAGGAAGAGGAAAATGATGTAGTTATAATCTCAAAAAACCAAAAGAAATCTTTTTAGGAAAAAAATTAGTTTGGTTGATACTTCATAACTATAATTTTTCTACTGTTATGAATTGTGATCTCTGTTATGTGAACCCCATGGAGTTCGTGACCCAAAGGTTGAGAAGAGCTACCAGCAACTAAGCAATGCTGAGACAGAGAAATAGTCTTTCCAAGGGAAAAGTGCACCAATTGTTTATCCAATACCAAATTATCTGCCCTAAAAATAAACATATGACTTGCATTATACATACTGAACAGGCATTATTTGTGTATTTAGGAATATATATGTATGTATATATAACATATATGTATATAACAGCAATTAATGAAAATAGAGTTCATAAATTTGAAAGAGAGTAAGACTTATATACCAGAGGGTTTGGATGGAAGAAAGAGAAGAGGGAAAATATTTTACTCTCAAAAAATAAAATAATTTTTAAAGTTTCTAATTATTGTATGCAGAGATGGCCTATTGGGTAGAGCGTTTGGTGTGGGTGAAAGCATGGAGACCTGAGTTTGAACCTTCCATGTAGAGATGGGTATGGTAGTGATACCCTTTTGATTTTAGTATTTCTGTGGAAAGGTAAGAGACAGAGGCAAAACAAACTGAATGCTTGTGAGACAGACTGACAAACAACAAAAAATTCTTGTCTCAAACAGGGTAGAAGAAGAGGCCCATACCTAAGGTTATCCTTCAAGCTCTGCACATATGTCATAGCATGTTCACATCTGTAATCCCACACATATCATACATACACAATATATGCAAACCTTTCAAAACATTTTAGTTATGGATCATAATGAAACTAGTTTTTGTTTATTTGCTTATTGCAGTATTGGTGATTTGTATGATCCTGTATTTAATACTCTGATGCACATTTGTAATGAAAACTGCCTCATGACAGCATGTCTCTGGTTATTCCAAAGGTTACTTATACTTATTATTATTCAACATTGACTTGTCAGAATTTTTCTGTAATTGATAATAATAACTTTATATAAACGTAACTTTCAATTTTCTGTAATTGTTAAACATAACATGATAAGTTAAATAAAATGGATGCAACATTTAGAAACATATACCATGGCATATATTTGTTGAATCTGATTCTGAAAATCAGTAGAAAGAAGAATGTCCCAGCTGGGCACTGTAGTACATGCCTTTAATCCCATCTCTCAGAAGGCAAAGACAAGCTGATTTCTGAATCTACAATGCTAGTAGAACAGCCAAGGCTACATAAAGAAACCCTGTATTAATAAAACAAAAGAAGAAGAAGAAGAAGAAGAAGAAGAAGAAGAAGAAGAAGAAGAAGAAGAGGGATGAGTGCCCAGTTTTCTGTTTTTCATATATTTATATCTCTTGGGAAGACACAACATATTCTAAGATTGCCATTCAGCCATGCAACTTTGGATGAAATATAGTAAGTAAGCTTCTGGTGATGGCATGGAGACTGGCTCTACTAAAATGAGGACGTCAGGCTTAATAAATTCTTTAAAACTCCAGAACAAGAAGAGGGATGAGGGTGCACATCCCCCTCTCAAGAGACAGATAAAGATGAGCAGAAAGTAATCCTGAACGTAACTTCAATGAAAGAAAGAAACTTTAAACAAACCAATCAGGCAAAAACAAAAATATCGGAGTTGATTTTTCATGATGCACAATCATAAAACAAGCATAAATTACAATGAGTATATTACTTACTAAATCTTAACAGTTAGGTGTGTCTGATGTAACCTGAGAAAACATGGTTGATGTTGGCTCTAAGATGCTTCAGGTATCTCCCTAATTCCTGTTGCTTTCTACTTCCTTCTTTCCTTTTCCACTTTTATGTGTTCTACACATTCCAGTGAGTATATTACAAAGGGTTTGGTAAACATTCCTCTGATCTTAATGAACCTATTATAACAAGACACAAACTGGGGAGAAGGAAAATCAGAACACAATATCCATAGGGACTAGGGAGATGACTCAGCAATTAATAGGTTATGGTAAGTTCTAGATACCCAGATCATGACTCATAATTGTCTGTAATTCTAGTTCTTGGTGATCTTATGCCTCTTCTATTTAATTATGCAACCAACAGACACATACACATGATGCACATACATGAATGCAAGAAAAATACTCATACACATCAAATTAAATTGATTAATTAAAACAGAAACCAATATACAACCCAATTTCATTGCCACTGCAATTACATACAACCTGTGGGTGTGTTTGTATATCTGCACATATGTATGGTTTCAATGTTTATGGGGCATACACCCTCATTTTCCAATCCTCTGATAGTTTTCCTCAGAAGTAGTAAAAAAAGTAAAGAGCACGGAAGACTAGAATTTGTCTCTCTCACTGCATGATATTCATCTCCTTTAACTATTACACGCTTTGCATGCTAGAAGATGCTCTGTGCTTTTCTAGTTTTCTTATCTTTCCTGGTATATTTGAACACATGAGATACTCTCTTCCCCTGGTTGTCATTATTAGGATTAACTCAGACACAGTTCTCAACTATTGGGGCTTGTATATCCTTTAACAAAATGTTATTTGACAGTTCTACATTTTTAAAGAATGTAAACAGTGATTGTTTCAGAATATGTTCCTTATTTGAAAGTCTACATTGGTGCTGCAGAGATAATATTGAGATCTCATCTTTAAAACTAAAATTAATTAAATTAAGAAGATGAAAGGCAAAAGCAGAAGTGACGTTAGCAATAAAAAAAAACAACCCACATTTGTGTTCTTTTCCCAATTGGCAGAGATATTAAAATCATGGCCATCTTACTAGACTTAGTTTTTGACAGATCTAATAAAAATGAAAAAGCTTGTGATGCAGGTGGTAAGAAATTATTCTCCTGAGTGCTGGCAAGGTTATAAAGGGTACATTTTGCAAAGAGTGAGTTTGGTTGAATAGATTTCAATTACGTTTGTGATACAAAACTGTCCTACATTAGACATTAAAGTTACCGTTATCAGCAATGACTGAGAGATCTGAACTGAAATATAGATCCAATTAATTTCACATTCCTCTGTGAGTGATGCTCTTTCCTGTTTCATAAAGAAACTGGCCACTTAGATTATATAAAAACTTCCATAGAGACACCTTTATCTCAGTAAAACAAAGACTTCGGCTGGCTCATTGGTTTGATTCCAAGTGGATGAGGATTTGAGGATTTGATACATTTTGTGTCAAGCTGAAGATAATGTTCTTTTTCCACTGGTGAAATGATACATGAGCTAGCAAAAAAATATATATACAGCTCTCTCTAATTTGTGAGCCCATACTGTGAATCTTGCAAATATTCTCTTAGCATAATCTAATAAGCAGTGGGCATTTTTAGGAAAGAAAACCTTTGCTTTTTTATTTATATCTCACAATTCTGCTTTAAAGTTTAACATGGTATTTTAAAAGTTGTATTTCTCTTATAACATGATGAAGATAACCACCTTTATTATCAGAGACAAAGTACCATGATGAGGCAACAGAAACAGGTCTTACTACTACCATACCCCATAATAATCTATCCTCCTGCAATCCCTAAGTCTTCTTTTCTATTTGTCTAGACATCTCTGCACAAGTTGTTACCCATTGTCAATGTGGAACATAACAATGGAACACAATGCCATTTCACATCATTTCTTGGGATTTTCATTTTTTCTCTAAAGCATTCATGTACACTGAATAAACCTTGTTAGTGTTTTTCTCTTGCCACTCTGCCTATTATTACTATTAACAGGAAGCGGCTATAAACCAAAGATTGTCCAGAAAATGGTCGGCCTCTTCTCCAGTGAAACCTAAAGCACTTATTTTTCTGTGTTACATACTTTATATAAACATCTATCACTCCTAGTAATCACTGAGTAATTACACATGTTAGCTTTCATTTGCTTCTTCATCATTACAGAGAATGGAGTTTTAAAAATAGGATTATTTGCTAGCTATTTATCAAGCACATGAAGCCTGTTTGTCTCAGAAGGAAAGGTATGAATGAACAAAAATTTTCAGATATGCAATTGTCTATGAAAACTAGTTTTGCAAACCTTTCTTCTCAGACATAGACATTAATATGTGAAAAGCCATGGACCTCGTCTAAGAACCAAAATCCCTGTACATATTTGAGTCTAAGGAAACCTGAGTATTCTACACATATATCTTCCTGGTTGATTTAAGTATGTAAGTGTACAAGAAATTAACTAGACTAATGTAAGTCAGCTAAATCTGTGTTGAAAGGAGGGTATAGGGAAGAAGTTGCCATGTCTGATCATAAGCAGTTGAAAATGCATGAGGATATTAGAAATGATCAGATTGTACCTTTCTCTACTTCAGTGATGTGGGTCTGGTAATAGGAGAGAAAAGGCACACATGGGAGGAGCTCACTTCACATCCTCATCTAGTGTCTTGGTTCCTCTTCCATTGCTGTGAAGAGCATGCCTAAGACAACTTTTATAAGAGAAAGCATTTCACAGGGCACTTGATTACAGCTTCAGAGAGTTCTTACAGTATCGTCATGGCAGGAAGAGTGCTTACACACAGGAAGGCATGAAATGAGTGCTTACACCCTGTGTGACCTTCTTTGGCATCCCAGTGCTTAGCTGTTACACTTAAAATTTTACTTTTAAAAGAAACATATGTTTTTCTTATTTTCATGCTTCTTTTGTTTTGTTGTAACTAGCAACAGATGAAGACTTCTGATCATTTGGTCTCTACTTCCCTTTGCTTTGGCAATAGCCTTCTTGTAGTTGAGTGAGAGTAAGCTCTCTCCTACTCTAAAATTCTCAAGCAACAACAGAAAGCAGAAGCATCTTTTTTATAGGTTACCAAGAAGAGACTTGATACCCTATGAGCATATACAGGGGGAGGTAATCCCCCTCAGGAACAGTCATAGGGGAGGGGAATAAAGGGAAAATGGGAGGGAGGGAAGAATGGGAGGATACAAAGGATGGGATAACAATTGAGATATAACAAGAATAAATTAATAAAAAATTAAATAATTAAAAACAAATTTACAAAAAAATTAATCTTCATCTTTACACTATAGTTTCTACATGATTTGGAAAGGAGACTATATCAAACAATGATCAAAGAATCATCATCTGTTCTATTCCTTTTCTTTTGTCTGGTCACTCAGAAATATAATGTTATCAGCTATGATTGTTGTTGCTTCCCACCTCACATTATTTTTATCTATGTGTTCACTGTAGTATACTTTCCCTTCCATAAATATACAAGCCTCCAGTTTCATATACTGATATGCCACACCCATGAGCCCTGGTCAAAACACTGATATTTTGTGCCATGTTGTCTTTTGACTGACATCATCCATTTGGTATACTTCACTGTCCCTTGATCGTCACTTCATATTTCTTGCCAGAAAAAAAAATATCATGACTGGGTTTGTCCTTCCACCTGTCTCATGACAGGATCTTGACCTATTGGCCTGCATAACTGAACAGGAGTCATACATCTTTCAAGTACCAAATGGCTGGCTCTTCAGATTCATGCCTTACAAACTGATGAAATATATGTAACATGGGTCTTCAAAACATGGCTCAGGGTTTTTTAACCCTCTAATCTTTAGGCTTTTTCTGATGTGCAGAAGCATCAGACCAAGAAACATCTTCTTAACTATTAAGTAAACAAGTTGTGGAAATAGAGAGATGGTTAAGAGCACATTCTGCTTTTGCAAAGGACCAGGAATTTGTTTCTAAGGCCCACATTAAGTACAAAGAGCCAGTTATAACTCTAATTCCAGGGGATCTAACACAACACAATACAACACACACACACACACACACACACACACACACCACACACACACACACACACACACACACACACACACACACACAAATATTTTAAAAGGAAACCACTTTCTGCTCGTTGTTCAGGATCTATCTCAGAATGAACAATCTGAGACTAGATCAAGGTTCATCTACTATTTTCTTTCATAATGGTTTCATTAAACATATAACTCCAAATTGATATGAATGTCTGCTTATTTTTCACTATTTAATTTTGGTGGAGTGAATATAAATGAAATAAATGAAAATAAAGTGCTTAAATTATCCACATTGAAAAAAAAAAAGAAAAAGGACTTCTTTGTCTTTTTTATTTCAGAATTTCATTTTCTGTTCCTTTCAACTTTATCTTTTTAAGCAGACAAATAAGCTTTTGCCAGCCTTACAGCTCCAGAGTATTTCCTCCATGACTGCTGACCATCTCTTTCAAATATAACCATCATGGAAGATAATATTCTATCTCCCGATTTCCAGAGGTAAGATATAATCCTAACTTTAGCGGGCACCTGATTCAAAGATGTAAAGCTTAGCTTTAATCATAAAGATAGAAAGAAAGTAGCAATTTTATATGCTAATGGAATCTATTGTGCATACCCTTTGTTATATGAAGAGGAAGATGCCATTTTGTCTTTACAAACTCTTTAGTGAATTCTGTCATGAGCATCACAGACTGATTTATTGCTTACCAAAAATAAACCTATTCCTTCCCTCTCTTCACTGAGAAGTCTCCTGACCTAGGAAGAAATCTGTTCTTATTCTGTTGGGAATGAACAAAGGGCCAGTACAAAGCAACCATAGTGTTGCGAATCAAATCTAGGATATCATGCAAGATAGGTGAAGTATTGTAGTTATATTTTCTCAAGAAATCTCAGCTCCAGATAGGCTATGTTAGTCACTGATACTTTTTTCAGTTTCTATACAGTGACCAGTTCACAGTATAAGTCAAATTATTGTCCAGTGAGAGAAAATATGGAGGATAAAGCAGGAATTTCAACTTGTTTATATGTTCTAAAAAGGATATTATTAAGAAAAAGCTGTTTTCAAAAACTGTTGTTTCCACACAACTTTGTGGTACGATCAAAGACACAATGATTAAATTCTCTATGCCAAATTTCTTCAATTACAGAACACAGATGAAAAGAGCACCTGTAAGAAGCCTGCTGTGGAGGTACACTGATAGAAAAAATAACCTACATCGAAGCTTCACATAGGACACAATAAATTGAGCTTGTACGAGTTCACTGTCATATTTATCCACTCTTAGCTATTCTTGTCAAATTAGCATAGCTTAGAGTCATCTGGGAAGTGATTACCCAAATCCATTGGCCTGTGTGCATGGCTGTGTGGAGTCATCTTTTTAACAAAATTTATTTCTATTTCTTTTTACTTCATTTTTTTGAAATTACAATATATGTTATTTTTCCTTTCCTTCTTCCAACCCTTCCCATGCTACTCGCTTGGTCTCCCTTGAATTCATGGGTATGATCTACTTCACTGTTGCTACATATATACATATATGTTGCTTACATATACATACTTATATATTTTAACGTATAAATACTGACTAAGGAAGACTTCAGCAGACTTGACACTCATAGGCATTGTAATATGGAAGGGAGAACCCCAGACAAAGAACTACAGGCAATTAAGGAATGTTGAGAGCAGAAGAAAGTCTTCCTCAGTGAAAAGCCCCCAAATCATTTCTCTAATACTGAGCAGACAGAAGTAAAATTACAAAATAAATTTTTAGATTTAGTTACTTGGTTGTTTTCCTTACATTTAGGCATGTACATCTGTGCATGTAATGTCTGCAAAAGTCAGGAAGAGATAGTAGCTTCCGTGGAACTGGAGTAAAAGAGGCTTGTGAGCACTACGTGGTTTTTGAGGAACCTGGGTCCTCTGCAAGAAAAACAAGTAGTGCTCTTAACTATTGAGCCATCACTGCCCTCTGAGGTATTCTGGTATGGTCCTATTACTTGAGCAGGAGGTCTTGGGCTGTTTAAGAAAACTTTCTGGACATGAGCCTAAGAGAGAGAAAATAAGCAGTCTTCCTCTAGAGAGTCTGCTTCAAGTCTTTCCTTGAGTCCCCACCCTAACTTCATTCAATGAGAGACTGTGACCTCAAAATATAAGACATATAAACCATGTCCTTCCCTTCTCTGCTTTCAACCAGAATGTGTTGTCACAGCAACATGAACAAGAACATACACCCAAATGAGTGAGCATAGTCTAGGACTCAAGTACCATGAAAATAAAGTGAGCTGCAGCTTGGGAAAAAGTATGATACCTTTGGCATCTAGGCAGACTTTCTGATGCTGCCAGCTACTCACAGACACGTTTTTGCCTTTTTATGAATCTGACATGAGAAGATCTTTTCTCAGCTTTTCTCCCTACCTTTGCACAGGGATCTAGAAGTCAAATCTCAGTAGTCATGCATTCAAAGTATAAATTCAAGGCATGTCAGAATGCCTGGAAGCCGCAGGGAACTAAACAGCAACCTTCTGTTTACAGATTCTGTTCCTTGTACATTTCTTTACTAGCCAATAAGTATATTCCCTCCTCTGTGTTAATCTCTCTCATTCTCTCTCTCTCTCTCTCTCTCTCTCTCTCTCTCTCTCTCTCTCTCTCTCTCTCTCTCTCTCTCTGTCTCTCTCTCTCTCACCCTCCCTCCCTCCCTCCCTCCCTCTCTCACCCTCTCTCCCTCCTTCCCTCCCTTAATTCCAACAGGAGAGCTCATCTTGTGTTTTTGGGTGTGTAAGCTCAAGAGAACTACCATTGGCTTTGCAGTCATTTATAAAGCCCTTTCACAGATCTAGAACAGATCTTGGTGTGTTTCTATCCTTTTTCTTGTAGAGGGATAAATCTCTTTTTTCTCTATCTTCCTAAGTTCCATGTCTGAAGTTCAGGTGACAAAAAACAAGCTAAGAAATGTCTAAAGTGAAAACACAAAGGCTGTGGCTAATGAAGATCCTAGATAATTGAGACATATATCACCTGACATTAAACAAAGAAAATTATATTTGGGATTAAGGGTAGGTGTGAAAATGGAGAGGAAATGAGGGATGAAACTGAGTTGTCCTGTGACAAGAGTTGTTTCTTGAAGTATAACTCAGTTCCCTGTAAGACATACCATTACAAACTGAAATCCCTTTTATAATTAAGAAGAAATTTGTATTTTACATTTTAGGTCATACAGAATAGGTCGAGTGCTTTTCTTGTCTCTGCTGGTTCTCAGTTGCTTGCAGCTAAAATGTATATTTATGTCAAATTGGGCAGTGAATTCTCGCATCCTTTACTCCCCACATTTCTGCACCCTACTCCAAAGATCATTAAGTAGATAAAACATGATTCCGAAAAAGTATGAAAATTGTCACGATTTTAAGTACTTTAGTAATGACATTTACAAAGTGGTGCCTGTGGAGTTGAGAGAGATGAGAAAAGTAATTTTCATGAATGGTCACTGAATCAGGATTTTAAAAAATGGCTTTCTTGACTCCTAGGCTTATTGTGTGTTATTATATTATCACCCATGCCAATAACTTAATTTTGTAACTATTAACCCTGGTCCTGCAAGTGCTTTTAAGGAAGCTACTTGGCTGCACTGCTGCAGTACCAGCTAAAAGCTGTTCATTAAAACATGTCGCGTAATGGACTGGTTCATAGGATATTTACATTTGAGAATGTTGATGCAGTCTAAGACCATAGGATAAAAGCTTTAATCGCATTTCATCTAATATACAGGACGCCACCTTAGTCCTGTCTTCAGAATTTCACATTTTCATCAGTTTTGTAATAATGCTGTGAGAACAGGCGCCATATTCTTTTCAACCTTTTACTACTTAGGTCGAATATGGAAGCATTGTACTCAGGAGTCAGCTTAGGAAACCTGTGTGAAAAAAATGACATACCGAGATGCTTTTACACTCAGCTGTAAGAACATATCTCACAGTGAGATCCTGTAATAACAGTGATTTCCTTTTGTGACTCATACAGCTTAATCTAGGAGTTGCCAGAAAAGTTCTCCACACTGTTAGAATAACTACCTAACTTCTATAACCATACTTACTGAGCCCCAATTCACAGCACAATTATAGCAAGGGCTCCCCCTGATTTGTAAGTATCTGTAAAAAACATAAATGTATTCAGATGAATGTTTCATTCTGCTTTTAATGAATCACCTTTATTGAGCATACTATAATGATAAGCCATCTGGACGGTCTGTCCTGGATATTTTGCAAGGGATAATTATCGTGTGTATAACTGGGATAATTGCTTTGAAGAGGACAAAATACGTAGAATGTAATTGTGCTTGTATATTTATTTAAATAGGGACTTACTGTTTTATAGTCATACATTTTTAATGAGAATAAGATGCCTTGAAAAGAGAATAATAACGAAATGACCTAATTGGTATGATTCAGGGTATATTTATCATTGGGCAAAATGCTGATCTTTGTCACTAAACTTTCTATAAGACTTTTTTCCCCCCAGAAAACAGATATTCTGATATGTCTCTTGACATTTACTTATCTATAGGAGACCATTATCCCTGTGACAATACTTCTCCCTTTGTGAAAATTATCTTAAAATATGAATTTAAAAATCCAGTCCTTTTAACTTGTACTTCAGGTTTCCTCTTTTTATACTTAGCATTTTAGATTTTTTTCCCCATTCTGAGTAGTCTCAGCCTCTTCCCATTGTTATGTTGCCTACCTGTGCACTCTTTCTCAACAAGTGGAAGTCCCTGTGGCCCAACAAGTATGTTCTTGTCTCTGACTATGTACTGGTCTCCAGCCCGGGGATAGGGCAGGGATGGCTGGACAGAACAAACCACCTGGTACTATTTGGATTATTTTTATGCTTGCCAAATTCACAGGCCCACTGTGGGAGTAGGAGACCATGACTATAAAATTAACTAATGTTTGGAAGTTTTCCCAGATTCAGTTGGCGTGAGCGGCTACTGCCAGCATGCACATCAGCAGCAGGCTTATCCAAGATTCCATCATCTCTATTCTTCTTTAACAGTAAAGGTTTCAGTTTATATCCAAATGCATACCTTAGAAAAATAGATATAGAGAGGAATACAAAATGCAAATTATTTCCTTCTTTAAAAGTATTGCTAGAAAGATGAAATAGGAAACATGTCTGACCATAATAAACGTAATTATCTGCTGATAGTAAAGCACTGCCATTCATATGGAAACCCAAAGCCTCACGTAGGCAATAGAAATAAAAATATTTTTTCTGATGGATTATTGTTCTGTAATGTTGAGAGACATGTGAAAAAATTAATGGCTTTTGTCAATAGCTTTATATGAAGGTTTCATAAACCTTGACAGTTGCTACCTTCTTTGCCCAATACAGGTAAATAAGATAGGTACACAAATCATTTACTGATAATGAATAAAAAAAGAAATTTGCTTTAAAACTGTTGTTAGGTATTTATATAACTTTACCATATATTAAAGATAAAATAAATTTGCTTAATGTACCATATTATAAGGTGAAACAAGTTTATATACAAATGTGATTAATATGCTTGGACTAAATATCAGAGGAATAATTGATACTGGAAGATATAGAGCAATTTCATTGTATTTCAGAGTTCATTGGTTTAATCCTAAGAATTCTACTTTGCACAATGACGTAACACAAGCTGGCAGAAATATTCTTAGGGCCATTTTTAGACATTGTTGGAAATTCTGTCTTAATCACAAGCCAAAATTCATTGAACAAAATTTTAATGAACCTTTGGTGAAATTTTAAACAGAAATTTTAAAAATGGAACATTATAACACGAACATGTACCAATTCAAGATTTACAAATCATGGCCTGGCAGTGAGGGCATATTTAAAGTCTTTGTTTTATACGATCAAAATATTATGTTTTATGGGGGTCTTATTTTGTTTTGATTTTCATGAGACAGGGTTTATTTACGTAGTGCAAGATGCCCTGGAACTCACTCTTTATGCAGACTGGCCTCCTGCCTCTCGGATGTTAGTTATGTTGGAATTACAAGCAAGGGTAATCATGTCTAATGCTACCTAGGTTCTTCAGTCAGTGTTTATTTCCATCTTTTCCTCTTCTCTCTTCTTCCTTATTTTTATGTCATCTTCTCTTGCATTTACTCTCCTTTTTAAACAAAATAAGCTATGACTTGATAAAGAATGAGCTGCAGCACTACAAGCTCATTTCTATGGATGGTTAGTTTGCTGGTCCAGGAAGTCCAAGTTGTTACTTCTGTTTGAGGCAGGTATGTATTTTCTCCTGCCACAACAGCTATCATTAACTTCCTGTAAAGCCTCAAGGAGAGTAGGATTCATGAGATCCTTCCCCTGTAGTGGAATGCTGATAGACCCAATATTTCTCCATTCCTATTCTGGTAACCAAAACTGTTGAGAGATCATATGTGCAGTGGCATTGGCATGCTCTGCAGACAGCTTTCCACCTCATTCCATTCTTGTGCACTTTTCATTATTTCCACTCTCTTTTCTGAGATGTTCCCTGAGTATTAAAGAAAGTGGTATAGATGTCTCATTTAAGTCTGAACATTCAATAATCTCTTGTTCTTGTCTCTTTAAACAATTACAAGTCTCTCTATATATTGTTGCTTACTGCTAAGAGAAAATTCTCTATCCAAAGCTGACGGTAACACTAATTTACGGACACGAACATGATTATTTAGAAGGCAGCTTAACATGAACACAATTTCCATTTAGCAAAACAACCATCTAGCTTCTTCCCAAGCTTTTGACCACACTTATAGTACCAGATGTGAATTCTGTTCCATGGGAGTAGTCATCAGAATCAATCAGAAAGCAGTTGTTAATGCTTTCCACTTGCAACTTGCCACTATTATATGAGTGAGCACTTTCTGCATGGCTGGTCAGCATTACCACATACAAGGTTCACAGCTGAATAAGATCACTGGTGACAACTGTCCCTCAGTAGCTTCCATAGCACCATTGAGCAACCCGAGTGCTATCTTTAGGTCCAATTTATTTCTCTTTGTCTTGTGACCAAGGCATGTTATGTATTAAGCAACAGCTTCTTGCCATCTGTCTTTAGTGGGCAAGCAACTGACATTACAGATGCCTTTGTTATTTTGAAAACCTCTGAGGAACCATTCAGAGGAAAGCAGTTCATCCATTGCACTGGACTTTTCACTTAATAACCTATGGATTCTGGAAATATCCTTATATCCATGCAGGGTTCCTCACTTTCAAAAAATTTAATTAGTTATGTTATTCATTAATCAAGTTTCCCTTTGACCTTCGAATACATTCTTACTTTTTTGATGATCCATTCCCCTCCTCTCCCTAATGTTCCTATACTTCTTATAGTACTTACTTATTTACATCCCCAACATTGCCCCAGATATTTTCATATCACACACATTTTACTGTCCACTCTTGAAACACTCTGCCTTCCCTTCTTATGGCTCTCCCTTTAGTTCCCCAGCTCTTTAGTGATATTCTACAAGTCCACATGGTCAAATGCTGCCAGAAGCATCTCATATTCATTGCACATTTAATTTTGAACTACTTTTTGGTTGCTTAATTTTTCAAAAACTTTTTTACATTTGTCATGTTTTGCAAGGCCCAAATTCACTTGTATGACCTCATACAAGGTCATGAAGAATCTTGTTTTTATAGTATCTCAACACTGCTTTTTATCTATGCTGTATCTACAAATTCCACTGGTTATATTTTGTTACTTTTCTCTGGTTATACACAGACAATTCCAAATTTATAGTTGGATAGTGTACTGTGGGATTTCAAAGGGAGATAACAAAGTGGCAGAAACAGTGTGGGAGTCATCAAACAACGTGGTGTTTTGATTTGAACAGATAACCTTTGGCAACTTCTTGACTTGTCTGAATTTTAGTTTCTTGGGACAAGTAAAGTAGATCTCTGTCGTATCAAAAGGTTAGAGAAGTTAAAAGAAAATGTTACTTAGAAAATGCTCAGCATGGTGCTTGAAACCTGTTGAGACTCAAGAAAAGATACTTGCTAAATGTAACTTTAGCTAGAGAACATTTTTAAATATATTTATTAAGTATATACATCTTTTTGAAAATCATTTCATATTACAGACTATATTTGGTATTTAATTAAGAGTCCTGATATTTATGAAGTATATATTCTTGTGGTCTCTCAAATGACAATTCGTTGTGTATATGCAGCTCATCCAACTTAATCTATTCACAAGTAGCAAACAGAATTACAGCATAACTTCCTTTGGATTTAGTCAACCACTGCACCTTGTAGAACTATAAATGGGGCAGAAGTATAATACAAATATGAAAGGAGATAAACTGGCATTGAAAGTAATTTATCAATTATAAACATCCTATAACTTTCAAAGTAATATTTATCGTGAAACGGGGATTTTGGAAAAGCTGTATTATAACTGTGAAAATGAGTGAGTTAACCCAGAAGCAGAGAGACTCAAATGGTATATACTCACTTATATCTGCATACTAGCCCAAGAGGCATGTCCCATGAAAGCCTTCACTTACCAGGAAACTGGGACAGAGGGGAGGACATCCTATTGGGACTCTAGGTGAGAGAAGCATGGGAGAATAGCAAAGTAGAAGGATCCAGAGGATCCTAGAAACCTACAAGAAGAACATTATGATAGGCAGATTTGGGCCCACGGGTCCCCCTCAAACTAAGGCACCAGCCAAGGACAATACAGGTGGTAAACTTTAAACCCCTACCCAGATCTAGACAATGGACAGAACACTCTCCACAGTTGAGTGGAGAGTGGGGTATGACTTTCACACGAACTCTGGTGCCTCACCTTTGACCATGTCCCCTGGAGGGGGAGACCTGGTGGCACTCAGGGGAAGGATAACAGGGTACCAAGAGTTCCTTATTCTAAATATAGGAAGATATTGTCCTTTCCACAGAGGACTGTTGTAAACATACATTAATGAATTATCCTCTTTATTAATACTTTATTAACTCCATCTTTAATTATTCATTTATTTATCTAATTTTTATTATGAAGTCTCACTCTGTTACAAAAGTTGCTTACAATGTCAGGTCTCAGGTTGTCTTCACACCTCAACTCCTCAAGATCCTTCATTTCTAAATCATTCCAAATCTGAATTTACTTTAGATGATCTATAGCCAGCAATGCTACTTCTCACCAATAACAACTGCCTTCAAGTGGTAAAATGCTTGTTTATGCATCCTTCCTTTTCCTCCCTTTCCCTACTTTGTATTCTTTCTTGTATTCCTTTCCATCCTTCCCTCCCTCACTTTCTGCTCTTGGTGCTGAATCTAAAACTGTGTTCATGAATAGCAAGACCTCTACCACTGATTTAGATCATGAGCTATTTACTTCATTTTAAGACAAAGTGCAATTATTAAATTGAAGCCAGAGTTTCAGCTGGGCCTGGAATTCATAATTTTCTTCCCTCAACCTCCTGAGTTGCTACGGTTACTGGCCTTCCTTTAATTCTTTTATTTATTTCCTACTAATAGTTAACTCGTGGCATATGTCTCTAAAATTTTGTAGGCCTGCAGATGAATTTTGGCTTGAATTTCAGAAAGATGTTCGATGCCAGAGCTTCTAATCTATAAAGCCACAAAGTAGGCCTTTTGTCCTCACTGCTTTAGTTTCACTGTTCTAATACTCAAGAGACTAGACTCACTCTTTACAGACTGCTTAAGACCAGGCCAACTTTTTTTGCAGTTTACAAAACAAATGTTTAAAATTCAAATAAAACAAAAGATTAAATACATTTTTGACCAATGAAATCTTTCCAACCACATAGCACTACCAAATTTCACAAGCTGTATAACAATCTGTTCTTGCACTGCCTCATTATGCTGTTGGCATTCTTACTAGTCAATGGGTGTTATTAAAATCAGCATCATTTGTAAAAAGCTTTCAAACAGTCTCTCATGTAGGAAGATCACAATGTGTTAAACTAATTAAGGTGACTGTTTAGATATTCTCCATAGTTATTTTTCTAAGCAACGCAATAATAGCTATGTTATACATACTTTCAATTTTTCTGATGATGTATCAATAATGGAAAATGTATATACTCATACATAAGTAAATGTTTTTACAGTTACTGGCATATTTTGTTGTGAAAAGTTTATACTATTCTCTAGTGCCAAAAGAGAGAGCATATTATTGTGCTAACTTGTACTGGATATCATAATTTTATTTTTGTTTGATATTTAGGCAAAGTTTTATGTAGCACAACTTAGATTACACTGTGTTGGTAGTCCAGATTGTCCTTGATCTCCCAAAATACCTGTCTCTATTTCCTAACAATGTTGCCACCACAGTTGGCTTTTTTTGTATACTTTGACATTTTATAAGAAATAAGAAAGACAAAAATATTTCATTGCCAGCTTTGTGTTTATTTTGAGGTATTTGTGTACTTTTGCAGTTCTGTAGTTAGAGGACTTTTCATATATTTATGAGCATTTTTGTGTACATGTTTAATTACGCATTTCCTCTTCATTTAAAATACTTCTATCAGAATTCATTTTGGGGACTTAAATTGTTGTTCAGTTGATACAGTGCTTGATAACATGCAAAACCTGGGTTCAATCTCTAGCATCGAATATTATAGGCATGTTGACACACACTGAAGAGGTAGAAGAAGCACAAGCATCATGCTATAGGTACAGAGTTGAGTTCAATTCCAGTTTATGTATGTGAAATATTGTCTCAATCTTTTTAAGAGGAAAATATTTTCTTTTACATATAAATATGCCTTCAATTAAGTTAACCGTAATACTGAATTTCTTAATCTGGCTGGAGACTATGTAAGTATATTTTTCATGTAAAATGGATTAAATTATATTGAATTCTTATTTGTGTATCTTTATATATATATATAGATATATATAACATTTATCCACCTGCTTCTGGTTTTGCTTTGTTTTGTTTCGGGAAGCTGGTATTGCTGAAAAAACTAAAAGTAGTTCCATCATCCTGACCCTCATAGTACTTAACTATAGTAAACACTTTTGGTTGCATGCCCATCAGCCACTTCAATTTTATCTCTTTCTTGCTATCAGAATTCATTTTCATAATATAGTGTAACAGTATCAGTAACTCATGCTACCAGCCTTTCCTAAAGCTGGACTATAATAATGTGATCACATTCTAGTCACATAGGTTTTAGCAAAATTTTGCCAAAAGGCTCTTAGGAAGATTTTCCTCATTGATAAAAGAGATAAATATTTATCACTCATGTCTCTAGGTTTTCCTCCCTAAGCATAAGTAGTTTATTAAGTTTATAGTAACAGGTATAAATGCTTTCCTATTGAGTAGGTCTTGAACCCAATTTAGACAGTTGTTAGTTTCCTCAAGATAGAATGGTCACTATTGCAATTTTGGTGATAGCTTGTCAGTCCAGTAGGTACTTACTCAGTGTTCTTCTTTAGAATATCTATAATACTCTTACATCTTAAACATTAAATGATGAGGAAACTTTTCTTGGAACAATGAGGATTTTCTGATGCAGAATCATGGCTGTAATTTCTGTAAGTTTTTATTCTTATGTACCTGAAAATATTTTGTAGTTGTTGTATTTGTATTTCCTTGTGATCAGGTATAAAAATTATCCAAACTTTGAATTTTAGAAGCACCTAGTCATTGTTTCTTTAGGGACATTTTTCATTTTTTTGTTTTGTATTTTATCTCATGTATTTGAGTATCAGATGTTTGCTCGTTCAATATTTTTTAAAAGATCTACGGTTTTATACCATACTTCAGATATCAAAGATTATATATTCTCAATCTTGATCTGGGTCCTTTTGTACTCTTAGTTGTGGTGGTTTGAATGAAAATGTCCCTCAAAAGGTCATAGAAAGTGGCACTATTAGGCATCTGTGGCTTTGGTGTGGTAGGTGTGGCCTTCTTAGAGGAAGTGTATCATTAGGGGTAGGCTTGAGGTTTCAGAAATTCAAGACAGGTCAAGTATTGCTCTTTCTTTCTGCTTACTGTGGACCCAGATGTAGAACTCTCAGATTCCTCTCCAGCACTATATCTGCCTGCATGCCAGTATGCCTCCTGTCATGGTAATAATGGACTACACTCTTATCTGTAGGACAGCCTCAACTAAATGTTTTCCTTTATAAGAATTGCCATGTTCGTGGTGTCTATTCTCAGCAAGATAGCCCAAACTAAGACAATTGTCATTTAATTTGAAAAGTAATTTGAGTGTTCTCCATATTTCTATTTATATTCTACAAAATTGCATTAAGCTTCTCTGTGGTTAATTTTATTGTATTATATCAATTATTTATTACATTTTGTATCTGGGAAACATTCTTCAGAGTTCTAATACCAGTATTCATTTCAGTTATTCTTTGGTCTTTTTAGTAGGTTTTTTAAAAGGGGGGAAAGGAAGGGAGGGAGTATTGGGAGGATACAGGGGATGGCATAACAATTGAGATATAATATGAATAAAGTAATAAAATATATTATAAAAATACAAGTTCCTTATTTTCAAGTCAGAATTGGTCTTTATTCTGCCCATAAAGTAATATTTTTACTGAGTAATCATTTAGATATTATATATATATGCATATATATGTCATTATTTTAGTGTTTACTAACTAAAACAGTAGAGATATTTAACATGTAAAATATAAAGAAATATGTTACTATATTCTTGACATATTGATTTTGTGAATCTTTCCTAATTTTATATAACTTTGAAATTGACATTGTCACAATTTTTCATGAGAGTGAAAGTTTGTATTCTTTATCATATATATTCATTCTTTATAATGTTTAATCTTCTGAGTGGTATTTACTAAAATATTGTGACTAGAACTCATAAACAAATGTGTCATACATTTGATATATTCACATTGTGAGATCATGAACATACTCAAGAAATGTTGACATTTTTGCATCTACTAGTAGATATCAGTTAAGTGTAGTGTTATCAGATATATCACACAAAACAATAATTTTTATTATCTTGCCACTGATGCTCAATTTTAGTCTATTAAAATAAGTAATATGAAATTTGTTTTCTAATTTTTTCTAGACTTGTTATCTGGGCTTAATTTATACTTTCACGGGTTTTGTTTCTATTGTGCTATGCTTTCATTCTCTGTAATTCAGGCCATTGGTTTTAATATGTATACTTTAGTTATAAGAAAACACAATACTATCTACTGTGCTATAGAATTTAAATAATACGTGTAAATGTTTATGTTATGTATTCTATTTCCACACCAATGATATCTGCATAGCATAATAAGTAAGTGGATTCATTGTACTGTTAGAGATCACTCTGATTTTTAGTTCTAGCTAACAAATCCTAGAAGAAGTTTGAATCAAGAGTTATATTTTATAGCTATACTATGATAATGATTTGTAGAATGCTTAATGTTAAGATTAGATGCAAAGACCAGGCAGATTAAATTAGAAGGTGGGGAAAGAATCTGTAACCCTAGTGAGAATTTGATGACATGATCAACATTAGACTAATTCCTGAGAGGTGCAATCATTAGTTCAAATTAGCATACTCAATCAATATGTGCTTGATTTGAGCTGACAATCAAATTATCTGTTGTGTAATCTAATAAATAAAGTTACAGAATCAAACTTCCAAAAGATAGTGGTTGGAAATTTCAGATTTCCTCTAGTGCTATACTGTAGATAATACATTATATTTTGAGCAACATGTAACAAGAATGGAAGAAACAGATAAATATAGTTGGCAGTATGTGGGAGCTTTTCAAGAAACTCAACGGCACTAGTATCCAGTATTCATGCAAGGATTCAACTCCATAGAAAGAACAGAAGATCTATTAAAAGGCAAAAAATTAGTTTCTTAACATAGATATATACAGGTTTTTGTTTTGTTTTGGGATTATTTTTGTTGTTGTTGAAGATTAAAACCAGAACCTCATACATACTAAGCATACACTATATCACAGTTATGGGTGGAAATAGTTTCATAGAGAAGTAGAGACATTCAAGGCATGTGATAGTAGTTGTATAAACTGAACATTATACTGAGTGGCAGAGATGAGTTTCCTTATTCACAGCTAACTTTGGTTGGCATATTTGTACCAGATTCTGCAATAGGAAGACATAAGTCCCTATAAAGGAACAATTCTAAGAGGGTTATATAACATGTCATTACCTGGAATTAACAATGCTTCTTATATTAAAAGTAAATATACAAAGAGTTGTATATTTTACCATATATCTAGTCATTACCAGATGGTTCTGGGATTGAAGAACATCTCGATTTATGGGATAGCAAGATGACACAGCAGATAATGGCACTTGCCCACAAGCCTGAAAACCTGAATTCAATGTCCAGTATGAAAGCCTGTGTAAGAAATCTTACTAGGACCTATGGATGGTGCAGAGTGCAGAATATTCTTCTCACAAAGTAGCCCTCTAAAGAGAGTTCCATAGACTCTGATAAATGAATGCACTTAAAAACAAGGACATGAAGGGAATGTAGACATAAACAAATTCCCTGATAGAGTCACATCACCTCTGTGGGAAAAGCAAATGCACAGGAGGAACACTCTTGGCTCTTTTCACATGAACAAAGATGACAATACATAACATCAGGCATATTCACTCTCTGTACTCATCTTTCTTTTTTCAATTTATTATAATGTATGCAAATTACACCCAAATGTTATCCCCTCCCTCTCTCATATCTTCCTGTACCAGTTTGCAATCCCATTGGCAATGGAAGAGTGTTCCTCTTTCTCCACACCCTCTCCAGCATGTGCCGTCACTTTAGTTTTTTATCTTAGCCATTATGGTAGGTGTAAGATGGAATCTCAGAGTCATTTTGATTTGCATTTCCCCAATGACTAAGGATATCCATCGAGCATTTATTTTTTTTAATTAATTTATTCTTGTTACATCCCAGTGGTTATCCCATCCCTTGTATCCTTCCATTCCTCCCACCCTCCCATTTTCCCCTTATTCCCCTCCCCTATGTCTGCTCCTGAGGGGGATTTCCTCCCCCTTTATATTCCATCGAGTATTTCTTTCAGGGTTTTTCAGCCATTCGAAGTTCCTCTGTTGAGAATTCTGTTTAGCTCTGTATCCTCTTTTTTAATTGGATAATTTTGTTTGATGGTGTTTAATTTCTTGAGTTCTTTATATATTTTGGATATTGGCCCTTTGTCTGATAGGCCAGGTTGGTGAAGTTCTTTTCCAAGACTGTAGGTGTCACTTTGTTATGTTCACAGAGTCCTTTGAGTTACAGAAGCTTTTCAGTTTGATGATGTCCCATTTATTATTTGTTAACCTGAGACCCTAGTTGTTGGTGTTCTGTTAGGGAAGTTGTGCCCTGGTCCAATGAGCTCAAGGCTCTTCCCCACTTTTTCTTCTAACAGATTTAGTGTGTCTGGTTTTATGTTGAGGTCTTTAATCCATTTGGATCGTGGTTTATTCAAGGTGATAAATATAGATCTATTTACACTTTTTTCTACATGTAGCCATCTAGTTCCACCAGCACCATTTGTTGAAGATGCTATCTATTTTCCATTGTATGGATTTGGCTTCTTTGTCAACAATCAAGTGTCCATATGTGTGTGGGTTTATTTCTGGGTCTGTGATTGGATTCCAGTGATCAACCAGCCTATTTCTTTGCAAGCATCATTCCATTTTTATTACTGTTCCTCTATAGTACAGCTTCAGATCAGGGATGAAGATTTCTTCAGAAGATCTTTTATTGTACAGGATTGTTTTAGCTATTCTGGGTCTTTTTAAATTCTATGTGAAGCTGAGAATTCATCTTTCAAGATCTGTAAAGAATTGTGTAGGTATTTTGATAGGAATTCCATTGAATATGTAGCGTGTTTTTAGCAAGATGATCATTTTTACTATGTTAATCCTCTCAATCCGTGAGCATGGGAAATTTTTCCATCTTCTGATATCTTCTTCTGTTTCTTTCTTCAGAGACTTGAAGTTTTTTTCCCCATAAAAGTCTTTCACTTACTTCTTTGGAGTTAGTTATACCAAGATACTAAGATACTTTGTTTTATTTGTGGCTATTGTGAAGACTGTAGTTGCCTTACTTTTTTTCTTAACACATTTGTCATTTGTATAAAGGCATGCTCCTGAATTTTTGGATTAATCTTGCATCCCAGCCAATTTGCTGAAGATGTTTATCAGGTGAAGGAATTCTCTGGTAGAATTTTGGGAGTCACTTATGCACCCTATCTTATCTCCTGTGAATAATGATGCTTTTACTTCCTCTTTTCTAATGTGGATCCCCTTGATCTCCCTTTGTTGTCTTATTGCTCTAGCTGGAATTTCAGGCAGTATATTGAAGAGATATGGAGAGAGTGGGGATCCCTGTCTAGTCCCCGATTTGAGTGGGATTCCTTTGCATTTCTTTCCATTTAATTTGATGCTGGCTCTTGGATTACTGTATATAGTCTTTATTATGTTTACGTTTGTGCCTTGTATCCTTGATCTCTCCAAGACTTTAAACATGAACGGGTGTTGGATTTCATCAAATACTTTTCTGGCATCTAAGAAGATGATCATGGGGTTTTTTATTTCAGTTTTTTATATAGTGAATTATATTGGTGAATTTCTATATATTGAACCATCCCTGAATACCTAGGATGAAGCCTATTGAATTATATCACTGATGTGTTCTTGGATTAAGCTTATGAGTATTTTATTGAGTATATTTGCATTAATATTCATAAGGGAAATTGGTCCAAAATTCTCTTTCTTTGTTGCGTTTTTTATGTGGTTTATATATCAAGGTGACTGTGGCCTCATAGAATGAGATTGGCAAGGTTCCTTCTGTTTATATTTTGTGTAGTAGTCTCAAGAATATTGGTTTTAGCTCTTCTTTAATGGTCTGGTAAAATTCTCGACTGAAACCATCTTTCCCTGAGTTTCTTTTTTGGGGGTGGGGGGTGGGAAACTTTTTATGACTGCTCCTAATTCCATGGGAGATATGGGATTACTGCCTTATATTGATCCAACTTTGGTAAGTTGAATCTGTCAAGAAAATTCTCCATTTCGTTTAGATTTTCAAATTTTGTGGCAAATTTTGAAGTAAGACATATTGATTCCTTCGATTTCCTCTACGTCGGTTTGTCTTCTTTTTCATTTCTTATTTTGTTGATTTGAATAGTTCTGTCTTTTAGTTAGTTTTTCTAAGTGTTTGTCTATCTTGTTGAATTTCTCAAAGAACCATCTCTTGGTTTAATTGAGTTTTTGAATTGTTCTCTTTGTCTCTAACTTATTGATTTCAGTCCTGAGTTTGATGACTTCCAACTATTTACTCCTCTTGAGTGTATCTGCTTCTTTTTCTGCTAGGGATTCCAGATGTGCCATTAAGTTTCTTCCATGTGTGTAGGCTTTTTGTTATTTCTGTTGTTGTTGAGGTCCAACTTAGTCCACATTGTTGTCTGACAGGATTCAAGGTATTGCTTCAATCTTTTTGTATCTGTTGAGGATTGGTTTGTCACCTATTATTTGGCCAATTTTGGAGAGGGCGCTGGTTCTATGAGTGGCTGAGAAGAAGGTATAATCTTTTGTGTTTGGGTGAAAAGTTCTGTAGATATCTATTAGGTCAGTTTGATTCGTGACATCTGTTGTCATTATTTCTCAGTTTAGCTTCTGTTTCATTGACCTATACTTTCTTGAGTGGGGGAGGGTTTTGAAGTCTATTACTATTAATGTCTGATAATCAATGCATGGTTTAAGTTATATTAATGTTTCTTTTATAAATATTGGTGCCCTTGTATTTTGGCATAGATGTTCAGAACTGTAATGCTATCTTGTGGTTCTCCTCTTCCCTGGGGGCCTGTTGACCACCAGCCCACTAAGTCAAGAGGAACAGAAAACAAAGCACAGGGTCTGGCAGGCCATAAGCACTACAGAGATCAAACACTCCAGGAAACACTTCAGGAGATAGTTCAACTTTAATCAGGGATAACAAAGTTTATATACCCTTTGGAGAGTAGTTGGGGGGCTTCTAGGATAGGCATTCATAATTGATTGAAACCAGATACTTTAAGGATACTTGTTTTGCATTTGATAGCATGCTCCTATCATATGAGCAGGAACACAATACCTAAATATCCTATAGGCACAGGGAAAGGATAACTAGGAGGGAGCTGTGTCAGGGGCCATATATCAAATATGGTTAAGGGCTTTTATGTCTAAAGACATTCTCCAGATGGAGTTAAGCAGAGATCCAGAGGCCTTGATGGTGATAGGGAGTCCTGCACCTAACACAGAGCTCAGAGTGGCTATCTACACAAGTTATACTGCAACCTCAAACAGTAGGGCCCTTCCAGCATCATCTTTGTAGAGTTTTACTTTGTTCAGTATGAAGTGTCCTTCTTCAACTCTTTTGATTAATTTTGGTTGAAAGTCTATTTATTAAATATTAGAATGGCTACTCCAGCTTCCTTCTTATGTCCATTTCCTTGGAAGAACTTCTTCTAGCCCTTTATTCTCAGGTAATGTCTATTCTTTTTGATAAGGTGTGTTTCTTACATGCAGCAGAATGCTGGATCCTGTTCACATATCCATTATGTTAGTCTGTGTCTCTTTATTAGAAAGTTGACACCAATGATGTTGAGAGAGATTAATGACCAGTGAATGCTAGGTCCTTTTATTTTGATGTTGGTTTTGGTAGTGTGCTTTGGTGCTTCTTTAATTTTTGATTTGCTAAAGTTCAGTTATTTATTTTTTGTGTGTAGTTAGCCTCCTTAGGTTGTAATTTTTCTTCTAGTATCTTCTGTAGGGATAGATTTATGGATAGATACAGTTTAAATTTGCTTTTGTCATGGTACGTCTTGTTTCACTGTTTTTACTTGTATTGCTTAAGCTAACTATCAATGCTTCCTAATATTTTACTTGCTTTAATAATAAATGTGAGAAGTACATTGTTTGCAATATACTTGAATTCTTATCCCTGGATTTCCCTGGTTTATCACCACTCAAATATTTGAAATATCCTCCTGCCCTCAAAAACTTAACCTTACTGCCTATGAGGCAAGTCCACTCTACAGAACTCATATGATGGTAGAAAAGAACCAACTACTCAAAATTATATTTTGAGCTCCAAAAACATGCTGTAACACACACACACACACACACACACACACACACACACACACACAGAGAGAGAGAGAGAGAGAGAGAGAGAGAGAGAGAGAGAGAGAGAGAGAGAGAGAGAGAGTAACACACACACACACAGAGAAACACACACACACACAGAGAGAGAGAGAGAGAGAGAGAGAGAGAGAGAGAGAGAGAGAGAGAGAGAGAGAGAAAGAGAGAGAGACTAAATGTAAAAAAACAGAATTTAAATAATATCCAGACTTAATTATAACAATCTATGATGGTGCTTACATGAGATGATATTTTCTTTGCATTGATGATTAATAAGCCCAAGTTTACTTTCAGGTACTTTTAACTTTCATCTTTTACTTCTCCTCCTTGTCTCTGCATGATTAAAGCCTATCACTCATACCTAGTACACTTATCATTTTAAGACCGTATGTTTATGAAAAATTATATGCTCAGATCAAAAGAATCAGACACAGACACTGGATCAGACCAGACAGGATTCATTCCTCTCAGCATGCTGGATCCTGACATCCTGAACCCTTCATGTTCCAGCACCAAGTGCTTCACTTGTTGTTCCTCATCAGTACAGGACAGCTACAAAGAAAGCTTCCAATCCCAATTGGTCCAGCATTTCAGACTGTCCTACACAGGACTCTAATTAAGCCAGGAGTTTCTAAACATTAGGAAACTGGACAACAAATGCTATTTCTAGCTAGTTTAACTATTTTCCCCAATTTTATTTGGGCCCTTACAAAGGTGTTATTGGTTACAAATCAGCTAGAAGCAATCTTAGGAGAATGAAACCACATTGCCCTAAGGAAAGTTGGGTAGATTTTTGGTTGCTGTCTTGAGCTATAGATGTTTCTTTTCATTGGGAGTTGGTTATATGTTATTATTGGTCTTACTCAGAGAGAAAACAAAGTTGGACTCAGGAAGATCTCTCTTTTCATTTATCTTTCATTCTTAAGTTTGGAGATAGCAGTTAAAAGAAAAAAAGGGAAATATAGAAATATATAGGGATGATAGGACAAAAAGTAGATTAGTGAGTCTACTCCTCAACTTAATGCCTTAATTGTTACTCACAAGGTTATTTTTAATTCACTGGTATAGAATTTTGTATATTGAAGCAAAATTAGTTTAATTTTTAGATACAGTGTTATAGAATTTAAATTTAAGATTATTCTTTATACACATTATATATATATATATATTATATACTCTAATATGAGATATTCTACCATTACAATTCAACTATAATACAAGGTTTATGTCCAACACTTTGAAAGTGCTATTGCTGGATGCTTAGAATAATTAAGTAGTACATGTTAATTGTGATTTCATCAAATCATGCCAATGTCAAATACTAGTCTATTTTTATCACAAATATACATACTAGGTTTAACAAATAGATATGATTCTATAGATAGATAAAGTAAGCTAGATGAGGTCTTCAAAAACCCGAACTACTTACAGAATATGATATTTGAAGACACTTGAAGAATATGACATTTTAAAGATTCTTTGACAATAAGACAAGTTAACTCCTGGCAACACTCAGCCTTCCTCAGAGAGGATGATGAACATCAAAGAACCTCCTTGTGGAGTTGGCTTCAAATGTGGCAAATAAGCCACTGGGGAAAAATGTCCTAATTTCTACCACAGACAGACTTCTGCCTTAAAATGGGCTAGCTTGGATGAAGTGAGAGTAGAATGCCAAACTCTGCCAAGACAGACTAAGCAAGTCCTCAATAGTTCCTGCCTCACAAATATGTCTGCTAGTTATAATGGCCCAGAAGGCTGAGGATGATTCTCCAACATTACAGAAAGTTTTGGGTGACTGTTCAGGCAGTAAACTGTCTCATTCATGTTGTCATTTTGGAAGCTGCTTACCTGCACTCGCTGTATACTCAGGTAATTAATTTTGTTGCTTCTGAAGTCTATGATGGGGTTGAACATCAGATAGTTTAGTTTTACAATTAATCTTAGTTGTTTAGGTGTTAACATGCTTTTAGGTCTAGGTAGATGTTTTAAGTTGATAGTGATGAGATATGATAGATATGTATTTACATTCACAATTTTAGATGCACTAAGATAGAAAAGATGTTTTCTTCAAGGTTGCCCAATACAATTAGCCAAAACCACTATGAATGTAACATTTTTATAATTCCTGATTGTCTCATGGTTCTGCTTGCTGTATGTAGTTTATCACATATATGTGTAATAATATGAATGTTTATGTAAAAAAGAAAAATAATTAAAAAATAAAAAAGAAGGCCCCTAACTTACAGAATAAGATAAGAAGAGACTTTTTAGGCCAATTGATTACTTAGCTCAGTTATCAATGTTTATCAGGCAAGATGATTAATTATATAACTGTTTATACCTAAGTAATATTTCTGTTTGACTGTTCTTATTCGGTGTCCTTGTTCAGTTTTTTTTCCTTTTGGGAAAAATATATTTTAAAGCATTTTCTAGATTTTTAAGCCAAATCTACTGTTTTTGATAATTCAAGATAATCATTCTCTGGGTAATTGCAATTAAATTATTAAGAAAACAAACCTTGATATGATTACTATTGTGGTTCATCTCCAGTTTATAAAACCACCCGGTCTAGTAAAACTTTTTATCCTTTCCTACAAAAATTGATGTAAATGGCTTTTTACTTTAACAAAAGTAGAAGATTGGACAAAGGAACCTTTTGAGCTTCCTGGCAGCTTGTCTGCAGCTACCTATCTGAGAATATTGGAGCTGACAGGTGTACTTGAATAGAGCTCAAAAACATCAAGAAAATGTTCCTTCTAGACTTGTACTTAGGACATGAAAACCTAGTGAATGGCTTATTACCATTCTATAAATAATGCCATCAGCTTCTCAATGGAAGAAAACAGAACTTTCTTTCTTCCTCTCTGACATTTATAAAAAATGAATGACTTCTATATATGCTGATATGCTTTTGTGTTGTACCCTTTGCTATCCACTGATAGCTAATTGGACTATTTTCACGAGTGCTATTGTTACAGGCTAATGTGTTATTATGGTTTGTTCTTGAGAATCAAGATAAAAGAATACTAATTATTGCTGTCTAATTAGCATAGATATTTAATGCCTTTCAATTACCTGTCCTTATCTATAACTCCATTCTCTTTTTTGAGACATCTTTGGCAGTTAGGGGAAGTTGATATGATCTGTTCATTTTGCTGTAGACCTTGAAGTACAGAGCTGTGGTTTGTGCATGAGCGCACAGGTCATTACTGAGAAGTTGTGAGTAACTGCCTTTTACTTCATGCTGCTTCTCTGACAAACACAAATAATCAGAGGGAAGACAATGGGAGAGACCTATTACTTTTTACTTTCTTTTTCTATTTAAAATCATAGTGTTTCTGTAATAATATCAATAGTCAGGAATTTTAGACCATTCTTATATAACCAGAAATGAGAATATTAAATACTAGGCAAGTGAGATGATACAAGGATAAATTCACTTGCTGTCAAACCTGTTGTCCTGAGTTATTTTCTCTAAATCCACAAGGTAGAAAGAGAAATCTCATTCCCACATGTTGTCTTCTGACCTCCACACAATGCTATGGCATGCATGTGCCAACACACACACACACACACACACACACACACACACACACACACACACACACACATATATATATATATATACCCAATAAAATAATTATGAAGAATAAAATAAAAATTAAATACCTACTATTTGTCAACATAGCTTTCAGATGGTCACCAGAAGGAACTCAAGAGTTCTTCTTAGTATCCTGGATTCTTATAGTTTTTTTAAGATTATTTATTTTAATTTTTAAAAATATATTCACTTTACATCTGGATTATAGTCCCTTCTCTTGTTTTCTCCAGGTCCTACAATCCCTCCCTCTTACCCACTCTCCTTTTCTCTAGTCCTCAGAAAATGGGGAGCCCTCCTCACCTAACATCTGAACCCAGCCTATGAAATCTCATCAGGACTGCCTGCATCCCCTGCCTCTGTGGCCTGGCAAGGAAGTGATCAAGGAGCAGGCAACAGAGTCCATGTCAGAGAAAGCCCTTACTCCCCCTTCTAGGGGACCCACATGGAGAATGTGCTATCAATCCACTACATCTGAGCAGGGGAATCTTGGTGCTCTTTATGTATGGTCTTTGGTTGGTACATAGGTCTCTGCAGGCCCCCTGGGACCAGACTTGTGGGCTCTGTTGGTCTCCTTGTGAAGCTCCCTACCCTGAGGGTCCTTCAATCCCCCAACTCTTCCATAGGACTCCCTGCCCTCTGCCCCAAAGTTTGCCTGAGAGTTTCAGCATGTGCTTCAATTCCCTTCTGGGTAGAGTCTATGAAAGGACTTCTATAGTAAGCTTCAGTCCTGTCCCCTCTCTTCAACTGCTTTCAATGTATTCCATTCACCCATCTTAATGAGAATTAAGCATCTACCCTAGGGTCCTCTTTGATATTTAGCTTCTTTGGATCTGTGGAATGTAGTACGGTTATCATCTACTATATGGTTAATATCTACTTATAAGTGAATGTATACCATGCATGTCTTTCTGGGTCTGGATTGCCACACTCAGGATGATCTTTTTTAGTTCCATCCATTTGCCTGCAAATTTCAAGATTTCCTTCTTTTTAACAGCTGAATAGTATTCCATTGTGTAAATGCACCAGTGTCTTTGTCTATTCTTTGGTTGAGGGACATCTAGGTTGTTTCCAGATTCTAGCTATTATGAATAAGGCTGTTATGAACATAGTTGAGCAAATGTCCTTGTTATACGGTGGAGCATGTTTCAGGTATATTTCCAGATATATTTCCAGGTATATTTCAGGTATATTTCAGGCTGGGGCCTGAGGTAGAGTTATTCCCAATTTCCTGAGAAAGCCCCAGATTTATTTCCAAAATGATTGTACAAATTTGCACTCCCACCAGCAATGGAGGAGTGTTCCTCTTTCTCCACATCCTTGCCAGCATGTGCTGTCACCTGGATTTTTATCTTAGCCACTTGGATAGGTGTAAGATGGAATCTCAGAGTTGTTTTGAGTAGCATTTCCCTGGTAACTAGGGATGGTGAGCATTTCTTTAGGTGTTTTTCAGCCATTAGATATTCCTCTGTTGAGAATTCTCTATTCAATTCTGTCCCTCATTTTTAATTGGGTTATTTAGTTTGGTAGTATTTAATTTCTTGAGTTCTTTATATATTTTGAATACTAGCCCTGGGTCAAATGTAGGGTTCGTGACAATCTTCTCCCAGGATGTAGGCTGTCATTTTGTTCTGTTGACAGTATCCTTTGACTTATAGAAGCTTCTCAGTTTCATGAGGTCCTATTTATTAATTTTGATCTTAGTGCCTGAGCGGTTGGTTTTCTGTTCAGGAAGTGTTTAGGGAGATTACATAAACTGGGTAAGATTTCCCAGTAAGTAATTATAGACATAAGATCATTATGTGGAGCACTCTGAGCTAATGTTTGTGAAAATGTAGGAGTGGTAGATTGTTAGTATATGTGGCGTCTTTTCTGTGGTGTGCAAGCAGTTTTAAAAACTAACAACTTTTCATTTTCTTCATAATGCCCTTAATTTTTTCTTTTCTAATTTCCCAATTGAAAATATAACATATCCATTTTATTTCATTTTTAAGATCAAATTTATATTTGTTTTGATTGCTTTTCCCCATCTTTTTCTTAATATAATCAGTTAACTTGGATAATATGTATCCATATTGAGTCCAGTAAATATCATTATATAAATTAACTAATTATAATAAGGAGCAATCCCCAGTTTTATGGAAGTGAAAATTGAAACTTTTAGACTATTTGATAATATTTCCTTTTAATAAAGCAGAATTAGATTTGGAGGAAGAACATTTGACTGAATAAAAGTATAAAATTAGAATTTATATCTACTCTTTTTTCCAAGCAACTCATCTGTTTTCTTTTAAAGTAATTGAAAAATATTATGAATGTGTTAAAAGAAACATGAAGGAGGTCTGGGCTATAATTTAGTGTTTTTTTAATATGTATGAAGAACTGCATTCACACCTTATTATTACCTACATTTTTTAAAATGGAAATATAAGTAAATGGGTATTAGGAACTTATACATTGATAGGAACATCATTAGAGAATATAGGTTAAAATATTCTGTAGTGTAGAAGTAAGTAAAATGTGTTTTAAAATACAGTCCTACATTTTAATTGAATGTCAGAGCTCCAACAGAACACTGTAGTATTGTTCCTAGTATCAGTTCAAATGGGAAACAACACGCAATAATATTGTTATAAAGGGTTCACATGAAGATCATAATGAAAAGAAAATTATCATAAGTAAATCAGTTTGAGCTTGAGACAACAGGAAAAAAATAGCTTAATAGAAATGGAATTTAGTTGCAGTCTAAAACAGGATTTTATTAGCTAACCCCTAACCAATTCAACCAACATCAATTGATAGGTCACAGTGAGGAAAATAATTAACCAGGTGTTCTGGAAGACACTAACTTAATGCCCAAAGAACCATCATAATCTAAGGGTGATGGAGGTAAAGTCCTCAACTCCTATGTGACTATATAGAAGTAAAAACTGAGTTAGATAAAAGGATGACTAAATGCATGTGAAAAGGAATGTTTAAATCAAGAACACTTTACTCTGTGGGTTCTTATAGTCAGATGAACTAAGAGTAAACGGCAAACCTAGTTGAATGAGAACAGCAAAAGGATCCATCGTGGTTCACTAGTAGGCTACAAAAGGAACTGGCTTGACTTATACAGATGGACATAGATAAATGATTTGTACTGGGAAGTAGTGGGAGATAATTGCAAGTGGATAATAAGAGGTCAGACCAAAGCCACATCTACATTTATTGGGATAATGATCAAAATAAACTTGATGAAGTTATAAATGCAAGTAAATAATCAATTTCAAATTTTAGAAAGTTTAGAAACATTTTAAAAGAAAAAAATAAATGTCACATTGTTGCATGCCTTTAATGTCCTTACTTGGCATGTGGCTATTGTTGAGTTCAAGACTAGGCAGGTATTTAGTTAGTTTCTTAGATTCTACTCCCCTAAAGGGGAGAGAGAAATAAGATGATATATGATAGCTTATGACATTTATTAATTTGTTTATATTTATAATAAGCTACATACAATATGAATAGTTATGAAACAATAAAGAAAAGTCATATGGAAAAGTTACATTCAAAAGGTTTAGCTCATTTTTATTTGGTAACCTTGAAAAAAATACTATCTATGCTACCTAGTTTTGTACCTAAGACTAAGACTTTCTATAACCTCTTTATTCATATAGCCTTTGCCTGATACCTATTGCCTCAGTAGAAAATGTATTGTCATATAAATGTGTATGGAAAAAGAAAATATGATACAATAAATTAATTTTTGTAGTTCATGATTTAAAAATAGTTCTTCCTTCTCGGTAAATCATTATCAATAACATCTTGTTCTTTCTTCAAATTGTTATGTCAAATTTGGTAAAAACTTCAATCAAACTTTCAAGTGGAAGGTGGAAGCTTTCTTGGCCTTTTCCATTTTCAACTGCAATGACTAATTTTAGACCCTCTTTGAATTTATGACATTCATTAACAAATTGTCATCAATGTCCTGAAAGCAATAGCTAATTCAGAGTTTTATATTATTTTCTTCAGCTTCAGATGACTTACTAGTTTCCTGTCAGATGGATTACAAACAAAACCTGGAATTGTAACCCAACTAATGACATGTTGAACAAGGCAAAGTAGAGCAGATTGGCGCAGTGATATATTAATCGCATAACACTTGTATTCACTTTTCTAAAGAACTATAAAAACCCTTTTAACACATTGTGAAGGCTTGGCCAGCACACACATAAATTTGAAATTAAATGGAGGAAACAAAATTGGTAAAGATGTGACGATTACTGACCCTCAGTCTCTGAACAGGAGTTGATCACTGTACTCTGCTCTTTCATTTATGCCTGGAAAGACAGAGGTTTCATTTTCTCCTCTTCAATATTTCCTTTTCCTTTTTCCTGTGGCCTCAGAATTCACATCTCTTTTCTGTCTTCATGCAAATCAAACACCCAACAGCTAAGCTATATTCTTAGTAGCTTTTCAGAGATTCTAACATGGGTAAGATTAATGAGTTCTTTGGATGCCTGCATAACGCCAATTTTTCTACAAGATGCATTGAAAGCGGGAGTAAGATAGATTTGAATAAAGAATGCAAACTAGAGGAAATAAAAGACTGAAGTATTCATGGCTCAGTGGTTAAGAGCACCGCTTGCTCTTCCAAAGGACCAGGGTTCAATTCCCAGCACCCACATGGCAGCTCACAAGTTTCTGTAACTCCAAGATCTGATACCCTCACACCAACACACAAAAATTAAAAAATTAAATAAAATATTAAAAAAGTAAGTTGAGGATAAATGTTTACATTAGATGGTAAGCGAGTGGCACAAGAACAAATGTTCTTCTCAGGATTAACTGAAGTAAGTTCCTTCTGAGAATATGCTCTTTGTGGCCATTAGAACTTTGTCCATAGTGCAGTGGGTTAATCCATGCCCATGTGCTTATGGGTATCACTAATTGAACCCAGTGGGCTACCAAAAATAAAAATAAAAAATAAATAAATATTAAAGGAAGGTTTGAATTTGAGAACAAAAATCTGATAATTGTCCTGTGAAAAGATGAGAGAGTTTGAATGGATATGATCAAGATATAATGAACCTACAACTAGACAATGAGCAAAAAGTGAGAGACTTTTAACATTGGGTCCTAACAGAATGTATTCCTCAAACCCCTCCTCACCAGGCACAGAGATCTCTGCAGAAGTGAAGGCTAAGTGATTTTGAGGGTCAGAAAAGATGTCTGACTCCAGTTAAACAGTATCGTCCAGACAGAACAAAACTCACAGAGATAATGGCAGCATGCATAGGGGCTACACATGTTCAAGCCAAATGGGGGTCTTAAAAACAAGAAGCCATCCCCAACTGACAACAACTTCCTTATTCATTGACTTGAAGGGGGGTGGAGAGCAAGGATTTCCCTTCTTTTCTGACTGCTCTTAAAAGATTTTACTCTTGTATACATAATCTTACCCTAGGGTCTCATGATAGCCATGTCATTATTCAGCTCTGTGATACTGGGCATGTTACTGAGTCATGTTGGGCTCATGTTCCTTTACTTTCAGTAAGAGTTTTGGATAAAAAGATTGAGTAAATGAAAGTGCGGAGCATTGAATATACATCACATAACACAGGTATGTGTGTGTCAAGTATACATAAAATAAGTATAAAGATTTTAACTTTTAGAAGGATACAATGCATATATAGATGGACTTTTCAAAGAATAAATTTAAGCAAATATGACTAAATATATACATTGCCAAATTAAACTAGAGAAATCTTAAACCATTTTAGAATGAAATGCTTTTTAGAGGCATATGTAATTTTTTTTTTAGTAATTCATGACATGGTGATAGTCATTCTCATATCCATATACCATATTATAATATTGTACAAATACAATGGCATTTTCCTTGTTTTGAAGTAACCTGTTTAATACAGATTAATTATGCAATAGAGGGTATTCATTTCAAAACCTATAGAAACTGAAGATCAATAACAATTTATGGAAAGTGTTCCAGTGTGGTAAATGGTAAAAATGGCCAAATTCATCTTGTGATTAAAATGGTCATGGGAGAATGAACTCTGTATTATACAGAAAAATAAATGTTTGGAGTTAACTTTCACCAGAAGGTAGATCTGGGGAAATAAGTAAATTGAACAGAATCTCATTTACCTTTAGAAAGAGGACCAATGATGCAGAGAAATAGGTTGAATCAAAAAACTAAGATAGCTTTTGCTTTGTTTATCTACTTTTATGTTTTGATTCAGCGAGTAACTAATTCTAAAATTCAGCAGACACACTCAAATTTTTGGTGTCTATAAGCATTCACAGAATGCATATAACTAATAGTAACTATAATGTCTGGGCATCTGTGATGAAGCTAGCTTGATCTATGCCTTTCCAGTTCCAGGCAAACCTCTCCATTAGGGCTACAAATTTACTCATATTACTGCTCAGAAAAGCAAAAGACATGAAATGATTCTTTCAGAATTAAATGGCATTTCGAGAAATAATAACTTATTGTATAACATGGGTTATGTTGGAATCCTGGTTAGAACAATATCAGCTGTGAACATGTTCTGATATAATCAGAAACATTTAATTATGAATTGGCTATTAGTTCATAATATGGACTTGGTGTTAGTTTAGATGTATAATAATGGAATGGTGCATATATTTGTATGAACTCTAGAATATACTTGTGGGAAAAATGGTATTATGTTTAAGGTTATTTAAAAAATAACTCAGAAATTTAAAGGAGCTGAAGCTTAACAGGAATTGGAATAGGCAAATTTGTGATTAGCATTCTAACTCAGTTTGAGGACAGACAAGTTAATCAAACTATTTTGTCTCTTTAGTATATGTTTAGGAAAACAGAATGCATAGTGTTCTCATCCTCTTTGTTTCTTGTTTCTCTTTTGTTATAACCTCAGCACCTCATATCACTTTCCATTTAGCTGCATAGTTGATAATGGCCATCGTCTATACTGAACATTAGTCAAATGGACATACTGTTATAAGCTTTAAAAGTCTGAAAGCTATCTATATACACATTATGAGTGAAGATATACATATACTGCCATAGATGAATAGCGAACACATTCAGGAAATATTACCTTTTAATTAGAATCCCAGATATTTCTTTAAAAGATAGCTGATTTTAATCCCAGTACTCAGGAGCCAGAGGTATGTAGATCTCTGTGAGTTCATAGCCAGCCTAGGCTACAAAGCCAGTCCAGGACAGACAAGCATACACAGAAACCCTGTCTCAAAGAAACAAAACAAGTGAACAAAGATAGCTGATTTCATATAATGGAGGAACATTGGCTAAACAGACTAGTATAACAATACATTTCATGACCAAACCAAGCAGTTTCATAATAGTTTTGGCTAAATTGTTCTCATTTCAGCAAGCCATTAGTTTGTCACTTACTTTCAATTTAAAAAATATTTTAAAGATTATAATAACATCCCACCCTGTCTTCTTTTCCTATTGTTCCTTCAAACCATCAAATACATCATTCTCCACTCTCTTAAAGTCATGTTCCTAAATATAACCTAAAGCAAAATAATATATAGCAGATGATTCCATAGTCTCTCTTTTCATGGAGTTTCGGATTTCAATTCTTTGATTCCAATTTAAAATTCAGGAAGAAATATGGCATGAATATATGTTGCTTATCTTCATGGCTCTAAGCAGAAAATGTGCTGGCACATCTCAAATTTTATCTCATTTCACAACAAATGTTTGTGTCTGTGTTCTAGCCAAAAAACTGAGTGTCAGACTTGTTTCTGCAAGATCATATTTCTGATGACTTTAGATCATTCTCCTCAAAATTGTCTCTGATGACTTATATTCTTTCAAGAAAAGAAAACTACCTAGACAATATTAATAGATAAATAATGTTTCTTAATTGTGTCAACATATGTGGAACAATAACAATCTCTGTGTGGGCTACAGAAATGAATATGGGAACTGAATGCTATAAATGAGTAGAGCATACATCATTTGTTTGAATCTTAATATTTAGTTACAAGGTAGTTTTGAATGAAGTGATATTTTTAAGACTCATGACTCATAACAACTTACTGAACAGCATGACCACAGTGAAATGTGATAAGGAAAAAGAAAAACAAAAGCTACTATCCTGTTTTGTTCCAAGAAAATTATTGCAGCATTGTAACTAGCATTAATAGAATACATTTTTGCTACTGAACTGAATGCATAAAAATTTTTCCTAGTAGTTTTGACAAACAGGGAGTTGTCAGGGTCTCTGTAAGCATATGGAGCATGGTACCAAAAGCAAATGGTATTATCATGTTCCTAAATACAAAAGGAGAGTCAACTTTATTTATTGTTTATTATTGTTTAAATGGTAATACAGCCATATGCCACTTAATGTTGGAAGTATACACTGAGAAGTGTATGAAAGTAATTTTCATGGTATGTGAACATTAGAAAATATATTTCATCTATATTGTAAAACCAACTATATACATATACAATCTTATATAGCTTTTCATTAACTGCAAACCAATATAGTACCTAACTGTATCATGTACGTAATTATAGCAACTTTATAATTTTATTTGGTGAATTATTAACTTTAGCACCATAGAGTGTGCAACTGTATAATAACTCTCCAGTGAAAAGAATCTCAAGGCCCCATGTCTCATTACAGTGTGGGGAAAAATTCAGTCTACAATGAGCAATGTTCTTCTCTCTCTTTATGCCTCTTTGGGCTAAAATATGGAATATCTTTACCTTCTAACATTTTCTGCAGATATATGCATTATAATTGGCTTAGCTTTATATCCTATGTATTTAGCTGGGAACTATTATGTGAGCTCATTTTCTATTTTCTCTTCTGTGTGTGACAAGACAGAGTTTCTTCAAAACAATTCACTTAGAACAGACCTTTTCCTATTTTCTTGGAATGGTCACTCACCTGAAATTAATGAGGATTTTTATGATCTTTCAAAGACAGTTAAGGATGTCACCTTGAATATCATTTGTATCTCTAAAACAAGGATCACGAAGATGATGTAAAAATGAAAATTATTTATGCAAAGGACATTTATTTTCTTGTTATTTACACAAAATATTAAAATTCCAGTGTCTTAAAATATGACCAATGTCGAGTTAGGGTACAATTATGCAAATGTACTGGTTAAAAAGTAACACTTGGAAAGCAAGAAGAACACACTAATAAGATTAGGAGAGATGCCAGGGATTCAGTCCATTGAGAAAGACAGTGGCCAAAGCAATTCAAAAGCATGATGGAGGTTTTTTGTACTCCAAAATTCAAGTAGTTCAATATAAGTGTCTTTAAATATGTTTGTAGCATTATGGATGCACAAAGAGAATTCAATGACTAAAATATGTTTCTTTCCAGATTAATGAATGGGGCAAAGCATCTGCCAGCAACTTCTATTTGACCATTTTCCTTCAGACTACCTAAAAAATAAGATACAAGATGTCCTTCTTGTTGATGTTACTATACAGTCATATGCTGTGAGACAGGGAGGTTAATAAATCAGTTCTAATTTTTTGCAAGTACCAGTTAGTTTCTTAGCATTAATCTAGCATATTTCTTTGAAAGAGTCTTAACTCTCTTCATGATGTTGCCTTGGAAATGAGCTTGGCTCTAGGATTGGAATAACAGTTTGAGAAAAATCAACTTCCTGATATCCATCCTCAAAACTAACTATATGATGAGTGTTTTTTCCCTTAGACTAGATTAAAAAGAGAAAAGAAAAAAAAAAAGAAAACAGGGCTCAGTTGTCATTGAAGGTTTTTCCTGGTATAGGAATGTGGCCTACCTTATTGATTCCTACACTCCAACCAGTGAGTTTCCATGTACAGATATTTGGTTACACAGGCCTTCTTGTCCAATACTATTTATGATTTTTGATATGCTACCAATTTAAAGACATTACTACTAAAGGACACATTTTTAAATAAGGAAGCTCTTCCGAGGCTATAGTACAAGCAATGCCAAGAAACATAGGGGCTTTTAGCAATGAAGGAAAGGATAAGAATTGTCATTTCTAAAATGGACTCCTAAATTGGGGAAATAGGAAAGTTTTCTGTACCTGTTGATAAGGTAGCAAAAATGCCCAGACTATTATTATTTTATTTAATGTCAGAGAATGTTAAGTTCAGGAAAAACGTTTTCAACACTGTTCCTCCTTTGAGTGTCAGCTAAGTGGAACTCAATATCCAACTCTTGATGAGTCTCTATTACCGTCAGCTAAACCCATTTATCACTGCCAAATGCTGGACAGTTGCATGAGCCTTCCATGGAATTCTTTAACAGCCTCCTTTGATGGAGAATTCATACCTAAAGCACAGGAAGCTGATAATTCATCATTCTGACTTACAATATAGAAGGGGGAAAGGCCATATTTAACTGATGCATATTTATAGGATTTTGATTACATATATTTGACTTTCTATGCAGCTGAGGAAAGCTACAACATGCCATTTGGTTATTTTTTTAATATACTTTGGGTTTGTTTTTATGGGGCTGTTGTTTTTTGTTGTTTTTGTTGTTAGACTAGCTTTAGGTTCCTGAAAAAACTGAACTTGAGGCAAAAGATGTCTTCCCCTCTTTCCTATCTCCCATAATATGTAGCAGCAATTAAGGAAGGTTGGATGTGTGCATACATTCATGCATTGTGGATGAAATGGAACCCAAAGATTTGTGCATACAAGGTAAGTATAGTACCACTGACATATCCTTGACCTGTTAAGGAAGGTTTTAAAGTTGTCATGTTTACTGAAGATTCATTTTTCATTACTTGGAACATTATATATGGAAGCAATAGATTTAATGAACTGATATAAATATGTGTTGACACTGGATTTGATTCTCTCTCTCTTTCTCTCTCTCTCTCCTTTTCTATTCCCCCTCTTCCTGAATTTGGTGGCATGCAATATTTTCTCCCTTTTCTTTATCTTTCTATTATGAGTTTTAGAAAATTCTTCAGAAATATATTATTTAAGTGCTTTTTGTGTTTACAATTCGTAGATACTTTCCACCAATCTGTAGCTCAAGTTCTCATTGTCTTAACAGGTTGTTAAAAATGGAAAGCAGTTTAAATGTGATTAAATCTAATTTTCAAATTGTTTTGTACCTCATGCCTTTGAGATCCTAAGAACTCTGCCTACTCTTGAATTATAAAGGCTCTTCTAATACTTTATAAGAGCTTTTTGTATTTTTACATTTCTCACTTAAAACTATTATCCATTTGAAGCTAATTTTTACATGAGGTATAAAGCAGTACACAGCCAAGCTGTTAATGTGTTAAATGAGTGGAATCTGTTTTTGTTACTAAGAAAAGCATTTTGTATGACCTACTACACATACAAAGTCACTATTTTTATAAAATTTATAATATATCAATAAACTAAAATAAAGTTATTTATAATTTAAAATTATAAATAATAATATAAGCAAAATTTACATTGAGAGGGTTATGAGAACTGCAAAGACTAAGAAATTTTTACAAGGCTGGGTACAATTAGGGAATGCAAAAAAGTATACAATCCAAGAAATGATGCTTAATCTGAAATTCAAATCTAAAGGCACCCAATTCTCAGATAAGGGAGTAGATGTTTTTCAGACAAAGGAATTAACATACTGGAGATAAAAGTACAAAATAAGAGCTTAGAAAATTCATGGAAGAAAAATATTTCTGAAGGGAAGTAAATACAAATAGTAAATAAAATTTGCTGAAATAGAAATCAGGGAGTTGAACTGGATCTCACAGATCAGGAAAAAAAAATGTGGGTCTTACTCTTAATACAATTGGAAGCCTTCAAGCTATTTCTCACAGAGAGATGACATGATGAAAATATTCATGTTTTTAAGATATAGCATAGACTATTACAGTTCAAGTGTGGAGTTAGGAAAAATACTGATATCATAATAGTATTTAAATATATATCTATTATTTCTTTATATCATAATATTTTGAAGAAAACACTAGGTTCACTTAAGATCATTAACCATTCAAACTGTTTTTCTCCTTGATGAATCATGTAGCTTCAAATAATAAGAATAGTTCACATTTATCTAGTATCTACATTATGCAAAATATCCATGTGTATATATTATTTTGCCTCAGAACACCACCAATAAGTGTATAGAAGAGATTTTATATAATTTGAAAGTATATATGTATATGTAAAAATGTCAAGAAACAAGTTGAGGTATGCAGAGAAGCCAACATTTAACTTGTTTTTTCTCCTATGTACAAGTATTTATGCATAATGCTTTTCAAATTGTATGTTCTAGTTGCTTGTACAGTGTCTGTTCTATTTACACTGACTTCCATACCATGTTTATCTTCATGAGTTTAATGAGATTTTGTTGTCTAGTTCAAATGAGATAAAGAACATACAAAAGTAAGAAATACTATTCAAATATAGTGTATTGTAATGCTTAAGCCCCTGCTTCTTCAAATGCCGGTAAGAATTAAATGGGAAGTAAATATGTTCATTCATAAATAATATGAAGAATAAATCAGATTCAAAGAAATGTTTCCCCTGGAAAGGCCTCCAGGGGAGAAAAAGGTACTTTATAAAAGCCAAGATATGGAACAATGTGTGTACTCATCAATGAAGAAACTGATTTTTAAAATGTGGTATCTATCAACAGTGGAATAGAAATAATTTATCAGTGAAAAATAATGAAATCCTGTCATTTGCAGCCACCTGGATGGAACTAGATGTCATTATTATAAGGAAATAAGCTGAGCATAGAAATATACATACTGTACAGGCTCACATATTTGTGAAATCTAAAAAGTAAAGCTCACAGAAACAGAAAGAATGATAGCTAACACAAAGAGAATAGAGGTCTTTGGGCAAAGAATGTGTCATTTTAGTTAGCTGCAAGGAAGAACTTTAGGAGTTCTAAATATAATGTGGTGATTATAATTAATAACATTCTATTCCTCAGAAATAAAGTTTTGGGGGTTACTCTTTCATACAAATGTTACTCTTAAATCACATTTAAATAACAAAAACATCAAAAAGTCCCTTGATAATTCTCTTTTTTAATTTTGCAGTTTCATACCTGAAACTGTGATCATATGCACTCCCATTAACATTTTAGCCCCCTACCTATATTAGGAAATTCCTTCTTCCCAACTCTTCCCTCTCCATTGTTTGATACTTTTTTGGCTCTTTTGTGACTTGTTGAGTTTAATTAGTTTTGCTTTTATACACATGGTTAGGGAGTTATTTACAAGAGCGTGGGCAATTTACCAGTGGCTATAACACAGAAGAAAATTATATTCTCTTCCCTGGAATAATAACTGCCAATAACTCTTCATGGAGGTGTGGATCCTTATGAGCATCTTCACTATCTATGATGCAATATGCTCATAGGAGCTCTATTCGTAATAGGTAGAATGTCCCTCAACCAAAAAATGGATAAAGAAACTGTGGTACATATACAAAATGGAATCCTACTCACCTACTAAAAGCAAGGAAATCATGAAATTTGCAGGCAAATGGATGAAACTAGAAATTATCATCCTGAGTGAGGTAACCCAGACCCAGAAAGACATACATGGTATATACTCACTTATAAGGGGATATTAGCCTAACAGAGATGTCCTCTGAGAGAGTCCACCCAACAGAGGATCAGGGAAGAAGCTAGGAATCTCAATTGGACTCAGAGCAGAGTGAAAAGACTTGTATAGAAAGAAGTAAGGGTGGGAACGGGAAGATACAAGTGAGGGGATAATGATTAGGATGTAATGTGGATAAATTATAATAAAGAAAAAAGAAAAAAGAAATCTTAAGGAGGCTTGAGAGATGGTTCAGAGTTAAGAGCCATGGCTGTTCTTTCAAAGGATCCAAGTTAAACTCCCAGGACCACATGGTGGCTCACAATTGTCTGTACCCTCATTTGCAGGAGATCTGCCGCCTTCTTCTTGCCTCTGAAGATAGCATACATGCATATCTTACACAGACATACATGGAAGCAAACATAAAAATCATAATACACACAAAAATAAATAAATAAATAAATAATAAATAAATAAATCATAATGCACATAAATCTTTAAAAAAACCATTTAATGTTTTCATTTCATAATGTTCTATACTTATAAATACTTTCCCTTGTAATAATTGTCAATGATTTATACATTTTGAATGACATTTGTTTCTTTACCTGTATAATTTTATGTAATCGTTATGTGACTAAAAGAATTAAAAAACTGATTGCCCTGATATTATATACCTCTTCCTCTCTTACTCAGAGATGTAAGACTAGGGATGTTCTTTGTTTTACTAATGTTGTGAAAGTTTTCCTGCAGAAAGAGTGGATATTGGGAGACATTTGTGGCCTTTCTTATCTAAATTCTGACCAGGTGTGACAGGTGTGGGAAAGTAATGAGAATGCAACCAAAGAGCCAAAACTCAGCTAAACAAACATACCTTGTACTGAAAACAATCTGCCTTAAAACTTAGAAGGGACTCATGCCTGATATTTGCTACAGAAAACAGTGATTGAATGTTGATGCTGTTATTCAGTATGAGTTCTGAGTCATAAGAATATATCTTTGTACTAGAGAGGGAGGTATTTGTAAGTCTGAATGTATTTGAATATTTCTGTATCATAAAATTTCCATTTATACTTTCAAAATATATAAGTGAATACTTGAACTAAAAGATATTAAAACTTTATACAATATTATTTTCAATTATAATAAAACCTGAAATAACACAAATATCCAATAATATAATATTTAAATTGATTGCTGTAAATTCCTACGAAGAAACAGAAGTGAAAAGAATGAACTATGACCTAGAACAATATAAATGAATCTTATTTACATTACTGTTGAGGAGAAGATTGTGTAGTATAGAACACAAACAGGCTTGTAAGGAACAATAAGAAGATAAAACATAATAAGGTAAAAAAAACTAACATATCAGAATAAGACAGGAATAATTATTCAGAATGGAAATTAGTGAAAGTCTTGATCATTTGGGAAGGCCCACAACACCAAGCCGAGAATTCAGCTGCCAAATTCAGAAACTCCTGAATTCCTAGTTCTCTATTTACTTCACCACTTTAGTTATTAGTAGTCTGATAAGCAAATTGAGAAATTATTGTAAATGGATCCCTTCTCTGTGCTAAGATGGGATTATATGAGTGCTCCTGGCTTTGTCAAGTGAACTACTACATAGAACATGTATCAGGGCTTAATGCAACTCTAGGGGAATGCATTCTGAATGTCAGTTTATCGAAGCAAGTAGTTCTGAGCCTCCTTTATTTGTAAGATTAATATATGCCAAACATGGTTCCCATCACTTAATAGGTATTAGTACAGTTAATCTTCACAGCAGTTCTATGAAATTGCTTCCAATATTATTATGCCAGTTTAACAGATCAGAAAGTTGAGGGTCCACATGCTGAGAAAGTGTGTAAGCAGGCGTATTTAACTCAAACTTAGGTTGTCTAGCTATAGGCCTTCCCTTTGGCCACTGCATTAGTCTGCCTTTTCACTGTGCAAGGCTCACAAACTCAGATACAACTTTTTTTTATAATTTTTAAATTTGGATTTCACTAAGAGGGTAACGGGGCATTGGGAACCCACTAAGCAGTGGCTCCTCAGGTATATTTGTTGGAAAACCATGAGCATAAACTTTTGTGAATGCTCAAGTAATTTAGATTCTACAGTATTCAGACTGTAAATACAAGGACACTAAGGTTCATCAACTTGGAATTGCTTTTTGAATGATGTCAATGAATTTCGAGTCAATTTGAGAGGATTAAGGGATAATATGGATTTGGCAAATACATAGAGATACAAAGAAAGGCTAAAGGCACTTGTAGGCTTACACAGTGTATTTAAGAGCTTTAAATATGGTTCTGAGTTTTTTTTTAATTCTTTTACTTCACTTTGGAAAGTAACTTTATAGACTGAAGTGCTGACTACATCTATCTCCAGAACGGAGGTTATCTTTGAAAAGTAGCTTTTTAGTATTCATTCACTTGCAATATTCTTTAAGGTGCCACAATAAGAACAGGGATAAAAGCTTGAAATGGAAGGTTTCCCCACATTTACCCCCATTTCAGACTCAGTAGTGATATGGTGGATATTTTTTAGGATAATCTTACACTGAAACGAACCTTGAAGAAATAAAACAAGTGAAATTTTATGGGAAAAGTGGTCAGTGTTCTTCTGAATGAGCTTTAAAATCATGAAACTCATAGTTCATTCAATATGTTATTTATATGCTAATTTTATATTAGGTATATTTTTGGCACCATTATACTGCTTTAAATATGCCAGGATGTTTGTTGGGAAGAACACAAGTATTGAAGTATGTTCATATTTATTAGGTCTTAATATGGTATCTGGTATTGTTTAAAATACTGTTCAATGCAAAAAAAGGAATCAGTTACAGGAATAAGATACATGGTAGTAAAGGGTGTGAAATTCTTAACCCTCAGCATGTATATGTGTGAAATTCTTGTTGGAAGAAAATCAGCAGGACAGAAATTAAACTTGAAGAACAAAGATGAAGAGTTCAGTTGAAGATTAGCAAGGGAAACATTTGCCCATAAACACATTACCAAGTACAAGATATTTTTTTTACCCCAAACATTTTCTACGTTTATTGGCATGATTATGGAGATCACCACAACCAACCATGTGATTGTTCACCCTATCTACTGATTTGTTGACTTGTATATCTTTTTTTCTTTCTTATCTTTTTCTTTATTTCTTTGCTCAACCATGTTCATAGCAGCCTTATTCATAATATCCAGAACATGGAAACAGCCTAAGTGTCCCTCAGTAGAAGAATGGATATAGAAAATGTGCTACATTTACACTATGGAATGCTATCAGCTATTAAAAACAAGGAATTCCCGAAATTTGTGGACAAATGGAGTAAACTAGAAATGATCATAATGAGTGAGTTAACCAGAAGCAGAAAGAGTCAAATGATATATATATATATATATATATATATATATATATATATATATACTCACTTATATCTGGACACTAGCCCAAGGGGCATGTCCCATGGAAGTCTTCGCTCACCAGGAGAGTGGGTCAGAGGGGAGGACATCCTATTGGGAGTCTAGGTGAGAGAAGCATGGGAGAATGGGGAAATAGAAGGATCCAGAGTGTCCTAGAAACCTATAAGAAGAACATTATGATGGATGGATCTGGTCCCAAGAGTCCTGTTCAAACTATGGCACCAGCCAAGGACAGTCCATGCAGTAAGCATCAAACTGCTACCCATATCTAGCCAATGAACAGGACATTCTCCACAGTTGAGTGGAGAGTGGGGTCTGACTTTCATGAGAGTGGGGTCTGACTTTCACACGTACTCTGGTGCCTCATATTTGACCTCATCCCCTGAATAGAAAGACTTGGTGGCACTCAGAGGAAGGATAGCAGGCTACCAAGAAGAGACATGATACCCTATGAGCATATACAGGGGGAAGAAGTCCCCCTCAGTCACAGTCATAGGGTAGGGGAGTAAGAGGAAAATGGGAGGGAGAGAGGAATGGGAGGATACAAGGGAGGGGATAACCATTGAGATGTAATATGAATAAATTAGTAAAAATTTAAAAAACAAAATATTTTTTAAAGTGACCATTTTGGATAAGACTTTGTGGTTTTCCTTAGTAGACAGGATGATTACTAAACATTAAGGAAATTAAAAGGATTCATTAAGGCAAAAAACAGAAAAACACTTTGACCAAGCTAAAATACTGAGTTCTAATTACATATTAGAAAGTTAAAACTAAGTTATTAATGGGCCACATGGCTGACATGAGGGTTTGAATAACACCAGTCCAATTGTACAAAGCAGTTAACCTAGCTCCAGAACTTGCATGTACACAAGAGACTCCTAGTAGTCTACCCCTCTTGTATATCTTTCCCCTAGCTTCAGCAAGTTAAATCATCTAACTTTTTGCTCTTCAAACCTCAGGACAGTTTCAGATCTGAAGCCTTCTACTTGTGACATCTTGTTTAGATAAGATCATCCCAAATACATACATGTCTTTAAGGCGTTGGCATTATTGGTCCATTGTAGAAACCATTCACATTTGGACATTTGATAATTCTGAGTCAGTCCATGTTTTGTACCAGGCTGTATTCAACCTTAGAAATAAAACCATACCTTTTTTCAACATAATACTTCATTGATCCTTTGGGAATTTCATATCATGCACCCCTATCACACTCATTCTCAGACCTTCTGTCTTCCCCTACCACTGTGATGCCCCCTAGAAAGTGTTAAAATTTATAAAGTTCAATTTGTGTTGTCTATATACTCACTGGAGCATGATTAAAAATGGCTCAGCCATTAAAACATAGGCTCACAACCAAAACCACACCTTTAAAAGCCTCAAATAATTAACTTTTCTATGTTTAAATGAAACCCAGATTGCACACCACCAAACAGAGCAATTTAGAATGGAAGTAAAATTGTATTTCTGAAAAAAATTGAAATCTAAGAGCTGATTTTTCTTAATGACATGGTAATGAAGTTGAAGGGAAGGATACTATATATAAAGCCTTGTTCTACTTTATACACTTCCTTATCCACTTCCAAAGGGAATTCTAATTGAGGTGGAAAGGGCTGCTGGAACACTTTTATTTCCATCCACTGCAGTAAGGATAGAAGTTTCCTATCGAAAAAGGAATTATTAATCTTGAATTAGGGTTCTATGATTCCTTCCTATATACTGTAAATTAGAGTCTCCATAGCAAAGACTTTTCTAATTATGGTTTTTAGATAAAATTTGAAATTGGTTTTACTTGTAATGAGATTCAATCACTTTTAAATATTTCATTTTAGTTATTAAAAATATCCCATTTTGTCTCCACATGAAAACTGAAAGACAAGGTGACTCTGGAAAAATAGAAAGAAAGAATTTTGCCTTTGGCTTTGTGTATTCTGTAAGTAGGAAGATATAGGACACTAATGTCAAAATCAATCGCCAACCTTCAAGGACTTTGCTGATTAAGAAGTTTTGTTACTATTGTTTTGCTCTGCTATTTGAGATAAGGGTTTCCTGTTATAATATTTCTGGTTATACTGAAACCCACTCTGTATATCAGGCTGGCCACAAGACTCTGACTCTTGGTTACCCAAGCAATTTAAGGCTTGTGTTCCTTCTCATGGAGTTAGCCTTAAGTCAAATCAGACATTGATTGGGTAATCCATAAGTTCTGTGCCACTAATGCCTTTAATATTTTGTGGGCAGGACAGATTGTAGGATAGAAGTTTTGTACCTGAGTTTATGTCTACATTTCTCTGTAGGCTGCCATTTTTTATTGATATTGTCTTTTGACTTATAGAAAACTTTCAGTGAGGACCCATTTATTAATTGTTGATCTTAGTGCTGGAGCTATTGTTGTTCTGCTTAGGAAGTTGTGCCAATGAGTTCAAGGCTCTTCCCCACTCTCTCTTCTATAATGTTCAGAGTATCTGGTTGGATTTGGTTTTATGTGAAGTCTTTGATACATTTGGACTTGAGTTTTGTGTAGGGTGATATAGATCTATTTGTTTTCTTCTACATGTTGACATCCTGTTAGACTAACACTGTTTGTTGAAGATGATATATTTTTTTCCATTCTATATTTCTGGGTTCTTCATAAAAATGGGATTTCCACAGGTGTGTGGATTTACTTTTGAGTCTTCAATTCTATTCTATGGCTCAATGTGTCAATTTTATTCAAATACCAAGTGTTTTATATTATCATAGCTCTGTAGTACAACTTGATGTCAGGGATGGTGAGAGCTCAAACAGTTCTCTACTTATTCAGGATTGTTTTTTTAACATTGCAGAGTTTTTGTTTTATCATATGAAATTCAGTATTGTCAATTCAAGGTCTGCAAAAAAGGTGTATTGGAATTTTGATGGGGATTGCATTGAATCTGTCAAATTTGTGGATTGCTTTTCATAAGATGTCTATTTTGATTTGTTTATTCATGAGTATGGGACATCTTTATATCTTCTGGTATCTTCCATTTTTTTCTTCCAAGACTTGAAGTTCTCATTATACAAGTCTTTCACTTGCTTAATTGAGATATACCAAGATACTTTATATTATTTGTGGCTTTTGTGAAGGGTGTTGTTTTCCTAATTTCTTTATCAGCCCATTTGTTGTTTGTATACAAGAGGGATACTGATTTTTAAATTAATCTTCTAGCTAGCCAGTTTCCTGAGGTGTTTATCAGCTGTAGGAGTCCTCTGATGGGAATTTTGGGGTCACTTATATGTACTATTATATCATTTGTGAATAGTGATACTTTGACTTCTTCCTTTCCAATTTGTTTCACCTTGATCTCCTTTAGTTGTCTTATTGCTCTAGCTAGGAATTCAAATACAATTTTGAAGAGACATGGAGAGAGTGGACAGCCTTGTTTTGTTTCTGATTTTAGAAGGATTGCTTTGAGTTTCTTGCCATTTAATATGATGTTACCTATCAGCTTGAAGTATACAGCCTTCACTATGTTTATGTATGTTCTTTGTACCCCTAATCTCTTCAGAACTTTTATCATGAGGTAGTGTTAGATTTTGTCAGAAGTATTTTCTGAATCTAATGAGATGATCATCTTTCTTTTTTCTTTTTTCTTTTACATTTATAATATTTAAGATTTTCTTTGATGTATCCATTTCTTTTATCATATCTTCAATGCTTGAGATTCTTTTTTCCATCTCTTATGTTCTGTTTGGGGAAACTTGCCTATGTAGTTCTTGCTTGAATGTTTAAAATTTCCATTTCCAAACAGGCCCTCAAGAAGAGAATTGATACCCTATGATCATATACAGGGAGAAGACCCTCCCCTCAGTCACAGTCATAGGGGAGGAGAATAGGGTGAAAGCAGGAGGGAGGGAGGAATGGGAGGATGCAAGGGATGTGATAACAATTGAGATGTAATATGAATGAATTAAGAAAAAAATTTCCATTTCCAGAATTCCCACAGTTCACCTTTTCTTTATTGTTTCTATTTCCATTTGCAGGCCTGGAAAAAATTTTATTTTTTTCAACAGCTTGTTTTTTCCTGGCTTTCTTTAAGATATTTATTCATCTGATTTTTTTTGCTTATGTTTTCCTGGATTTCTATAAGAAATTTATGTATTTTCTGTTTAGGGACATCTATTGTCTTCATATAATTGGTATCAGGGTCTTTTTCTTATATTTCACCTATGCTGGAATATTCATGGCCTACTGAATACCACAGCTGGGCTGTACTGGAAGCATATCGTCTTCTCTGTTATTGATTGTGTTCTTATTCTGGTGTCTATAAATTTAGGTTTGTGATGACTATAGTTAGAGGTGCTAATTTTTGGTTTTATATTTTGTCCAGTGAATCTTTTCTTCCTTAATTTCTCTTTTCTCCCTGGATGTTCAGAGAACAAAATGACTGTGTTTTTCCTGTTTTACTGGTCTACTCTGCTGGGGTGTTCTTAAGGAATGCCTTCTGGTCTTGGGGGATGGACGCAAAGAGAAGGTGGGATCCACAAGAGATGTGGGCAGTAGGGAAGTGAGGCTTTGGCTACTGATGTGTTGTAGTCCTAGGGACAAGACTGATGGACGGGTTGTGTGGAGCAGAGGTGAAGAGAGCATGTCTGCTGACAGCCTAACTGTTTTCTGCCAATTATCTTTTCTTTATATCTTTTCTTTTCTTTTTTGAGACAGGGTATCTCTGTGTAGCTTTGGGTTTCCTGGACTCCCTCTGTAGAACAGGCTGGCCTCTAACTCACAGATATTGGCCTGTCTCTGCCTACCCATGTTTTGGGATTATAGGTATGAACCACTGTACCCAGCTCATTTATCTTTTCTTTCTTTCTTTCTTTTTTTACATTTCAATTTTTGATTATTTAATTAATTTATTCAGATTACAAACACAAATTCAAACAGTACCTATCCATAAATCTGGTTTACAGAAGTTACTAGAAAGAAAACTCCACCCCAAAGGGCAAGTTACAACCAAAACTACACAGAAAATAGATAACTACACCATTGCAAAAACACAACCACACAAACTCTCTACTGTGACCAACATCAAAAATTAAGGAACTTAACAGTCACTTGTCATTAATATCTCTCAACATCAATGGTCTCAATTCTCCAATAAAAAGACATATGCTAACTGAATAGATACATAAACATGATCCAACATTCTTCTGCATCAAGAAATCTGATCTATCCATTTACTTTTCTTAATGGTAAAAATTCTCTTTTTTGTGTTTGGGGATTTGGTGGAGGGGGTATAACAGTTGAATTATATCCACTCTATTGTGTGCCAGCAAACAAATGCTTTTTGCTCCTGTCAAGATGTAACTTAACATTCCTTATTCAGACTCTCTTCATACCTATTTTTCCTTATTCTGTATTTTCATTTTAGCACTACTCTCCTCGTAAATCTATTTTAATTTGATTAGCTTAATAATTTACAAGTCTTACCCATTTTATCCCAACAAGCAGCATTTAAAAACTCATTTATTTATATTTGATGTATCTGAATACTTACTCAGATACATTATTTTGTGGGGTTTTTGTTTTATATTTTTATTATTACATATTGATTATATTCAGTAATTGACATATTTCATAGTAACATTTTTAATTATGTATTTCAATGCATTTTAATCATATTCACTTCCCATTACTCTCTATTGTCCTTCTCAATTGTTGTTTATTATTTTCTCTTCCATATTAGTAGTCTTCTTTCTATGTTCATTCGTTATACATATATGTGAAGCAATGCTTCTTATTAGAGTTTCTTTTACTTTTTTATTTAAATATTCATATTACATCCAGATTGTTTCCTCTCACTTGTATCTTCCCATTCCGCCCTCACTCTCTCTTTCACCCTATTCCCATCCCCTAGGTCTGTGACAGAAGGGGACCTACTATCCTGGTAGCCTGCTTCCCCTTCCTCTGAGTGCCACCAGGCCTCCCCACCAAGGGGAAGTGGTCAAATAGCAGGCACCAGAGTTCATGTCAGAGTCAGTTTCTGCCCTCCATTCAACTATGGACAATGTGCTGTCCATTGGCTAGATCTGCATAGGGGGTCTAGGTTAACTGCCTGCATTGTCCTTGGTTGGTTATTAAGGTTTCTTAAAGGAACATAGATAAAGGGTCATTTAAAGGCACATGGGAAAATTGTCAGTGGCTAGAGCATTGAGGAAAATGTTCTTCTGTGTTCCCTGGAAACCATCTGTCTATAGGTCCTCAGAGAAGGCTGGCCTTTATCTTGGAAACCACTATCTGACAAATCATCCACAAGAAGCAGTGGGTGCCTCAAAAGCCCTTCCAACCTGCATGAAGAAATGCTGATATACCCAATATTGACCATATCTTGTGTAGATGATCACAGTTACTGAAAGCTTACGATCGTAGTCAGTGGCCATGATAGAGGCAGAATATAGAATTCCACTATATTCTGTCCCTTGTGCTTTTATGAAAGCTGGACAGTAGAGAGGAAGCTTCCAGCTCACTTCCAGCTAAGACAACTAATTTATGTATATATTTGACTGAAATCATGTCCATACCTTTTCTTCCACTTCCACTGTACTCTCCGCCGACTTCTTTTGTTTCTTCCAACAGTGTCCTTTCTGCTTTCATGACACATGTATGTACTTTTATATATCAATAAATATATAAGATCAAGAAATGGGAGAAAATTGCAGATATATATTCTGAATATGGCTTATTTGATTAAATTTAAGATACCTACTTTCATCCATTTCTAGGAAAATGCATAATTTCATTCTCTTTTATGAATGAACAAAACTCCATTAAAGACATTTTCAGATAAAATAAAATTAAAAGAATTTGTCATCAGACTCTTCTTTCTTCAGAATGTTTAAAGGAAACTATTTTTAAAAATGGAGAAAACGTCTGAGAACTTTGTGTAAAATGTACAGCCATCAAGATGGATCAGTAAGTAAAACTACATTTGCTTCCAAGCTCAATAACCTAAGTTAAATTCTTGAATTCCATATTGTTAAAGGAGAAAAACAATACATACAAATTGAGACACATACACATGCATGGTATGTATGTACATGCATGCAGATGTGTGCATGCACACACACACACACACACACACACACACACACACACACACCAAAGAAGAGCAGAGTGGGCACAAATAAAACAATACAAACGACATAGGTTGAAGTTCTTCCTTTTAGTTTTTCTCTTTTTTCACACTTTTATTTTTATTTTTATTTTCGGTTTGCTTGTGATAGAACCTCACTATGTAGACTTGGTTAGGTACAAACTTGCTATATAGAGACAAGTGACATCAAACTTGAGATTCACTGACTGTACTCTCTTGAGTGTTGGGATTACACATATATACCAACACACTTGGCTTTATGAGTTTCTTTAACAGATGTTAATCTCCAGAAACAGCCTAAGTGTCCCTCACTAGAAGAATGGATAAAGAAACTGTGGTACATATACGCTATGGAATACTACTTAGATATTAAAAACAAGGAATTCCAGAAATTTGTGGACAAATGAATTGAACTCGAAATGATCATAATGAGTGAGTTAACCCAGAAGCAGAAAGAGTCAAATGGTATATACTCATTTATATCTGGACACTTCCCCAAGGGGCATGTCCCATGGCAGTCTTCGCTCACCAGGAAAGTGGGTCAGAGGGAAGGACATCCTATTGGAACTCTAAGTGAGAGAATCAAGGGTGAATGGGGAAATAGAAGGATCCAGAGTGTCCTAGAAACCTACAAGAAGAACATTATGATGGGCGTATCTGGGCCCACGAGTCCTGCACAAACCATGTCACCAGCCAAGGACAATACATGCAGTAAACTTCAAACTCCTACCCAGATCTACCCAAGGGACAGGACATTCTCCACAGTTGAGTGGAGAGTGGGATATGATTTTCTCATGTACTCTGGTGCCCCATATATAACCATGCCCCCTGGATGGGGAGGCCTGGTGGCACTCAGAGGAAGGATAGCAGGCTACCAAGAAGAGACTTGATACCCTATGAGCATATACAGGGGGAGGAGGTCCCCCTCAGTCACAGTCATAGGGGAGGGGAATAAGGGGAAAATGGGAGGGAGGGAAGAATGGGAGGATACAAGGGATGGGATAACAATTGAGATGTAATATGAGTAAATTAATAAAATATATTTTTTAAAAAGATGTCAACGTATCTTTTAGGCTGTGGTCATATGGTGGGAGAGGAGGTCCCCTTCCATCAGAGGTCTAGGGGAGAGAAATAGAGTAGAAGAGGGAGGGAGTGTAGGAATCGGAAGATACAAGCGAGGGCATAAAATTAGGATGTAATCTGAATACATTATAATAAATAATTTTTTAAATATGTCAAAGTAACTCATAGTAAACCAGAAAGACAAAAGCCAGAGGACAAAAGTATGGAAACAAGCCCAAGAGAATACAATGGTCAACTTTCACCTAATATTTCAACAATGTGTCAATGTCCATGATCTAATATTCTCAATTAAAAGAAAACAAGCATGAAAATAATAAGGACCTCAGTTCATATATAATGATGTGTGAAGGTTAAAAGCTAAAGCCTAAAGCCAAGACTAGGAGTACATGCCTATTATCCTGGCTACTAGAAAAGGTGATATAGGATGATGGCAAGTTAAAGGTCTGCTTAGATAGATTGCAAGTCCGAGATTACTCTGCACAATTTAGAAAAATCCTGGAAAAATGAAAATAAAAGATTAACAAGATATGTGATTCAGTGGTAGAACCAGCCTTGGTTACATGTTGTTTTCATAATAAACATGAAGTACATGATACTTATAAAAAATAATAAAATTGTCTAATTGAACAAACAAACAGCACACATGTCAGGTTTAGATGTCAACCAAAGACTTAAGATGAATTAAAACATGGTATTGGATTTCCTCTGCCTTTTTTTCTTGTTTTCCTAAGTTATACCTCATTTTTTTCTTGATTGTTTTGTTCCTCTTGAATATTCCGGCCAATTTTATACTAAAGCATGAGACATAATAGTTCTTTCCACATGTGTTGGTCACTTATTATATTTCTATTGCCCCTAAATATCTATATCTTTTTCAGTCAGAAGAAAATGCTTCATAGTTTTATAGAATGTGTAGATCCTGTCTTGAGGAAGATTTATTAAGATATCTTTTCTTAATTTCAAGAACAACCCAAAATATGTAAATAAAGATATAACTCATTAACATGATGCAATTAAAATAGTAATATACAAGAAATAATGAAAGACATTGTATATACAGCAGTATGACCAAATGATATATTATTAAGAAAAGCTTCAAAACATACAAAATGAACAAAAATGCAAAGTGAAATAGAGAAATCTCTATTGTATATTAAAAAGTATGAAGATATAAAATTTTAAAACTATATGATTTAAAAGGTTGATTATTCTAAGACATGATATCTACGGTCTATAATTATTTACTGCCTGAAAGCAACTCTGTGTATGATAAAATGGATCATCATGCACTTTAATTTTTACAAGTTTCTCCACTCTATGTGTTTGGTACATTGTTACTAGGTGCTTGAAATTAATTATATTTTATGGAAAACCATCTTGCATTGAAAGAATATTAAACTTTGATGAGTACAATATGTACTTTTACTAGCTAGAGTTATGTATGATGTAGATTTATGGAACACAAAAAAGCATACTTTTCTGTTTTGATCAATGATGTGAAAACCTTAAGAATTAAGAGTCCATTTGTAACTCAGACAGCTGAGCCTCATGAGGACATTAATGAAAATAGTGTTTGGCATTTCACTCCTGTAAATAAAGCTGCTGAATAGAACTACTTCATTGATCAATATTGTCTAATTCAAAGCCAGAAGCCTTTGTAATTGTAAAGGACAAGGGAAAATAAATCAATCAAGAAAATGTTCTAACCTTCTGGTTAAATATCTTAACTTTAAAATGCCATTGGCACCCTTATATTCCAGTAGCACATCTAAAGTAGTGAAAGAAACAGATTTTCAGAAAAAAAAAAAACGCTGTGTTAATCCTTCAATAGAGATTTTAAAAAGTTCCAAGATGATATGTTAAGGCTGGAAATTCTTCTATGCAAATGCTTATCAAAAGTAGTGTTGCTACACTGTCATGGAATATGTTACCTTTCATAGTATAGAATGTTACTTTTCAAAGTGCAATAATGATTTAATTTCCTTTTATAACTTATAAAGGTTCATAACAATCTATTCAATGCAGGTTTTTCATTAATGAGTGTTCTGATATGTTATGAGAAGAAATAAAAAGAAAATTACACATTATGATTGTAAATTTGATTAGAGACAGTTACATTCTCCAGTTTAAGTGAATTTGTTATGTATTTCCAAAAATATTGCAAATTACTCAAACTTATTAATCCATTTTATGGAACTATTCTTTTTTTCTGATGTTTCAAAGTTCACAGATTTATAACTAGGAAACTATAAAGAACTGTTATTTTGAAATACATGCTGGAATACTGGGAGGTAACTTTTTGTTGCATTAAGAAATGTGCTTTTTGGCCAGGCACAGTGACTAATGCTTGTAATCCTAGCGCTCTGGGAGACAAAGGCAGGTGGATCTCTGTGAGTTCAAGGCCATTGTGGTCTACAAAATGAGACTAGGACAGCCAAGACTACACAGAGAAAACCTGTCTTGAAATGGGCTTTTTTTTTAAGGTTTTGTAATGATTACTTTCCTTTGATTTTACATAGCTTTATTATAACACACATACATATTTATTTTCTTGGAGTGTCTTTTTGCTTGCTTCTTGAACCTGGGGTTATATATGTTTCATCTACTTATTTATCTACATTTATATCTATCTATATCTATATCCACCTCTATCTTCCTATCTATCTATCTATCTATCTATCTATCTATCTATCTATCTATCTATCTATCTTATCTACCTTGGTATCTATATAGTCATATAGATTTAGCTAAAAGTCATAAGGAATCATACCACTGTTTACCAAAAATTACATGCAATACACATCAGTATGGACACACACACATACACATCACACACGTATTTCAATACATGTATACAGTGAAATTTTGTCATTTGGGCTAGCAATAGTTCTCTCAACGGGAGCCATAGATTATCTGTCCAAAACCCTACCACCAGGCATAAGGAACCCTTATTTTAGCTGTTTATCAGAGGAGTCCAAAAAATTCCAAAAGCAATATCGACTATTGCTATTGTACTTGCTTGCCTCTCAGATGTTGAAGACAATTTCTTATTGCAGAAGACACCATGTATTTTGAACACATGACCTGAGGCTCTGAGCTTGATCTGATCTCAAAGCCTCATTGAAGACTGGATTTCATGATATGGTACCAAAAGTTACCATGAATTTTCCTAGGAACACGTGCAACTACCCAGCTATTATACCTTTGAATCACAACAATCTCCATAACATGGTATCCCCATGCAGTAGTATCATGTATACTTTGGCAGTAATCAATACCTCTATAATTAGACTTAAGGCCCTCTCAACAGTTGGGAAATCATGCTGATACTGGAAACCTAGCAAAATAGGGATGGATAGTAAAGGAATGGATATTGGAGGAGAACCTTCAACCACCATATTACTAAACTACTGTTATCTCTAAATATATATTGTCATACCCACATGTATGTATAAGTCTCATTCATCAAAGAAAAGCACAATCCAAAAAGTCAAAGGTCATGTGACTATGTGGTACACAGTCCAACAGATTTATGTACACAGCACAAGTTCCTGGCGTCCAGTGCTAGCAACAGGGTTCTAGAACCTGAGGACAGAGGTAGGGTGTTGGGGAAAGTAAAGACACTGACTACCTGTTCGTGTTCAAGTCAATAGTCTGCCTAGCTCAAGCCATCTTTATTTATACAATCACATGCCTGCTCATCTGACTAGTGATATTATTTTTTACTTTATTTTAAGAAATCATAACAATAGCACTACAAAAGCCCCCTCATTACAAAATCCCCCTCTGTTCTCCCAACAGTTTCCCTTCTTCTTTTCCCCCTTCCACTGGGTCAATCAGACACACACACACACACACACACACACACACACACACACACACACACACACACACCTTATATTTTCCATTACAAAACACAATCTCAGAAAGCTAGGCATGTCCCATAAGCATGAGCACATGTCCAACTGGCAGAAAATGAGGCTACATAGTTATGGAATATTATTTGTGGTTAAGTATCCATTCATCAAATAACACTACCATGTCATAATAACTTTAATTGAAGAGAGAGAGATGTGTTCATTGTACCAAGCAACCCTTCCTGATATGTACCTATCGATTCTTGACACCATCTTTCCAAGAACCATTTTTAAAGTATCTCGGTTAGACACAGCTTCCTCATTTTAAAACTCTGTCAATCAGACACCACTTCCTCAGAACAGTTGGGCAAGCAGGACCCATTGCTTTCCACAATTGCCACAGGCTGACTCAGTGTGGCTGTAGCTGTTTCTGTGGGGATATGATTATGTGTCCCCAAATAGCTAGGATTAATGCTCACATCTGGAGGATTAATAGAGGAAAAGGGAGGAGAGGAGGGCTTTACCCCTTAAAAGAGTTTTGAGGAAAACATCTTTTCTAGTAGGTCACTTGCAGCACATGTGATCTAAGTAATAAGCTTAAACGCTACTAAAATTCACCACAGGTCCTTGCCAAGTGGGAAGGGGTTTCTAGGGCCTTGGCTCATGGAGTGCCATCAGTGAAGCATGCATATGCCATCCCCTGCAGATGCTTCATGGCCACCACCAGCAATTATTGCATGTAAAGTTCAGAGATTATAACATAAGACTGACAAGAAAGATTTAAGAGCCAGAGAGACAGAAAGTTTGTAAAGAGGTTGTATCTCCTAGGAATGTCAGAGAAGCAACACCAATGAAATCTCATGAATATGGCTGAATAAAGAAAATCGACACCAACAGACACACTGCTGTGTAAGAGGAAATTTTTCCCTCAAATTGATAGTCTTTTTCTGCTTATTATTGTTACATATATACATAGAATGAAAATATAAATATAACATCTAAATTTATTTAGTATGGGTTGTGTTTCTATAACTTCAGAGCTGACCCCTTTATGCTGAGTAACCAATTAGGAGGCTGATAACTGGAGAAGACTGATTCTCCTTCTCTCAGCTGTCATTAGTTGCCTGCAGCTCTTCATCTAGAGGTGGGTCCCATGAGATTCCCCATTCCAAATTAGCCTGACCATTGATATTATCATTAATTTGTACATTCACTTATTGAACATAAATTTATTAAATACTCACTTATCATGCACTGAAGATAGGTAAATAATATATTTCCATACCTTAAAGAATTCTTTGTCATCCCTTTTCCTATTAATGTTCATGGTGTGTGGTTTTGGATATAATCAGAAAAATATTTTTAAAACTGGAATTCTTTACCTGAATGTATAGTCAGAGTATAAATTGAAGGTCCCTTAATAAGACATAGAAATGCATGACCTAATGAGAGAATAATATTTTTACTTTGATTTGGTAGGTTTGAGTCAATACATACCATTTTTCAAAAGTAAACTGGGATATAATGGCTTTAAAGTAAAAACCTGGGTTGGTTGGATTATTGATGCAGGAACTATAGCTAAATGGATGGTAGTATAAAACTCTGACGTTATTTTTTTTAATCTTTGATGGCAAAGAGAGTGAGGGGAAGTGATGCCTAGGCTGTCAAGCTTAGGCTAAGGCTGCAGTATTCATTTGCTTAAGTCTAAGTTAAAGTGGCACTTCCAGTTTCTCGGCCTTCAAATAGTCCTTATGTGGTTGTGCAGCAATAATCCATTTCTCACACTCTATGGAGAAGCAATGTAACGTGAAATACCCTTCACATTTCATTTGTAGGATGACATTGACCACTGAAGTATCAGTTCAAAAATTTGTTTGTAGGCACACTAGAGAATTTACCATCTTCTTCAATGTTTTCCCTGCTGAAATTTAATGTGATGATTCTCATTCTACATTGGCCCAATGACTTCATGTAAGCCTTCTGTTAAGATTGGGAAATGTTGTAGAAAAATCTTCCTAAAGGAAATTGATTTAAAATATAAATTCCTGTATGCCCCTTTAGCAGGTGGAAATGTATTATACCATGGAAGAAAAATAATTGTCTATTCATTAAGCTTGTATCCTATTATCAACTCTCACACTATGAGACATAACAGTATTACTAATTTGGCACTTTAGTGATAAAGTTAAGTTAATAGAGAGCTTAACACAATCTCAAAACATGTCAAATACTAGGAGTATGTGGGAAAATTCTTTTGTCACCCAACATTAATTATTCAAAACAGTTTCAAAACCTTAATAAGTGATATTCCTTAGATACTGTTGCCAGACTATCAGAGAGCTGGTTTGCATTTGGTGGACATGTTTTCCATTACATATGCTTTAATCTTGAATGTACACAAAAAGGAAAAGCTGAAATTTTTTAGTATTTGACTATACTTAATAGTATTTGACATATATATGATAAATTTTAGTTGTTTTACCACATTATCCTCCCTTAGTCTCTCTCTCTTTCCCATTAAGTCTTTTCTTCCTAAAATATGCCTGTTCTATGGTCTTGTTTTATATGTGAGATACATGAAGTTTATTTGGAATTACTTGCATGAACATGAATGTGAGGTTATTTCCTGGAAAAAGAGCAACCTTTCGTTGGCTACCCAAGTAGCCCACTCACAGTCCCTCAGGGTGAGTGGTCACTCATATGCCCTTTCCCCATCATAATTATCTTAAGGTTTCTATTACTAAGAGAAAACGCCATAACAAAAAACAAATTTGGAGAAAAGAGTTTGTTTCAGCTTATACGTTCATATTACAACCCATCATCTATGGAAGTCATGTCAGGTACTCAAACAGGACTGGTGCCCAGAGGAAGAAGCTGAAGTAGAGTCTGTGGAGGAATGAAGTTTACTGGCTTACTTCCTTGGCCTTTGTTCATCCTGCTTTCTTATACACTCCAAGATCACCTGCTAAGGAGTGACATCATTCACAATGATCTAGGTTGTCTCACATCAGTCACTAAGAAAGAAAATGCACTACAGACTTGCCTATAGGTAAAAGCTTAGGGAGGTATTTTCTCAATTGAGAGTTCACTTTCCCAAGTAACTCTAATTTACATCAAGTGGACAAAAAATGAGACAGGACACTGATGAAATGTTAATGGCCCTATGCTGTGTATGCCTCAGACAGATAACCACAGTTAATAAGAGCCATGCCATATCTGGAAGATAATTTTTATGTTACACCTCCCCATCCCTGGCCTCTTATATTCTCTGTGGTACACCACCTTAATCTCAGCCTCTTATATTCCTCAGTGCTTTCTATACCTTGATGGAGTCAATAGAAAATCTCTGTTTAGAGCCAAGCACTTCATCATCCCTTAGTTTTGGCACTTTGAGAAGTGTAAAACAAACAAACAAACAAACAAACAAAAGCAAAAAACAACAACAACAACAAAAAACGAACAAACAAGATTTTTATTTTTTTTATTTTATTTTATTTTTCAGCCTAAATATTTTTTTTATTTTTTTCTCCTTTATTAATTTATTCTTGTTACATCTCAATGGTTATCCCATCCCTTGTATCCTCCCATTCCTCCCTCCCTCCAATTTTCCCCTCATTCCCCTCCCCTATGACTGTGACTGAGGGGGATTACCTCCCCCTCTATATGCTCATAGGGTATCAAGTCTCTTCTTGGTAACCTGCTGTCCTTCCTCTGAGTGCCACCAGGTCTCCCCCTCCAGGGGACATGAAGGAAATCTCATACAGTAAAAATATTATTAAATTGCACTTTTGTGGTATCCCTCTGCCTATCAACTACAAAGTCACTTCATTTATTTTCACTGTGATTGTCAGTATGATTGGTTCTAGTCTACCATTTTGAAGCTTGCTTTTTTTCATCCTTGAAGTTCTAAGTTATTTTCTTCTTCATCCTGCTTTCATTTGCATAGGACATTTAGAATTTCTGGCTCTTCTTTACTACTCACTTATGATCATGAAACATGTATTTTCATATTTTATCAAATTTTACTGTAATTCAAAACTCATACAACTAAACATCCAAAGCACACAATACAAAAGTGTTCATTATATCTTATATATTCACAAAATGTTATGGTTGCCACATTATTCTTTCAGAACATTTTCATTAATATAGAAAGTCATACCATTTATATTAGAAGTCACCCATATTTTTCCAATACCATAATCTTAGGTACAATTAGTTACATTCTGTATCTGTGTTATGATGGTCATTTACTATAGATAGACCACTTAATATGCTGTGTTGTAACAGCCTTATCTTACCAGCCATGTAACCAAATTCATCCATGCAATGACATTTACTAATATTTTTAAATGGCTAAACACTTTGTAAATGAGTATATAGTTTATTATCTGAAATAATTGAAGTGTTTACAGTTTTAAATTTTCTTTTCAACACTGGTATTATTTAGATATCCCAACAGGTTTTGTTTTGGTCATTGACTTAAAAAAATAAGTTTTTCACCCATTAAGAGGTTTCTTTTTATTTTCTAACTATATTTCTTGGAAACAAGTGATCTCATTTCTGTTTTGAGGGACTGGCTTGTTTTGAACACCTACATATTAATAGAATTACATGAAGTATGATTTTTGCCTAGTTTATTCTATTTTGATTATCATTCTCTGTGTCTATATTTCTTTGGTGTAATATGAATCAGTACTCTATACCTCGCTAATTAAAATGGTTTAAACTGCTTTATTTTTCAGGTCCACAGCCAAACATTAGACAGAGCTTGGGGAGTTCTATAGAAGAGCCAGAGGGATCAACGACTCCACAAGAAGACCTACAGAGTAAACTAGCCTGGGTCCAATGGGAGCCACAGAGACTGAGCCACCAACTAAAGAGCAAACATGAACTGGTCCTAGGCTCCTTGCACATATGCAACAGATGTTCAGCTTGCTCTTCTTGTGGATCCACCAACAACTAGAGTGGGGGACCCTCTTTGACTCTGATGCCTGCTTTCGGATCTCTTTCCCCTAACTGGGCTGCCTTGTCTGGCCTCAATAGGAGAGGATGCATCTAGTCTCGGAGAAGTAAAGGGGAGAATGGAGGCCAGAGATGTGTGAGGGCATATTTGGAGGAGAAAAAGGGGGTTTCAATCTTACATTTTTCATGACTATTCCAGTTCCTCAAATTTATGGCTTCTTTAATTATTGCTGTTGCATTTATAAATGTATAAATGTATAAAGTGACTCCTGAGTCACTTTTGATTTGCTTGTTTGTATATAATTTCATTGTAGACCACATGGCATCGCATAATCTACTATGTAGTTTCTCCGTGGTGGAAGGCTATTTCTCCTGCTCTCAGCATCTTCTAGCTGTCTGTAGTTCTTGTATAGATCCATGTCACTCCATGTAAGTATGTCTCCTGGGATTGTCTTTGTTCAGGTTTTGTTTAGACAGCAATATTCTTGAATGCGAAGTTTCTCTGTCATTTCTTGGAAACAAGATCTCACAAAAGACTTTATGGTTCTCTTGATCTTACAATCTTTTGGCTCCTCTTCTATGGTAGTCCTTGGGGCAGAAGGTTTTTGAGTCAGATCTAGGTCAAATCCTCCAAGCCCTATGCCCAAAGTGTATGCTGTCTTCTGCAATGGGGACTTGCTTTCACCTTCTCGATGGTACCCAAGGGCAATAGCAATAGCCCATATTTTTAGCAAGACTCTTGGATGGACTTTACCAACAAAGGAAGGTTCTCATAACTGCCATTGGCAGTTTTGTTAGTCTATGGCTTTGAGGGATATTATCACTCTAAGTGGCATAACTTCATATATGTTTACATGTGTTTCTGTGTCCATGCACAAACCACTACATGTATTGAGTATAATTTTATGTAACTATAAAATAATAAGATTCCCTACTGTTTTTTAAAACATCATTAGTGTTATTTATCCCCTCTATGTCTTATTCTGTATTGCACTCTCTTCACCTTTCTCAATTATAGTAGGATGCAGATAATATGACCAATTAATATATCTCTGAATACACCATGTGAATAAATTAAAGGGCTATAAATTAGCATTTGGCTTGCTTCCGCATTAGGATGATATATGAAAAACGCTGCTACAAATATTTGTGTTCAGTAATTTTAACACTTTTTGTTTCCAAATGGAATTTCAGGCTGTCATGGTAATTCTGATGAGTTTTTGTGGATATTTGTCATAATGATTTCCTATCAGCATCGCACGAATGTTTCAAAGTAACCATATCTTCATCATTGCATTCCATTTTCTATTTCTTTAAGGGTAATCCTTCTGGTTGGTGGTATCTCAGTGTAGTTTTTATTTCCATATTATGCACTTATGCATAATCTTTGAAAAAAGATGTAAACTCTTTATCTACTATTGACTAATTTTTGTTGTTGTTCAGCTGCAATTATTCTTTGTATGTTTTTTTTAAGTTTCATCAGATGAACTGTTTGCAAGTATTTTTTCCTTTTTTAGGCTACTATTGATGTATAGAAAATTTGAGTTTTTACATATAGCCCAATTCATTTGTCCATTGTTGCCTATAATTTTGGTATCGCATCAAAACAAATCTAACTTTTTTTTCTAATATTGGCATTTCTGGTACTTCATGGGTGTACTTTTAGTATTTCCCATAAGGTTTGATATACTAATTTTAGAACACATGAGATTTCTCTGTGCAGCTCAGACTGGTGGTGTTCTTGGGGATCTGGCTTTACCAATTGGCTGGGTGCTGGAATGATAGGCATGTGACACTATGTCCAGCATAGTGTGTTTCATTTTCAATTAACCACAATGTATTTTCTATTTTTCTTCATGACTTCTTCACTAACTCAATTTTAAAAGTACGTTTAAATGTTTCACTTTAATTTTTTTCATGTTTGTGAATTTTGCATATTTCCTCTTGCTACTATCCTCTGGTTTCTTTGCACTGTAGTTAATGGAAATATTTCACATAGTTCCTAGTTTTTTAATTTAATTTAATAGTAATTTTCTTCATTACAAGTTATATGGCATAGATGGGTTATGGTTTCATGTATATATAAGATGAATTTGCATTTTATTGTTTAGGAGTAAAATGTCATATACATAGAACAGCCAAAAAATTCTTTAGATTCTAAGAAATATAAGTAAGATCCTTATTTGATACTTTTTTCCTTGTTCCAACATTGATGTAAATTAAAACACTCTTGTCTATGTGCTTTAGCTTGATTAGTTCAATCACCTTTTCTACCTTGGCCCCCACCACTAAGAGGCACCATCAAAAGTGACTGTAAATTAAGTATTTTCTTCCTCTATTTATTTATTTTTTATTAAATACATTTATAGTATTACAGTGAGTAAAATAAACTACACACAGCAGGGAGAACCATGTGACAATCATGAGTTCTATAAATGTTACATTCATAGTGGTTTGGCTATTTGTGTTTGTCCAGCTTGAAGTAAACGTCTTTCCTGTCTTGCTGGGTCTTAACTTCTGAATGAAATTCAATATCTATCCTATCTTAACTCTAATGACTTAACTTCTTTATCTTGATCTAAAAATATCTTATCCTCTAACCAACTAAACTTGGTTGTAAAACTATAGTATCTGGCTTCAATGCCCTTCAGACTTGAGAAGGAATAAAACTTAAATTCCTGAATGAACAAGCAGTGTGGGTTAGCAGCTTCCAAAATGAACAAATTGGCTTAGATGGTTTACTGACTGAACACCACCCAACACTCTCTATAACATTGGAGCCTCATCTTTGGCTTTCTGGCCCAATATCTCTGCCAGACCTTTTTGTGAGGCAGGAACTATTGAGGACTTACTTACCCTGTCTTGGCAGAATATGGCCGTCGATTCTGCCTGCATCTAAGCTGCCCATTTTTAGGCAGAATTCTTTTTGTGGCAGGAATGAGGATATTTTGCCCACTGGCTGGTTTGCCACACTTGAAGCCATCTCCATGAGGAGGCTTGTTGATACTCATCATCTCCTTTGAAGTCAACTAGGAGTTGTCAGGAATTAACTTGTCTTGTTGTCAAAGAAATTTAGGATTATAAAAACAGCTACAAATGCCATATTCCATGTGTGTGTGTGAGGCTTTTGAAGACCTTTTCAACTATTTTACCTCATATATGGATAGAGTCTGTTAGACTTAGGATATTTATTCTTGTGCTAAAATCTGACAAGTATTTGACATGCCCATGTTTGTATCACTATACTAAACTCTATACCAATGACGTAGACATCATAGAAGTAATTTCTTGTAGTGAATGAAATAATTGGAAACATTTCACAAGTCAGTTCTAATTGTGAAAATCTTCCCCCTCTGTGTTTCAATTCTCTTTCATCTATATTTCTTTTTCTGGGTATTTCTCTTGTCTCAGACATTTGCCCTTCATATTCCAGGCTTCTCAGTTTCTCTAATTCCTCAGTCCCTAATTCATGGAAATAATATATTTTATCTTTTATTCTTCCTCATTACTTCAAAGTATGAAGTGTAATTTTACATAGAAACAAAATGAAATATATGGATCTACCTGATTTATTTTTCTTGTGTTGCTTGTTGTCCACTGTGTAAAATTAGTTATAGTCAAGTATTGTTTAATGGTAAAGATACATTCTGAGAAATGTATTATTAGGCAAGGTATCTTTCCTAGTGTGCAAGCATGATAGAATACATCTATTGAAACTAAGATGGGTACACTGAACATAGTAGAATCATGTTATATGGTTAGCTAAAACAGCATTTTGCAGCAAGAAATCAAGTTCACATATTTTGGCTATCCTTTACAGTTATTCTAATTAGAGAAACAATTTAGAAAAGTAATCGCATTATAGCTAGAAATAAGAAACATATTATGTTCTCTTTGTTTGCCCATAGCATAGTGTTATAATATAGTAAGTGCTGAATCTATGTGCAAAAACTGAGACAACCCTGGGCTCCTAGTATTTTTAATTTCAATTTAATTGTGACCCAGACCTTAACTCATTAATAAATTATTAATTTGGAAAGATATAAATTTAATTGAATTCCATGGTTTGCATTAATATACACATATCACAAATATACACATAATATGTGATTGATGAAATGACATTAAAAGATTTCCCTTGGGCAGACATGAACAACTTACCATGTATTTATACACATTTGCTTATGTCTGGCAACTGTTAAATTTTTCATCCATAATATCTCCTCTGTTCAGATAAAATCTTGATTAATCAAAATTTAACTAAGCTTATAATTGACTCATTTCGCCTGACATTATTCCACTATTTGATTTGTTTTGTTTCATTTGAAATCAGCTAATAGCAAGAAACAAATTGCTGTCTTTAGTCAGAAGTAATGGGGGAAATGAAGCATTATGGCAATGTATATAGAAAAGCCATAATATTGCTTTTCCTAGTATCCCAGATGGTAGATAGAAAGTAGTAATGAATCATATGCATGCTCTCAGCTCCATACAGAGAGCTCTATGAAAAGTTTAGAAGTACTTACATACCTTTCCATACACATCTGAACATTCCTACATGAATCATTTTGCCTTCCATATTATCTTTGAACTTCTTTGCACAAGATACCTGTCTTTAGCATACTTTGTGAGTGAACTGATGAGAGAAAAAGACAGTGAGTGACCCTATGACATTCTTTGTTCTGAGAATGAGCAGTCTCAATCAAGTACTCACTTGATGCATTTACTTATTCATCAGTCTTATTGAGCCAGTCAGTGTGCATCTGTGTGTGAATTCACCGGAATTTCAATGATGAATAGGATTCATTTCTAACTCTCTGAAAATCTAAATATGTGTAACTGCGGGGTCTTCAGTGACTTCTGTGACTCATCCACTTCCTTGTTCTCTATTTCCTGATAATTATATCCCTCTTTTCTTGTGTGAATCCAAAGGTCATTCACTTGCCATTTCATACAATATCTCTAGATTTGCTTTCTAGGTAACACATAATAAGTCTATCTTTATTTTAAAGGGCTCAATGTTGCACCTATTTCATATCAGGTACTCAGTAATGTTTCAGCTAATGAGCAAATGAACCTCTAATTAGGCTCTCATCCTCACGCTTCAGTTCTCCTTTCTAAAATTGGCCATTATTTTTCTTAACTAAACAACCCCGGTTGGTTCAAACATCACTAATGTGACATAGTATTTGGTCCTCAAAAACCATTCTAATTGCTTTGCTTTCATGTAGTTAGCCTGGTATTGTCATATTAAAGAAAAAGAAACAGAATCCCATAATGACTTGAAGGTAGCCTGATATATGCACAGTGGTATTGATGCAGTTCATTTTAATTGCCTTTATATCATATATTCATTTTTTAACTATTAACACTTAAATGGACTTACAGTTTGTTACTGAGAGTATCTTTTTAATTTTAATTTTATTTTTGAGATTATAATTTAATTTCACATTTCTCCCTTCACTTTTTCTTTCCAAACTCTCCCATACACCTCTCCCCACTTGCCTTTAAATTTGTGACTTTCTTTAAATCACCAATTGTTATAACATGAACACACACACACACACACACACACACACACACACACACCTATGACTAACCTCTTTTAACTGTATGGTGGTACACGTATGTATGTTTAAAGTGCTATTGTCTTTTTAAGACTGCATACTGTGAGTTGCCTTATTTTGTGCTGAAATTCAGTCCATTAGTGAAAAACATCACACCAGTGTATTTAAACCTAGGATCATTACTGAGAACATATAGTGAGTGTGAGCTAGGAACACTGAAGTCATGCTGTGTCTAGCTTGGGTTTCCACAGGAAAAATGAGATTAGAACCTTCACTGAGAGGTATTGTATGGTCAAGTGTTATGACTCGTAGTTGCAGAATCATTCAAAATGCCACCCATAGATTTGGGTAAATTGAATTATAAGACCAATTATTCAATATACTTTATAGTCTCAGTGTGTACCATTGCAGGTTTTTATGCTGAACACATCAAGACTGATATCATCAAGAAGAAGCTACAAATAATGCTAAAAAGAAAATAGAATATAAAGGCAAGAATCTCATCCCCAGACAGGTATGGCTGGATGTTAGAGCTATCAGACTAGAAATTTAAATAAGCTATAGTTAATAACAAATACTCATTCATGGAAAAGCAAATAGCACATTGAGTCTGAAATTCAAACAAAGAAAATAAAAGTAGAACAAAAATTCTCTTAGAGACTAAGAATTTGTTTGGTGGACCTATTTTATATCTGCAAGACTGGGCATAATTGAACTGGGAGAGAATCTCTAAATTCTAGAATATCCCAATAGAAAATTTTCAATACTGAAAATGAAAGGAAAATAAAGTTGATAATAGAATATGCAAGAGATATGAAACTATTATAAAATATTTTCACAATTGTCAGATATAATAAGTTGAAGAAAAACTAAAAGAAACAGAACTATATGAAGCGATACTGATGTTCTCCAGGTGAGAAACAAACTACTTGTAGGAAAGAAAGGATGAATTCTACTTCCTTTCATTATATTTCAATGAAAGAAGATACGACTTAAAAATTAGGTTACACGGAGAGAATAAAGGTACAAACCAAGAATTTTATACCCCACAAAGTCAGAGTTCCAAGGTGAGGTGGGACTAAACACAGTCTCAGATAAAGAAAACGTTATAGAACTAGTTTTCGGTAGGTGTGCATTGTTAAAAGATGTTCGATGGAGAAAAGAACATTTACACAGATAAAAAAGCTCTCCATAGATTTCACAATGGAATGGGTAAGACAATAAATTAATCTATAAGTAATAAGTGACTATAGGCTCTAGTAATTATTTGAAATGAACCAACACAATGAAGGGGTAACCAACAGACTGGGAAGGAGACCACTTCAGGTACTATTTGTCTGCTTTTTAAAGAAGCAAATGTGAAGACAAGGTATTAGAAGTATGGGAGGTTTATTGGCAAAGATACATTTCCTTGTAGAGGGCCAGGAACCATATTATTTGTGTCTATAAGGACAAATATTTAAAATGCAGTTAGGGATTATATTGCTTTAATAAAGTGGTGGTTGTAGGATTTCCTCTAAGATCCAAGTCTTCATGTGTTAGCTACATTTCCAGTATCAGGAATGATTTCTCTCTTATTTAATTAGTCTTAAGATGAATCAGAGAGCTATTGGTTATCAGCAAGGTGTGCATGTTATTATTGCACCATTAGGGTTAGTGTGCCATGATAGTCATCATTATGGTTCATGTGTGTCATAGCTGAGTAGAACTTTTGATTGCTTTGGAAGATGATATTGTACGTTCTGGTACCAGGAAATTTTGGGACTGGAAGTTTCAGATGAACTAGAACATGCACAGAAAATCAGAATCGATCATAATGAAGAGTTTAGGACACAAGTCCCAACAGATATATCTACAATACAACTCTTTTACCTAAGGCTCAGAGATCATCGCAGTAGATACGGGCAAAAAGATTCTAAGAACCAGAGGAACATGGAGTTTGATGTGCAATTGCGTCTCACATCAAATTACACTCATAAAGTCTCACCAATATGACTGCCTAAACATGAGCTGAGCAAAGACAATAGACATGCCAAAGTGGATGGGGGGAAAGCCCAAGAAGCCTCAAACCCACACAAAGAACTATTGCCAACCTAGGAATGCTGAGAGTTTCAGAAATAGTCTTTTTAAGGAAAGACCATACCTACTTGTTGACAAATACCAAAAAGTCAGCCTTGAAAACATATATACATGTAAAATTACACAGACTGAGTAGGTTATATTTTTGTATTTAAGAATATACACATGTGCACATACATATACACATATATTTACATGTACATATAGATGATAGATAGGTAGATTAACATATGTGTATGTAAAAATAATTAGTGTAAAAAGAGGATATGAATTGTCAACAGAGCAATGAGGAGTATATGTGAGGGTTTAGAAAGAGGGAATACGAGAAGAGAATGATATAATTATACTGTAAATTCAAAAAGTAAAATAAATAAGTTTAAAATAAGACATGTGTTGTAGGGTGCAGTGAAAACCAACACATAGGACACACCAAGTTTTCTTAACCAGAGCAACTTTATTGATTTGAACAGTAAACTGACTGGTCAGGTAGCCAGCATAGACTTAGGAGCTGATACCATGGTCCCAACTCTTCTAGATGAGCAGATTTTAAGCTCAAAAACCATAAGCAAGAAATGTTAAGTATCACGACATTGAAACCCACAAGCAGGTGGATGATCTAAGATTACACAAGAAGAAACAATAATAGACTGGCTTCTTAATAGTAGGGATTCAAGCCATGTGTTTTGCAGTTTGGACCTGGGGAGAATGGGCATGGGGTGGAGGGAGAAACAGAACACATCTGCATACCTGGTTTGACCTTAAATGGCATTCAAGCACCAGCAAGTGATTGGCTTAAGATGGTAACACTCATGCCAAGCTTTATCCTTTCAACTTAAAATAAAATCATATTCTAGCAAAATTCTGAAGTACACAAAGATTCAGCGAAGGCTAATAAAGCTAATGACAACGATGCAGCACTAGTTTATATCAAGAGGGGTTATAGAGATAAATTTCAACTAAAATTCCAGCTGGTGGGTGGTTCTCGAGCTAGGATTCTCTATCAAGGGACCCTTTACTACCCAAAAATACCTTGCTTAGCATTCTTATTCCATTTTTGTTCATGAGAAGTGAGGTGTTGCCATCAATATGTGGTGATTTCATAAGATGGGCTGATCAATTCCATAATAAACAATTACAAATGTGAGAAAAGCATAATAATACCTGATACTTATGGAGTCCAAAAGAACTTCTGTACAGAGGTAAAAGTGGATCTAGAGTTTAATGAGAACAGGCCAACCATAGCATGTATCAATGAAGGTATATCCTAGGCAGAACATCCAGCAAATACAATGGTTCTGCATTAGAAAAGAGGTCCTTTGAGCTAGTACCAGTAGGGGAACCCAGGACTACAGGGAAATGTGGCATGAGAGAAGGTGTTAGTGAAAGGCAAAAAGCTAGATCATTCAGTATTCAAAGTAATGGTGAAGAGAGCTCTTCTGATTCCTTCTCCTCTGCTCCCCTTTTCTTCTCCTCTCTCTTTATCCAAAGGGCAGTTTGGATAAAGACATATATATTGGAATAATGCAGCCATTCATACCAAGAAACCAGAGGCAATTCTTGTATGTTTTAAGTAGTTTTAAACAGAGTTATTACTATAACTTACAAGCATTTCTTAAACTACTGTATACACTATGTATGGCAGGTCAGCAAGAGGGAAGGCAGAGAAAATGGCTAGGAAATTCTGCAATGGTACATTGCAGTGGTGGTAGGCATTTAAACAAATATGTTTTCTCCTCTTCATAAAGTAATATTTTGGTGACTATTTATAAAATTGCCTCATTGTGAAAATGCTCAAGTGGCATTCCTGTAAATATTTAACATCTGAAGGGCATTAATATTATTCTCAACTAATTATTATGTCTATAAAGAATGTATGGAGTAGAACTGTGTCTCATATTCTACTAACATGAAAAATATATTTTTGTTGTTTTACTTCTCAGAAGATATTATTTTTACATGGGTAACACTGAGGAAAAGAACAATCAAACTATTGCTTAAATATCATGTTTTCTGGAACTTTCTATGTCTGTTTCCAGATTAGATGACCCAAATGTTATTTCACAATGTTTCTAAGGCAGTTGTAACTGATTTCCACAAATTTGGTTCCTCAAAGATGTAGAGACATTTTAGTTCAGCAGCATGGCTGCTTTGGCAAGGGATCACATCCAAAGCCCTCCTAAGTCTGTGTGATCTGGCTGGAGTGCTGAAGTGCCACACACCTTCAATCCTTATGGCTGGAAGACAGACACCTTTAGCACACACCTTTAATTTCAAGCAATTATGTCGAATTGAGGGGCAGACAAAATGATGACTCAGAGAATGATTTGACAGAATGAGTCAGAGATAAGATATGCCAAACTCTTGGGAGAAACGACAGGAAGGACAGGCTATTTAAAAGCAGTGCAGGGGGAGAGAAGAGAGTTCAGTTCAGTTGACTGCAGCTGAGTTCACACACTTCTGTTTGGTTCCTGCAGTTACTGCAGTTCAGTTCATGGCGTTCAGAGGCAGTTTTTCCAAGGTGAACAATTCATTGAGAAGTTGAAAGAAGCCAGTTTGAATTGGTCAGCTTAGAGAAGAGTTTTTTTTTTTCCTTCACTGTTGACTCACTTTTATTTCATCTCTTACAGGTGTAATGGTTTCTAGTTATGCTCAAATTTTTGTAGGATGAATAATACAAGTTAGTATGAAAGTACATTTCTTCTAAGCCATGCTCCAAGCAAAACATTTCACAAAAACAATACTAAATCACTTAAACAGCATTATCCTGTCTGCAGAGGTCGATTGTCATCTTGTAATTGAGATTCAGCAAGGTTTAACAAGATTTTCAAGGCCATACTTCTAGAAAATTCTAGCTGAGTTAAACTAGCCAAGCCAGAGTTCAAAAGGAACTAGAAAGTGTTAGTGTACTCAGTATAGAACATTAGGAGCCAAAATATTATAGTCCTAGGTTAGCAAACAGAGGCTGGAAGCTGAAGCCTTCAATGTCTGGACTTACAGAATATTAGATTATATGTAGGCTAGATGCTTTCAGGATTAAGCATTTGGATAGAAGAAACATTCTGGGCTCAGCCCAAGACCTGTAGTCACATAGCTTGAGTATGGCTCTCATCTCATCTCCTCATTTGAGGAAATAGAAACAACAAAAACAATGTAAATATATAAATTCACTTTTTAGGTCAGTAATTAGAAAAGAGTATGTTGGTGTGGTCACATTCTCAGACATGAGCCTAGCAAGAATCCTTTCTGGGTTTCCTCTAGCATATAGGGATTGCCAACACTCTGGTTTCGTGGTATGAGTTGCTGCATTATTCCAATATATAAGGCTTTGTTCCCATTTATCTTCTCCTCTGTGTATATGTAAAAACCCCTTTCCATTTCTCATTCATAAGAATTCACATGATTGCACTTACTCTCACTCAGACAATCCAAAACAAACTTCTCAAAATCCTCAACGGCATTCAATTGATTATCACATAAGCATACCATAAGACTTATACGAAACTAGTTCTGAGAATTAGAACATGAATATATATTGATGAAAGAAGAGATACACCATTCATCGCATATAAAAAAAGAAAACATAAGAGGAGAATATAGCATTTCTAGGGCTAATTCAGTACTTTAACAATGCCTTTGTTAATATGTTTAAAAGATGATTTACAAGGTGAAGAGAGCACATGCAATATTGTTTAAAGGTAAACAGTTTCTTGTTTGTTTGTTTGTTTGTTTTTCTTTCTAAGAAATGAAGAAAATCTATTTAGAGCTTGCTCTGGAGACATTGCCTTATAGCTCACTGCCTACTTCTTACTATTTTATTGTGAAGGAATATGTTAGCTACTTGGCCACATGATACTCAATCATGGAGCTATAATACTTTTCATATCAATCAACTTTCAAACTATGGGGCTTGGAAGAAGACAAGGGAATCTCCATTTTTTTATCTGAGCACAAAATCACAACTAGGTCAAACATAAAGAAATTATGATTTTGAAAGAAAGAGTTTGAGTGAGCAGCCACTAGTATGTAAACACAAAGATCCTGACTGTGTTGTCCCCTTCTCGCACCCTCTTTCATTAAGTCAAGTATGCTATTAGCCAAGTAATAGCACACTTGGAAATGAGAAAGTCAATGTAGGCTGGTTTCTTTATGTGCTTCCTAAAGCTGTTTACTGTAATAATCTTGTTCATATTCGCCCTCACTTTTATCCCATATTGCATTAGCAGAGTGGTTTATGCATCTTATTATCTTCTAATGTAGCTCCTTCTTTGATTCTTGCATAAGATCCATAAGACCAAAAGCCGAGAGAAGGCAAGTGCTTCTCCAAAACCATCAAATACCTACTGGATCAAAAATCACTTCGCAGAACTATCAACTTATGAATTCCCCCAAGTAACCCACTATTCAATACATACAAGCTCTCATTTATTTTGTTTGAGAAACGCTGTACAACATGATAATAGGATGTGATTTAAACAAAAGAAAAGAAGAAAACTGGGAAAGGCTAGGAATTAGCTTGAAAGGAAAGTATAGCCAAGTCATTCTTGAATCTCTGTGCTCTCAGTCAGTGGGAATATAAATCCACAGTCCAGTTAATCCAGCTATTTGCATAAACCTCAGCAGGAAACTCCAGAATGGCTTTGCACCTGCTCTAAAATATTGGCAAATAGAGTTCTTTTGAACCAGACATACCAGGGTGCAGTGGAATTAAGTTTCAGAGGGGCCACTCATGCCTAGCAAGTTTGCAGGATAATGGCAGTCAGCCCAGATGGTCGGCATACTGTGCTGCCTACATTACACTGGACGGCCATGGACAGCTGACGTTCAAATATCCATTGCAGCATATAGTTTCATTCTGTACATTCCTCCCTCTTAAAAAGCAAAATAAATGCAAACTAACTAAAATAAGATATAAGAAGGAGGAATCATTATTTAACACAACGTAAACCGTCACAATATTTATAGGATCAGATCTGAGAAGTCATTATATTCAAAAGCAACACTGAAAAGAAAGTAATTGTCTTTGTTCATGTTGTATGCCTCCATGATTAGGCCTAAATGTTATACAAGATTTTGTACTAAAACGAATTCTGCTGTTTAATTCGTTCACTCAAAAAGAGCATTGCCTAATAAGACTTTTATATGTCTATGGCTGAGCTATTATTATACATTCTCATAACAGTGCAATTAATGCCATGAGTTTTGTTTCTTATTCAATCACCAGAGTGCTCTTTTATGTCTTCCTCTAAATATTTACCCCTTATCCCTACTCCTACCTATGCACATTATGTTATAGTTGAGTCAGAAGACAGCTTACTGTTTCCCTTTACAACCAAACCAAAATGTGTTGAATTCTTTATTTTGCATTATTTCTGAAAATCTCTATTTTCTTTCTAAAATTCCATTATTTAGAGACGTGTATTCTAACGCATGGAATGTGAGAATTTAAAGTTAAAACACTTAGTGGAACACAGGTCTCTATAATTAGACTTATGATTAGGTTCAAATACTTACTGTTTGATCTTGGGCAAGCTATTAAACGGTCCTAAGCTCCAGCTTACCCTCATCAAATTGGAGATTCTAATACCTCCAAGGGAATGACAAGTGACTGAATATTTATAAGGTATTTAGCTTTGTGCTAGCCATCCTGTGAGTCAGAATCATTATTTAAACAGCTTATAAAGAGCAAACATAAGCTTTGGAAGTCATTATAAGAGGCAGAATGTATGAATGCGCTACAGAAATGCTAAAAAATATTTTGTTGGTTGTATTATTTATCGTTAACTAAAACAAATTCTGGCAAAAAAAAAGGTAAGTGCATTTGCACTCACAAACATATAAACTTTCCATGGCAAAGGTCTCTAGCCCATTCTTCACTCACCGGCAGATACATCATGGTTTGTGTTAATACTGTCCAGCATATTTCCTGAATATTACACAACATAATGCTAGAGAATTTGTAAAGGTTACTAATAGGTGATGATAAAAAGTAACATATCTGCAGAATAAGAAAAAAGGTTATGCAGTGAAAATAAAAGCAAAATTGAATAGAATAGTACATTGCAGTGAGTGCAACGTTTTAAATAATTTTTGGGTCTCTAGTTAACAATACCACTGTCTTATTGATATTTAATTTATTTTGAAATATCATTTGTTAAATTGTATTTTACTTCTTTAATTTATTCCTTCAGTAAAAAAGAAGATTATTTAGTACAATGCAAGGACAAGAAGGCTGGATACTGAGTCTACAGTTCTACTTTTCAATGATTTACAAGAAAAAAATCTGTTCTCAAAAATAACCACAGCATAGAGTGTTTGCATAGGCACCTTGGCTTGGGATATTGTTTTAGTTTGCTTTCTACTGATGTAACAGATTACTGACAATGAGTAATTGATAAAAATACAGCTTTACTTGGCTCATGATTTTAGAGACTAGAAATTGCAAGAATATGGTGCCAACCTCTGTTTGGCATCTACTGAGTACCTTCCTGTTTCACCACCAAAAAAGCACAGGAATACAAACTCTGGCTATTTGTATTCTTATTAGATCATGTGTATGTGTATCACTGTGGAAGACCTATTCTAATAATGTAATTATGATTGCCACCCAAATAATCCACCTCCAAATTCAATTAGCACTTGAGTTTGTAGATTGATTCCAAACTGTGGGTTTCTTGGGAACCTATTAAAACTATATCATGCATGTAATTTCATCATAATGTTAAACAAAATATCTGTATTAAATCAATGGTATGCTCACCTAGACTTCTCCTACCTTGACCAAAATCAAGCACAACTATTTTGACACTTTTAACATAAGGTTACAGCATCCAGACACTAAAAAGTCTCCCAGATGATAGTGATGTGCAATTAAGTAAGGAAACTATGATATGAGATTATTTTAACAATACCAGCTTTAAAAACCTGATCTTCAGCCCAGGGCCAGATGGTTTCAGTGCAGAATTCTACCAGACCTTCAAGGGTGAGCTAATACCAATACTCTACAAGCTACTGCGAAAGATAGAAATGGATGGAACATTACCAAATTCATTCTATGATGCCATAGTCACATTGATACCTAGACCTCACAAAGACCCAACAAAGAAAGAGAATTTCAGGCCAATTTCTCTTATGAACATTGATGCAAAAATACTCAATAAAATACTTGTAAAACGAATAAAGAACACATCAAAGATATCGTTCACTGTGACCAGGTAGGCTTCATTCCAGGCATGCAGGAATGGTTTAATATACGGAAATCCATCAATGTAATCCACCATATAAACTTAAAGAGAAAAACTACATGATCATCTCCTCAGATGCAGAAAAAAGCATTTGACAAAATCCAACATGCATTCATGTTTAAAGTTTTGGAGAGGTCCGGGATACAAGGCACAAAACTCAACATAATAAAGGCTATATACAGCAGCCAATAGTCAAAATCAAATTAAATGGTGAGATACTTAAAGAAATTCCTCTATAATCGGGAACAAGGCAAGTCTTCCCACTCTCTCCATATCTCTTCAATATAGTACTGGAAGTTCTAGCCAGAGCAATAAGCCAACAAAAGGAAATCAAGGGAATCCAAATGGGAAAGGAGGAAGTCAAATTATCCCTATTTGCAGATGATATGTTAGTGTACATAAGTGACCCCCAAAATTCCACCAGAGAACTCCTACAGCTGATAAACACCTTCAGCAAATTAACTCGAAAAAGTCAGTAACCTTCCTATATACAAATGACAATCATGCAGAGGAAGGAATTAGGAAAACTACACCCGTCATGATAGCCACAAGCAATATAAAATATTTAGGATTTACTCTAACCAAGCAAATGAAGGACTTGTTTGAAAAAAAGTCAAAACTGTGAAGAAAGAAATTGAAGATGACATCAGAAGATGGAATGATCTTCCTTGCTCATTGATCGGGAGAATTAACATAGTAAAAATGGATATCTTACCAAAAGCAATTTACAGATGCTATGAAATTCCCATCAAAATACCTACACAATTTTTTAAGGACATTGAAAGTTCAATTCTCAACTTCATTTGGAAAAACAGAAAATTCAGAATAGCTAAAACAATCTTGTACAATAAAAGATCCTCTGGAGGAATCTTCATACCTGATTTCAAGCTGTACTATAAAGCAATAGTAATTAAAACAGCATGATACTGGCACAGCAATAGGTTGGTTGATCAGTGGAATCGAATTGAAGACCCAGATATGAATCCACACACATAAGGTCACTTGATTTTTGACAAAGAAGCCAAATCTATTCGATGGAAAAAAGATAGCATCTTCAACAAATGGTGCTGGTCTAACTGGAAGTCTATGTGTAAAAAAAATGCAACTGGACCCATATTTGCCACCATGCACAAAACTCAAATCCAAGTGGATCAAAGAACTCAACATAAAACCAGAGACACTAAGTCATTTAGAAGAAAAAGTGGGGAAGAGCCTGGAACATATTGGCACAGGAGACAACTTCCTGAACAGAACACCAACAGCCAAGGCCTTAATGTCAACAACTAATAAATGGGACCTCATGAGGCTGAGAAGCTTCTGTAAGGCAGGAGATAATGTCAAGAGAAGAAAGTGACAGCCTACAGACTGGGAAAAGATCTTCACCAACCCTACATCTGACAAAGGTCTAATATCCAAAATATATAAAGAACTCAAGAAATTAAACAACCACAAACCAAATAACCCAATTGAGAAATGGGGCTTGGAACTAAACAGAGAATTCTCAACAGAGGAATAACAAATGGCTGAGAAACACTTAAAGAAATGCTCAACCTCCTTAATCATCAGGGAAGTACAAATCAAAACAACTCTGAGATTCCATCTTACACCCATCAGAATGGCTGAGATCAAAAATTCAAGTGACACCACATGCTGGCGAGGATGTGGAGAGAGAGGAACACTCCTTCATTGCTGATGGGAATGCAAACTAGTACAGCCATTTTGGAAATCTATCTGGTGCTATCTCAGAAAACTGGGAATAGTGCTTCCTCAAGACCCAGCTATTCCACTCCTTGGAATATACCCAGAAGATGCTCCAGCACACAACAAGAAAATTTGCTCAACCATGTTCATAGCAGCCTTATTCATAATAGTCAGAACATGGAAACAGCCTAAGTGTCCCTCAGTAGAAGAATGGATAAAGAAACTGTGGTACATATACACTATGGAATACTACTCAGCTATTAAAAACAAGGAATCCGAAACTTTTGGACAAATGGATTGAGCTAGAAATGATCATAATGAGTGAGTGAACCCAGAAGCAGAAAGACTCAAATGGTATATACTCACTTATATCTACATAATAGCCCAAGGGGCATGTCCCATGAATGACTTCACTTACCAGGAAACTGGGACAGAGGGGAGGACATATGGGACTCTAGATGAGAGAAACATGGGATAATAGCAAAGTAGAAGGACCCAGAGGGTCCTAGAAACCTAAAAGTAGAACATTATGATAGGCAGATTTGAGCACAGGGGTCCCGCTCAAACTATGGCACCAGCCAAGGACAATACAGGCCGTAAACTGTAACCCCCTACCCAGACCTAGCCAATGGACAGGGCATTCTCCACAATTGAGTGGAGAGTGGGGTATGACATTCACACGTACTCTGGTGCCTCATATTTGACCATGTCCCCTGGAGGAGGAGACCTGGTGGCACTCAGAGGAAGGATTGCAGACTACCAAGAAGAGACTTGATACCCTATGAGCATATAAAGGGGGAGGAAGTCCCACTCAGGAACAGTCATAGGGGAGGGGAGTAAGGGGAAATGGGAGGGAGGGAAGAATGGGAGGATACAAGGGATGGGATAACCATTGAGATGTAACAAGAATAAATTAATAAAAAATTTGCAAAAAAAAAAAAAAAGAAGAAGAATGGATAAAGAAACTGTGGTACATTTACACTATGGAATACTCCTCAGCTATTAAAAACAGGAAATTCCCAAAATTTGTGGACAAATGGATTGAACTAGAAATGATCATAATGAGTGAGTTAACCCAGAAGCAGAAAGAGTCAAATGGTATATACTCACTTATATCTGGACACTAGCCCAAGGGGCATGTCCCAAGAAAGTCTTCCCTTACCAGGAAAGTGGGACAGAGGGGAAGACTTTCTATTCGGACTCTAGGTGAGAGAATCAAGGGAGAATGGGGAAAAAGAAGGATCCAGAGGGTCCTAGAAACCTCCAAGAAGAACATTATGAGGGCCAGATTTGGGCCCAGGGGTGCTGCTCAAACTATGTCACCAGCCAAGGACAATACATGCAGTAAACTTCGAACCCCTCCCCAGATCTACCCAATGGACAGGACATTCTTCACAATTGAATGGAGAGTGGGGTCTGACTTTCACACTAACTCTAGTGCCCCATATTTGACCACGTCCCCTGGATGGGAAGGCCTGGCGGCCCTCAGAGTAAGGATAGCAGGCTACCAAGAAGAGACTTGATACTCTATGAGCATATACAGGGGGAAGAGGTCCCCCTCAGTCACAGTCATAGGGGAAGGGGGTAAGGGGAAAATAGGAGGGAGGGAGGAATGGGAGAAAACAAGTAATGGGATAACAATTGAGATGTAATATGAATAAATTAATAAACTATATTTTTAAAAACCTGATCTTCAAATATGTTCTGAACTATATTATTCTGGCATTAATGTTGTAGGTATATAGCAATTTATGGATAGGGTCATGGAGAAATTGGTGAAAATATTAAACTAAAGCTAAAACTTCTTATACATTTTAGTCGTTCTACTTAAATCTGTACTTGACCAACAGGATATATAAAGATCAGAGAATTGCTTAAAGAACTTTGAGTCATTGCTTCCCACAACCTCACCCTCTTTTACTTGGCCTTCATATGTGACAAACCTTCTATAAATCTCTACAAATTGTAGCGTTTCCATTATACGTGAGATGTGTTGTATGGGTTAATTAATGTACAAACATTCACGTTTTGTTATATTAATTACCTTGTAAATATAGAATAGTTTATTCTATTACACCTCTGTCTCTCTGTCTCTCTGTCTCTCTCTGTCTCTGTCTCCCTCTCCCCCCTCTGTGTGTGTGTGTTGTGTGTGTGTGTGTGTGTGTGTGTGTGTGTGTGTGTTTGTGTGTATGTTTCTCTTTCCTCCATTCTCAGTTTGCAAACCTCAATAGATGTATCAATAGCACAACAAAATATAAGAAAATTTTTGTTTCTTCATGTGTTTCTTGGTATTCACATATTCAGGCATGGATAGTATACATAGAACAGTCAGAGGAAAATTGTGTGACTCTGTTCTCTTCTTCTACCATATGTGACTATGGGATTGTGCTCAATTCATCATGCTTGGTAGCAAGTTCTTTTTTCCCATTGAGGCATCTCACTGACCCCCAAACAACTTTTCAAAATGATAAAGTAAATCAGAAGGTAATTTTCATCATAGTGTGATAATTTTGTCCAAAAGAAATAAGAGAAATTAATGAAGATATGTTTGTTTTAGAGTTATACATAAATTCTAAAGAATTCCCATAGAATGTTTGGTAATTATTGAAGTTTCACAGATAAGATCATTCTCCCTGGACAGAAATAACAGGACTCTGTTGGCTCTGTTAATCAGGTTTCAGGGCAGCTTCAAGTAAATCACATTGTGAGTTGCTACCAGGATTCTTTCTCCAAAGCAATACCTAAACAGCACTATTCCAGGAGCCATTCACAGTAACTTGATATAAAGACACATTAGGTTAAGACAGGGATTGTAGAATCCTAAAAATGAAGTTTGACCCTAGAATGGTAACAGTTTGTCAAAACCATACTTGCTTCATTGAACATATGATAAATTTGTCAGATTTTTCTTATTTGTGCCATAATATATCTGTATGAACTAGAAACAAAGAAACAGCAGGAAAGGAAAAAGAGATGTATCATTTTGTTTGGAAAGCAAAGGCTGTCTTAGTGATTCGTTGCCCAGAAGGTACTATTTTCTACCTTAACAAAAGCCCACAGAGAAATAATTATTAGAGAACAATAGGCTTTAAAGGGGCTATCATTAATTACAGCATGCTGAAATCTAATAATGATGTTCTTTCTTTCTTCTCTTTTGGGAGTTGGAGGATATTTTGAGATAGAGCCTCTCTGACCTCCTGAGTGCAGATTCCAGGTGTGTGCCATTATCCTTGCCTAGGATAGCTAGATCTTCAAGAAATTGCTTAGTGAAATAAGTAGAGTGATTTTATTCAGTAGAATTTAAGATAGTATTTGTTGATAAAAGTAAATCAATATGCCTAACAAATATAACTAAATATAAAATAGAAACAAGAGAAAAAACACAAAGGGATTCTCAATAACAATACAGTGTTAACTGTGACTTTTTATGGAGCCTGAAGAAGACTAAGAATGTTAGAGGTAAAAACAACAGCTTCTATGTTTATTGTAGAATTAAAAACCCATCTAAACTATAGTAAATATTGTACAATGGTCATTACTATATTGTTTAAATAAGTCTACCTACAGAAAGCACTCACCAACAAGCCACATAAAGAAGGTCCACAAATTTACTTTTGAAAAATTTCTACAGGCCTGAGGCATGGCAATTGGGGCCTAATAATCCCATGGTTTCAGAGTGGGGGGAGAGAGAGAGAGAGAGAGAGAGAGAGAGAGAGAGAGAGAGAGAGAGAGAGAGAGAGAGAGAGAGAGAGAGTGTGTATCAAGAGTGAATGTCAATTCTATCAATGATATAGATACATATGAGCACTAAAACAGGAATGGACCCCCTGAAAACAAATGAACCTGTGTTATCTCAAAGTGAATAATGTTCAAGAGTACTGGCTGCACAGTTAATGGCCCTAAATGATAATATTGAGCAAGAAACTAAGGTTTGGATGAATGTAGCCATAGTGTCAGTGAGGAAAGGAATTGTGTAATTATGAATACTTTTAAGAGCCTCTGGGTACGGGACTCAACACATTGATAAGTACTTGAACATGTATAAAGGATATAAAGTTTGCAAACCAAATTCAAGAATACATATGCATCCATTTATCATGTTAAATATAGACTTATTCCGGAGACACACAAATTATTCGGTAAACATAAAGTAACAGATGGTGTAGGTTAGATAGTGGACTCAAGAACAGCATCTAGACAGATGGAGACAAGACCTTTGACAAACACCTGTATCTGTTCACATCAAAAGTTCTGAAGAAACTTGGAATAGAAGGAACAGATATCAACCTAATACAGGCTCTATATAACAAACCAATAACGAAAATTGTATTAAATGGGTAAACCTGAAAATGGTTCCACTAAAACTAGGAATAGGGCAAATATGTCTACTTTCTACATTCTTATTCAGTATAGTGCTAGATGTCTTAGCCAGAACAAAAGAGAAGCAAATAAAATAAATACAGAGAGGAAAGGAAAAAGTCAAGGTATCTCAACTTTGAGGATTCTATTCATAAAGACCCTAAGGACTTCACCAAAACATATTTAAAACTGTCAACATTTTATTAAAGTGCCAAGATACAAATCTAACAAAGAAATCAGCCTATATACCAATGATAAGCAAACTGAAAATATACATCAGAATAAACCTGGCCAAGATGAGAAAGACTTCTATGGTGAAATTTTTGAAACAGTGAAGAAAGAAACTGAGGTGGACACTGTAAGGAAGAAAGATCTCATCTGTTCATGAATTGGAAGTATAACTGTTATATAAAAATGGCAGTTTTACAAAAAAAATACTAAAATTGAGTCTCAATCAAATTTCCAGTGATTCTGTTCACAAAATGAAAGCAATCTCAAGAGTCCCTGGATAGCCAAAGCAATGCTCAACAAAAGAAGCAATGCTGAAGGCACCATCATACCTGATGTGAGTTTGAGGACAGCCTGGTTCACATAACAAGTTCCAGAGCACCCAGGATTAGACAGTGAGACACTGAAACACTTTAAAAGAATACTAGCCCAAATTAATTGTTCAAATGAATGGGTTTCATCATATTTTCATATATACACACTATGTAATTTGGATCATGTCTATCATTGTGCCTTCTTTTGTCCCTCTCCTTCCTCCATCCTCCTATGTATCTCTTTCTCCATAAGTAGATCTACTCTGACCCTCATGTCGTGTGTGTGTGTGTGTGTGTGTGTGTGTGTGTGTGTATGTGAGTGTTGTTTGTTTACATGTGAGTGTAAGCTTGGCGAAATGATAGAAGAATGTAAAATGCCCTGTTCTATCACATACCACCTTTTTCCTTTGGGGTATGATAGCCTATTGAACCTATAGCTAGGTCAGCAGCCTCCCAACACTAACATAATGATAGATTATAACCATGTGGACATAGTTTAATTTGGGGGCTCGTGTTAGGGACTCCAAATGAGATCATTTTTGAATCACAGGTGTCTTACTCACTTAGTCATCTTTTGAGTCCCATTATGTTTCAAAATATAGACCTAGGATAAGATGTAAAAAACAAAGCATAAAATTTAAAATGTAGAATGGATATGAATTCAGGGCTTTTGGGTGCTAATTTATGATGTTTACAGTAATTGAAAGGTGGAACAAGTGGGTGCATAAATAGGATCCTCCAGCAATCACTTCCATATAAATGCATGAAACTGAATACATATTGATTTACCAAAGTACCTTCCTAGGAGCTAAGTTCAGTGAGGAACCAAAATGTCTGTTATTAGTATAGTACAAACAAAATATGTATCAGAGAAGATAGAATTGAAAGAGCTGACAGAATCATACCTAGTCCAACGTCAAAATACCTAAAGAGAAAGCCTACTTATGAGAGGAAGATGTAGTTAAATTTTTACCTTGGCCTTAGCCTGCAGTGTCAGGCCCACTATGGTAAAACTCAGTGCTAGGCAAAGCTACATGGCCTATCCCAATGACTTACATATCTACATTAATCAAGTGGCTGGCTACAATAAAGAAATTTCCCCTGGTATAAAAAAATTGAGAAACAGGACTCAAGATTCCAGGATCTGGCACATGAATTTTAGATAGGAATTTATTGGGAGCTCATAGCTACATCTTCTGTGGTGATGGTATACATCAAACATAGAGTCTCAATACCTATATTTGTATCAAAGAGAGACTTGTTCATTGGTAGGATAGACCAGATCTGGGCCTATGTATCTTCCAGTCTTAGAGTAAACCGGGGCTCCACACTATCCCAGGCTCTGCAAATCTACCTCATTGTTTTGATTTGTAGCTATTCCTGCCTCTGAGGCACTGCTGGTCTCTCTTGCTTTGAGACTCAGGCAAGACACAGTTTAGCCCAAACCCTAATATCTAAGGGTACGTCTTCAATAGCACTATGCCAGCTTTTGGCAGCAATGTATAAGGCAAGACTGCATTTTCTGAGTATAAGAGAACCCTCTAAATAGTGAGCTCAGTGATAAGCCATTTAAAAATACACAACTGAAAAAGAAAAAATAAAAAAGCAAAGAAAGAAATTAAGGGAATTCTGAGAAAGACTAAAAAGAACAAATATTGGGAATTTTCCAACATGGCAGTACCCATTGCATACTCTGAGTAGCAGATCAGAGACTGGGAACCAAGCAAGTGACCTGGCTGCTGACTCCAAAACCTCAATGCTTGTGTTTCCTGGACAAAAGGGGCCACCCTGGGAGCTGGAGACACACAGTTCCATCTCTCTATACCACAGCTGAATCCAGGGTCCAAGAGTCACACATAGTCCTAGGCTCATAGCACACGACACCTTCTACCTACTCAAATATGACTCAGGGCATGAGAAATGCATGGCTCCAGCATACAAAACTCAGACTGTTCCAGTCTTCCCAAGGGTAACTCATTGATACTAGGGAGAAGATCTTTGCCTCCAGTCCATGATTCTACTTGTCCCCCTATGTAGACCAACTGGAAAAAAAGATTATACAGGGTCCCTGTTTTCAAGATGGTAGAGCCCAGTGGAGTCTGAGTACTAGAAGCAAGCTAAAATGCTGCCTACTCAGAAATGCCAGCATCCATTGCTGATGGGAGTATAACTTGTACAACCACTTTGGGAATCAATCTTACGCTTTCTCAGAATACTGGTAATAGTGCTACCTCAAGACCCAGCTATGTCACTCTTGGGTATATACCCAAAAGATGCTTTACAGCACAACAAGGACATTTGTTCAACTATGTTCATAGGAAGTTTGTTTGTAATAGCCAGAATCTGGAAACAACATAGATGTCCCTCAACTGAAGAATGGATAATGAATCTGTGGTATATTTACAATGGAATACTACTCAGCTATTAAAAACAAGGAAAATTTGAAATTTGCAGGGAAATGGATGGAACTAGAAAATATCATCTTGTGTGAGGTAACTCAGACCCAGAAAGGCACATATAGTATTTATTCACTTATAAGTGGAGTTTAACTATATATTACAGAATAAACATACTACAATGTACAGACCCAAAGAAGATAAGTAAGAAGGAAGACCAAAGAGAAGATGTTTAAATCTCTCTCAGATGAGTAAACAAAATAGACAGAGGTAGTGGTTGAAGAGATGAAACAAAGTAAAAGAGGGAGCACAGAGAGAAATAAGAATGGAGATCAGACCTGGGGAGAGAAGGAGCAGGAAAACAGAAGACCTGCAGAGAAAAAATAAACTGTGGGTCTGAAAAGTTCAGTGAAAATCTGGAGACATACATCAGGATAGGCTTCTAGGAGGATATGAGGTGGACTCTACCTCAGACCCTTAGAAGTTGGGGTTATGGAGACTGAAGAGGACACCCTCTAAATAGAGAGGATTCCTAGTGGAGGGAGGGAAACACTGACCCACCCACAAAAATATTGACCCAAAATGTATCCTGTCTGCAAGATGTGCAGGGATAAAGATAGAACAGAGATTGAGGGAATGCCCATCCAATGCTCAACCCAAGCCAAAACCAACTCTATGGGAGTGAACCAAGCTCTGACATTAACGATACTCTGCTATGCTTGCTGACAGGTGCCTGGCAGAGTTGTCTTCTGAGAGTCTCTGTGCAGTACCAGTTTGAAATAGATGCTGAGACTCACAGGCAAACTTTGGCCTAAGTGTAGTGAGTCCTTTAGAAAATTGTGGTGGGGGGATAAAATGACCTAGAGGTGACAGGAACTCTAAAAACCAGGGCCCAGAGGGGTTTGTGGAGATAGAAGCACCCACCAAGGACCATGCATGGACTGGACCTTGGCCCTCTACAAAGATGTAGCCAATAGGAAACTTGGGCTTCATGTGGGTCCTCTAGTAAGGGGAGTGGGCATTGTCTCATACATAGACTCTGTTGCCTGCTTTTGGATCAATTCCTTCTGATTGGACTGTCTTGCCAGGACATAGCAGAAGTGGACTAATTCAGTCCTGATGCGACTTGATGAGCTAGGGTGGGTGGGTAGAAGTCTCCCCTTTTCTGAAGTATAGGGGAGTGGGAGGGGGAAAGGGATGGAGGGTGGGACTGGAAAGAAAAGAGGGATGTGCCTATGACCAGGATGCAAATTGAAGAAATTAATTAATAAAAAGAACAAATATTCTAGTTATTGGGTTTCATGTTGAACTTGAACATGTCAGTGATTGAGTAACTTAATAAAGACATAATAGAAAGTTTTCCAGTGTTACACATTATACAAACATATGAGTATTTGAGGTTAAAAGTCAGGAGTACAAATTTAGTTCAACAAAGTATCTTCAATATGTTCTCAAAGGTAAGAGGTTAAGAAAGTTATCAGATAAAAATGAAAGAAAGAAAAAAGAAAGGAAGGAGGGAAGGAAGAAAGGAAGAAAAGAAATAAAACAAAGAAAACAACATAGGGTTCACTTGACTATAGACTTCCCAGCAGGTACCTTACAGGCCACAAGAGAGTGGGATTTGAACAAGACTGAAAAAAAAAACTCCCAAAGAAAAACACTAGACCCAACAAAGCATTCATTTTGGAACAAAGGACAGCTAATGACCTTCCCAGACAAGAAGAATCTCAGAGAATTTATTTTCATAAGACTTGTGCTACAAAGTATGTTAATGGGAATTCCCAACTGAAAGGAGACTTTAATGAGTAAGAAGAAACACAATGATGTATAAAAGTCACTAGAGTAATTTCACAGATAAGGTCAGAAGACTAAAGTATTATAAAAGTGATTAATATGAAGAAGACTAAGAAAGAGAATAGAAATAAGTAATAATAGTAACTACATTAGCATGTTAAGAGGTTGGTATTTTGTAAGTTTATATAATTGTGAGATAGAACATTAGAATTCTAGGGAAATGGGTAGAAACAAAGATTTCTTACTGGTCTTTTGGTTTTGTTCTTATGAATGCAATCATGTTGAGTTGATATTGTTTCAAAGGAGATTGCTATAACAAAAATAATTTTAAATTTTGTTTTAATTTATGTATGTATGTTTGTCTGTGTGAATGTATATGAATATGCGTGCATTAATGCTAATTTTTATGCACACGTATGTGCACAGTAGCTAGAGGAGGGATTCAGGTGTCCTCCTGTATCATTCTCCAACTATTAAACTAAGTCAAAGTATCTCTTAATTACAGGACTATTATCTCAGATAGGAGAAAAATCAGCCATCCTCCTATCTCAGTCACATTATTGCTAGTGTTACATACATTTGTAGGGACATTCATCTTGTAACCTAGGTGCTGCGATCTAAACTGCAGTGTGGTTGAGACATCACCCTTAGCTGCTAAGCCATCTATCTCTTCAGCCTGAAAAAGGTTTTTAAAAATTCATAGGAACCATAAAGTCAACGTCTATTCTTTGATAGCCAAGCCTAATATATTAAGCAAGGAATCAAAATACAGTATTACAGTTAATTCAGCTAACAAAAAGAAGACTATTAAAAGGAGAAAAATAATAGAAACTACACTAAAGCTAGAAAAATCTTATAAGGCAACTATAGTAATATCTTATTTGTAATAAGATGATTAACTTGCATGGAAATTTCCAGTTGAAAGACATATAATGACTGACTTAACTAAAAACAAAGAATTAGCTATATGTTGCTTTCAAGAAAGTCACTTCATTTAAATGAGCTTGACTAAAATAGAAAGCATAAAATGAGATCTCTATGCAAATTGAAAACAAGAAAATAAAAGCAGCCATATTTAGGAAAAACACAATTAAATTAGAAGTACCAAAAAGGAACATCATTACATAGTGACAAAAATGCAAGAGAGGATTTCACAAGAAAGTATAAGGATTACAAATGCATATGTAAAGTATATGAAAAAATTGGCTATGAGCACCACATCTAAATGTATAAAGTCAATATTTAAAGACTCAAAGGAAAAGATAAGAGACGTTACTGTAATAATATTGAGGAAGTTCACAAATCCTACCACAGGAATGAATATATATATATATATATATATATATATATATATATATATATAGTGTGTGTGCTATATTATATAAAACATATGTAATATATAACATATTATAGACATCTACAGAACATTTTATTCAGTTGCTATATCATACAAATGGTTCTCAATAGTACTTTAAACATTTTTCCAGACAGATAACAATAAGCTGCAAAATTACTTTTATAAAGTTTTTAAAATTACAATAACAGAGTATATTTTTGCAACACAATTCAATAGAACTAAAAATCAATAGCAAGAAAAATTAAAACTACAAAAGCATAATAGCCATCAGTTCAAGAAAGAAATAAAAACAAGATATAGCAATTGTATACATGAACTTTCTGAAACTGTGATTATCTACACAATATCAGCACAAGACTGAGTCTATAAGTTCTTCCTCACAGATGATGAAAGAAACTATGACTCTCCTTTCCAGGGATTATTGGCCAGTTAAAGGTTGTTATGGGAGAGGGTATCATTTTCTTAAGTGATTTGGACCCTGAAAAGGTACGACTGTTCCAGTAAATGGCCTTCCCCTCATACTAGAGAAAAAAATAATTAAAATCAGTGTCTTAAACATCAAAGAAAGCATGAAAGTAGTTGAGAAGTTCTTTTTTTTATTTTTTTCTCTTTTATTAATTTATTCTTGTTACTTCTCAATGGTTATCCCATCCCTTGTATCCTCCCATTCTTCCCTCCCTCCCATTTTCCCCTTATTCCCCTCCCCTATGACTGTTCCTGAGGGGGATTACCTGTATGAGACATTCTTGAGTACAAGGATTGCATAGGATCAGAAGGGGAATGAAAATTTGCTATATAAATGTAAGAAACCGTCTAATAATTAAAGTTCAATATATTGAAGCAAGAATGAAAGGAGGATAAATCAATCGAAAACCTGTAGAATACAAGAAAACCAACATCAAGAAAGAAGATTTGATAATGAGCATATCTAAAAACCAAGAAGATGTCAAATAAACTATTCATTCTATTTATAAATATAAATATAAACTATTTATAGCTCAAGGAATTAAAATACGAATAAATCAAATTCCAACTTAGTCAAATTGAATCTATAACTAAGATGAGAGCAGAAATTGAATTGTGGCTACAAAAAAGAAAAATAAATGAAAATCTAGGGTTTTTTTTTTTCAAGACAAAGGTTTTTCTGTATAGCCTTGGCTGTCCTGAACTCTCTTTGTAGATGAGGCTGGCCTTGAATTCAAAGAGATCTGCCTGCCTCTGCCTCTGGAGTGCTGGAAATAAAGGTGTACACAACCATGCTGAACTGAGAAAATCTAGTTGTTTTAAAAATGAAAACCATACCTACTCTTAGTAAAAAGAAGAGAAAAAGAGTGAAGACTCCAATTAAAGTTAAAAATGGAAAGAGTATAAAGAATCAATAGGAGATGATCCAAGATGGTGGCACCAATCCCACACTGCATCTGATTAGCAGGAAAACCAGGACTGCACAGCGACCTACAGACCAAACTGAGAGCTACAAAACACCAGTGCTGCTGATTCCCTGGTGAGAGGGATCCACATTGTGTAGTTCATGGGTAGGTCTGAACCCTGGCCACCCAGCTACCCTACAGAAAAATCCCAGGGGATAGTTTATATTAGCCACCATCTTGGGAAGGACTGTGGGATATCCTTGCAGTTCTGGGATCTCACTGCACATCTACTGCTTGCCAGATCCACGACAAGGAGAGTACAGACAGAGCTGAGTCCTGGCAGCAGACACAATCCACATTAGCTACCTCCAGAGAAAGAGTGTGGGGCACCCAACCACTTTTGAGCTTTGATCTATCTCAGCCCCCCAGCTGCTTGCCAGCCTAGCCGAACTGGGGCACAGAGCAAATAAGCATAGCCCTGCCATCTTAAGAGGGCATGTGGAAGTTCTGAGCAGCTTGAAGTTCCAATTTCTCACACACACACCCCAACAACTGCTTACCAGCCAGGCCCATCTGTAACAAGGAACATATCTTGTGGTTGTCAGACCTGAATGCAGGCACAGGCCACAATCTGCATTAGCCTCCATCCTACCAGCCACTTCAGGTCTTGTTCTCTTTTTGCCCACCCATGTGAAGTATACTGCTCAGACACAGCTAAGACACAAAACAAACAGGCTGATCAGGGATCTATGAGGTCCACAATCTGCATTAGCTGCTATCCTGTGAACAACTTGAGGCCTGGGTCAATCTCTGCCTACCTGAATCATACTGCTTTGACACAGTTACCAACCAAAGCAAACAGACTGAGCAGAGACCTGCTCAGGCCACAATCCTCATTATCTGCTATCCTGCTAGCTACTTCTGGCTCTGACCTCACCCCATCCTCCTACAGCCTACTGACCTGATCCACCTAGGTCACAGAGAACTGTATGGACAACAACTCACATTAGCTGCTGTCTGAGCAGCTTTGAGGTAAAATCTCTCTCCTCTGCCCAGTCGCTTACTGGCCTAGCGTAACTGGGGCAGAGAGATAAGCAGAGCCCCATCATATCAAGAAGTCCTATAGAACACACTAGCAGCTTTGGGCTCTGGTCCTCCTCAGCCTCCCAGCTGCGTAGCATCCTGACCCATCTTGGATACAGAGCAGATAGACAGAGTTGAGTCTGACACAGACCAAGACTCACATTTGCTGCCATTTCAAAAAGGTCTGTAGGGAACCTGAGCAACTTTGGGCATGGAAATTTATCAGCCTACTCCTCTCCTGCCTAACCCAACTGTGGTACAGGTAGGGACCACAGCTGAACTGAACTGGGTGCAGGCTCTAACACCCACTGTCCAACATCCTGAGGAGGCCTCTGGGGAGCCCTAGCAAACAACCTTTGGTTTGGCGTTCTCGTTAATTGCTCCCAACCTGTCTGGGACATAGACAGCAACCTCATTGGAGGAACTTCTAGGCCTGCTAACACCAGAGACAACCAGATGCCTAGAGGACAGCACAAGAAGACTGGCAACAAAACACAGAGCCGTATAACAACATGGGAAACCAGTGAGCCTAACACAGCAAGCCCTGGAGAAATGACCACTCACAAAGAATGAGGAGAAGACTTTAAATCTGAGGTGATGAAAAAAAATAGGTTTTTGAGGCAGAGTTTCTCTGTTCTCTGTTGCCTGGTTGTCCTGGAACTTGCTAGGTACACTGGGCTGGCCTTGAATTCAGAGATACTCACTGGAGATACACATTCCTCTGCCTCCCTGAGTGTGACAGTAAAGCCTTGCAACAAGACGAACTGACAAAATTATAAAAGTGATATAGAAAGAACTAGGTGAAAATCTTCAAAAATTATTCTTTTTGACGGACTACAAAAGCACAGGAAAGGAAAGCAAAAGCAGACAGAATTAAATCTAATTAGAAATCTGTTGCTCATAAAAAGGAAACAGCATTCAGAACAAAGACATAACTACATATTTCTAAATTATATTTATGAAAAGAGGTTAATATTCAGCATATATGGATAATTCTGCAGGGAAAACGTCAATTGAAAATTGAAGGGATTAGGGTAGCTTAATTTGTAAATGTCTTGACATATTAACTTAAAGTCCTGATGTCTGAGGCCCAGGATTCACATCAAAAGCCAGAAAAGATGATGCTTGTTTTCTTTTAAAAGTTAATATTTTTATTGATTATTTAGGAATTTCACATTATGCATCATAGTTACATTCACTTTCCAGTCCTCCCAGATCCACATCCTTACCATTGTGACCTCCTCCACCAAAGAAAAAGAAGAAGAAAGAGAAGAAAGAGGAGGAGGAGGAGGAGGAAGAAGAAGAGAAAGAAAGAAAGAAAGAAAGAAAGAAAGAAAGAAAGAAAGAAGAAATACAAGTTCACTTTGTTCTGTCCATACAGTCACTAGCTCATGGTCAAACTCCCAATGGACAGAATCTTAAAGAAAACTAAGTTATTCCCCATTCCTTCTTCCAAACAGTGAAAAGATGGGATTTCTCATCCCTATTATAATATTTAAGAGTTCTCTTACATGTTTTTTTTTCTCTAGACTGTTTCTTTGGGGAGGGTTTTAGGGGAGACGTTGTCACAGAAACCTTCTGTTTCTCTCATTATCTGTGAGTTTTCACTAACCAATACGCCAACAAAAGAAGCTTCCTTGCCCTTTACAGTCAGCTGCCAGCATGTATCATGAACTTACAGAGTTTCTGGTGACAACATGGACCACAAACATCGACATGGGCTTCAGTGTCAGCACCAAACACAGACTACAACATGGCTCTGGTGCGTGTTATTAATCTCATTAGTAAAGATGTAGAAATAAGACTATCTCTAGGGTTTACTAACCAGTCTGTCTAGTGAAATAGAAAGATGCAGAATCCATATGAGACTTTGTTTCAAAAAATAAGGTAGAGGGCAAGAACTTGGCCAGATCCAGGTACCATACATACAACACTGTATTTTAAAATATTAATAATCATAATAAAATGGATAGACTTCAATCATGAAGAGATACATATTCACATACAAAAAGAAAAGGAAAATCACAAAGTACCCATATAAACACTTCTAAAAGAAGAAACACAAATGACCAATATTAATTACAAGTAATATGGCAACACAACCTATAAAGCAATATCATGTCACTTCACTAAGACTAGCTAATAAATACACTAAAGAATATTGTCACTATTAATGAGTGTGTAAAAATTATTTCATCCATTATAGAAAACAGGAAGTTTTTCCAAAAAGTAAAATTGTAATGAACTATAGAAATGATCCCTGAAAGAACAGCACAGTAGAGCTGGCCCTAGTAGTGGGCACATGAGTGACCTGGTTCTGATGGCATGAGCTTTGGAGAGCTGGATCTGGACCTGGTCTCCCTTGCAGTGCCATGGGCACAGGTGAGATGCCCCCTCCCCCACACCTGTGGCAACCAGGTGAGCTGACCAGAGGGTTTGAGAATGGGAAAGCTGGCTCCACTCCTTGTTGGTGTACAATGCTCATGAGAGCACTCTTGCGCCTTGCTTGGGCTGCACAGTAGAGCTGGTCCTGTTTGTATGGGTGCTGGGTGAGCAGACCCAAGAGTATGAGCACTGGATAGCTGGCCCTTCCTGTAGCTGCCTGCAGCAGGCAGAATAGCAGGGCTGGCCCTTCCCCTAGCTGCCTGTAGCAGGCAGGATAGCTGGCCCCACCCATGGCAGCTACAGCACTCTGACGAGGATAGGTATGAAGGTATGGGTCGATGAGTAGGACTGGTATACATGATGTAAAATTTACAGAAATCAATAATAAATTAAATAAAAAGAAAAATAGAAAGATAGAAAGATCTGGCAATCTCACTAGTGGATATACAACTAAAAAGACTGAAATCAGAAGAAAAAAAAACAAATGAAATTGGTACTTTGAAGGAATATCTGCACCTACATATTTGTTGCAAACTTTCAAATGTAGCCAAGAAATGATAACCTAAGGGTTGATTTCATTTTAAGAAAAATGTTAAGAAATTGCCAATATTTTAAGAAAAGATATTCTAGTCAACACAGATAAAACTGAAGATCATTACAATAAAGTGAAATGAAATAAACCAAGAGTTTATGATCCCATTCCTATGTAGAATCTGAAAATGGCAAGAGTCCAGTGATAGTTATCAAGGACCAGGGACAGTAAGAAATGGTAATCAGTAGGAACTAGGGTTACACTTAAGCAGCCATAAAAGTTATGGTGACTATAGTTAATATATGCTGTATATCTATCACAAAAGGATGTTTTGACTGTGTTTCCATAATTTCTAATGTAAATAACAGCAATCAGCTATTTTATGAAATCAATCTAAAGCGCTGGTTCTCAACCTTTCTAATGCTATAACCCTTTGATACAATTCCTTATGTAATGGTGAACCCTAAACATAAAATTGTTTTCGTTGCTACTTCATAGCTGTAATTTTGTTACTGATATGAATTAGAATGTAAATATATGAAGGCTGCTTATAATCACATCAAATAAGTACACACAAGTGGTGTCAAAAAACCAATGGAAGTGAAAACATAAATAATATATGAAGACTAAATTTGTTTATATATCAATATATATGAATACTTTAACTAGAAAAAATGATAAATGTTTTAGGACAGAAAATTGTTTAACATGATTATACAATGTACACATGTATTGAAACATCACCTGGTACCCTAAGAGTGTTTAACATTTGTTTACATGCATCAGTTAAATTAATTTAATTACATAAAAAGATAATTTAAATAATTAGAAGTATGCTAATTAATTCACATGTTATTAATAGAAATGTTCCTTAAGAAGGTAATCAATGTTAAGTGAATATTGGAGGAATAAAGAACTTGATCTATATTAATGGGGATAGCACTTGAGAAACACCCACTTTTTATATTTAAAAAGTGTTTAAGTTGTTTAAGTGAGTTAAAAGGACATGCCTGTTGTTTGAGCAGAAAGAGAAAAAGTGCAGAAGAGCCTGGAACACATTGGCACAGGAGACAACTTCCTGAACAGAACACCAACAGCCCAAGCCTTAAGGTCAACAATTAATAAATGGGATCTCATGAGGCTGAGAAGCTTCTGTAAGGCAGGAAATACTGTCAAGAAAACAAAGCGACAGCCTGCAGACTGGGAAAAGATCTTCACCAAGCCTGCATCTGAAAAATGTCTAATATCTAAACTATATAAAGAACTCAAGAAATTAAACACCACCAAACCAAATAACCCAATTGAGAAATGGGGATCAGAACTAAAATGGATTTGCTTTTATCCCCACTCTTCCTCAAAGATTTGACTGGACTTTCATTTCTCTGCCTCAAGAAAGGACAACCTTAAAAGATCAAAATTATTTATGTGCCAACAGGGAGACAGAGCACATAAAATGAAAAAAAAATATGATAGACTTCAGGCTTCATAAACATCTTTTGTCCAAGAAACCATAACTACTTCTGAGGCCCTTGAATTTGAACTCATCCACATGAATTCATAAAATTGGACTTACCTTGTTGAGTAAGTAAGACTTGGGCTGTCACTCCGCAGTCTTCCGTGGATAGCTCATACTAGGAGCATGCAAGCTGAACTTGGCTCCTTTTATAAATATATAAATAATTTATACTAATTGAAACAAGTTTAAATTATTTATCCTTTGCATTCCCACTTCAATTTTCATTTTAATACTACTTAGTTGTACTTATTTGACATGATGATAACCACCCTTTATACTGTTTTCTTAAAATAGATGATTGATATTATTGGCATTGGAAGATATGAAAAGACATTATATTAGAGACAACAAGGATGGAGATAATAAATGGCTTAAAGAGAACCAAATTGCTGATTTGTATCAATGTGGTGAGGTACACATGTCCCCTGACTCTGAGAATACAGAAATAAGTAAGAGAGTGTTGCATAGATGTGACACAGGCAATGATTGAATATATTTATGCATAATTGGAAAAACACATCATTTTTTCTTATTTAGCAACTGACAATAATCTCACTAGCTGGTTACAAAATTACATTTAATAAAATTTGATGAACTGATCATGTTAAAGCTTTATTCTATTATCAAGTGTTAAGAATGGAACGTTTAAAAATAATTATTTTCATTTTATATGTATAAATGGTTTTCTGCATTTATGTAGGTGCACCATGTGTATCCCATGTGTCCTCAGAGGCCAGGAGAGGGCATCTGATTCCCTGAAACTGGAGTTACAACAATTTAGAATTAGTGATATGTGTCTTGAGAATTGAACCCTGGTTCCCTGCAAGAGCAGCAGGTGTTCATAACTGTGGAACCACTCCTCTGGCCCTATTTTAAATGGGTTTTTAAAGTATCTGCTTAGAGCTCATTGTGGTCTCTTTCTCCTTTTTGTTTTTTTGTTTGTTTGTTTTATTCCTAAAATATAGCTTTGTGTTCTTTTGTAATAGCTTTAATTTTTTCTTTGATAATTTTAGCCATAGAATTGTTTGTAGAAATAATCTCGTGTAGAAAGGATTGACATTTGCTTTTGCTGGATGGCTGTCAGCACTTGCAATCTGATGTTAGCACAACTCAGTTTTAGGAATGAAATGACATGTCTATCTGATGATGGTTGTTGACTTTACATCCTAACTTCTTTAAATTTAAAAACAGAAGTTCCTTCCGGCACTTCGGATTCTGAATTACCTCTTCTAGAATTATCAAACCCAACAGTGTTAAAATGAATAAATATTACAGAGCATTAACATCTTTGCATTACTCAATTCTGCGGACAAGCATCCAAAGAGGTGCAGAAAATACATGAACAAATGGATATACTCATTTTACAATAAAACTTTATTTACAAAGATAAGTAATATCATTTGCAAATTGCAGTCTGTCAATTTTGCTACAGAAGAAAAATACCTCCATATGTCCATCCACTTCCAATGCTTCCATACTACACTAAATCATCACATAATTTTCTGCAAGCATGTTAGTTCACTGCCACTGAGCAGATGGTTTTTATACTTTAATTAGCTATTTTAGCTTTTTTCTGTGAAATTAATCTAAATGACCCAGTTCACCATTACTTGAAACTCAAGTAGAGTTTTGTAAAATCGTTGGTTGAGACAAAATCTAAGAAAGAAGTCAGACTCTAATAAATCTCAGAGTTTCTACTATTTAGAATTGAATTAACTATTTGTACCTTGTCAGAAGCAACATATTTTTATTCTAACCATTAACCATTCCCCAGGGATGGTTATTTAAAGTCCCACCAGCCTATTCTGTTCTATTGCCACTGCTTATGCACTATGAAATTTACCATCTGTATGAGTTGAGTGGTGCTTTATATATACACAGAGATGAACACATTTGTGAAACAATTTGTTTTACATAAATAGATAAAGCTCCAAATTGCCTTTTAAATCTTACCAGATCTAATGGCACACTTCCATTGTTAATTCTAGGTTATTCTGACATACTTTCTCTATAAGCCTGTAAGAAATTATTTTATAACTACAATACTCTCTGAGGCTTTTCCAAATAAATGTTAATTCATATCTACCTTTCTGGACCTTCTACAGTCATATGTGTCTCCCTCCCTTCTCCAGATTCCTCCCTGTTTATATAACAGTAGGATCCAATTATTTTCTTTTACATTTATTTGTATCTTGGTGTGTGAGGAAATAAAGCTAACAAAATAATCATTTACAGCTTCCTCCAAATTTTGATGGATTGAAGGAAGAATGTCATAATATGAATACTCATTTTAGTTGTTGGTACAATTTGTCTATGAAATGGACATTTTGAGATGAACACTCAGGCATATTCATAAGGATAAGAATTTAAAAAGTGACTCAACCAACTCACCAAGTTTAGTCCAAACAGAAATATGTTAAAAGGAAACTGTAGCTATAGCCTCTGAGAAGACAGCAAAGATAACCAAAAACTATTGTGAATATATGAAAATGTAAGGTCCTGAATACAGTGACATTTGAGGGAAATTGAATGTCTTGTTATTTTGTAAAAGGGATTTTCTGTTCCTCAAGAACCCACACAAACAATAGCTAGACTGGAGGCTTCTCACTGTGAGGAAGGGATTAAAATGCTCTGCTGAATGCCAGGTGAAAAGATGTTTAAATTGATTTGCTATCCAGGAAACTACTGGTTAACATGATAAATTCTTCAGTCAGGTTTGAATTAATAACCTGTCTCAGCCACTTAAAATACATAGTTGGGTTTAAACTTTAGCATTATGATGGAGTATTAGTTACCATATATATATATGTATGTATGTATAGAGGCTTAAGAAAATATAATATAATATATGAAACGTGAAGGGGCACAAGTAAAATCTTCAAACAACAATGTATGATACAAAAAAGATGACATAAGTATATATAATTCTGGGGGATCAGATAATACAGCGTAAGACATATATGTAAAAAGCTTAGGTGATAGTTGAAACCATATCCTAGTATGAACAGAGAAGCAACATGTATCTTTCAGGCCCTTAAACTAATTTCCTTTCACCACTATGTGATCACTAAACTAACTAAAATGATATTTCAGAATTCACATATGAAAACAATTTGAAACACAGAGATGTAATTCTGGAAAGTCATTTAAAAATATAATGACTAACAATAACAACAACACAAGAGATAAAGAAAAAATCTGATTATCAGAGTTGCCATAGCATAAGTAAAAAAATTACCAGCCTTTAGTACAAAAGCATGAAGCTGCAAAAACATGTTTTAAGAGAAAGAAAGAGAATGTTTGGTGATGAAAACATGGTTGTAATCTACAAATTAAGGAGCACAAAGGGAGAAGTACAGAAGCAAACAAATGTAGCTTGGAAGCTTCCAAAGACACTTCAGAGAAGGGTGAAAGGGACCATCAGCAGCTATGATGGGGGAATTTGACGATGATGTTGGCTCATGGTAAGGTCATTGAATATGGAAGTTGATATGAGCATTAAACAGTTAAAACTGTTTTTAAACAAGTAAACTCAATTAACATATGAATCAAGGGAGGCCAATCAAAGACTGTCTTTTTTGTTTTGTTTTCTTAGTTTTATTTTTTAAATTTTATTAATTTATTCATATTATATCTCAATGGTTATCCCCTCCCTTGTATCCTCTCATTCCTCCCTCCCTCCCATTTTCCCCTTACTACCCTCCTCTATGACTGTGACTGAGGGGGACTTCCTCCCCCTGTATATGCTCATAGGGCGGAGATGCTAGCTGTCTTTTTTTTTACATGTACATAAAAGTGAAAATATAACTAGGGGCCTCTGGTAGAATAAGTCTACTTTTGCAGAATTAATCAGAAAGGATAAAGCAAAGAATGCCCTCATAGCCTCATGTATTTTAAAACTTGTTCCTCATTTGGTGTAACCATTTAGGAAGGGTTCAAAGCAAACACCAAACTTCTCTATAACACTTGAGCATCATCTTCAGTCTTTTGGGTACCTGTTCAGGCAGCAAACTGTCTCTCTCATCTTCTCATTTAGGAAGATGCTAACTTGCACTTCCTGATTACTCAGGTAATTAATTTTACTCTTTCTCAAGTCTCTGATGGGGTTGAGGATCAGGTAGGTTAGTTTTACAATGAAGTATAGTTGATTTGGGTTTAAGATATTTTCAGATCTAGTAGGTGTTTTATGTTGATAATGACAAGATGTGATGGAGATTCATTTACATTCAGAATTTAGACTCACCAAGATAAGAAAGATGTTTTCTTCAAGGATGCCAAATACAAATAGCCAAAACACTAAGAATGTAACATTTATATAAGTCCTGATTGTGTTATACTTCTTCTGGCTGTAGGTAGTTTATTGTATATGTGTATAATAATATAAATGCATATGTAAAAAATTTTAAAAATTTAAAACCCACACCATTTCCATTTAGATATCTCTGCTTCATTCTTTTGGATAAAGATGTAATTGTGCAGTTACTGCTCAAGTCAAAAGCCTGCCTGCCTGCTGTCATGTTCCCTGACATGGTGATCATAGACTCTCTAACTCATTGAAACTGTTGGCTCTAAATAAACTCTTCTATGAGTTGCCTTGGCCATGGTGTCCTATCACAGCAACAGAATAGTAGCTAAGGGGTGGACAATATAACATACTGATGTAGCATAACGTAGAAAAGACCATTATTTATTGATTTATTTCATGGTTTAGATAAGGCACTGTTTTTACTGTCTATTTGCTAAGCGTGATTTCATTTCCTACATGGAACAGAAAAACTTGGATGAAACAATGTGACATTGCCCTTACCAATCTGATTACTGCCATACATACATCTGTAAAGTCTTATTTGCTTGCCTACCCTGCCTTGTATAAAGTAAGAATGCAAACTGGACCAGATACTGTAGATGGAGATTTTTCCTCCTTTCTCCAGGTTCCCAGAATAATGATTCATGAAACTCAAAATATTATTTACAAATACTCTTACCATATAACTAGGCTCTGACTAGCTCATAATTAAAAATAACCCATTTATACTAATTTACATTTTGCCACATAACTGGTGACCTAAGCTCAGGTATGATATGTCCAGCTCCTCCCATCTTGCCGGCTGATTCTCGTGTGCCTGACTCTATCTCAGAATCTCTTTTGCCTGCCAAATGTCTGACCTTCTATTTTCTGCCTCAGCTATAGGACATAGGTTTTATTTCAGTTGACAAGTGGTGCATCTGTACAATACACAAACAATTCCTTCTACAAGATACTGAGGACTTTCATGACTTATCCTGTCTTCAGTTCACTAGTGAATACATCTCCTCTCTCCATCTCTCATTGGTGTCAGGGAGCTTACTCCAGAAAGATTTTTGCAACACTATCCAAGAATTAAAAAAAAAAAAAAAACAATCACCTTACTAGAGACAAGAGTTTAAAATCATTCTGAGGATGCAGATATGTTCAATGGTAGTCACTCTGCACAAAGCCCTAGGTCAAATTCTTAGCACTTCAAAATAAAACGTTTTGCAAATGATTTCTAGAAATTACCATACTAACTATAGTCCTGAGATAAACATTTAAATGATGCCAATTATCAAACTTTTCCCCAAATAGATATTATTTAAATTATTTCTGCTTCATTCTATAAACTCAGTATTAACCTCATACCAAATCTTGACAGGGATATTACAAGAGAAAGATGTTATCTAGCAATATAATTACAAATATAGATATAAAAAACTTCACAAAATTAAAGATATTTCCAAATATAATATGACCTAATGCTGATTTATATTAACATAGAAAATCAACCACTGCAACATCATTAATACTTATGATTATTTCAATAGATGCAGAAAATCAGTAAGAGAAAATGTAATTTTATTTTAAAGGATAATTGTGTTAGTCTAGGTATCTGATAATATATACGTGTATATATATATATATATATATGTGTGTGTGTGTGTGTGTGTGTGTGTGTGTGTGTGTGTGTGTGAGTGTGTGTGTGTGTGTGTGGCACAAAATAAAGAAGGGAATATTACAGAAGGATAACTAACACAAAAGGCCTCTTGAATATCATATATATATGTATATACATATATACACATATGCTAAGTAGAGTTATCTTATGTGAAGGATATTCTTGGCATTCAACTTAATTACAACTGGAATTAGCAAAAACTCAAGTAGCTGGGCACAGCAGATAAGGGATCATTTGGAGTGGAGATACCTGTCCTTAATCTGCATCAGTTAAGGTTAAAAATCTCCCCTAGAATTCAGATAATTTGAAGTTGGAAGACATACAGTAAATCTGGAGCATGCCTTTTGCTGGCAGCTTGTATAATGGAATGGAAGAGGGAAGCTTATGCTTGTGGTGCTTGCCCTCACTTTCACTTGCTTGCTCATTCTGTCATTGGTATTAGAGCCAACTCTTTCACGGTTCCAACATATACTAAAAACCACCTGAGACATCCATCCATGAGGACTCAACAAATCCTCATTTCTTGTATTTCTGATCAGGAGATAGCAATTGTAGGACTAGCCAGATCATAACTTGTAAAACACTCTAATAAATCTCCTTATTCTAAATCTAGCATTTCATACTATCAGTTTTGTTCCTCTAGAGAACTTTGTATAATGCACCCTATCATAAGAAAACAATACCCAATAAGAAAAAATATGCTATAAAATAAAATTCCCAGTACCCAGAATGGATTACCTTTTAAAAAAAGTTCTTGGCATGTGTGAACCCAAACACCACTGACTATAAAAATATTGTGGTTACCCTTTAGAACTTGATGCTAAAATCCTATTGCTTTAGGTACCACATGATTGAGATATAGAACATACACACAAAAAAATCTACCTGATACTTCATCACTATCTTGCATTCATAGTGCAGGAAAGTGCTATACATGATACAAGAGGAGGAAAGAATCATCAATATCACCCATTTGTGAACCCTACGAGCTACAACAGCATAAAGCTGACAGAAAGTCATGCCAATTGGTACAAATGGCACAAATATTATGGGACAAACTAATCAGTGATTCGATTTAAGGTCCACTCCATGAGATGGAACTCATACCTGACATTGCTGAAGTGACCAAACCCACAAGACTAGAGATCTCATGGGCTCTAGAGGAAAACTTACTATTATGATACTGAATGTACGTAACAATAAATTTCTCCCTAATGACTTACCCATACATCAGAGCATTGCTCAGCTATCATAAGAGAAACGTCATAGGGGAAATGTCAAATAACACAGAAACCCACAACTGTCAAATGTGCTAAGAATAGATTTTCAACTGCTCATCCCTAAATGTGTTTTACATCTCTGCCTTCAGGGCTCAGGGATATATGACAAAAAGGAGATGGAAAAATTGTAAGAGCAAAAGATAGTGGACAACTTCAAAAAACCAGAATCTTCTGGACAGGGCAGATGCACATGTGAACTCTCAGTGAGCAACAAGCACCAGCCAAGTTCCCCTCATGGAAGAGGAGAGGTGGGCAGAATGTCCCTCACGTAATTCCTACCTTCTGAGGAAATATTGGAGTCTGGTTGCTGCTAGGAGAGGGAAAGCCAGTTTTCTTCAATGATACGATGCATGGTATATTGAACACACTCCAGAGTAGGTTCCATAACCAGGAATAATCATCCAACATACACTAAACTGACTGGACTAGACTGGATGTGGTGAGAAGTAGAATGAGAACATAAAGATGAGTGGATAGAGATGACATGACAGGTGTTAGGTGAGTGTGTTGAGTATCACAATAACACATTATATGAAAATCTTATGAATTCATAACAACATACAAAGCATACAAAAATTACACTGTGCCTCTCTTATAATCCAAAGATTATAGCTAACCTCTAAAATCCTGTTGAATGTAAGTGTGGGAAACGTTGCGGAATAATAATGTTTTAAGCCTTGTTACTGAGAGTACATATTTACTTTGGAAAACCAAGGTATTCCCTGATAATATATTCATCAAGCCTTATGTTTGTGTTAATTTCTCTTCAATTGAGTCTGAGACAGTGATTTGAGTTCAGATAACTTATTTGGGAAGTTCTTTCATGGAGCACAACTAAAGAAATACAGAAGGAATAAGAAAAAGAAGAGTTAAGCAATAATGTTTGTGGTATTTAACAGTACTATTTACTTAAGAATGATATCTTCATGAGATTATCTCTCATTAATTTGGAAATTTTACAATAAGAATTATCTCTAGTATTCTTCTGAATTGTTCTGTTTTCAAGACAACATTTAACTTATGCTTAAAAAATGAAGTCTCAGGAAAAACACACCACAAAATTCTAGAATTTCTATGAGAACTGATTCATTAAAGTATGACAACCATAGCTGCAATGGATAATGCTAGCCCCAGGAATGTGGTGTGGGGCATGTACCATAAAGTCTTAAATATCCAACCCCAGATGCTCATATTCACTCTCTTTGTCTCACAAAGACACACACACACAAACACAAGCACAAACAAACAAACAATAGTATACTACAGGGTGATACAAATAAAGTAGGGAGAATTTTTTTAAAATACAGTGCTATTTAATAGGAAAAGATATTATGTGAAGAAAAAAACAAATGCATACAATGTCACTACACTTGTTTAAATAACCAGATCTTCCAACTGATGCTCCAAAATGCAAATTCATATGATAAAATACACAGGACAACAAGGAAATGAATGAGAAATTGAGAGTTTGGTTTCACTTCTGGGATGGTTAAAAAAAATCAACTTCCTTCTGCTACTTTACACTGCTATTGTCCTGGTCCAAGGTATCATCATCCCCTTGACTAAATTATAGCAATTGTTTCTTCAGTACTTCTTGTGCATCGATCTTGGCTTCTGCAATCTATTCTCAACTTAGCACCTATTGTGATGCTGTAAAAATTGAATTGCAATTATGTCATTCCTCTGCACAAAATGTTCCAGTTCTTTCTATGTCCTTGTAGTAACTAAAACGGTTCCTTCCACATTGTAAACTGCTGTTTTAGCTCTGGAGTGCTTATTTTCCACTAACCTACTCAAATTCAGCCACAACAGCATTCTTGCTACTAGAACACACCAGGAAGGCTCAGGTCCATTGTGATTGATGGCACTTTGCTCTTTGCTGCTATCCACATGGGTTACTTCTTTTCCTAGTCCACTTTTCACTGTAGTTTTAAAAATACCAGAGAAAAGTACCTTAAAGGAGGAAATAATTATTTTGGCTTATGGTTTCAGTCCAGTTTTGGATGGGTCAATTGCTTTAGGCCTGAGGCAATGAAAACATGCAATGAAGGATTTTTGCTGATTTCCTGGCAACCAAGAAGCAAGGCAAGTGGAAAGGATTCAGAATACACAAAAGGCAAAGATGTATACTTCAAAATCAAACATATCCCAAATATTTCCTTCAGCCAATCCCCACATTGTCACAGCCAATTCCGTTTGAACGCCTGTGGAGAGCCACAGATAGCAGCACCCCCTGCTGCTTCCCGGGGCAATGCGCCCCTTTTGCGCATGCATAGTTCGCCCCTTTTGCGCATGCACAGTGCGCCCCTTTTGCGCATGCGCAGTGAGTAAACCTTATGTGCATGCGCAGTGAGCAAGCCCCCTTATGCACATGCCTGAAGGCATGGCATGAGGTGGCGTGATTCGAACAAAGCATAGCGTGAGGTGGTGTGATCTAAACAAGGCATAGCATGAGGTGGCGTGATCTGAATGCACCAACCAGGAGTGACGACGTGGCAGTTTCTGGTAGGACAGGCACACTATAAAGGTTCTGTGGGAGCTTTTCCCGGGGTCACTCCGGTAGTCCAGGATCCTGAACTAAAAACTGCTGCAAGAAGAGTTCCCGGTGTTGGTGTCTTTCCTGCTGGACGGGAGCGGCATCGACACTTTGGTGGCCTGTACGGGGAATCTCAGAACTTGCGGCAGCCAGGGCAGCTAGCTGGTAAGTTCTCGGTCAGTGGGACATAATTGTTAAGTTCTCAGGCTTTGAGACAATAAAGTTCCGGGGCTCGGACAAAATGGGGAATTAAGTTCCCAGTCAGTGGGACATAATTGTTAAGTTCTCAGGCTTTGAGACAATAAAGTTCTGGGACTTAGACAAAATGGGGAATTACATTTTGAGGAAAGTGAAAGAGGAACGGTTTGAAGGGGACAATTCTGGCCCCAAGGACGAAGAATTAGAGGAGTTGGCTGAACAGCTAGATAGCATTATTATACCAAAAAAGAAGGAGACCAAGATTACGCAGCCGTCAGCTCCTGAACTAGAGCCACCTAAATCTCCAGGTGGAATAAGACCCCCGCCCCATATACCAGGGGGAGGTAGGTCTGCCTGTCCTGAAGTATGGAGGCAATTTCATTTGCAAAATGCCCCTCATTGCTACCCAGTTTTTCAGAATGCACAAGGGAATCGTTATCATGAACCCTTGGATTTTAAAATTGTCCAAAGACTGGCTGAGTCTGTTCGTGCTTATGGCACAGCCACAGCCTTTCTTATGGCACAGTTGGAGTCCCTAGGGAGATATTGCATGACACCCTCAGATTGGCAAAATTTAGCACGAGCCTGCCTTTCACCTGGCGCCTATTTAGGTTGGAAAGCGTATTACATTGAGTTCTCAGCTGAGCAGACAACTGCCAATGCAGCTAACGGACAACTGGCATGGGACCAAGATATGCTTATGGGGCAGGGACATTTCGCTAACCAACAGACAGGATATCCGGTGCAAGTTTTTGAGCAAATTAATTTTATTGGCACAAGGGCATGGAAAGCCTTCCTAAACGAGGGGAAGTATCTGGAAATCTCACAAAAATTATTCAAGGAGGCAATGAAATATTTGCCGACTTTGTGGCCAGATTAGTTGATGCCGCTGGAAAGATCTTCAGCGACCCAGATACTGTAATGCCTTTGATAAAACAACTTATTTTTGAGCAATGTACCAAGGAGTATAGACAAGCTATAAATCCATACAAACATAAATCTTTAGATGTGTGGTTAAAGATCTGCAGAGAGATAGGAGGACCATTAGCAAATGCAGGATTGGCTACAGCCATGATGCAGGCAGCCCAAGGAGGGAATAGAAATGGAATTACTGGTCCTCAAAATTGCTTCAAGTGCGGCAAAGAGGGACATTTCAGACGCCAGTGTCCTAGGGGGATTAATCAGAATAGTCAGAAATCCTCCTCCACGTACACCTGGCCTCTGTCCCAAATGCAGGAAAGGAAATCATTGGGCTAATGAATGCCGGTCAGTAAAAGACATTTATGGTCAGCCACTAGCAGCAGGATTTGGGGGAGCATGGCCAAAAAACGGGACACGGGGCCCTCGTCCTCAGGGACCTCAAATATATGGGGCAATGGAGGATGCCAGAGCTCCGGAACAGTGGCTAAGTCTGCGTTCTCCCATAGAATGGCAACGCCCCGGAGAGCTACTAGAGGGAGCACAGGCCTCGACCTCTGTTCCACCACCAGACTCGTACTGACCCTACAAATGGGGTCTCAGTTGGTAGCCACTGATTTCACTGGCCGTCTACCAAAAGACATGGTGGGACTACTAATTGGCCATAGTTCTACTACATTACAAGGCCTTATTAACATTCCGGGCTCCATGACACAGCCTGAGTATAGGTGGGGAATCTTGTCGGGTTTTCCAAAACATACAACCACAATTTTCCCAAGAATCTTCACCACCAGTGTTTCGTTAACAAAAGAGATTTCACCTGATACAGAAAATATGGGCTTTCCCCTTAAAGGAAGCTTATGTTTTCAGATTATTAACTTGTCTAGCAGTCTCTCCCAGTATCTTGCAGATAACTGGAGCAGAAGCCTGGCTAGTCCCCTGCAGGAACTGCGTCTCTCCCTAGTGCACATCAATTCTACACGAACTGACGTCTCCATGGTCTCTGGGCTGTCGCAGTGGTTCCAGAACGCCTTCTCTCATCGGCAGGAATGGGCAGGGATAAGAGCTTTGACAGTGTGTCTGGTCCTTGTCAGTTGCCTAGCACTCTGGTGCATATGCAGGATGCACGCCCGCCAACATCACACGCAGGCCTCTATGATGCAAGCATTTGCTGCACTGGAGGCTGGGCAATCTCCTCAAATGTGGCTTGGCATGATAGAGAAGTAGTCAGTGACGGGTATAGATCCTCCGTGCACTTGGCAGACCAAAGCCATGACACTAATGTGCTTCTGTTTCCCCTTCCTTGGCATGGTGAGAATGGCATATACTCAGATATTGCCTGCCGTAAGGCATGAGCACCTGCAAGGGGTGTAGGACGAGGTACTGCAGGGGGAGGACCCGATTGTCCGACTCTGATCCCCTGAGAAGTAAACCTGATTGCATAGAGGATGATGTCGGAAACTGTCTTGTTCGCTGTATGTTGGGTATGCCCACAGACAGCAGATCAGGACCCCCCTCTCCTCCTCAAAAAGACATCTTGACAGGCCAATGTGGCCCAGGAGGATCAGGTCAATGCTTCCCCCCTCTGGTTAGTGCCCGCTCCCTCCAGGGACCCAAGCTCACCTGTATATGATGGATCCATCTACCTCCTTTTCTAATAAAGCGAGGGAGGAGAAGAAGAAGAAGTTGGGGACGGGCTATAAGGCCAATGTTCAACCGTCTTGTCAGCCTATTTCTCCAGTACAGGGAGGACAACCTACTGGGCATTCTCTGTGCCACTTGCTCAAAATTTAATGAATAAGGGGGAACTATGGAGAGCCACAGATAGCAGCACCCCCTGCTGCTTCCCCGACGCAATGCGCCCCCTTTTGCGCATGCGCAGTGAGCAAGCCCCTTATGCGCATGCCTGAAGACATGGCATGAGGTGGCGTGATTCGAACAAAGCATAGCGTGAGGTGGTGTGATCTGAACAAGGCATGGCGTGAGGTGGCATGATCTGAATTCACCAACCAGGAGTGGCGACGTGGCAGTTTCTGGTAGGACAGGCACACTATAAAGGTTCTGTGGGAGCTTTTCCCAGGGTCACTCCAGGATCCTGAACTAAAAACTGCTGCAAGAAGAGTTCCCGGTGTTGGTGTCTTTCCTGCTGGACGGGAGCGGCATCGACAAACGCCCTCAACTAATAGCTATCTTTGTGACCCAATTATCTACCATCTATGTCATATACTGGCACCTAAGCCTTTTGAGGAAATAATTCATATCAAAACCATACAATCTCCCTCAGGCAGTGAAGCATTCCCTGGCTGTCCTTGTAAAAATGAGGATTTTTTTCCATAACTCCTTCACGCAGACACATCTATACATACAATTATTCTATTATCTTGTGTTACCTGACTTTTCCTCTTACCATTTACTCTATTTTAGAATGAAAGTGCTTTGATAACAACAACTTTTGTCAAATTTATTTCCTGCCATGATATTGGTGCTTATATGATTTGTCCCTTTGTAATCACTCAACAAATGTTAGCTGAAGAAAATAAAGGAAGGAATCTATATAATGTTATTTGAATCAACTAACACTTTTTTTAATTTCAGAAGTTTTAAAACTTAAAGTTTTTAAATATTTTCAGAATTAATATTTATCAAAATGCATCCATTTTCCTGTAGTAAATAAATAAATAAATATCAGATGTACTGGTAAAAACTTGAATTCCCAGCACTTGCAGTGCAGAGGCAAAAGGATCATGATTTCAAGTACATGGAGTCCTATGAGAACAACATAGAGCTAGGTTGAGATAGAGGATAATTTTACTGATATTTAATACCATGGTGGAGAATCATCTTAAGTTTTGTTTTTGAAGCAATAACCAGGAACTCATATTATCTAAGCAAAATATTTCTTGACCAACATATGTTTTCTTGCTTGCTCTGATTGTTGCTTTGAAGCATGCATACATGTATATAAGCATATATATAAATGTATATTTACTTATGCATAACACTAACCTTAGTGAGTTTCTGTAGCTCTTAGTAAAAGTTACCTTCTGTGAATGTTTGAATTACCATAAAAAGGTGACCCCATACTTATGGGCTTTAGTAACCAAATTTAACTTGTGTGAATGAAAAAAAAATCCCTTCTTCCAGGCATCATTCACACAATTTGAGAATTGGGGAGGAGCGATGAGAGGTTGTGAGAAGAAAGATGGGGTAACATGAAATAATTCCATTTCAATTAAAATATATCCTTTAAAATAAAGCAAAATTAATAAAATATGAATAAGAAAAGCAGTACAAAGAATTACTACAACAGAGTTGATTCTTTGAGAAATTCAATAAGATTGACAAAACATTATCCATGGTAACTAACATTTGGAGAGAGAAGAACCAAATTAACAAACTTAGGAATGAAAAGGAGAGCATAACAAAAAACAAGGGAATCCAGAGAATGATACAGATGCCAAAGGATACCTTTATTTGGACAAAATGGTAGTCTGCAGAACTCAAAAATATACTCACTAATTCCACATCCAATAGAGAGCTATTATCCAAAGAATATAAAGAACTAAAAAAAAAAACAAAACTAGATATTGAAAACACAATCCAATTAAAATCAGGACAGGTTTAAACTGAGAAGTCTGAAAGAGGAAAGTCAAATAGCTGAGGAACTTAAAGAAAAGTCCAAGTTCAGCACCTTTCATCATCAAAAAATGCATATCAAAAGTACTTTGAGATTTTGTTTTACACTGGTCAAAATGGCTAACATCAGTAAAACCAATGAAAGCTAGTGCTGGTGAGGATGTGAAGTACTGGTGGGATGGCAAACATGTACAGCCACTATCAGTATGGTGGTTCCTCAGGAAGGTTTAAATCGATGTACCTCAAGATACAGTTATATCACTCTTGGGTACATAGACTAAATACTCTTTTTCTTACTACACAGACACTTGTTCAGCCATGTTTCTTGCTGCTCTACTCATAATAGCCATAATCGCTTGGTTACTAGACACTACTTGGTGACTAGGAACCTTAGACTGGATAGCACAGGGATAAGTCAAGATCAAATAGTACTGGTCAAAGCAATTTAAAAATGTAGTAATAAAATATTTCTTATATATATATTAATTTATTCTTGTTACATCTCAATGGTTATCCCATCCCTTGTATCCTCTTAATGATATTGTGCTGTACTCATAGATTACTGCCTTGTTTGGGCATCATCAGAGAGCCTTCCTCCTGCAGCAGATGAGGACAAATAGAGAGTCCCACAGTCCAACATTATCTAGAGCGTAAGACCTTGGTATACTCAGCCCTAATTGGGATGTTGCCATCAAATACCTCTCCTTCAGAGCTCAGGGAGCTCCACACAGAAGAAGACAGAAAGTATGTAAGCCAGAGGGGATGGAGGACACCAAGAAAACCAGTCCCTCTAACTCAACATGATCAATGTTAAAACTGATAGACACTGAGGTAGCATGCACCAGACATGCAGAGATCTATGCCAGGTAGGGTCCTAGGACTGAAAGGAGACATGGACACATGAGCCGATCATGAACCCAGAAGCTAAGCCATCTCCAACTGGTAACCACTTACATATGAACATTTAGTTTCCTCCAATGGAGTCTCTCTGTGGAAACAAACTACTCTTAAATGTAGACTGCATGCCGAGTAATAGATGTTCAACAACAACAAAAATAAAATGAACTCAGTAGCATCTTTGGTGGTTCCTTGTCTCACAATGCAGCATTAGGGATTTAAAAAATATTTTTATTTTATATATGCATGCATAATATATAGCATACATATTATATATGTGTTTGTGTATGAGTATGCATGCGTCTATGTGTGTATATGCTCTGTTTTTACCCTTTCTGTGTATGCTATGACTTTTAGTTTTCTTTTTATGGGATTCTTGAGTGTGCAAGTGAGTTTCTACAGCTACATGTATTTCTTTACTTAGGCTCTTTCCTTCTGTGTATTTGTTTTACTCTATTATGGTATGCTAGCTTTTATTCTGACATATTATATTATTATATTATATTATGCTATATTATTATCCCTTAGAAGCTTACTTGTTTTCTGATGAGAGACAGAAGGCCAGTGAATCTGGATGGGAGGGCATGAAGAGAGGAACTGGGAAGAATAGATGGAGGAAAAACCATAATCAGGATATATGAAGAAAGAAATCAGATTTCAATAAAAGGAAAAAATACACACCCAATAAAATAAAATAAAAACAACACACACACACACACACACACACACACACACACACACACACACACACACACTGCCTTTGTTAGCTAATGAATCTCCTTATAATGTCAACTTAACCAATTAATTTATTGAATATTGGGCCTTTCAAACTTGGAAAATCTCCATCTCCATCAGAGCAAATTATAGTAACATAATGACAGAAGGACACAAATAAGTTATCTTATAAATGATGATATTATTTTAAAGCAACGAGGGACAATGAAATGTCAACAAACTGACAGATAATAAGAATAATGGACACAGTTGTTATGAGTTAGTAAAAGTCGCTTTTGTCGAACTGAAGAGAGGGAAAAGTAGAAGGTGGCACTTCTACCATTACAAAGGTATTTTTCCTTTGGAATTCAGTAAAGAATATGTGGCTAAATTGAAGGCTTCTTGGAACAGTCAAGAACCAGTATCTTGAATCCAAGAAACCATTACTGTGGAACTGTGAGGGAAGTGAATCAATTATGATTTTGATTACACCCTGTGGGCTGCATTTCTCAACATGAGGAATCGTTCCTTTTTCTACATTTCCACTCCACTGTGACCATTCTCTGGAGCTCAGTAACTATGTCAAAATTGAATGCCACTCTGAAACTTCACTTTTAGGGCAACACCAAGTTTGACAAGGAAGGAAAGGAAAGTAGCAGAGTAAGCAAAGGGCACTCACCAAAGTAATTCTCTACAACACCATAGTGGCTACTTAGCTTAGTGAACCAGAACACTGAAATGACAAGAGCACTTTATAATCCATACTTTGTTGCTTACTTTGTACAATGATGATACGTTGGGTTTAGAGAACATAAAGACTATCAGAATGAAAGAAGATAATACTAGAAATGCCAGAGTAAGACAACGGCATAATGAATCCTATATTTAAAGTTGAAGAAGCTGGACTTAATACCAAATGGCTAATATATTTCAACGTTGAATGGTATTAAAATAAGGGAGCTCTTAAATACATAAATTCCACACCCTTGGAAACTATAACCTTTTAATTTTTCTAGGTTGTTTTATTTTAACCATGTGTGAAAATCTTTGTCATAAACATACGTATAACTACTGAGTATTGTAAATTATGTGAGTGACAGAATCAGCTGTTTGATTATGGGATACAGCAATGTGTAACATTCAGACTGGATGGAGATAAAACAATCCCCCCAATGTGTTTAACTCCTCTGGAAATTTGTTTGTTGTCTATTTACCCCTAGTCATAGAATGCCACCCTCACTTCCAGAACTAAGGGTTTTTGATGATAAGGGCATTGAATGTAAAGGAAATAACTCATTCAAAAATCATTCTCATTTCCAGAAAATATCTTTATATCAGGCAGGAAAAGCAATGACACTAAAAATTCTCACTTTTCCAATGGATATTAAAATTTCTCCACGTGCAGGGTTTCAGAGGAGAAGAACGGGTGAAAGAATTTATCCAAATCTTTTATTGACACTTTAAACTGTAGGAAGCTACCAATGTTCCTTCAGTCATGTTATCTCCCTCTGTATATCGTGTAGCAAACTTTGCCTAAAAACCAGGATGAATAGACATGAACTGCATCTGCCAATGACTAGTGAGGAGTAAAAAATATACAGTACAAATTACAAGACAGTGTTTAATAAAAGAACTCACAGGTAGTACAGAAGTAAAATGGGCTGGAATGCATGCCCTCTGGAAACAGACTCTTTTACATGCCTAGACAAAGTTCTTAACTTACTCATTTCCCCAATTTGGACAAGTCACATGATTTCTTTATGTCTGTACATATAGTTTTATTGAGCCCTAAGTGAACCAGTGCATGCATAGTGCCTAGACCATGATCTACCATTTGTGATTGTTAATATAGTCCATAAACTTGATAGGATCCAGAATCACTGAAGAGACAAACCTCTGGAGAGTCTGTAAGGAATTTTGAAGATTAGGATAGCTCAGGTCAGAAGGCTCAACCCAAATGTAGGCAGCACTGCTCCATGGTTGGTCCTGGACTGAATACTGAGGAAAAAGTGACCTAAGAGCTGAGTACAAGCAGGCATCTCTTACTGCTTTCTTACTATGGCTATAATGTGCCCAGTTCCCTCCCATACCTGATCAATTGACTTCTCTGCCATGAGTGATTGTATACCCTCAAACTATGAGCCAAAACAAGATTTTTCTTCCTTTAAGGTGCTTCCTCACAGTTATTTTGTCACAGTGCCAAGCGAAGTAACTAACAACATTATTATTATTATTTGTAGAATCGAAATGCAGACAATGGATTGAATATGCACATGACTTAAGGTTAAATTACACTACTGAGAGTTAACCTCTAGAACATGTGAATTATAAAATAGAATTTGGAGATGACTGGGGAGTAAAGAGCACTTCTAGGACTATTGCCACACTGCGGTGTATTAAAAAAAAGCACAGAAATTAGCAGTGGAAAGCAGTAGCCCCAATTTATCTATTTCCACTTCCTAATTTTATTATGTAACTTTTATAAATTTCAGCTCTGCAAAATCATGAGTAAACCATTTTGTGTCCCCACACAAAGTAAAATTATTGTGTATCTGTGTTTCTGAGTATTCACTGTCACTATATAAATCACTATATAAATTGCATTCCTAATGCAAAAAAATGATATAAATATACTCATTAAGATGATTTGTAAAAAGTGAAATAGTTTCACATGTACATATTAACTATGAGTATTAACTATATATTACTTTAATGTTTTGTTTTATTCAGTTTAATAATGTTATAGAGACAAAATTATCTAAAAGAACCAAAGCCTTGCCTTCTGATTCTAGCCCTATGAATTGATGGATCATTTCACATTATGATCTCCTGTACATTCACTGTAAGATGGATAATAAAATCTATCTTATGAATCTGCTCTGAAGATTAAGTGAAATAATATAATCATACAATTAACTTTTGGACCATGTAGGACATAGTTGATGTTTGATTAATATTAAAATAATGCCCAAGTAAGATACACACAACTAAATATAGAATTAAAGGTAATAGAGGAAATAAACCTTTCCAAATCTAGAAATGCTTTTAGAAGTCATGTGTTTTTGCTTTATTTCTTCATTAAGTATTGCAAATGCCAGGTTTCTGCTTTTTGCTAGATACTGTACTCAGGACGGCTCCTAATCCCTATGTTATTGGTTTTGACTATGGCATTGGTCACAGTTTGTACCTTTCCTCTTCAGATATATGTTCTGTTCAGTTAAGTGTTATATTCTTAAAACCTAGAAAAGTACTTGGATGAGTCATTATACAATAAATATCTGTGAGTGAATGGAAGAAAAACTTTAAACTCAGATTTAAAACAACAAAAACGGGGATGAAGGAGAGAATGGGATTCTCTAAAAGGGTAAGTTGTTCTTTAAGTGCATGTGAAATTATCCCAGAAAGAAACTTTATGTTCTTCCTCCTACATACTGTACACTTGAAGGCCTCCTAAAAAGAAAAGCAGTCAAATCTCATTTCAGTTTGTCCACTAATCTCATATCTTATCTGAATTGAATTTTGGATTAATCTCTGGGAATCATTGGTTTATTTCTAAAGTCCATAGGCTCTTGTGACTATCTGTAGAAGCCTGGTTCTTACTCCCTTACTCTCAAAGGTGACAGTAATCTTGAGTATAGGGCACCAAACACTCTCCTTTACTTCCTCCCTCTCTGCCTTTCCTCACTCTTTTCTTTCTTTAATTCCTTCCCTCTTATTTTTTTTCTTTTTGACTTATACCATGGAATTACTGTATAGCTGACATTGTCTACCTTAGCAGGCCAACTGCCTGGAAAAATATCTGAAGAGAAAAATATGCCATTTCCACATTCCTATGGCCACTCAAACTTTAAGTAATAATTACAAAGCGATTTCAAGTGATCTGTGTTCTTATTTTCTTCACTCACCATAATACTCTACTGAACCTGCTGCTTTCTTTCCTTTTAACAAAACCCTAAGCTAAAGAGAGTCACATTTCCTTCTTCAAAGGTATGTTTGAGTCTTCAAATGATCTTTTTTTCATAATATTCTTTGTGCTTAGAACAGTGAGAGTAAGATAAAGAACAGAAGACTACTCCTTCATTAGAACTCAGAGCAACTACTTATTCTAACAAAAAAATCTTTGTATATCTAATTATCTTTTGTACAATGAGGATGAGGGATAGAGGTATCGTATCATCTCTTTTGAAGTCTTATAGGGATAAGTTGCATAGGAATCTCAAAAACAAAAGGATAGTGTTTATCTATCTATCTATCTATCTATCTATCTATTTATTTATTTATCTATTTATCTATCCATCCATTCATCTGCTATATTTTATCAAACCAAAACTAAAATATATGTAAGTTTTACCTATCTATCCAACTATATATTAATATTCCTCTCAACCTATATGTTGTTGATTCCAACTCAAGACAGAAGCTGTTCCTATTAATTAACTGTCCTAGATTACAAAACCTGGCACATGGCTGGTGCTCTGAAATTTTTGTTAAATGAATCAACACTCAGAAGCTCAATGGGTTTGTTGAAGCTTCTTGAGATATTAGGGATACTGAAAAATAATCTCCAACAATACAAAGACAATAAAACTTTTATATCTATAGTACAGGGATACAATGTTATATATCAAGGACACCAAATGGTATAGTCTAGAGTTTGTGTTGCTATTATTATTTTTTGCCGATGTCAATCTATATTCTGGTTATTGTTTAAAATATTTCACCCTATGACAATTTTAATGCAACTTCTTTCTGTCAAGAGATAAAACTGTGTTGATAAAGAAAAGAGCAAAAAATTAATAAGAATAAATCACTGCATGATTACAAGCTAGTTGTAATATTTATTTCCTTGATCTCAATATTGTTTGTCAGAGCCCTACACCATCAAACATGCACCAAATGGCATTTTAGTAAATTAATGTGAGACCATAAAAAGAATTTCAATGTGCTTTCTATAACTGAGATTACTGCTCTCTTCATTTATTTTTTTACAAGAAGTAAGATAAGTATACTTTAATTAATGCCTTTCTGCTAGCTAGTAAAAGCTTCATATGTCTAAAGTTGTACTTCAATGATTAAAATAAAAGTATTTAAATTATGTATAATTAACATACTTGGTATTATAAGCTCTATGCAAATACATATAAAAATTTTGAATCTCTAATACCATAATAAAAAGCCTTAAACTTATAATTTACTAGTTAATAGCAAAAGAAATTCTAATAAATTAAAAAACTATATAGAGAAAGAAATCAAATCTCAGAACAAGCAGAAATGACTTCACACAGTCAGAAATTACTTTTACAATTATTCTCTCTGTTATAATTTAAGCCTATTAATGTTTTGTACTCAAAATTTCAATGCACTACACTGTAAAAACAAAGAAAAATGCTTAACAATACCTTTTACTCTTTGTCATGGTTATTTTCTTCAATAGCTACCAAGAAATCTTATTGCTTCTTGAATTGTCCATGTAGCAAGCTGTTTCCCTCAGGGGAACAGAAATAATGCACTTACTGACTCAGTAGAAATGCCTTTAATTCTTAAAACTTTCAGTTCTTAAACTGTCTTATGGCTTCAGTCAGGCAAACCATCCACTGTCACATAAACTTATTTTTCCAGTTAGCACTGTATCTGCCCTTTATCTTCAGATTCGATGGAAAAACTTTATATGAGGAAGAAGTTAACTGTGATGACTCAGTTTTCCAATTCCAATTTAAAAGATAAATTATTTCTGTTTCTTCCATAAGCTTTTTCTAGCTAGTGTCTTATGCTTTTTAAAAGCTCTCATAACATTCTATTTTATTTTTATAACAACTTATCATCGTGCCTTTTGGTGCTTGTTTAACATTAGTTTCCTTATCAGAATATCAGTATTTAAATTGCATAGTTTTTAACCCTCTTGAACTTAGAAGAAATATTTATTAAAATAAAAGATTTTTTAACTTATGTTTTAAGTTTAAACTCTTTAAACCACTTTTAGAAAAAGAAAAGCAGAATAGTATTCCATAATGTATATGTACCACAGTTTCTTTATCCATTCTTCTATTGATGGACACTTAGGCTGTTTCCATGTTCTGGCTATTATAACCAGAAAAAAAAAAAGAAAAAGAAAAGCATATAATATCTTGATAATAATATCTAAAAGTAGTACATATTTTTTACATTAAAATTTCATTAAATGCACTATTGTCAGTATATGACATGTAAATGTGCAGAAACCTCTATTCTGTATCTTAGAAGTATCCTAGTTAGGAAGCAACACTAGAGATGGTTATTTGTTACTTCAAATACAATAATTGAAATATACATGATCTTTATTAATTAAGCCAAAGGGATATTAACATATTTTTCCAAGAGAAAAGAGTACAATGTTCCAAATAAGAAACTTATTACATAGGTCTCTATACATTTTGTAGCATAACAAGACTGTGTTGGACCACTTTTGCAGTATTCAAGGTCTATAGTCTTGTTGTTGATCAGACCACACCTATACCTACCCTTTCGTGACTCTTTCATGCCAGGTATCAGTCAGAAAGCCTATTGCAAGAACTGGTGCTTTGAGAAAATTTGCAGAGGAGTGGATGTAAACCTTCACTTTGTCTATAACGAAAAGATACAATGTATACAAAATCAACTTGTCATTTACTATCAAAGTTGTCTTAGGTCACTATTCATAACTGTTCAAATAAATCTTTTTAAAAATTTTTTTCATATGAACCTACTCTGAATATAGAGTGCATGACAGCCCCACAATTACTAAAAAGCAGCAATAACAATGGGATTAGAGATAATACAAGGAGTTAAAATAATAGTTCTGTACTACTTTAGGTTTCAAAGTATTTAAGCACCTGTTTTTGTTTTTTTTAATTTGAAAGAGCACACTAAATTTATTTGATTAGTTTTCAAATTACAGGCTAGCCACAGGACAGCTCTAAATTCACAGTGTTTGTAGATTAAACGAATGAATGGAGAAGACAAGTGGCTCTGCAGGCCGAAACTACATGATAACAACTACTAAACAATCGCCACTGTAGTCGTCTGTTTGTGACCTTATAACAAACTACCTAGGACTGCAGTTTTTTATTGAAAACATTAAGACATATATGTTGACTGATAAACCACATGGCATGCTGTTTGGCTGTGTGTAATCTACAAACTCTAAAATATTTTCAAAGTATTTCCATCAGGTAGCCAAAAGCAGCAAATAAATAAGCAATTATATTACACAATAATAAATGTTGAACTGGAAAAAAAAAGAAAGAGCAAACTTACAAAACCAACATATCACTTTCTTATTCTCAATTTTTGGCCTCAGTTTTTGATAATACTATGTGAGATAACCACCATTGTTTAGCAGATAAAATTCACATAGGACTCCTAATTTATTGAAGTGCCTTGTTGAAGTATATTTGATCTCATTGCTAACCCCAAGATTGTGAACTGTAAAAATCTGTTTCTAATTGTGGTATGGCTCAGTCTTTGACCCTGGAGCTTTCTGTTTATGTAAACAAGTACTTGGGCTGCGGCTCAGCCCTAGCACATACTTTTAATACAAGAGCTTTCTGTAAACAGGATTAAATAAAGTTAACCCTAGGTAAAGAAGCAGAGCAAGCAACCCGAGTGACAGGAAGCCAGCACAGGGGAAAAAACATGAGAGTGAGTAGAAGTCGAAAGGACAAATAGGCAGATGCACAGGAAGTAGAAAGGAGGGCTATTGGGGAGGAAGGTATTTAAGATGGCATGGAGAAGGAGGAAAGGCTCTTTTCTTCAGGGATGTGAGCTCAGTATGAAAGTCAGCTAGGTGCTTTCGCTGCCTCACTAAGCTAGCAAGTCTTCATGCCAGCATCTAGCTCCAGAGTCTTCATTGGTAAAATCGAAAAATTAGGATTTAGAAAAAAAAAAAAACCAAAAAAAAAAAAAAAAAAAAAAACAGTGTCTTTTTCTTTTCTGTGAAAATGATTTTTCACAGGTACTTGCCTAAATAGCCTGAAAGCCTCAGATAGTCTCAGAAAAACACTCCACTCCTGCAGAAGTCAGTAAGGCTGAAAACAGTCAAAATTTATGTTCCTGAAAAGGATCGAATTAGAACTACTAGAAGCAGTCAGAACTGCCGTGTCTAATTCTACTAAACGCTTTATCCATGCTTCCTATATAAGGTTCCAAAGTATTTTACAGTGAATGGGAATATTGACAGGACAAAATAAAACACTAAAGTAGAAAGTAGAGCAGCAAAGTCAGTCTGCGAGATGAAAGAGAATACAAGAGAGCTTAAAATCATTGCCAGGCTTTAAAATAAAATACACTATTTGAATTATTAGTCATTAAGAAAAGATTCACTGAATGCATTCCTATAAGCTAAGCAAATTTTGTTTGAAAACGGTATCATAGATTCATGAAATATTAATTGAGTCCATGTCTCTGAATCTTCTTTGCAAACATCCCAGTAAACAGCTAGAATTTTTTCAATGATTTTATGTAGAGCATAAATATCGCACTAATTTTGTGAATGAACTATACATTAATGTAGGTTATGGACATGGTTTCTGGAGTTAGGTGGTAGTAAAATTAAACTATGCACATCTCTTTAACTTAATTGTGATTTTTGCAGCCATATTTTTTAAAGTCCAGAATTCTTTTAACAGAAATATAACCATAAGAGAACATTTTAAAATGTCATTCCTTTGAGTTAAAAGCCAAAACGCTTGACTAAATCGGGCTGTGAAATAAGCATGGTGTAACCTATGAGGGAAAAATGTTTTTTTTCAACTCAGTTTAAAAAGATTTAGTGAGAAAAAAGAATGAATGAAAGCACAGAAATTTAAACTAAGGCCACTGAGCTCAGTTGTCTGAGGAACTGTATCAAAAAGGCTTAGAATACAACTTCTACAAGAAACATTGTGTAGATTTTTAAGTGAATAGATAAAATTACAGAGAATGAGAAAGGAAGATTCAAGGCATGTGAAAAAGAAGAGTAGAGGTATGGGCCAAAGAGACAACTTCATAAAGTATTCTGCAAACGTAAGGAAATTCTGTCACTACATACAGACAACAGTTAAATCATTTCTTTCTATTCGTTCCTGAGAGAAGGAGAAAGCAAATGATAGCTTGGAGGCTGAGAGAAAGAATGGTTAATCCCCTGATACAAGAAATTGGCCACCATTTCATGGTTTTTCTCCTATAAGGGGTATCAGCTGACTACCAGACATTTCATTTGGGAATGTACTATAAAATTTAGAATACTGACAAGACGAAGTAATAATGAGACAAAATGAACGCTGACATAAGTGCAGCCCCGAGGATTAGAGAACTTGGACAGACCTGAGAGGGTTACTATAAAATAGAAAACATTTGAATTGAAGACTATTCTGTGCACTGAAGTTCCTATATTGAAGATTCTGAGACTGATTAGAGTATCAGTGGAGAGGTGAAATGTTGTAGATTCAGAACAAGTTAATCTTAGACTCTCTTTATTTCGCTAATAGATATTACCCACCAATGAATCTGAGTTAATTACATTATTCATTCGAACTGTCAAGTATTGTCCTTCTGCCTCCCGCAGATGGGTGGCCTGGGTCACAAGTCCTGCCAATTGGTCCAGACACTAATTGTCTCTGGATCAAAACGGACGGACCTTGGGATCAAAGGTCCCAAGGGCCTTTTTCTCTCTCTGAGGGGCATATAGCATTTTTTAGGGTAAGGTCCAAAGGTCCGGGGGGATAAGCCACATTCCCAGTTTCATCGGGGGTCAGCACAGAGCTAGCAGTGGTTGAGCGGCTGCCAACGCAGCTCTGCCATAGCAACCTTGGCAGCCTAAATTGGCAGTCAATGCCTGGAATTCAGCAGCAGTTCCACGCAGAATTAAGTGGAGTCTCAGGCAGTTATGATGGAGGAATGGAGAGCGAGAGCGCATGAGCGAGCATGGGCGCGAGCACCCCAGCAATCCAGCCAGCTTTTATTTATAAAATAGAAAGCGTTCAAATTGGGGGGTCATACTATGAACTGAAGTTCCTAAAAGGCACACCTATATTGAAGCGTTGGGCCTGTAATCTTCTCTGAAGGCTATGTGATACTCCTTAAAAGATCTGGGGTTACTAGCTCAGGTGGAATGAGAACCCCACTAAGAAAAGGGAATCCACCTTCATAGACTGAGCTCGAAACAGCTATCTGGAGATGTCAGATTTCAACGTTATCCAACACAGTCCCACAAAGTAAAAACTTGGGACTGTATTAACAGACCACTTCCACCAACACAAAGGGTGAGAATGACATCCAATACTATCTAATACCTATAACACACTTTACAACGTTTTGCTGAAGCCAGCCTACCTAATGTGTTTACCAATATATTTGGAAACTGTTTTGATTTCCAATTTCCCTTTGCTCTGTAACTAGAAATGAAGTAACATTGAATCACAGAAAGTAAAGACCTAGACAGCTTAAGGTGGAGGAAGAAAACAAGAGTAACAGTCTGAGGCAATGGTGCATATGGGAGCAGGCTGCCATACAAACCAGTTCTGCAGGTGTTGTTGAACACTGCCTAACAATGACAGGGAAGAGATTTGGGGATTTTTAAGAGAATGGAGCATATCTGTGAAGAATTTTCATGCAGAGAAGTTAGAATAAGCAGTAAAGAACCAGAAATGGAAAGGAGCCCAGGTGATGGAAAATAGTTTTCCATATAGTAGAAACAAAATCCAAGTAGTCACAGGATGTCAGCTCTATATATGTTTGCACTGAGATACATTTCCTATGTGATATTTCTTTGGAAGAATGAATACAAATTTATAAGCAGAAAAAAAAATAGCTCTGGTTCAGTTAAGCAGCTCCTGGAAACAGATCTCATGTAAATTTTAGTGCACTATATCACTTTTGTGTAATTAGTCTTAAAATATTCTATGCTGTTATTTGAAATAAATTATGTGGAGAAAAGTAAAACAACATAGGCCAGCATAATCAATATTTTGTAATAAAATAACATTTAAGTATATGATTTCAAACTCACAACTCCACTTTCAGCTAGAAGGCAGAATCACAAAGGGAAGCCTGCATTCCGGACTGGAAACAGTGAGACATGAAAGCTAATTTTGAACATCTAATGTAAGCGTGGCTAGCAAAGTGACATGGAGTCAAATTTTAAGTAATTGTATTAATTTATCTCCATAGTTCTTGGAAAGCTATATTTTTAAAAGCTAATTCTCTTCTTCTCAGCCTTAGATCAATGTTTGACCAACTAACCAGTAAACAAAACAGATAAGTTCTGTTATTTTTGCACCACATCAAATCATACTCCCACCCTTGTCGGTTTTGCTTTTCTCTTCTTTCACTGTATCCTAAGATTGCTCGGCAAGCCAACTGGGATTTCAATTAAATTATGCATTTAGCAAACATGCTTATCTACTATACTACCTGAATAATATTAGGTGCTGGCAGAGCAATTCACTGAGAAGCAGAAAGAGGCCAGTTTGAATCAGTCAACTTGAAGTGGAGCTTGAGCAGAAAGAGATGAGTTGAACCAGCTGGCCAGAGTTCAGATAGAATTAGAAAGGGTGAACTTCATTGCACAAAAATGGCAATCATAGTCATTTAAGTGAAATAGAGACAGCTTCATAAGTGAGTGGGAAGAAGAGGGAGGGAGGGAGATGAAGATTTGGCTTTGGTTTAAGATGCAATGAGAAGTAGATGCCTTCTTTCTTGACAGTGTCAAAAACCCTAATGCTAATGTTACCATCATTGTTAGGGTCAGAGTGAATATCCTGGTAACCTTAACAAGCTAGTCTTAGCCACCCATTACCAAAGCAGATGAAGGGGATTTAATCAATGTGCTTTCTTAGGAAAAACAAATAAAGATGTCCAGTGATTGCCAAGTCCATAGTGTAGGTCCTGAGTTGATGTTTATGTTTAAAAGCAGCTATGAGGTATGATATAACTAAGCAGGCCTTAAGGTATAGACTCTGTTATTATTGTCTTAGTTCAAATCTTTCCTGTAAGGTGGCTTAAAAAGTTATGTGAATTATGTAAAATGTCTTTTCTAGAGAGAAGCTACCCTTCGGGTACCAGGCCTTTTTCTTCTTCCACTAGGTGTTTTTTTTTTCAAAAGTCTTATAGCTAAAAGGAGAGGCACAATTGTCTCTCTAGACTATCTTCATTACTGTCAGGAGTGTTATACTATTACACAGCAAAGCTGGGCTCTTCCTGTACCTGGTAGAATAAAACAAACACGAATCTTGTTTCTTCTTCTGGAAGTAATTTTGTAGTGTTTGTCCAAGAAACAGAAGTGTTGGGTCCAAAAGGAAAAAAAAATGTTCAAATATTTTGAACCAATGTTTAAAGAAATGCATTTATATTCTATATGCTCTTTTTACACACCTTCTTGCTGTTAATACTCTGAAACTATGTCAAAACACAAAAAATGTCTGTAGAGAAAGTGATCAAAGACCTAGTTGTAGACTACCTCTCATTTAGGCCATTAGTTGAGAAATGAAAGGAAATTTAATCTTCCATGTTATCGAGGCTATTTCATCATATTTCAATATGATAAATCTCTAGGTCCAAGGTTAGGAATAAAAATATTCTCAAGAAATTATAGTTTACTTTTTGGGTTCTTAGTCTCATTAATAAAAACAATTATAGACATAATCAAACTATCTCAAAGGAAATTAGACTACAATTTGATAGAGAAACAACAGGGCAGGACTAGTGAGATGGCTCTTGCAGAAGACATAATTTTAGTTCTTAGCATCCATTTTGGAGTATTCACAATTGTTTGACTCCAGTTCCAGAGGATCTAACTGTGATTCCACAAATGCAAGTACTCATGTGCGCATATCCAAACCCATATATAGAGATAGCTTAAAATAAAATAAACATTTAATACATCAGGATTACAAACTGAAAATCTGGACCATTGCTTGGTGGAAGAACTTGAAGTGTAAAGAAAAAACAACCGTTATCTTTTGAAGTGAGGTCAGCAGAAGCTAGGAGTGGTTTCTTGGCCTTGTGACTGACAGGCCCAATTGGATTAACTCTTAAATGAGGAAATATATGAATGAAAGGAATGTCCTATCTCAGATCAAGGCCTGTGACATTCTTTTGACCTGGAAGAAGTAATTTTCTCTTAGTGGATCTCAAGAGAATCTGTTTGTATCTCCCTCTTTTTATGGTTTTCTAAATCCTAAAGAGTGGCAAAGCCAAATTTTACCTTTCTTAGCTTTACCACGAAAATGGGAGCTTGAGTCCAAAACTGACCATTAGGGATGGGATATGGACCACTCTCAACAGTCTGTCTATACGGTTTTTTGATGTCTTGTTTAGCTATATAAAATTACATTTGCCAAAATTATGCATATGTCCCAAAGAGATGCCACATAGTCACTGTGAAATTTGAGATCACAGACCACTTTCTTTTCTTTTTTTAATATATTTATTTAAAAATTAGATGAGCTCCATACCAAACCCCATACAAGGGAAATTATTCAGGATTGTGTGCAGTTATGAGTAATAAACCAAATATGTGGTCTTGAAGTTACATATTATGCTTGTTATCAAATCCATACATAGTTACCTCGTAATGAAGTAACATCCTAAATCTGTAAGTTAATTCATTTCTAGTGTTAACTGTGTATAATGATGTGAGGACTTTATCTTTTGCCATCGGATATAATAGTTAAATATTAATGTAATGAATCCATTCACAAGACAAAATTGAGCTTCTAACTTTGGATCTCCAAATGTTTGTTTACTTTTATATCAAAATTTTCCTTTGCCCATTTTCCTGAACAGAAATATCTATACTAAGCATTGAAAAGTATTTGAATTAGCAGGAGACAGGGACAAGACATGTTTGTTTACCCTGTTGCATTATTGTTACTCTCTGTTTCAGAAGCAGAAGAAAGAGAAATTTTCTTTTCTTAATTTATTTTTAATTTATATATTCACTTTACACCCCAGTCAGGTACCACTCCTTCCTCTATTACAGGCCCCACTCTCACTCCCTTCCTGATTTCCCCTTCCCCCTCCCCTCAGAAAAGGGAAGCCCCACCAATCCATCCAAGCACATCAAGTTACATTAAAACTGAGCTTGTCCTCATCCACTTAGGTCAGGAAAAACAAGACCATTAGGGGAAAGTGATCAAAAAACAAGCAACAGAGTCCCTGTCATGGACAACAACTGCTCAAATTACTAAAGGACCCACATGAAGATCAAGCTGGCTATTAGTTACATATTATGTAGAAAGTCTAAGTCCAGTCCAGGCATAGCCTTTCTTTGGTGCTTCTGTCTCTGTAAGTCCCCATGGAACTGAGTTATTTTTAGAAGGCTGAAAATTAAAGACAAAGGTTTTCTTTTAACTTTGAAATGTATTTGTGCCTCTTAAACGAAGTTCTATACTCTCCTCATTCCCCTGTCAACTTACGGGCTTAGATTTAATGTTCATTTCTGTCATCTCCTCTTCTTTTTTTAGTATATTAGGATGAAATGACTAGAAAAAAACTCTTAGAATTTATAGAGGTTTTATTACTATTTTACTATTCTGTCTCAAAACTAGGTAAAATAAGTAAACAAAACTATGCAAATATGTACATGATGGATCACATTACCAACCACTTCGATTCAACTGATTTATTATACATTACTATGCCAACTAATTGTATAGTGCACATTACTTTCAAGGTCACATATTACATTCAATAAGATAGACCACACTCTCAGCCTCAGGACAAATCTCAATGCATTTTATAGGTGCTAAAAACTCTTGAATGTGTTCTCTAATATCAAAAGATTTAAACAGAATGTAATACACTATCTTCAGAGATCTTGTTTATTTTGATATTAAATACCACTATTCTAACATATGTGTAGGTTAAAGAAAACCATGAAAAAATTTTGATCTGAACAATTCATAGTAAGAGTGTACCATAATATTAAAATTCTAACACAATGAAGCTATTACCAAAATAAAACTGCATGCCAATATTTCTCATAATCATGAATATAAAAAGTTCTAACATAGTATTGGAAAATTACGTGTATTATTTTAATATCAATCCTGGCAAACTACTAACAGCAGATATCATAGAAGTTCTTAGTAATTAGATTTACATACCACACCTACTACTAGCAAGACACCAGCTCTTCCTCTATAGTCTATAACTACTACACAGCTTCAAATATTAATTTTAGAACCCATGTCTGAAGAAACAATTATTCTTAATTAATTCTTAATTCACACAAAAGTATCAAAATAAAATCTGAAAAGTTACCTTTTACATTTCTATAGAGAAATATGCAAATAATATGCAAAAGACGGGCTTTATACAAGACATCTAGCTACCTCTGTGACTGATTTGGTGCACATGAATATACTTCCTCCCTAACACCTATACAAAATTATAATTACGTCCTTGGAATTTTACTTTTTATTCTCTTTTATATCTACTTTTATTCTAAGACACAGAATGTAGCAAGCACAGCACTATAGTTAGTAAAGAGGCCTATTGTGTTTAAATGAAGAGTATTGTATCTCAGGGATGCATCATGGGAAAGAGTAACAAACAGACTCAGCAGAAAAGAAAAGGACACTGACTATTCAACAGAGATGGAGAAGAAAGCATAAATGTACTACTGAAAAGCATTGAGACAATGTGGCCTACTCCACAAGTCTACTGAAGTCCAGTCCCTGACATTAGGGAAGAGAAATTTTGAACCTTTCTATCCAAAGAGGAAAAATGTTGAAAATCATCTTTAAACATCAGTTCTCCTAAAGCCAATTTATTGCAGCAATTAGTAAGATACGAGGTTTAGGAGAAAAGTTACTCTTATTTATACTTTGATTTTTCTCCATTATTATCTGACTCTTCAAAGACCAGGAAAATACACACAGAGAGCAAAGTTAAAAAAAAAAAAGCTATCTTAGGATTCTTTTCTATTTATAACTGTGGTCTTGAGAAACAATTAATTTTGAATGAACACATTTTTATCTTCTGACATTTACGTAATGACTTTTAGGTAACTGTCAAGTTTTAGAAGACAAAACTCACTCTGTTATCCTACTACCTAAATCTGACAGAGATGAATGCATACTGTGAAATAAAACACAAGAAACTAAATATTTAATAGCGTTGCATTTATATTAACCTTTCCAATTCTTTGATTTAGAATGGACTGAAACTTCAGTGTGCTAATGTCCTGAATGTACTCTTCTTTTAATTATATTGATATGAGTTGGTGTTAAATAAAGCAGATTATAATAAAATAAGCACTTTGGTGAAGGCCCTTCTAAATTTCAGAAACAGAGATGATCATCTGTAAGAATTATCTGAGTCTTTCCTATGAGGATCCCAGGTCAATAGTAGTTCAAAAAAGAAAAAGGATCTTGAAATGCAAGGTTTTGTTGCTATAGAAGAAAATTATTAGAACTAATATAATCACATCCAGGTATGGCTTTTTTTTTAAAATAAATATAATGCTTTTAATTTTTACAAAATTCTCTTTATATCCCAAATCCTAATTCTTTTATATAATGCTTAATGCCTGCAGTAGAAACATGTGTGTACCACATATTTGGAACTTGTGAGCCAAAATTTATGTTCCAAACCAATTTTAACAATAAATTTTAAGTCAGGCAAAAGTTACAGCATATACCTCTAGTCCCAGATACAGTGGAAACTGAGACAAGAGCATCATTAAGGCCAGTATTGAGACAGGAGCATCACTGACCCCAATATTGACACAGGAGCATCACTGAACCCAATATTGAGAATGCAATATGAACAATATACTGAGGTTTCCATATCAAAAACAGAGAAGGAGGGGAGGGAGACAGTGGGAAAGAGGAATGAAGTTAAGAATGGAGAGGGAGATAAAAGGTAGACAATAAAAAGATGATAGAACATGATTTTGTCTCTAGCATCAGAAGCCTTTAATTTTCCATTGCAGAAGAAAAACGAAAACAGTTTTATATACAAGCCTTGTGCAAGCTCAGTCCAGACTAACGAAGCTAGAGAAGGGAGATGGGGCACAAAGTTCCATCTCTCGACAAATAGTTATTGACAATTGAAACCTTTTGGCAGAAAGACAGTCCTGTTTTCTTAAAGAGTGTAACCCCTAGAAATTGACTAAGTTTTGGTGGAAGACCACACATCCGAGAATATATACGCATAAGAAATTGAACTGGAGGGATTGGGGGACGAGAGACACAAAATTCAAAGTTCAGTCAGCACAAAATGGGGGTGAATCTGGGAGAAATAGGGTGAGAGAGTTGTACAAAAATCTCAGTGGTTTGGAGCGTTTGTTCAGTGGTTAAGCATACAAACTCTTCTTGCTGAAGATCTAGGCCCAGCTCCCAGAATGCACATGGCAGCCCAAAATTATCTGGAACTCAAGTTCCAGTGAGATTTGGTGCCCTCTCCAGGCTTCAGGCAGGCACCATGCAAGCAGGCAGTGCTCTTTCATAGCGGCAGGCAAAACATACGTATAAAATATTTTGAAAGAAAAAAGTCCTTATTTTAAAAGGCTAATCCATCGTTGAAAGAAAATGTGGCATCTTAATACCAAATATGACTAATTGTAGCTCAAGAAGACAGATAGAAGTGATCGTGAATCACGTGTCCCACCATGGACAAAGATACATGAACATTCTAGTCACAGAAGAAAAGAAAGCCATAAGCCAAAGGATTTCATTTACATTGCTCAGATCTTCAATAGGTAGGCTACAGAAGCGCAAAACTCTCCACAGAGAGCAGCTGTGTGCTGAGTTTTATAGCATTCTTACCTTTATGATTTGGGGCGGGGCTAAGGTCTGCTAAGTTGAGTGATATATAGTGTAGTTACTTCTATTCTTGCAGAAATGAGTTTGAGGTCTAAAACGGTATATGTGTTTACAATTGGATACAATTGGATGCAGTCAAAATTTTTCTAAAGAGACTGTGTCAGATTATTTGCCTTTCAACATGTATGCATTCATTTTTTCTAAACATTTTCCCAACAATCAGACTTTGTCTACTCTGTAGGCAAAAGATAACATCAATACCTTATTGTTATAATAGTGTATCTTGCCTTAATTCGTTGGTAGGTAATTGTCATATGTTTAGGTATTTCTCTTTTCTGAATTGCCTGTCATTTTTGGATTTTTTAGTTTGATATATTTTCCTCGTTGGTTTTGACGATAGTCTGTGTAGAGTTAGACATCTCTCAATGTTCTTTTTAGAGTGGTACATAATATCTATCCATTCTTTCTGGTAAAAAATTAAATCTTATCAAAATACTCTTAGAAAATTTGGTCCAAAAAGTAAGCAGATTTTGATAAAATGCATCCAGCATGAAACTAGAAAATTTTATAAGCTGGAAATGAACTTGATAGTCATTAAACATCTGTGTGATATGAAAATGCACATAAACTTTCTGTATAAACCATTGCAGAAATAACTTGAGATGGCTATTTTTACTCACCAGTTGTATAGATGATAAAACATAAACCAATAATTTGGGCAAATTTCTCAATAATCAAGTAGCAGAAAACTTGGGGATTTAACCTGAATCTTTCTTGTTCTAAAATCCATATGCTTACAAATCACCTGTGATTTATTGCCTCAACTTCATTTTTCTCATCAAAAGCAATCAATGCACATTTATGAAAACCTGAATGAATATTAGGACTATTGTCACATAGATAAAATTGGCTGAAAGTGTCCAAATACTTGGCAGTGAATTCAGGATGAAGCATATAAACTCTCTCTGAGAAATAATGGAGTTGTTCCACTGCCAAGAACCTCCATCCATTCCATCAAGCATTATGAGAGGACAGTCAAGACAACTGGTGCACATCAAGAAATTACCATTGAGGTTGCCTAATTTCTTGTACTTTTGTTGAAGTACAATTGATTTTAAAATATGTGTATTTTTGATGCACCGCATGATGCTTACTTGATTTAGCAGTTCATTGTGAAATGGATATTGAGCACTATCACTTTATCTTAACCATTTAGCTCACATATCTACCAGCTAGGGTTGTTAGTTCTCCATAACTTAAAACTGTGTTAACTAAAACATTCTACCACTTGGTGAACACCTTTCCATTCCCCCAATTTTAAGGCCTGGCAGTATCTCTTTCTATTGGGAAGTTTTTAAAGATTTGTTTATAAATAGGACCATGCATTATTTGCTTTTCTGTATCTAACTTTATTGTTATGACAGAATTTTCTTCTTTTCATTGTCTAAATAATACTCCAAAGCACTTTGCCCATTTATCTATTAATAAATACCACAGCAGACCCTATATTTTGAATAATGGAAACAGTGCTACTGCCAACATGGCATACCTATTTGCATTCAAGATAAGGACTTAATCTGGACCTGATGGTACCTATGGGTACATACACTTGGGAGGTTATGATAGGGGTATATCAAGTTTCCAGCTAACCTGGGCAACATGATGAGACCTAGTTTCATAAATTATACAAATTTTAGTTCCTTAATAATTATCCAGAAATTAGTTGATGTCCTACTTTAATTTCTGTTGCTGTAATATATGATTTTTCAAAATCTTAGAAGTTCAACTAACAATTAGCTTGTATTGCTTAATTATCCATAATGTGTAAAAAATAATTTAGTTTTGAATTCTATACCAATGTATCAGAATTAGACTTATTTTGCATCAATATATCCTAGGTCTAACAGACAGATATGATTCTCTAGATATAAAGGTAAGTAGTCAAATAAAGTCTTCAAATACCCCAGAGACCTACACACTATGACATTTAAAGATGTTTTTTATTATTCTAAAGACTCTTTGAAAACAAGACAAGCTAACTCCTGGCAATACCCAGCCTACCTCAAAGCAGATGATGAGCATCAAAGAACCTTCTTATGGTGATAACTTCAAATGTGGCAAACCAGCCACTGGGGAAAATGTCTTCATTTCTGCCATAGACAGAATTCTGCCTAAAAATGGGCAGGTTTACATGCAGGCAGAGTCGATGGCCGAACTCTGCCAAGACAGGGTAAGCAAGTCCTCAATATTTCCTGCCTCGCAAATATGTCTGTCAGATATATTGGACTAGAAGGCCGAAGATGATGCTCTAACGTTATAGAAAGTGTTGGGTGATTGTTCAGGCAGTAAATTTTTTCAGTCATTTTTTCCATTTTGCAAGCTGCTAACCTGCTGCTGTTCACTCAGGTATTTAAGTTTTATTCCTTCTCAAGTCTCTGATGGGGTTGAAGACCAGATAGTTTAGTCTGTCAATTAAGCTTAGTGGGTTAGAGGTTAAGATGTTTTTAGATCAAGATAGATGTTTTAAATTAATATAGATGAGATATGAAAGATATCAATCTCCGCTCGGAAATTTAGACCCAACAAGATAGGAAAGATGTTTACTTCAAGTTTGCCAAATACAAATTGCCAAATCAGTGTGAGTGTAACATTTACATAACTCCTGATTGTCTCGTGATTCTTTCCGCTGTATGTTGTTTCTTTTATTCACATGTAATATTATAAATGCATATGTTAAAAAAGAAACATAATAAAAAATGAAAAAAATTAGGAATAATGAGGCTTCTTTTAGTTTGTAGTTCCAGTCCATCATACCATGGAAGTCACAGAGACCAGACCTTGAAGTAGCTAATCATGTCCACACATTCACACATGCACAGTTAGTAATAGAGATAAATGAATATAAGCATGTTCCCTTGGATATGCTTAGCTTGATATTTCCATTCCTACACAGTTCAGGACCTGCTTCCTAAAGAATGGGGCCACCCACATTGAGCTTAGTATTTCTATATCAATTAGCTAAGACAGTCTTTCACACACATACTCATGGGGCAACTCAATACAGACAACCCCTCATTGAGATTCTCTTCCCTGATGATTCTAAGCTGTGTCTACTTGACATTGAAGCCAACCATCACAAAGGGATAAATATTATGATCATCTTATCATAACTTTGAAGACATCAAAGACAGTCCAATTTTAAAAGTCGACAAAGTATTTAAGAGTTCCTTTTTCTGATGAGAATTAAACATTCCCCCTAGGGTTCTCCTTGTTATTTAGCTTCTTTGTGTCTGCATTGTAGTATGTTTATCCAATATTATGTGGCTAATATCTATGTATAAGAGAGTATATACCATGCACGTGTTTCTTCATCTGGGTTACCTCACTCAGGATGATTATTTCTAGCTCCATCCATTTGCCTGTAAATTTCAAGATTTCCTTGTGTATAATAGCTAAATAGTATTCCATTGTGTAAATGTAGCATACTTTCTTTATCCATTCTTCAGATGAGGGACATCTAGATTGTTTCCAAATTCTGACTATTACAAATAAAGCTGCTAATTGTAATGATGAAGTGGAAATTAGGCTGAACTGAAGTTGTGTTGCAGCATCACTGTCAGGGTGAGCACATGAGGAAAGCAAGCCATTCCAAAAGGCGCTGTGAGGGGGAGGCTACTACATTGTGCACTCAGGCACATCTTTTCCTGATGAGGGTTGATGGAATTCTGCCATAGGATCCACATTCTCTATTTCTGCAGCTGGTTCCTCCGGGCATAGCCCTAAACTGGAGTTGTAAAAATAGCAGATCAGGTGAGGTGCTGGTAGAGACTTGGACTGGTTATCAAAAAACTAAGACTTTGGTGAATCTTTTGGCACAGGATCTGGAAATTCCGTTCCATGCAATGAGAAGGTATGTTGGGCCTCCTTTTACAATTAGAAGATGGAGGAACAAACTAATTTAGTCCAATTAGAGTGGTGATCACAGGACATACCTATGTTTTGCATTTGTGATATTCCCAAATGTTGAACTGTTGTATTTATTTTTATGCATTCCAAAAAATAAAATTCCTACATAAAAAACAAAAACAAAAACAAATAAAGCTGCTGTGACCATAGTTGAACAAATGTACTTGTATGGTGGAGCATCTTTTGGGTATATGCCCAGATGTGGTATAGCTGAGTCTTAATGTAAAAGCATTCCCAAATTTCTGAGAAAGTGCCATATTGATTTCCAAAGTGGTTTCATATGTTTGCAATCCAACCAGAAGGGTTCCCATTTCTTGCCAGCACATGCTATCACTTGGGATTTTTGATTTTAGCCATTCTGATAGGCAAGTAGAATAGACACTAAAAGAGACTGAGGAGAAAGAACAGGACAGAAGCCTGATGTAGAGATCCCCTGAAAGATTCCACCGAGCAGGGGATCGAAGCAGATACTGGGACTCACAGCCAAACTTTGGGGTGGAGAACAGGGAGTCTCTTGGAAGAGTTGGGGAATAAAAGGACCTGGAGGTGACACAGGCTCTACAAGGAGACCAATGGAGCCAACAAACCCAGTCAGGAGGAGGTGCTTCAGAGACTAAGGTACCAACCAAGGACCATGCATGGTGAAGACATAGACCTTCTGCCCAGATATAGTAGATGGGCAGCACAGTTTAGGTGGGTACTATAATATGGGGAATAGGGGCTATTTCTGACATGATCTATGGTGCCCACACATTCATCACTTCCCCCTGCTTAGGAGACCATAGAGGAAAAGGATACATGCAGTCCAGATGAGACTTGATAGGTTGAGGTCAGATGATAGGGGAGGAGGAATCTCTTTTCAGGGAATTAGAGGAGGGAGGCATGAGGAAGGAAGGGTGGGACTGGGAAGCAATGAGGGTGGGGACTACAATTGGGATGTAAATTGAATAAATTAAAAATTATATATATATACATGTATATATATCACATTAGGTAACGTAGTGTGTCTAATATGTATATGACTTGAGGTATGAGCAATTTGTTGTGCATAATAAAATAAGAAATTTATTCCTAAAAGACTAAAAACAGAATTTTCTTTTCAACACCATAAATAGAACAAAATGGCAGCCTACGGATTGGGAAAAGATCTTCACCAACCCTACATCTGACAAAGGACTAATATCCTACTATATCCTAATATATATATATTCAAGAAATTAAACACCAGTTAAGCATTATCAAACCAAATAATCCAATTTTTAAAATGGGGTACAGAGATAAACAGAGAATTCTCAACAGAGGACTCTGCAATGACCTAGAAGCACTTCAAGAAAGGCTCTACTTCCTTAGTTATCAGGGAAATGCAAATCAACATGACTCTGAGATTCTATCTTACACCTGTCAGAATGGCTAAGATCAAAAACTCAAGTGACAGCACATGTTGGCAAGGATGTGCAGAAAGGGAAACACTGCTCCATTGCTAATTATATTCTAGTGTTCTGATAATGCCATTGCCTTTCTTTGCCCATTTTCACTTATTTTGTTTTTGTTTTTCTGACTAGTAACTTTAAATGACTTGTCTCAGTGTTCATTGGTTCCTTCTCTTGCTTGACCAAGCCTTGTTCAGACTCTCTTTTGTTTCTTTTTAGCTCAGTAATTCATTGTGTACTATTGTTCCAGAATTTTTCCATGGTTCTCAATGATTGATTTATCTTTGTTGAATATCTATTTTTGTTCATCTATTATTTTCCTGATCTTGTTTAGCTAGCTCTGTTGTCTTGTGCTTCCCTAAGCTTTAAAGAAATTCTTGAGAACAATGAGATGCTCTATAGGTAAAAGTTATTGCCATGAAAGTCTAATGATCTGAATTTGATTCCTGGATCCCATGGTGGAAGGAGAGAACCAATTCCTAAGGTTGTCCTCTTATTATCACATTTGTGCAAACACGCACATACACACACAGAACACAATAATAATAATAATTTTAAATAAAAATGAGTCATTCTCATCAATATTAATATAGTGGTACATATCTCCTCCCGTAATGTTGAAGACCAGGATGTGAGTCTCTGACCTAGACCCACGGCATCCCTAAACACACCCCACCCTGCACACCATGTGGCTTTCTACTGCTACATGGATGACCTACACTTTGTTAAATCAAATGAAGTGGCTTTTTGTCTTCTTTCTCCCACACTTTCTAAGGAAAGCTGCTGGGATTCACAGTTTTCTTGCCCTGCAGTATTTTTCTTTTGAAACTCAAGTACAGTTGCCACTGAGCTTCACACACAAATACACATTCACACATATACCAAAACACACACATTAACAAGAGAACTACTGTGACTTGTTAGTGCATATATCTGTATTTATGAAGAATCCATTAATGCTATGTTATTTTATTCCATTGGTTGTATTTTGCCCTGCTTCTATTCACACATGACCCCGATCCCTGTGCCTAAAGGCATATACATGGCTTAGGACTTTCCTTTTCTAATAATACAGACTTTCCTTGGTAGAAAAAGTCCTTCATTAATCACTCTGTTTGGAATGTATGTGTATCCAAGTGTGTTGATTTGGGGGGAGGGGCTAAATTAAAAGGCTTGCTGCTGGAGTCCTTAAATAGTATAACCTGATTTCTGAGTCTGTCACTGGACAATTCTAATGCCAAGAGACATGGATGGGGTGGAGAACGGAATATGTATATTTTAAAGCTTGAATCCAAATTTCATTTAAGACAGACTTACATTCTGACTCTGACATAGCTAACATGACACTGAGTTCTACCAAATTACATTTTTCATCTGGATCTATTGGGAAACTTCTAGATCTTGGATTTTTAGATAGATGTCAGAAACATATTTTCATAGGTGGTGTCTTGTGTCTGGGTCTACTGGAGACATATAGCAATGACAATGGCCTAAAGGTTTTATATATATATATATATTTTTTAAGGTTATAAAAAGGTTTTATATATATATATATCCATGTGTATTGGCCATCCAGGGAAAGTCTATAGTTGACAATCTAGTATTAAGGTGAGCCAGGAGTCTTAGGCTATTGGACCAGCTTAGAGATTGGGGCTGTAGGGGATGTCCTGGTGCTGGTCTGCAACAATGCTGGGCATTCACTTTGTTCCCCATTTTTGTAATAAAGATGCTTCTCTGCGGCTCAATGATAGGAGATACAGCACTTAAAATTAGTTAATGAGAAATTGTTTCTCCTTTCTTCTTACATGCTACTTTTTCCCTATGTTCCACTCAGGCACAGTAATCTTTCCGCTGGAATTTGGCTCTTCTGAATGTATATTTCAATGTATATAACTGCTTGAATTGAAATTTAATACATCATCTTCCTGGTGCTCTCCTGAAGTTATCTATTTAAAGGAATCATATTATCAGTGTATTTATAACACTTTGGGGGAGCTTTGGAGTACCTCAAAGCTGAAAATCATTATGTAATACGCCCACTACCATATCTTCTGAACAGGTAATTGAACATTGGTGAATACAACAACATTTATATCAGTGGGAGGGGAAAATCTATTCACTAATTTTGCCATAAAAAGGCAACATTATGTCATTTACACAGGAAATAGGAAGTTAATATTCTCACATTAAATTCTAATCAGGCTGGAAGGGCACTGTACTCCTACTCTCATAAAAAAGGATTATCTCACTTTTCGGTTCTTGCTATATTTTCTAGACTTGCACAAATTATATAAATATGAAAGCCATGTATATTTCTGCCATGTTTCACTTCTCAATAATGAACGACTGAAAAACCAGATAGCTTAGGATTCCATGTGCTACTTATGCCTCTCTTCTATGTTCAGTGTTTCAGTTTTAGATGCTATTCATCTTCTCTTATTAAAGTCTAAACTGTTTTGCCATGCATATCTGAGAAATCGAGGTAGAATGGTGCTAAATACAAAACTCAAAGTAGGTTGCCCTGAATGATTAAGATGATAAAATATTATGTGTATTTCCAATGACACCACAGGTACATGTAAGTAAACATGAACTATGTGAGAGGTGGCATTTTTCCAAGGTAACATCGCTTATGCCATTTTCCAGAAAAAACAATCTGGATCCATCTTTTCTGAACAGCTAGTGCCCTGTATAACTGGCATATTTTATAATGAGTGGGCGCAATGCCTTACAAGCATATGGACAAGAATGTAGATAAGCCAAAGATGTGTAACAAGTAATTTGTTTAATAAGCCTGGATTTGTGCCAGAATTTCTAATACAATTGCCTTCTACTAGGTTCCACATCCAAATCAGACGAATGGCACTATAAATCTTCAAAATTAAAATTTAAAGTCAAAGGAGATTAAAGTTCATGGAAAAGTACACCTCTCTCTCTCTCTCTCTCTCTCTCTCTCTCTCTCTCTCTCTCTCTCTGTGTGTGTGTGTGTGTGTGTGTGTGTGTATGTGTTTTAAAGAGATAATGTAGAAACATTTCTATCACTGCCAACTGAAATAATAGAAAAATATAACAAAGATTTTTTTAGTTTTACATATTGAACACTATTCATCATTTTTGTATATAGGCAATGCCTGATAGATATTTGAAAACCAAATTTCAGAGAAATTTTGAGTAAAATTTTGTTTCTTTTTACTCAGTTCCAGAAGTAACAGGATATTTGCTTTTGAGATATCATTCAGCATGAAAACTGAGTTAAATACAGCAAAATTTCATAAAAATATGTATATATAGATATCAACAAAAGAGAACTCTAAGATTATAGTGTTTTCTTTTCAAATCTCTTATATACTAAATCACTCTGACTCTTTCTCTCTGTTTTCCTCTTTCTGTCTCATACACACACACCAATTTGACCTATTTTTTATGTAAAGAAATTGTAATTTTTCTTTTCTGGTCTATGTGAGTTCAAATAAATGGTTTAGAGTAAAATGTATACTGTTAACTATAATAATAAAATTATTGTTTTGTTATGCCTCTAAATTAGGTTTAATGGGGAAGACAACTCACAAACTTCATTTGCACGGCTTATATAATTATATGCCGGTCAACATCTCACCCTAGGCTCTCCAGAAGCATTCAGGCTGAAGGAACTGACCACAAAATCCTTTATTAAGATGTCATTTGAATATAACACAACCCCATAAAAATTTTACTGGTAGTACAATGATACTTTAGGCAATTTTTTTGTATTTTCTTTTTTAAATATTTTATTAACTTATTCATATTACACCTCAATTGTTATCCCATCCCTTGTATTCTTCCATTCCTCTCTCCCTCCCAGTTTCCCCTTACTCCCCTCCCCTATGTCTGTGACTGAGGGAGACCACCTCTCCCTGTATATGCTCATAGGGTATCATGTCTCTTCTTGGTAGCCTGCTATCCTTCCTATGAGTGCCACCAGGCCTCCCCATCAGGGGGATGTGGTCAAAAATGGGGCACCAGAGTTCGTGTGAAAGTCATACCCCACTCTTCATGAGATCTGGAGTAGCCATTAAATATCTAATAAAATAGACTTTCAACTAAAATTAGTCAAAAGAGATAACAAAAGACATTTCATGCTCATCATAGGAAAAAATCCACCTAGATGATGTCTCAATTCTGAACATGCAAGGGTACCCATATTCATAAAAGAAACATTACTAAACATTAAATCACAAATCAAACACCACACATTAATAGTAGGAGAGTTCAACACCCATCTCTCACAAAACAAAAACTAAACAGAAACATCGTGAAACCAATGCATGTGATGAATGAAATGAACATAAAAAATCTACAGAACATTCCACCCAAACACAAAAGAATATACGTTCATATCAAACCCTTATGGCACATTCTGCAAAACTGACCACATAGTTGGTCACAGAGCAAGCCTCAATAGACACAAGAAAATTTAAATAATATCCTGTATTTTATCAGATAACAATGGATTAATGCTGTATTTCAACAACAAAAGAAAGAACTGAAAGCCTACAAAATCATGGAAATTGAAGAACTCTCTAATCACTACCACTTGGTCAGGAAGGAAATAAAGAAAGTAGTTAAATACTTTCTAGAATTCAATAAAAATGAATGCACAACATACCTAAACTTATGGGACACAATAAAATTAGTGCTAAGAGGAAAGAATATAGCACTAAGTGCCTTCATAAAAAAAATCCCCTACTAGCAATTTAAAAGCACACCATAAAGCTTTAGAAGAAAAAGAAGCAAGCATACCCAAGAGAGGGAGATGGCAGGAAATAATTAAACTTGGAGCTGAAAAGAATTAATTAGAAACAAAGAGAACAATACACAGAATCAATAAACCAAGATCTGGTTCTTTGAGAAAATCAACAATATAGACAAACCCTTAGCCAAACTAACTAAAAAGCAGTGAGACAGTATCCAAACTAACAACAACAATGACAAAAAAGAAATGAAAGGGGGGGGGTATAACAACAGACAGTGAAGAAATCCAAATAACCATTAAGTGTTACTTCAAAACCCTATACTGCCCAAAATTGGAAAAAATCTAAACAAAAATTGATGAATTTCTACATAGATACCATGTACAAACATTAAATCGAGATAAGGAAAACAATCTAAATAACTCCCAAAGAAATCCTTGTTAGAAGCAGTCATCAAAAGTCTCCTACCCCCCCCAAAAATCCCTAGGCCATATGATTTCAGTGACAAATTCTACCAGACCTTCAATAAAAAACTAAAACCATTATTCTTCAAACTCTTCCGCAAAATAGAAACAGAAGGAACATCAATCTCCACCACATCTTGTCATTATCAACTTAAAACATCTATCTAGACCTAAAAACATCTTAAGCCCTAAACAACTAAGCTTCATAGTAAAACTAAGCTACCTGGCCTTTAACTCCATCAGAGACTTCAAAAGGAATGGAACTGATTACCTGAGTATACTGGGATTGCAGATTAGTAGATTTCAAAATAAGAAGACGACAGAGACATGCTCCAATGTTATAGAGAGTTTTGGGTGACTCTTTAGGTAGCAAAATTTTAATTTTTTTAGTAACAGAAGAAAATCATGTATCATTATATTTTTTCAAATATTGTTAGCTACAGTAATTAGACAGGTTGTACCAAAAGAAAAAGAAATAAAAACTGGTATAAGCACCAGACATATCCCACAGCATTTTTAGTTTTGGTGCTTGTGGATTCTAGTAGTCTATTAGGTTAATGCTGCCTAACATATCAAGAATGACAATTTCAAGGGCAGTAGGCCAGACATAGAAGTGCACAATAAATAGCTGTAGTTAGGCTCGGGGACCTGTAACATTCCATCCTCTAAACAATCATTGAAATTACAATCATAGTAGATGTTTCAATGAGGGGTAAAGCTTCTTTGTAGGGAATTTTGTCTCAGACTGGCTACTGAAAGTACTAAGGTCTCAAACAACACGATGCCATGCAATGCACACTGTACTATAATTTCAAAAATGTATGTTGTTCATGGATAGTGTTGAGGATTGTGGAAAATAACTGACATTCCTCTTGAAATGGACTTCTTAAATGTTCCTTTCAATTGTTCTTCAAAATATAGGTGTTCTCAGTATGGTTAGCCTCTTTCCCTTCTCTCCATTCCCTGCCCGTGTTAAGTTAGTGGACTGCCAACCTATCATTATCTTCACAATATTCTCAACTCACTTTCTTTATCCTTTCACTATATTCACTGTCCAAGAAGCCTCTCTTCCTAGCGGTATCACATCTACTGACTTGGGTTATTTAGACATTATCAGCATTACACTACAACAATAATTATTTCAGTGAATAACTCATAAAGTCACTTGCCATACATGCTCTAACATCAAATTATACCTATCATTTTCTGGTGACTGGGCAGGAGACAAAATTCACATTATCACATCATTTGCTGCTAAATGAAAACATTTACAGTCTCAGACATAAACGAATTGATAGTAGACCAAATAACTTTCCTCAACTTTCTCGTTTACCACTTTGATCAAATTACTGTTTATTTAGGGGAAAAACTATTTTTGTTTCCTTTGATCAGAAAAACATAATTTGTTTTTCCTCAGTGAGAAAGGCAAGAAAGGTATACCATAAGGTGTGGCCATTGGTTAGTTTCTTCTTCACCATCCTTTAGAATCAAATAGTATCTTTTAACAATCAAATTGTTTTCCTCATTCCTTAACCTTCTTCTCTTCTAGGCAGGATTTACCACATCATCATTTTTATATACCCAAGACTCTATGAATGTTTTCTAAAAAGCAAACAAAACCTTTTACACCCTTTATATAGCTCATGGATGCTAGAAACAAGCTTCACATTATCTAGTCTCACCATCTCCACTGAATTACCTACTATGAGCCTATATTCAGGCACTTTTCTGAAATTAGTTGTGCCAAATTTTTCTAGATATCCTTTGTGGTATATATGATAAACACTTCTTTGTATTGCCCTTATCTGGATGCATGTATATGCTGATCACCCCCTTCTCATGTTGCTCTCTTCACATTCTTAGATTTCTACAAACTTAGAAACCCTCCTGGGTTTTTCCTTTAGCCATTTAAAAACTTTTCTCCAGAGGCTTGATTCATTTTTTTAAAAATCTTAAATATTTTAATTTTAAATTTCCCTCTACACATTCTTTTTCATTCTTCACACTCTGAGCTACCTCATCAATATTCACACTTTCAATATACTGATAATGCTGTTCTTAACTATAGCCTATGTCTTTATCCTTGTTTACAAAACATATTTATATGTTGGATATTATGGTAGTTTAAATTTAAATAAAAATGACCCCAAAGGCTAATATATTTGAATGCTTAGTAATCAAGGAGTGGCACTATTTGATAAAGGTTAGGAGGTGTAGCCTTGTTGAAGTAGGTGCAACCTTATTGGAGCAAATACGTCACTTGGGGTTGGCTTTGAGTTTTCAAAAAGCCCACACCAGTCCCAGATTCTGTCTCTCTGCTTGCAGATCAGAATGTAAAAGCTCTAAGCTACTTCTCTAGCAGCATGCGTTCCTGCCTGCTGCCATGTTCCCTGCCATTATGATAACATACTAAGCCTCTGAGATTGTGGTCCAGTCCTCAGTCAAATGCTTTCTTTTATGAGATGCCTTGCTCTTGATGTCTCTTCACAGAAGTAGAACAGTAAATAAAAGTCCAGTAAGTTCTCTCTGTAGAGATTCATAACACTCAGTATGACTCAAATTCTTTAACTTTTCAACTGCTTAATCATTATTACACAATCTATAGCATTTTACACTACCTGAATACCATTATGTGGCTTGGTTGTTTCCCTTATCATTTTTCTCTACAAATTCACCAAGTAGTCACTCTCCTGCTTAATGTCTACATAATTAGACCTTACATTTTGGTATCATTGACATTGTTTCTTTTTTTTTTTTTTTTACTTTGATTCTCAAAAGTGAGTGTAATCTCTCCAGCCACACCCGAGACCCACCCTAAGTTAGGATCAGTATTTAATATCAGCATTTTAATACACCCATCTAAGTTTCTTAAACCTGATATGATTGCTCTCTTGTCTAAGCTTCTGTTGTGTCTTTCCCTTATAACACTAATAAACATTTTGCCTTTGCTTTTTCTAGTGAATGCTTTGTGATCCATAGCTCATATTTTCTAATATGTCCTTTATGAATCTCAGACTGCACTTTAGATGTATCCCTTGGATTCTCCCATAGTGTCTATTGAAGAGGGAAGTAAATGAAACCTTAAGCAAGGGAAGTTTTGAGTGAATGTGTTCTGTTTAACATGAGAGAGTGATGCCAAGGACAAAGGCTGTTGGACCACAAGGAACTAGCAAAGCATGTCCTCTAAGTTAGGCTCAGAAAGGCAATGCCTTCCTCTGGTCAGGGTACAAATATTTACAGTATTTTCAAGTACAAGTGCTTACAAATGATTGACCAGTGTGTGCAAAGAGCAACAAAATAAAACAAAGACAAAAAGTCAAAGAAAACCAACACCCCTGTCAACCACAGCTTCCTTCCCTGAGATGTTTACACCCTGAGACTGTTCCCCTACAGAGACCAACTTAGACCAATGAACTCTCCTTTTGTGATATGCTTAACAAAGTTGACCAGGTTTCTGGTTGTTGGGGGTAGTTGTTACAGCTTAATCAGAGCTTTATAAACCCTCCTGAATCTAGCTCTTCTGTATGTTGAGTGTTTATCCTTCGTTCTTTTGTTGCTCCTAGGTGTGGTTGCAGAACGAAGCCATGCAGCACTTAGCATCTTATTTCATTTATGCCATTTAAAACAATGAGTGGAAAAAGTCAGTAATCATGGATTCCTTAATGGGCAGGGAGAACAGGTAGACCTCCTCCAAGGACTTGACCTTCATGTCCTCAACCAGGCGGCCCAGCTTGGTGACAGGGATCCCCTCCTTGTCTTTGGCTTTACTTCTATGAGCCCTGTGTCCTCGACCATGGCCAAGGCCTCCCAAAAGAAGCCGTGGGCGCCCGGGTCCTCATAGGCTTCCTGCTGCACTGGTGTCATGTGCTATTTTGGTGTTTTCCTAAAAAAGAAGAAGTATCATGCCAGTGCAGAAGCAGACATGGGCTGGCCAACAGACCAGGTTCAAGGCTTTTGTCGCTATTGGGGAATACAATGGTCATGTTGGTCTTAGTGTTAAGTGCTCCAAGGAGGTAGCCACTGTTATCTGAGGGGCCATCATCTTGGCCAAACTTTCCATCATCCCTGTTCGGAGAGGCTAATGTGGGAACAAGATTTGCAAACCACGCACTGTTCCATGAAAGGTAACAGGCCACTGTGGCTGTTTTGATGCTTTTCATCCCTACCCTCAGAGGCTCTGGTATTGTCTCTGCTCTTGTACTCAAGAAGCTACTAATGATGTCTGGTCTTGATGACTGCTACACATCAGCCAGGGGCTGTACTGCCACCCTGGGCAACTTTGCCAAGTCCAATTTTGATAGCATCTCCAAGACCTACAGATACCTGACACCCAACCTCTGGAAAGAGACTGTGTTCACTAAGTCTCCTTATCAGGAAGTCACTGATAATCATGTGAAAACCCACACCAAAATCCCTGTTCAGAGGACCCAGACTCGAGCTATGGCTACCACATAGGTTTTTTTATTTAATTAATTTATTTAGATTACATCTCACTTGTTATCCCATCCCTTGTATCCTCCTGTTCCTCCCTCCCTCCCACTTTTGCCCTATTTCCTTCCCCTATGTCTGTGACAGAGGGGTACCTCTTTCTTCACCATATGATCACAGGCTATCAAGTCTCACCCCAGTAGCCTGCTTATCCTTTCTCTGAGTGCCACCTCACCTCCCCACCAAGGGGAAGTGGTCAAATATGGGGCACCAGAGTTCAAGAAAAATATAATGAATTAGCTCTGTTAAAAAGATAAAACAATGACTGTAATTCATCGACCCAATGCTTAATTGTCTGTTTGCTTCTCTCATGTCAGGTCATATAAACATTAGACCTCTCACTGCCTATCTAGTGTTTTCTCTCACCATCTTTTTCGTTAGTGCTCTATGTTCTAATTATTCATGCTTTCTTTAATTGCCTTTCAAACATACATGAATCTGTGGCCATCTCCAATTCTGTTTATTGTTCCTATATAGAGATAAACCTCACCTCTTCAGAGAAGCCTTTCTTACCCTAACTTCCAGACAGGCACTGATGATGATGTTCATTTTATTCATCAGAGTTTAATATATGGATTCTTTGATTAATGTGTATGCACTTCACAAATCTTTACATTTCAATAAACTCCAGTGCTCATAGTTGAAATTTGTTACTTATTGCATAACTGAAGATGTGTTGCCACTTCTGCAGAAAACATCTGTTAAAGAATAAATATTCTTAAATAAGGATGAAATATTAACCTCCAATCAAGCATAAATACCTTCATGCAGATTAACATGTCACCTTAGGAAAATGTATATATTTTTGAGGGAATCATGCAAGAAACAGAAACATCCTCTTAAAGATTTATTTTAATTATATATGTGTGTGTTAGTGTTTTGCCCACATGTATGTCTGTTCACTATATATGTGCCTGGTGACAACAGAGGCAGAGCGGGCACTGAAACTCCTGGAACTGAAGCTACATGTAGTTACTAGTTGCTGTGTGGATGCTAGAAGGCAAACCCAGGTCTGCTATAAGAACAGTAAATACTCTTAAGTCCTCAGCCATATCTCCAGCCCCCAGGATAGGAACACCTTAATAAATGTATAAAATAATACAATAGATCACAGATATGCTGCATGGAGAACTGGGTAAGGCATTGGAGTGGTTTTCTTCTTATTTGTAAACTGACACTCATACTAGTATCTTATAGGGTAAATGTGGAGATAGATGAGTGCTTAGTATAAGACAGGTAATTAGGTAAGCAATCAGTAAGTGTTATGCACTCGGTTTCCTTTAATGAATAGAATTTTACTGAATTGAGCAATATAATAGAATACTCTAGGTAAGTAAAGAAAAAGCCCAAAATTATAAGACAGTGCAGAACATAAGCTTCAAAACTGGACTTTGTATTTAAATTTACATAGTATTGAGGCAGGTGAACAGTGACAGTCCAGTTACCTGGGTTATCACTTCTGTAAAGACATTTTTTTTTCTGTTTCTTGCTGGCAAGGTAGCAACTAGCACTACCCGCCTATGTGTAGGACCATTTTCAGTCAGGCACATCCTGGCAGAAGAGTTTTTTCTTGTGCAGATAGGTCACTTCAAAGTCTGACTTGCAATGACTGACCTTGCACACCTACGCTAATATAATCTGGCCTTAAAATTATGGGATATACAGCCCACACATTGACAAACTCTCCAAAACTGTAATTACATCCCTACCAAATAGTGGGAGGACCTGCCACATTCCTGCCCTTGGTACCAGCTCCTCCTATCATGCCTAGTCTTTGAAAGGACCTCATAATAGAATGTGGAGCTCTTGGTCCACAGTCTTGCTGCAGCCAATTCCCATTCTATGGATTGTACAATATGATTTTACTCTTAATTTTACTAAATCTATATCTTCGCTGTTTAAGAAAGAAAGATCTGGGGCATCACATTCCAGAAGAACAATGATATTCCCCCCCCCCCCCGCGCCAAATAATGGTACAAGAACATAGCAGATCTTAGACCAGAGGGTAACCAACTAGGAAGGAAGGGACATATTCTCAAGATATACTTATGCATCTCTCTTTGGCTGTCAGATTACTGAAACATTGAGTTATATAAAATTGGAATTTTCCCAGGAATCTCATGCTGGGAGAAGCAAATGGCTGAAGCCTGATGCCAGTGAAAGGAGGAATTTATCTCCGAGAGAGAGATTCACAACGTTTTGATAATTTGTCTGATTTGCAGGTGAGACTATAGCAAAGAAACTACATCTTGATCAAAGATGCTTAATTGTGCATACCTCTGACCTTAAATTTGAATATAAATCTCATGCCTACATCACGATGAAGGACTAGGAGGAAAAGCAACTCCACTATTTGCTCGCATTTCCAATATACCCACATTGAATAAATATCCTTACTGTGTTTTTCACTATCACTTGTCCATGTAATTAGTTTATTGGGGTCAAGTAGCTGTGTCTAGGTTGCTAGTGTAGTAACATTCCAGGCTTTGATCCTAACAGCTCTTAGAATAGTGGATCTTCCCACCTAAATATTGATGTGTTTCCAGACTAGTAACTTGAAATATGTCTTGAGAAAAGTCAGGATAAATACTTGTATTTTTATATACACCTCGTAGCATATCTCAGCTCCCTCCACTTTCTATCTGGGACCTTCATGAAAGATTATGAAGTGACTTCATAGCTCTGTTATTCAGTCAGCTGCCAGTTTCCCCAGTAGTCTGAAGCTTACACTATGATACTCAAGAACTGATTATTTTTAATTTGCCCATGTATGGATAAAGAGGTTTAGCTCAGTGCTCAAATCACCGAAGGAATGTAGCCCTAACCCAGACCTCAAATTCTTAAAATCCTCATCTGTATTATAAGCTCCTTGCTGTGGTCAATGACTAGACAGAACATCACTTTCTCTCATGGTCCACCATGAGGGTAAACTGTGGAGTATGAGCTGGTCCTCTAATAGATGCTTCTCATCGTCACTCTTGCATTTTAGTGACTCTTTGGCGTTCTAAGTGGTTTCATTGTGGAATATTTTGGGTCACTCCTTTATGGAGCTTTTAGAGTCACAGCAGTCACATATTAAGTACAGTGAAAAACTTCTTCATTCTTAGCAGAGTATAGATGGAAGAAGCACCAAGCATCATTTTCTCATTAAAAGCGCCTAAGAAAGCCTAAAAGAGAAGTATATATAATCATGCTCACAGAGGCGGTGTTCTGGTGGTCATTGTTGCATTTTCACATAATCTCCATCTGTCAAAATTATCTTAATTAATGTCTGAAACTAATTGCCTCTATATGTTATATGCACCATGTATATAACAATAAGATATTATGGCATTAATACCTTGTTTTAGACTCATTATAATTTTTAGAGCTTTCTATATGGAATACAAAATTCTAGGTTTATGTTTTAAAGCTGTAATTACTACTCCATTATTGTAATGGTGTTTAACCTTAATTTCAACCTCAATAGATCATTTGTGATTTTCTTTTTTGCTATTTTAAAATAATGTTAGAGAACATACTGACAATTATAAACTGCCATACTTCTTGGAAGCAATGAATTTGCTGGGTCCAGAGTTGTGTATTTCTTGTTTTCATTTTGAAGTGCAAATATTATCTTCTTGTCAAATGGATGTCTAACAATGAATGATTTCAGGATATGTATTTCAAAATATTTTGAGGCAAAATAGGAAAACTTCTGTATTTTCTTGATTTGATGAAACATTTCATTTTAATAGTTTATAGATGTATATAAATAGCTGCCCAGAACTGATTGGAGCTCAGTATTGCTACATCAATCTGCTGTTACTAAAACTATTTCACTGCCTTTAACCTCACCGATGTTTTAATATTTTTTTCACTCTTTCAGGGGATTTATGTCTGAAAGTAAAAGATAATTTTTGGCAAGTTTAAACAACACTTTGGCTCTTAGCATTTTTCTTGCCTTATTTTTGGAAGACTATTCCTCCATCACCACAATTTTCTCTGTGCATTTAGTGACCTCCAAAAGTATGTGTGTGTCCTCTGTATGTGTTTAAAGAAAAGCTCTTGCATAATTTGCATGATTTGCATTCTAAAAATTATGTCCTTTGATTGGGTCAGAATAATTTGGGAAAAATAGGAACAGCTAGAAAGTTACCAAATTTGTTTCATTTAGTGTTCATTAGCTCTAGACAACTGAGGTTTTGTAACCACACATTCTATTTGAGTAGAAACTAACTAGGCTGCCTGAAAGGAGAAAAGAGAAAGCTTTACAAAAGGGTCAACAGAAGATCTGGGACCCATTAAAACAAACATCCAATAAACACACAGTCTCAGGTGTAAAGTAAATGAGATCACATTCTGATCCACTTGAAATATGTCTTCCAAGTCTGCTGTTCCAAGTGTAATGAATTAAGGGGTAGGTTAATTGCATTAAGGGATGGAGCCTTGGAGAAGTAATAAAGTAATGAGGGCTCCACCATTGATAAAGGGATTGAAGTGATTTGAAAAATAAAAAGTCCCTGAGCCATTTGGCTACCCTGTCCTTCCACATTCTGCCATCTGAAGACATAATCCTCCTCCCTTCTAGATTCTTCCTCAACAAGATGCTTCAGTATGCAGCAGATATATAACATCAGAGCATAATTTCTGCTCTGTTTTATATGTTGGTGCTTACCTTAACTTCCAAGTAAGAACAAATATGTTTGGGTATAAAAATGTTAGGTAAATAATTCAAAGAAAACTGTTATTCCTACCTCCATTATGTCAGACTCATGTACTTACTGAACGTGAACACATCTTGTAAACCAACCTCAGCCATCCCTGAGTAGCAAGGGTATTTTGTGCTTTCCATGAATATGACTTCTGAAAAACATGCTCCAAATGTCTTGCCCCAACTGGAGGTGTAATCTGCAATTCATACTTGTTCCACTAGATGGCAAATGTGCAGCAGTAGCCAAAACGTGGCTGGGTTTCCAGAACCCCAGAAGGAATTATAAAATAGGTCTAGGACTAGGGCAGCAAGTAATGAAACATGAGTGTTTTTAAGACAATGTACAGTGACTGTGTAAAGGAACTAAACTGAATATAGCCTAATTCCTTGGCAATTTGTTGACACATTCTTAAGGTTAAGCACGCAGATACCTCCACTACATGACAGAATCTGCCTCAATCAAAGACTTAGTAAGTAGCTCAAAACAAAAACCAAACATTTCATATTGATAATGGAGATAATTTTGTCTATGTTTCCAAGTATGTGCTGTGAAATATTATGAGGACATAAAATTATTTCACTGTAGTAGGCATCCCTAAATATCTAGATTTGTTAGAAGGCTTACATATTTCCTAACAAACAGTGCCAAACGCAAAACAAATAGTATAATCTTGTCATCAAAGAATTATATCTAAACATCAAGAACAAGAAAAATGTCTAATAATGATGGAACAATAAAAATTTTTAAATGTTGATGCTTCCCAAATGAGAAGATGACAGAGACAGTTAGCTACCTGAATAGTCACCTAAAATTAGAAAGCTACTAACCTGCACTCCCAGCATACTCAGGTAATCAAGTTCTTAAGTCTTTGATGGGTTTGAAGACCAGATAGTTTAGAATCTTAGTTGTTTAGGGGTTAAGACGTTTTTAGGTCTAGATAGGTGTTTTAAGTTGATAATGACAAGATGTGATGGAGATTGAGTTACATTCAGAATTTTAGACGCACCAAGATAGAAACGATGTTTTCTTTAAGGCTGCCGAATACAAATAGCCAAAACACTAAGAATGCAACATTTATATAATTCCTGATTGTGTCATGGTTCTTCTTGCTGTTGGGAGTTTATTGTATATATGTGTAATAACATAAATGTATATTTTAAAAATGTTTAATCAATAACAATGTTGATGCTTCTACCTGAATGTCACGCTTCTGTTTAATCATCGTTAAATTTTCATAATCATAAAATTTCTCGAGAAATTGAGGTCAGAATGAAACTGTAACAAGAGCTGTAAATGTGACATGATGCACTGCTAAGACTGATCAGGTGGACGGAGGACATAGAGTCACGGCAGTGGGAAGACTGCTTTGCATCTCTGTGTCAAGCAAACTGCTTCCTCTCTGTAAACAAGCCTACTCTCAACAGATACATGTGAGGTGATATCTCGATAAATCTGAGCTGTACTAAAGAAATAGAGAAAACATCACAGAACCTACAAGTTTACTGCAGACTGGTAAATAATTATTTTTTTTTGCATTTAATTTTATCTTCTATATTTCCTGTTCTTGAACACATTAACCCACTCAGAAATTATACTGTTCAAGAACCTATAACAACTAAGATGTTGTTCTAGGTACTAGGACTATATCATTAAGTGAAACATCATTTGGGGAACTGTAATGTCAATTAACTAAGTTATTTGACAGGAGAGGGATGAAAGTTAATCTTGTATACATCTAAAATCAAATTTAATATATACCCAAGAAAGCATTTCCTTGAATATTTTATGAATGAAATATAGAATTCCAGAAACTAAAATGACTGCTAAATCTAATTCCCTATTCATTGGGATTGAGTTTGGGAATTTTGAGCTAGTAATTCAACATAGTCAAGCAAGTATAAGCACTTCAAGCTTATGATTTTTGAGTAGGCATTTTCCTGGAATATTTTGTGATTCTCTTAAAATTTATTGAATAATGCACAGCTTTTCTGAATAAAAATGCCCCCTAAAGTGATTTATTTAATACATTTCAAGCCTACAATCTGTTATTTGTCATTTAAAATAAGAGCTATGGAAACTTGATTTCTTTTCATAAAGCATTTAGTGAGAAAGCTTGATGCAGCCTAAAGCAATTGTACTGAAAAGTCTGTGAGTCTGTTTGAGGGTTTTAGGTAGTCCATTGAACACACTCGTAGATTTCCACCTAAAACTTCATGTATTTGATTATGTAATATCACCCACAACCATAAAGAGCTAGTGGGTGATATTACATAACACAGACTATTTCACCTTCCTAAAATTCAAGGTAGTTTAAACTATAAGAAAAAATTTCCCCCAAAAGTTTCAGATAAACAATTGAAGAAATGTAATTCACCAAGACATAAGTCACTATAAACCAATCTTAGAAAAATCATCTGGGTATAGTGGTGCACACCTTTAAGCCTAGTACTTGTGAGGCAGAGGCAAGCAGCAAATCTCTGAGTTTGATGCTAGCCTGGTGTGCATAGTGAGTTCCAGGACAGCCAGGGCTACATAGTGAGATACTGTGCCACAAAACAAGCAAGCAAACCAACACACAACAACAAAGCACAAAGTAAAGAAAGAAAGCTTCTGTACATTTAGTCTCAGAAATTCATACCACATTGTTTTATTTCATTACTTTGGACCACAAATAAAGGGCTCATCACCATGTAAAATTGGGTGAGTCAGCAAAACACTAAGCATTAAAAGAGGACAAAGGATATGAATGAGTAATTTCTTTTAAAAGCTGAGTAAAATGCCTAAACACACAAAAATCATAACTAAAGTCTACCTATAAGTGAAATATAAATCAAAGATCTGTTAAATATAATGAATCACCTTTTAGTTTGGTAAAAATTCAGAAGCTTGACAGGCCTGGCTGGAAGGTTGCAAATATTAGCGCTCGTGCTCTGCCAATGGGAATTTAAAATGACACCAATTGGATAATGGAAATGGCAATATAGTTAGGTAAACTTTAAATATGACTTTGCCCTTGAAATTAACACTCTTACAACTAAGCAAGTCTTGAATAACCAGAGAAAGAGTTCTATGCACAATTTTATTTACGTTATTATGGTCTTATTAAATTTATAGTCACAGCCTACCAGAAACAATCTAAACTCTCATCCTTTGGGAGATTTTTTTTTTTAGTAAAACATGATGTATGTAAGCTGTAAGGAATAAGAAAAATAAAAATTAATATTGGTCATTTTCAGAATGCTAATTAAGTGAAACTAGACAATATACTGTCCACTATTATTGCGTAAGAGAAAAGGGACAACACGAGTTATGAGCATGTGTCCATATATGTCTTTATTTTAACAAAAGGGATTTACAGGAAAGGTAATCAATTTACATCTATAGCATATAGATGGTGCATTGGTAAGAGTAAGAAGAAAGTGAGACTTCTCTAAAAATCTTGTTTGTATGTGACTTTGATATTTCAAAGCATATTATGTTTCACATAATTAAAATGTGACATTTAATTAGCAAGAATAAAAGGGCTAACATTGAGTGCTGTAATAAACAAATGGATTTAATTATTAATCACATTTATTAAAAAAACAGACACAGAATAAATAGAAGTAACATTTGAGCACACTGTCTTGAATATTCTCACAGGGTCATGTTCTAAAGACACAAATAATTGCAAAGAAGCCACAAACAGAATTTGTAGGTTTGCTATTTATAGTATGCAGCAGTAATTATAGGCAAGTGCTCAACTATTGAGATATACCCTGGCTCTGCAGTGGTAATTATGAAAATAATTTGTGTGGAATGCTGAAGTAAATGAAGTAGTAGGTGTGATATTCAGATAGAAAGAAAATTCAACAGATAAAATAAAACACAAATATGTAACAAGCAAAGAACCTGCAGGTATTAGATAAGAATTACAATGATTACTATAAACTCACGAGGCAAACACTTTGGCCAAAGGAATATTCTTGGTTGAATGACACCTCATAAGCAATAAGATATGTACTACCTGCATTTTGAAAGCTAAATGTTCTCTCCAGTAAGAAAAAAAACAAAAAACAAACAAACAAAAAAACAAAAAGCTAAATTTTCTCTCCAGTAAGAAATAAAAAAACAAAAAACAAACACAAAAAACAAAAAAAAAAAAAACACCTCACATGGTTTATTCCAGGGCCAGAAAGGGGAAGTATAACGGGATGTAGAAATGGCTTCCCAAGCAAGAATGCAAGGTAGTATTTAAAGACTCAAGACATGTCAAAACTAGGTGAAAATCATCTTGGGGAAGAATTGACTTGATCATTTTTTTAAAAAAGAAATTGGCCATGCAAAATATTGGTGATAGCATTGGCTTGATGCAGACCAAATAGAAAATATCCTATGAGTATACTATAACAGTAAAAAGGTATGGAGAAATTTTTTTGGTTTAGAAAATTCTACATTATGAGAAGAATGATAGAAATTTAAAAGCAATATTTTACAAATACCAGTCAAGGAACATCCATGGACAAAGGCTGTATGGACAAATCATTCACATAATCTAAATATACTCCATGACATACTATTTCCTAAAAACAAGGGAGGTTTGCGTTACCAGAGAACTCTATTAGATATCACATTAACCACACAATCTAAATCGAAATTACAAATAATGGGGCAAAATGGCTTCATTCTGTGGTTTACTAGGAAAGATTAAAAAATCAACATATAGAATTTCCATCACAAATGTTTAATCTAAATCTAATCATGAAGAAATAATCAAATTGGCATTATACAAAAGAATGGGCTGAGAGTCCTCAAAAAATGTCAGTTGTACAGAAAGCAATAAAAACGAGGAAATAAAAAACCGAGGAAATCACAGGGAAGTTATTCTACATTAAAGAGATTAAATATTTATAATGTTATCTTTGATTAGAAACTGGATTAGAAGTAATGGTCTAACAATGACATGGCTGAGATAAATGACAAACTATAGTTATGGATTATAAATTTATATAATAGAATGACATCAACATTGATAAGTTTAATAATTGTGCTTTGGGTAAATGGAGAAGTTTCCTTGTTCTTAAACATTTATAGTAAAGCTTTAGAAGTAAGTTAATTATCATGACATTTTAAAAGTTTTACAGATATACAAATAAATCCAGTTTTTCTGTATGAGTCTATTTACACTAACAATTAGTGGATCAAAGCAAGTGACACATGCTTTACCAGAATTTTGAGGTGTCCCATTGTGTTCCCCAAATAATGTCTGGGAAAAAATAGGAACTCTTCTTGAGGTTCTTGGTCCCATTAATATAAAAGAATCTTTTTGAAAATAATACTAAAATAGAAGTTTGAGGAAAAAATGAGTAGAGTTTAAAAGAAAAACTCCTTTGGCAGAAAAGTTGTAAAACCCAGCAGCTGCCCAGAGGAAGAGAACAAGGGAAACAACAGAATATAGCTATGCTATTTAAAACAGCATGCAGGTCAAATTCATGGCAAACACACGGTCACATGATGTTTAACCTTTAGGCTAAGTAGAGAAATTCTAAGGAAGTACAAAGGATCAGAAGCAGCATACTCTGGTTCTGACGCACATCTGAAAGTAAGAGGCAGGAAAAGGGAAGAAGAAAAGCTTCACTTTCATGACTTAGGACTCAGAAAGATGGGCAGATGCAGCCAAAGCTTGCAAGGACTGAGCTAGGGCAGTGTTCTGTGAAAGAAAAGTAGAATATCTCGTCAGAGAAAACCTAATCTCAGCTATTTCTTTAGCTTGGCTTAAGGTGAGCCCAACTTTCATGGCCTTAAGTTAAGTGACTGATTTGGCCCAACTGGAATGTTAGGTCCCCACTCAGGCCAAAGATTCTATTTTCTTGACCAAAAAGTTTTCCCTTAATGCTTCTTTATTACTAGTCTAATGCATAACAGTTCATTATATCACCCATATAACTTGTGTATAGGTGAAAACTTTTTTAAAAGAAAAAGTTGTGGCATAAAGGATATAGGTAGGAACTTAACAGATGGTATATTACAACGAAGGCAAATCTCAGACTACATTCTGTAACACTTAAACACATTAACGATCAGGGGAAAATGTCACACAACCTGCTCCTGTATATTCTTTGAAGTCTTTATCATCTATCCTTAGACACTTGGCAATTCACATGAGAGCTTCTTCCGGAAATGGGTGTACTAGCATTCTGATGGTAGGATCCACAGTTTTACGGGCACATAGAACAGCAGATTCCCATATTAAGAATAGGGGCTGTGGGTGTAAGGTTGGCAGCAGTGTATGGAGTATGAGAAAGTTTCTTTGAAGCTATTAGTTGGTTGAGCTTGTCAAATTCTTGTATATAAGGGGAGAGACTTGTCTCCAGCTTTTTAAGCTAACTATTTTAACATTACCAATGAGAAGCTGTTTTTCTATGAATTCAAAACACTTCTTTGTAGATTTAGAGACAAGTTGATTAAATCAGAATAAGGCCTTGGGAGAATGATTACTGAACAAAAGGAATGTGGGTCCTTGGAAAAGAATACTTCAAACGCGAACTCACCATATGTGAGTTACACATTCATATTTACTCTTAAAGGTATTTTCATCACATGATATATAACCAACAAGTTTTAAGTAAATGACAAATTAATGTAAGCTCAATTTCTTGCTGATGTTGTTTGTACATTTATTCATGAATTGTTTTCACTTACTCATTAAATCATTCTTTACAGGAAATATTGAGTGGTTGTGTTGTGTCACACTATCTATTTGACACAGATAGTGATTAAGAATAGCATTTTCTATCTAAATGGCAGAGACTGAGATATATGGCTGCTAAGTACTGGATATAAAGAATAGGAAATTTGTTTAACAGAAAAACTGGAATTTGATCTGATTCTTCAATGATAGGAAAATAGGCAGTGGTTGTAAAGGGGACAGAAACGCATTTTAATAAAAGGAAATTTGATGTATAAAGGCATATTAAAAAAAACAAGGTGCTGGAAAGGAAATGAATACACAACAGTATGATGTGACTTCAGAATATGCTACATGAAATATGTAGACATTACAGACGAAGCCATGCTAAGTTATGATGTTCCATTGTTACTGAAAATCATTTGTATTTGATACTTTTTTCAAGCCCAAGTATTCAACAATCTTGCCTGTCCACAAGAATCATTTAGCAATTACATAAAATTCATATCCTTATGACCTCAAAGTAAAAGTTATGTTTAACAATTCTTGAATTAATTTTTTTTGGAAATAATACATTACATAAAATCCCTATTTGTAGGAAGACTACAGTAGACATGTTTAGAAATAACATTTTCTATCAAGTTACTTTCTTTTGTTTTGTTTTTGTTTTTCTAATATACTGCTCAGCCACAAGATGCTTTAAGCAATAAATAAAAAGAAGTGTGCATATTTTTATTTTACTTCATTATTCAAATTACTGACTTAAAATACAGTGTTTACAGCCATGTGTCAGAAATACAGTTGGTCACACTGTGAAGGACATTTCAGATGTGAAAAAGAGCTAACTTAGGAGCCTTTTATAACAGGACAAGAAGAATATCAGGAGGCCAAATCTCCTGACTGAACAATGGAATGATGATGGAGAACTAGACATAAGCTTTATATAGAAGGAAAATGGATGGAGCTAGTTTTGATTATAAAGAAAATAGGAAGCTGAAGTGGTGCTGCACACCTGTAAACCCAGCGCTGGGGGAGGAAGAGGTGGACAGATCTCTGAGTTTGAGTCCAGCCTGGTCTACAAAGCAAGTCTAGGGATATCCAGGGCTACACAAAGAAATCCTGTCTCAAAGAAAGAAAGAAATAGAGAAGGGAAGGAGATCCTGAGAAGTCTCACAGTATTTACTTTTGGTAATGAGCTACCCACATGTAAAGACATTCTAAGCAAGCAACATGACTGCTATGAGAAGGAGCCATATCCAAAGACCTCCATCTGTGTGATCTGGCTGGAATACAGACACCTGTAATCCCTCTGGCTAGAATAAACAATGACCTCTAATTGAGAGTCAGAGTGACAAATCAGAGAAAGATCTAACAGAACAAGTCAAAATAGAATATGCCCAACTCTCAGGAGACCAGACAAGATAGAGAGACTACATAAAGGCAGTATAGGGAGAGAAAGGAGAGTTTAGTTCTGTAGGTCAGTTGAATGCAACTGAGTTCAGTTGAGTTCCTGAAGTTCAGTTCAGTTCTGTACAGTCAGTACAGTAACTGCAGTTGAGCTCTTGGAGGTCAGAGGCAGTTTTTACAAACAGAGCAATTCAGTCAGAAGCCTAGAGAAGCCAGATTGCTTCAGAGAGTTTAAAGAGGCATTTGAGCCAGAACAACTGATTTGAACCAAGCAGCCAGAGTTCAGAAAGAGCTAGAAAGGATGGGTTTATTCAGCAGGAAGTCTCAGAGGCTGAAAACATTCTACGCCAAGGTTAGCAGAAGGAGGCTGGAAGCTGAAGCCTTCAGGGTTCAGGCTTACAGAAAATTAAACTGTATGGAGGCCAGAAGCTTCCAGGCCTAGACTTAGGGATAGATAGAACAGAGATAGAAACACTCTGGGCTCACACCAAGCCACGTATTCATAAAGCTTGGGTATAGCATGCATCTCATCTCTTCATCTGAAGAAATGAAAGGAAGATTGGGAAATAAAAGAAACATTTTTCTGCATATTATTATTCATTTTTATATATTTTATTTATTTACATCTCTATTGTAATCCCCTTGCTCTTATCTTACTGTTGACACCCTCCCTCCCTTTTCTGCTCTATTGCCCTGCCCTACTCCTCTGACAGAAGGCGTCCTCCTGCCCCATTGTCTGACCACAGCCTATCAGGTCTCATCTGGATAGCCTCTGTGTTCCCAGGAACGCTCTGCAAAGGGGCAGTAATCAAATCAAAGAGGATGGCGTCAAATGCACACCTAATAAAAGCAATTTTTACAGCACACAATACATACATTATTTGAGAAAAGAAAGAAAACTGAGCGGTTTAGAATGACAGTTTAGTTTGAAGTCACTCATATAATTATGTGTGTGTATGTGTGTGTTTGTGTGTGTGTGTTGTATGTGTATGTTTCTGTGTGTGCACATATATCTGTGGTGGTATATATAGATAACTGAAAATAATTGTGTGTGTGGATTTTGGAAGGAGGAAGTGAAATTCTTAATTAACTTTTATTTCACTTATAAGTTAACAGTTTCTGCCAGGATGTGAGATTATGTGAAATCTCAGAAAATACATGTAAAAATATATCTCTCTACTCATGATTTTTTCAACTATTGATATTTGTTTCATGTGCGAAATATATATATATATATATATATATATATATATATATATTACAAATACATAAAACATTCTTATGGTAGGTTACCCATAGTCCATATTTCAATGCCCATGTGCAAACGGGCAGCACAATTTGGACTCAGTAGAAAAAGAGGAAGGAGGAGGAATTGAAAAAAAAAATGGGATTTCTGGAGAAGTTGGGTGGGGTAAGGATGAATATGATATAAATTCATGAAATTCACTGATGATTAACGAAGTATGTATAATAATATCAAAAAATCTAATGAACAAATGTCCTGAGTACCAAAAGAAAGAGATGTGTGTAAATGTATGCATTATTAGTGGGATGTGGCACTGACCTTCAAAAAAAAATAAGATTTCTCTCAGAGTATTTTGTCTGTACATTGAAGTCTGGAAGATGACTTAAATTTTATCCCAGAATAAAATGTGTATGATGAATATTATACAAATGAAAGACTTCGGGTTTATTCGTTTGGATGTTTTTGCTTTGCTTTGTCTTCGGAAGTTAAATATATAGGGCCATGTTCACTGTCCTATGTCTTCAGCCATAGAACCTTTGATTTTTAAATAGTGATCTTTCATACAAAATACATATCATTGATATTAGAACTACCTGCAGAATACTATTATAGATTCAGTCCTATGTGATTTTGAATGTTGTTAATTGGGAAAAAAATTAAAAACAAAGTGTTTTAAAAGGCAAAGTTCTCATTTAGTAATTAGTATGAAATACAAAAATATGTGGCTTTTGAGGTAGGCCTACTCATAAATCTGGAAAAAGTAGAGAGCTTGTTTTATTTGGTGTTTTATCATGAAACAATATTTCTGTGAATGTTCTCACTATTTCTTTGTTGATTATAACTTAAAGATGTAGCCAAATGATAAGAGAAAACTTTTAAAAAGATTAAGGAGTTTTCCTGAGAATTGGGAAAGTGTCCAAAATACCAAACATACTCACATAGAGACAGAGGGCAGTTGTGCACACACAAGGAATCAGAAGACACAGAAAGGTGTTAGATGTATTGGTTCAGATCATTTAGGAAAACTCAATCCAATCAATCCATCACCATAATACTTAACAAAAATTTCAGTATCAACTCATGATAAAACCAAGAAATTATTTTTTTTAAATCAACCAAAATAAAAGAACTATTATCCTGCATAACCTATAAATTCAAGGGGAACATGATATGGCCTATTTAACATACACAATTATCAACAGCAGTAAATTTTGAAACACTCAAAGTACATGGAAACAAGGCCCAGGACTATATGCAATCAGGAAAACAATGTGCAAACTGGCTCAGATATGATACATAATGTCAAATATACTAAATCAAATTAAATACATTAATGGAACTAGCTGACATCATTTTAAAAGAGATAAAGAAGTCCAGGAAAGGGTAAGTAACCAAAGGGCAATATCAGTAAAGTGATGTAAGTTATTTTTAAGTGAATCAAAGAGAAATTATGAAGTTAAATATTACAGTAAGTAAAATGAAAGATACAATAGAGGGCATCAACAGAAAATGTGTGTTTACAGGAGAAATAATGAATGGATTTCCATTCAGATCACTTGATATCCACACTACAGAAAGTAAGATGAGAAAAACTGAAGAGAGCTTCAGAAAAATGAACCTATCAACATGTACCTTATAGAAATAGAGAAAACATAACAGGAGTAACAAAATATTTCAAGGTTTCAAATTTCTACAGTTTGATGGAAAACATTAATGGTGCCACTAAGAAATACAATAATTAAAATTGTTTGTATGAATCATGAACATATATCAAACTCACACAGTTACTACAGAAGCAAACTTAAAATTGATCATGAATGTAAACATAAATAAGAGAACATCAAAATGTTTTAAAGAAGCTGTATAAGAAAATCTTTATGACTTTGAATTTAAAATGAGTCTTTAATATGATAGGAGGAGTGTTATACATTATAACATTGTAATAGGCTGTGGTCACATGGTGGGGGAGGAGGGCCCCCTGTCAGAGGACGAGGGGACAGGAAGTGGGTAGAACGTCATGATTGTAGGAACATGCTCCAAGACTAGACTCATGTGAGAAAATTCTGAGTACTTGTGAGAAAATTCAGACACACAAACAAAAAGGACTAAGAGTTTGTGACTTCAGTTTTTTTAAAACATGGAATGTGCTTTTGGGCTCCTCCCAGGTGTGGTGGGGGCAGTTTACTTCAGATAAATCATTATAGCTAACTGTTGATATTCAAATAAATGTTTATACGCCCCTATGAAAAAATATCACTTTGTGGTGTGTAGTTGTCCTTGTAATTTTTATACAGCTTGAACTCATGAGAACTATACTCAGGTGATTTTTCTTAACATTCAGTACAAATTCTCTGGAGCTCTGAATAATGTTGGCTATAGCATGTGACTTTAGTACACTTCATTTATCAGCTCCATTCTCACATGTCCCATCTCCTATAGAGTGGTAAACACATGATCGCTTATTTAATTATATACATCATATATATGTGGTATATATATATACATATATATGTAGATTCATATATATACATATATGTATATATACTGAGTCAAATGATATATGTATGCTTTTACATGAAGAGCTCTCAAAACTCAATGCTAGAAAGTAAAAAGAAACAATAAAATAATTTATAACTACACAGAATCTAACAAGTACATTAAAGGATGTGCCACACAATCAGGGATGAGGTAAACATCAACTGATGTCAAAATATGATGTCACCATTCACTTATCAGAGAGGAATATTCTCTGAAAATACTTAGTGCTTGTGAAAATCAACAACTGGAAAACTAATAACTATCTGTTGTGAGTACAATTTGTCATTTTGGAACTTTATAAGAAGCTTGAGTATTTGACTTTCAAGTGACAAAGCAATTCCACTCTAATTATTTCTTGATCTTAGCAAAAAATATTAACATAAATATTATATACACATATTGGTCAGATTATAAAGAATTTGGTATTCATATATTCTAATATTAGGGAAGTAAAAGCACATAGTAATTTTGTAAAATTGAATTACATTTATCAAAATAGCAAAAGAATTATTACTTCACCCAATAATCTATTCCTAGGCATTAAACCATAAAATGGAAATATTTTATCACATAAATTTATAAATGAGTCCCTAGTACAACTTTGTATATAGTTTAGCCATGTAGAAAAATGTACACATATCCTGTAAGAAATAAACAAAATAGAGAAAGAAATAGTTGTACAACAATGAAAAGTTCAAACTATTGATCTGTAAGGCAGCATGGATGAAAATCAGAGACATTATTCTAAGTGAATAAAGCCAATGTCTAAAGGTTATGTGCTTTCTATGAGACCATTTATGTTACACTGCCAAAAAGGCACTTTTAAATCTGTAGGAACAGAATGCAAACCAATGCATTCAAGCTTTTAGAGTAAAAGTTCTTCATCTAAAAAGCACAGTGTAATGGATAGTTTTAACTTAATATCTCTTTCTTGTATGTAAATGGTTATAATCATTCCAAACACAGACTTGTGTGTTAAATTCAGAACAATAGCAATAACAAAAATTAGTTATTTTAGTATATTAATTGTAAAACTGAAACAGTAAGCACAACAGATGCCATAGTGAATACATATGAATTATTTTCGTTGATAGTTAATATAATTTGTCAAGCTAACAATGCTAATAACAATTATATATACTTAGATGCATACAGGGGAAAACCCATTAGGCCTCAACCCTAAAAACAAAACTACAGGCAACTAAAGAAAGCTGAGTGTGGGAGAAATAGCCTTCACCAGGGAAAGAGAACACCAAGTGGTTATACAATACCAAATTGCCAGCACTGAAGACATACATAGAAGTAATATTATAAAGACTGAGCATTTTTATTTAGGAATGTATATATGAACATACATATACACATTTGCATGTACAACAGTTTTTTAAATTTGTCATGAAATTGAAAGAGAGCATGTAATGGTAAATGAGAGAGTTTTGAGGAAGGAATGAGACTGGAGAAATAATATAATTGTTATTTCAAAAATAAAGTGAAATATGTTTTCTTTGAATCCCAGTACTCATCTATATAATCTTTTCTGAAAAAAGACTTTTGTTACATTTGTATGTATGTGTGTGTGTATGTATGTGTGTGTGTACAAGTGAATACTTGTAAAAAGATAAGAAGACAAATTCCATAAAGGGATCCGGGAATAAAACGCAAATCATTAGACTTGAGTATTGTTTTGTACCCGTGGAAGGTTTGTATGACTTCACATCTTCCACCACTCTGGTAATTTCTACCTATGTGTTAGCATCCCCACTCCACATCAAGTATTCATTGTTCTTTCCTAATTAAATGAACTTTCTATTGCAATCAACTGAACTCATTAGTTGTTGTTTTAAAGTAAAGCAACAAAGTGAAAGTCAGAGCACATAGATTCTGTCAAAGAGGAAATTATATATCAAATTTGACGTCAATGAATGTAACTGGATGGTATCTGCAGTTTTAGAGTTGAACAACACTTCCTTCTGTAGGTAGAATGAATGCTACTTTGAGTCAAAGAGATCAACTTCAAAGAGGTGAAATAGAAGGGAACAAGTAGATTCATCCTTGCAAAGTTACTTTCCTCATAGTGTTAAAGTGGAAAGCACTTCCTTTTTAAACTGACTTGGGTGGACTGTAAACGTGTGTGTGTGTGTGTGTGTGTGTGTGTGTGTGTGTGTGTGTGTGTGTGTGATTTTTTCTGGAAAGCTTGCTTGTTTCAATATTTAGTTTGATTACATGGCACTAAGGATAAGTCATTCTATTTTTTTCTATTTTTGTTGGATCTATTATTCTAGAGCCTAGAGCAAGAGGCTAGTCCAGAAGAATGGGCTCCCATAAACTTAATCTGACAGCTTTTGTCTTGACACCATGCGTGCTATGTAACATCAGTTCAGTCACATGTTTTACCTCAATTCTTAGTTTCTTTGTAGCTATCTTTTGGAATGAGTAACTTTACACATCTGCCCTTTGTCTAAAACACTGATAATTTGATTTATTTTAGGAAAAGTTAAATTTCCCTTTAAAACTTTCATTTGGAATATTGTTGCAAAACTATGAGTCTAAGAGTTACTTAGAAAAATATTCTTTGCAAAGTCTCACAAATGAAAATCTATACTCAAAAATAGCCAAAGGAAAATAAGAATTGAAGTACTATAAATCTTCTAAAATCTCATAAAACTTTTTGTACAAATTTATATAAAAGTCTCATTTCCCTCATCTTGTAAGACTTACTTGTTGGCCCTAACAAATCTTTTTAAGAATCAACCAAGTGAGAAATAACACTATCAGCATCAGTCTGCCCTATGGCTAAGCTATTTGTTAATTTCCTTTACAATAAGTAACAAAAATATCCTCTGTTGTTGGCAAAATGCTTACTCACAGGATTTAGGAGTTGAGGCTGGCCTTATCAATCATGCCTACAAGAAAGGATTTTGGTCTTGAAGCCCTTTTAGATGATACCCTGAAGATACTGTCCCCAAATGTTGATACCATTTTAAGGCAAGAAAAAATGTTGGTCATGAACAGGAAATTCTTTGCAAAATAAACATACTGTTTTATCTGAAAAATAATTATTATAATTGGGTTTATCACACTTAATGCCAGAGTGCGCAGAGACTTGGAGAAGACCCTTCAAAATTCAAGAGAGTGGGGAAGACATATGTTATAGTAAGACAAATTACACTAGTCTATGGATATCATACATATGGGAGGAAAACACTTTTGAAATATATAAAATAATGAAAGTGGCAAATACTACTTCTTGATGTATAAAAGGATAAAGATGATAGTTAATATATATTGAGTACTTGCTGTGTGCCAAGCACATTTCTACCTATGTTAAAAGTATTTTTCCATTTAGTAGACAAAATTCTGGGTGTATTAAAAACATTATATGTACAAATCAAAAATATAATTTAAGAATCTAAAGTACAGATATTTATTTGTTTGAAGTCGTAGTATATGTAGCAAAATAAGACTGAACCAACTGTTTCTAAAACTTGCTTGAATAGCATATTTTATTGCATTTTATAAGCATTTTCCATGCATGCACACATGATTAACAGTTCAAATGCTGTTCTCTAACCTACATTTATACATACATACATACATACATACGCACACACACAAACACACACACACATTACATACACAAGTAAAAACAAGGGGAAAAATTTACGTACTACATATGAAAAATGGTGTAGTGTGTTAGAACAAACTGAGAATGTTTCAGTGGGGGAGAAATGTGAGTGGCAGAAGAAATTATTAAAGAGTTTGAACCAATCATTCCATAAAATTCAGTATCAGGGTTTAATAAAACTGTGCTTTTATCTTTATGGTCATTAAAAAACTGAGGGATGTTTGAAGCAAGGAAGTCATCTAACCAATTCGTATTTTACAGTGATGACTATATTGTTTGCAGAAAAAGATAATAGGGACCAATGTTAAATGAGTAAAGATGTTGAAATATGCTGTAAGAGGCCACAGTGGCAATAAGAATGAAGAAAGATGTGGTTGGATGAAAATATATAAAAGAGAAAAGAGACAGTATCAGCCCATTATGGGAACATTTGACATAATCCAGTTTTGTTTGGCTGCCATTAAGTTTTAAAAGGAGGACTATATATTAAGGATGATGTGGGTGTAGGAGTGTCCCTGTGTTGTGAGTCAAGTGGCAAGGCGAAGAGATTATTCCATGACGTTATGTCTCAGCTCTATGAGATAAGCAGGTCTATATATATATAGGTCTGGATCTCAGGAGAGAATTCTGCTGCAGATACAGCTTTCAGAATCATCAGAATATACATGAGCAGGGTCAAGCTATCTCAAGAAGGATGAAGAGAGGCTACTGTCAGAATCTTTATATCTAAGACAGTATTTGCTAAACGTTACAGAAAATACTTATAATCAATCTAACATTTGAAATTTTCAGATTTTTACACTTAGAGATTCTAATTTAGTCTTTCGGTGCCAGAACACAGACCTTCATTATCATTTTACATTTTAATGTGTCTACAGTTATGTGATGTAGTAATGTAATAAACATACACAATGTATAATTAAATTGGGATAATAAGCCCCCTTTCTGTTTATGTGTGTGAATGTGTTATGTGGTTGTGTGTGTCTGTGTGTGCCTGCGTGTCCTCATATGTCAGTGAGGGGGGCACACATGACATGGCGCAAGTGTAGAGGTGTGAAAATGATAGAAAAAACTCAAGTATTGGACCTCACTTCCTATCTTGCTTGAGGTAGGGTCTCTTTTTTGCCACTCTTTATGCCAGGTTGGCTGGCCTATGAGCTTCTGGGAATTCTTCTGTCTCTACTTCCCAATACTCCCAAGTATACGAGTGCTTAGATTTTAGATTGAAGCCAGTGCTCCCAGATTTGCATGAGTTCTTGGGATTCAAAGATAAATTCTAATGCTCCCATGACACTCACAGAGCCATCCTCCAAGCACACGGCTCAATGTCTGTTAGTACAGTGCTGCTTTTGCAAGATGCTATGGACTTTTAAAACAAAAGGTTCCATGCAAGGCTCTTTGGTCCTTGGGCTAATATCCTTGAGAAGAAATTATAGGATAGTGGTAACTAACTTCTTTTTATTTTTTTGTTCCCATGCCATGAAATAAGGACTTTATTATATATTCCCTATAATTGCCATACTGCCCTTGACACTGAAACCCAAAATGAGAACTCAATTTGATCTTGGAATGCAACCTCTAAACTATGAACCCAAATAAGCAGTTTCTATTTAGAAGTTGCTTATCTCACATATTTCATAATAGGATAGAAAACAAGCTAGCACAACACATGAAGAGATAGTCATTGACAAGTGCAAGAAATACTTGGATTATATTCATATTTTCTATGCCTATTGCTTGAAAAGTGATGGAAATTTATTATAAATGACTTGCATTTAGAATTGCAGTGAACACTTTAAATGAAAAAGTAATTCATATTGATATTGTGAAATTAATTCCTGTGATTACTCTTTGATATTTCATAATTTAATTTGTCAGGGCAAATACACTGAAGATAAGTCTCTCTGAATTTAAATTATAATTTTCTTACTATGACATTGCAAAAGCAATAAAGCAACTCCCTCTTTCACTGATAACAGTACGTTATAGAATCCAAGGTAAAATAGAATTTAGATACTTGCCTTACAAGCATATTTTAATGTTAATAAACACTGAATTAACTAAAAGTATTTTATTATTTCTAGTAAACTAACAATTTACTATATAATAACAAGACACTGAGATATTACTGTTTCCATTTACTGCATTATCACTGGACAGTCTTGGAAAAGATGAGGAGCAAGACCATTTAACTATAGCTTAAACACAGTAACTTACTGTTTTTTGTTTGTTTCTTTTTTTTGCACCAGAAGTTCCAAATATACAACAAAAAAGCAGGAAGGGTAACAAATAGGCCAAAAATTCAAGTCTATTTTGTTTATATATTGTAGAATATAGGTAGATTTAAGAGTGAATAGCAGTTATGTCTTTAATGTGCTCATTTACTAATTTTTTAAATTTGCCATGAGAAATATTTCTCCTGTTTCACAAACATGTAAAACTAATCTATCTTACCCCTTCCTGGATTCAATTTAAAATTATACTTAGTGACTAATAGTAGTTTATGCTGAGGACTTTTGAAATGATGTTTGCAAAAAGCACTATTTTAAAATAAGAAAGCAGATGATTATAAAGATATTATATTCAAATGGTTTGCTGGAAATGACTTGCCACATCAGTAATATAATCACTCACTGTACTATGTGAAGCATATGTTACATAATTAAAATTAACATTCAGAGAAAAATCTACAAGGAGAAACTGCGAGAGTATACGTTTAAAAAATGTTATTATATATCACTTCTTTTATATATGTCTTTCTTTTTAAAAACAAATTTAAGAATTCTTGGCAAATGGATGGAACTAGAAACGATCATTCTGAGTGAATTAACTCAGACCCAGAAAGATACACATGGTATATACCCATTTATAATTGGATACTAACTGAACATGGATGTCCTCTAAGAGTCTTCATTCAGCAGAGGATTGAGTTAGATGCTAGGACTTCTATTAGGATTCTAGGTAAGAGAGGTATGGGAGAGTGGGGAAACAGAAGGACCCAGAAGGTCATGGAACTCTACAAGAAGACCATCAAGGCTGACAGATCTGGACCCAGGGGAGTATACACAAACCTCTGTACAAACCAAGGACAGTGCATGCAGTAAACCTAGACCCCCCTATACAGATCTAACCAATGGACAGCGCATTCTCTAGAGTTGTGTGGAGAGCAGGGACTGACTATGACATGAACTCTGGTGCCCCCTATTTGACCACTTCCCCTTGGTGGGGAGGCCTGATGGCACTCAGAGAAAGGATAAGCTGGCTACCAGGATGAGACCTGACAGGTTGTGATCATATGGTAAGGGAGGAGGTCCCTTTCTGTCACAGGTGTGGGGGAGGAGAATAGGTTGAAAGAGGGAGGGAGGGGAAAAGGAAAGATACAAGTTCGAGGATAACAATCCAGATGTAATCTGAATAAATTATTTTTTTAAAAAGAATGCTTAAAACAAAATTTGGTATTTGAACAAACTAACATGTATGTGGTTGTGTTGTCTCAGTGAAAATGAAGTGGCCAAGTGACTTAGCTAATCATTTTATTCCAATTAACTTATTACAAAGAATAAATGAACACAGGAGTAGGCATCTGTTTGACAGAACAAATTGGAACTGGGTTACAAAGGAGTTCTCCTATTTTCCCAGAGAAATCTTCCTTTTGGTCAGTCTAGCAGTGCCTTTTGGTTTGGGGATTACTGTTGTTTTACAGAACTAAGAAAAGGAAACAAAACAGTCATTCAGAAAGATAAATAGACATGTAACCAAAGAAAAGTTTTCTTTGAGGCTTGGAGTCACTTGGACAGCAACACTAATAGGAGAGGTGCAAGAGAAAATTGTGTATTCTCAGTAACAAAACCCACTTTACAAAGCATAAGGCACATGGGTGTTGACAGGTGTGAAACACACATGCAAACCACTAACAGTACTTAAAAAACAGCATGTGAATGAACACAAATATTTAAACAAAGCTTTTCATTAGAGGTAAACAAGTGAACATAAGAGGAGTGCAAAGATCATAGGGATGTCTGCTATGAGATATTTTCTTAGGGGAAAAAAGAGGATATGAAAGAACAAAGGGGATGAGTCTGTGAGAAATTGTAAAGAGAAGTAAATATGAGCAAACCATGTATGAAATTCTCTAGAACAAAATATGTTTAGAGAATACACACACACACACACACACACACACACACACAATCTATGGTGTCTATTCTCTCCCATCATGTGACCTGACAATGGCAATACAAGGGAGAGTTTATTATTTGGCTCAGATTTTAAGAGTATATAGTTCCGTATGGCAGGTACTAGATAGTAATAGAAAGGGTAATGAAGTCCTATGCTTCTCTGGCTTTTGACTTCTTCAGTTATTCAGTCTGTTACCCCAGCCCTGTATATAATGTCATTCACATTCAAGATGGGTCATCTTTCACAAATTAAACCTCTCTAGAAAGTTCTTTACGGATCTGACAACAGATGTGTTTCCTGTGTGATTCTAAATGTACTCAAGCTAACAATGAATAGTAACAGTCACAGGCACGGATATACTTTTCTTGTGGTAAATTTTGGGATCTTATGATATCTTTACACTTCAAGAAATCACGAAGTGTTTCTCAGAAGGGCTGAACTGTATATATTTTGCATTATAAAATGCAACTAATGAGAGCAGATTGTAAATACGTAGCCAGTAAGCACGGAATGGTTTCTCTCCCAGCCAGTCCAATTTGCAAGTGTTGTTGGAAAACAGCCAGAGGAAGTTTACTTATTTCCAACAGTGACCAGTTCCTAGTTTGTTTATCTCTTATGAAAGCTAAAAGCATATGTAGAACATACAACAAAAGTGAAGCAATAATAAGATATCCACCCAAAAAAGGAGAAGCCAGAAACTGGACAGATTGATATAAGAACACTCAAAAACTTTAAGGTGGAGCTAACCTTTTAAAAATTTATTTCACAAAATGAAAAGTGAAAAAGTATTGTCAAACTTATTCTTCAAAGCTAGCATCATCCTAGTACCACGATACAGGATAAGAATGCAATATAATAAGACAATTTAAAAATCTGAAATGCCCGACTGGAGAGATGGATCAGAAGTTAAGAGCACTGTCTGCATGTGCCCCAGCAACCATATTGGGGCTCACAACCATCTATATTGAGATCTGGTGCCCTCTTCTGGATTGTAGGCATACATGCAGACAGAACACTGTATATTTGATAAATAAATAAATCTGAAATGCATAAATTACCAAAGAAAATATTGGTAAAACACTTCAAGATACAATTTAGATGAAAATTTTCTAAATGAAGTTTCTGATAACACAATAAATAATGATATTTATTTATTTACAATAATAATAATTATTATTATTATATGGAATTAACAGCCTTCTGTACAACAAAATAAATTTCCAAAAGAATTAAGAGGCATATATCAGACAGGAATAAGTATCTCGAGTGTATAAAGAACTTCAAAAATTAAACACACAGAAATGATTCTTCTGATCAATATATGTGCTAATAAATTGAATCAACAATTATCAAAAGATAAATATAAATTAATACAAGATAAAGATAAATATAATTTAATGTAATCCTAGCACTCAAGGGGGCAGAGGCAGGCAGATCTTTGTGATTTATAGGCGACCCTGGTCTACAAAATGAGCTCAAGTCAGCCAGGGCTAAAAAAGAAACACTGTCTTGTAAAACCAAAAAGAAAGGAAGGAAGAAAGGAAGGAAGGAAGGAAGGAAGGAAGGAGGGAGGGAGGGAAGAGAAGGAGAGAGGGAGGGAGGGAGGGAGGGAGAGAGAGAGAGAGAGAGAGAGAGAGAGAGAGAGAGAGAGGGAGAGAGAGAGATATGAGAGAAAGGGTACAGTTTTCAAATTATTTTTGAATAGAGTTTCCTGTGTAGCCTTAGCTGTCCTGGACTCACTTTGTAGACCAGGATGAGGTTTCAACATCTTTAAATATCAGAGAAAGAAAAATTAAAACTACTTCAAGATTCAGTTTTATTCTAGTCAAAATCTCTACCTTTAATCAAATAAATGGCGACAATATGTTGGTGAAGGTGTAGAAAAAACAGGAAAACTTTTCTTACTACTGGCGGGACTATAAATTAAGAAACACCATGTAATTTACTGTAAAGTTTCGTAATAAAACTAAAACCATCATAGTACCCATCTGTACCACTCCTGAGAAAAATACTTAAAGGAATTTAAGTCAGCATTTTAATGAAAGTGCTTACATATTAGTGTTTGTTGCTGAACGATTATTAACAGCAAGGTTATGATACCAGCTTAAATATTTATCAACGATTTGTGAGTAAAGAAAATTCAGTAAATAAACAAAATAATACTTTTTTCAGCCATAAGGAAAACTACACTCATGACATTTGCAAGAAAATGAATGGAAATGAAGTCACCATATCACGTAAAATAAGTCAGAGCCAGGAAGACAAACATCACATATTTTCTCTCACACACAAAAATTAAATTTTAATTTATATATGTGTGTGAATATGTGTATGTGTAGGAGGTTAAAGGTCATGAAAATATAAATCACATCATGTAAAAGAAAGAAGTCTTAATTCAGAGAATGTTTAGTTTTTATTTTTTAAATATATTTTTTAAATTTATTCATATTATATCTCAGTTGTTATCCCAGCCCTTGTATCCTCCCATTCTTCCCTCCCTCCCATTTTCCCCTTATTCCCCTCCCCTATAACTGTTCCTGAGGGGGACTTCCTCCCCCGGTATATGCTCTTAGGGTATCAAGTCTCTTTTTAGTAGCCTGCTATCCTTCCTCTGAGTGCCACCAGGCCTCCCCATCCAGGAGATATGGTCAAATATGGGGCACCAGAGTTCTTGTGAAAGTCAGACCCCACTCTCCACTTAACGGTGGAGAATGTCCTGTCCATTGGCTAGATCTGGGTAGGGGTTCGAAGTTTACTGCCTATATTGTCCTTGGCTGGTGACATAGTTTTAACAGGACCCCTGAGCCCAGATCGGCGTGTTATAATGTTCTTCTTGTAGGTTTCTAGGACCCTTTGGATCCTTCTATTTCCCCATTCTCCCATGCTTCTCTCACCTAGAGTCCAAATAGGATGTCCTCCCCTTTGACCCACTTTCCTGGTAAGTGAAGACTTTCATGGGACATGCCCCTTGGGCTAGTGTCCAGATATAACTGAGTATACTATTATTAATAAGGCTGCTATGAACATGGTTGAGCAAATGTTCTTGTTGTGTGCTGGAGCATCTTCTAGGTATATTCCAAGGATAGCTGCTGGGTTTTGAGGAAGCCTTATTTCCAGTTTTCTGAGATAGCACCAGATAGATTTCCAAAGTGACTGTACTAGTTTGCATTCCCACCAGCAATATGTACAAATATATACAAATATGCACAAATGACAATCATGCAGAGGAAGAAATTAGGAAAACTACATCTGTCACATTAGCCACAGCAATATAAAATATTTAGGAGTTACTCTAACAAAGCAAATGAAGGACTTGTTTGAAAAAAATTTCCAGATAACCAGGAAACTGGGACAGAGGGGAGGACATCCTATTGGGACTCTAGATGAGAGAAGCATGGGAGAATGGCAAAGTAGAAGGATCCAGAGGGTCCTAGAAGCCTACAAGTAGAACATTATGATAGGCAGATTTGGGCCCAGGGGTCCCGCTCAAACTAAGGCACCAGCCAAGGACAATACAGGCAGTAAACCTTAAACCCCTACCCAGATCTAGCCAATGGACAGAACACTCTCCACAGTAGAGTGGAGAGTGGGATATTACTTTCTCACATACTCTGGTGCCTCAACTTTGACCATGTCCCCTGGAGGGGGAGACCTGGTGGCACTCAGAGGAAGGACAGCAGGTTACCAAGAAGAGACTTGATACACTATGAGCATATACAGGGGGAGGAAATCCCCCCTCAGGAACAGTCATAGGGGAGGGGAATAAGGGGAAAATGGGAGGGACAGAGGAATGGGAGGATACAAGGGAGGGGATAACCATTGAGATGTAATATGAATAAATTAATAAAAGTTTAAAAAAGAGAAAATTTCAAAACTCTGATGAAAGAGATTGAGGATGGCATAAGAAGATGGAATGATCTTATTTGCTTGTGGATCAGGAGAATTAACATAGTAAAAATGGCCATCTTACCAAAAGCAATTTACAGATTCAGTGCAATCCCTATCAAAATACCTACACAATTTTTAAAAGACATTTAAAGTTCAATTCTCAACTTCATATGGAAAAATAAAAAACCCAGAATAGCTAAAAAAAATTTGAACAATAAAAGATCCTCTGGACGAATCTCCATACCTGATCTCAAGCTGTACTATAAAGCAACAGTAATTAAAACAGCATGGTACTGGCACAGCAATAGGCTGGTTGATCAGTGGAATAGAATTAAAGATCCAGATATGAATCCACACACATATGGTCACTTGATTTTCGACAAAGAAACCGAATCTATTGAATGGAAAAAAGAGCATCTTCAACAAATGGTGCCGGTCTATCTGGATGCCTATGTGTAAAAAAAAAATGCAATTTTAACCATATTTGTCTCCATGCACAAAACTCACAAAACTTTTAAAAGAAACAAAAGACTAAAAATAATGCAATATATGTGATATGAAAACAATGGGAGCTATAGGGGAAAGGAAGAATGAATAGAGAGATGGAAGTAAGATGAAGAAAAATATGGGATGAATACAAACTAAAAATGATGGCCTGTACACAAGGAAAGTCATTCTGTATGCTAACTTAAATTTTTCACTAAAATATATATAACCCCTGTATACTAATTGAGCTTATTTTTGTATATTTGACATCTAATAATAGCTAAAACATTATTATTTGACTTAAATACACTTGGAAAAACATATAGTCAGAAATCCTCTGAGTAGTGAGTAAAGTAATGCACAAATATTATTTTGAGTTGATGAATCCTGTTTTTATTGAGCTGGACAAAAATTTATACTGTTTTAAAAGTATTGGTATTTTCCTCATAGCCACACAATGTACCTTATTTTCAGCTATTAGGTAAATGGATGAATAATTGAACAAATCTAAATCAGCTATACAATTCTGGAGGTCATGGAACAGATGATATAGCTCACTTGACCGTATATTTGTGCAGTATTCATAAAGCCCTGGGTTCAATTCCCAGAACTGCTCAAAAACAAACATGGTGACACATAACTGTAATTCCAGCATTTGTGAGGTGGAAACAGGACCATCAGGAGTCCAAGGCCATCCTCGCTTACTTAAAACATTAGAAGACAGCCTGGAGTAAGAAGGCCCTTTAATAAGTATGACAAGAAAAGAAAACATTCTCCAAGGATGCAGCAAATTCTTAGTGCATGTAACTTTTTATTTGTAGAGTTTTAAGGCTTAGCTTCCTGATGATGAAATGTCAAGAACACTAAAAGTAGAAACTACAGCTAAAGAGGTAGGAGTCCTATAGTGTGTTTGCACATATAATGTCAGGAAGGTTCATTTTTAGTTAATAGTCACTGGAAAGCAAGACTGGTTGAGTAAGGAAAAAAATTCCATTAGATAATATAACTGAGATATAGGAAGCCATGAAATGTACATCCAAGAGGCAATACGAATGAACCAGTTAGCTGTCATGCATATTGCTTCTCCATTTGTACCATTAGCCTTCTACCACATTATATACATAAGACATTTCTGTGAGAACTTTGCATACTTAAAATTGTGACAACTTGTTAGAGAAGCATCTATCTGCCTAACATACTATACATTTCAATTCCAACCAAAGACAATAATAGGTGTCATCTCTAGTGATTTTAGACTACAATGGAAGAAAGTTAAGCTCAGGTTTTGTTTATATGATAACTTTTCAGTGAACTAAAGCTTTCTTTGGCATATAAACTTGTACAAATATATATGTACATATATCCTTTTGGAAAATTAAGAATAAAATTAAATGGTCAGCAATCCATATTTTAAATAACTAGAAGATAAAAGTAAAAACTAAATATTTTGATCACTTCCCTCTGGTGCAGCACCTTGCAAGGCCACAGAGGAAGAGAATGCAGGTTACCCTGATAAGACCTGATAGGCTGGGGTCAGATGGTAGGGGAGGAGCACCCTTGTCAGAGAACTAGGGGAGGGAGAGATAGGGTAGAAGAGGAAGGAGGATTGGGAATAGGAGAATATGAGCGAGGGCGTGACAGTTGGGATGTAATGTAAGTAAGTTATAAAAATTCAAAGAAATTTAGAAAGAAATATCTGATGCTATAAATTTTATAAAAATATGATCCTATTATGATGGCTCAGAATAGTGCTGCTTTAACGGAAATTGTAATTAGCTGGTAATCACCAATAATACACACTTTTCTGTTCTAGAAAATGTCACTACAGAGAAAATGTGATAGTTACAAATGCATATGCTGACTTGTTGTAAGCAATGCCCAAAACCATGTTGGAAAAGATTGTGTCTATATCTATGTCACCTATTGATCACTGATGCTGAATGCAAAATCATAATGTAAAATGGAATTTTTAATAATACAAGATGCTTTTAGACACTGGAGAGCTATCTACCTTTCTTTTATTTTGATTTTTAATATTTTATTAATTTATTCATATTACATCTCAATTGTTACCCCATCCCTTGTATCCTCCCATTCCTCCCTCCCTCCCATTTTCCCCTTATTCCCCTCCCCTATGTCTGTGACTGAGGGGGACCTCCTCCCCCTGTATATGATCACAGGATATAAAGTCTCTTCTTGGTAACATGCTATCCTTCCCCTGAGTGCCACCGGGCCTCCCCATCAAGGGGACGTGGTTAAAAATGAAGCACCAGAGTTCATGGGAAAGTCAGACCCCACTCTCCACTCAACGGTGGAGAAATTACTGTCCATCGGCTAGATCTGGCTAGGGGTTCAAAGTTTACTGCCTATATTGTTCATGGCTGGTGTCATAGTTTGAGCAGGAACCCTGGACCCAGATCCGCACATTATAATGTTCTTCTTGTAGGTTTCTAGGACCCTCTGGGTCCTTCTATTTCCCTGTTCTCCCATGCTTCTCTCACCTAGAGTCCAAATAGGATGTCCTCCCCTCTGACCCACTTTCCTGGTATGTGAAGACTTTTATGGGACATACCCCTTGGGCTAGTGTCTAGATATAAGTGAGTATATACCATTTGACTCCTTTTGCTTCTGGGTGAACTCACTCATTATGATCATTTCTAGTTCAATCCATTTGTCCACAAATTTTGGGAATTCCTTGTTTTTAATAACTGAGTAGTATTCCATAGTGTAAATGTATCACAGTTTCTTAGTCCATTCTTCTACTGAGGGACATTTAGGTTGTTTCCATGTTCTGGCTATTATGAATAAGGCAGCTATGAATATGTCCCTGTTGTGTGCTGGAGCATTTTCTGGGTATATTCCAAGGAGTGGAATAGCTTGGTCTTGAGGAAGCCGTATTTCCAGTTTTCTGAGATAGCACCAGATAGATTTCCAAAGTAGTTGTAGTAGTTTGCATTACCACCAGCAATGAAGGAGTTTTCCTCCTTCTCCACATCCTCGCCAGCATGTGGTGATTTCCTTCATCTGGTTTTTGTATTTTTCTGAAAATTTTCCAGTGCCTCTCTATATGACTCTTTTATGTCTTCAACCTGCTTAGTTGCATCCTCTTGCAGTTGTTTACAGATTTTATTCACTTCTTCCGTTATCATCTTCCTTACTAAGGACTTGAGGTCATTTTCTTGTATTTCGATTGTGTCTGGGTTCTCAGGGTTGCTCTCATTGGGATTGCTGGGATCTGTAGATGCCAAACTGTTTTGGTTTTTGTTTGCGTTCTGTCGCTGTCCTCTTGTCATTTTGGTGTCTCTGATGTTGGGAGGTAGCTTCTGGTGTCCTTCTCTGGTTGAGAGTAAATAGTTGGTAAATGATTATAGGTCAGGTGCCCTTGCCTGTGAGGATCAGGGAGTATTTTTCTGGAACAGGCAAGTGATCTGGTTTCTACTCCTGGAGATTTTGCTCTACACCTTAGGCTCCAGGCTGAGTCAGCAGAAGTATGTTTCTGTCTGGATCCTTTCATCTTACTGCTGTAATTCGGATCAGCTGTTTTGGGACCTCAGACAAGGTCAGCACACAAGCGCTCTGGATAGGTAGGTTGGTCCCAGCTGCCTGTCCTTCCTGTCGCTTGGTAGCCAAGACCCAGCTGGATCAGATCTTCTGGGCTGTTGCTGTCTGAGCTCTGCCTCTAAACACTGCACAAGTGTCCAGCCTCTCCCGAGAGCATGGGAGATCCTTCTGGGTCTCTGAGAGCGGATCCAGTTAGGATCTGTCTGTTGGAGAGTGCAGGATCAGTACTCAGTGGCCCAGAGACAGGACCGGTTCAGACGGCAGCCAGCCCCAAGCTGCCTCCACTTTCTGTGACCCTGTAGCTGGGATCGCTCACAGATCCTCGGAGCTGTTGTCATCTTTAGGTCAGCAATTACACACTGTAGGAGTGACCAATGTCTCCCGATAGCGTGGGAGATCCTGCTGGGTCTGTGGGAGCAGTTCAAGCTGGTTTCTAACTGCACCTGTTTGCAGGCTTAGTCCGTTGTGACCAGCTCTAGATTGGGCCCAGGACAGCCCGTGAGCTGCATGCCCATTCTAGCTGTTTTTGGTAGGCCCTGCTTCCTGTGTTTCCACTCAGCCTGGGGGAGCTCCGCAGTTTGGAATGGGTTGGGTGGAGGGATTCAAGGGCAGTTTTACCCTATTCCCTTAGACTCCTCAGGCCAGGGGCTCTGGAGTGCCACCTCCCCACACAGTGATTTTGTGCTTTATATGCCAGCTGCAGCCTGCATGTGGGTTCCTCTCAAGTGTCTGGGGAGTGGGTTCATGACCTCCGGGCTGTTGCTTGTCCCCGGACCAAGCCTACCGGTGGTCTGCAGAGTCTGAGACCGCACGCACCTACAGTGCTCAAGATCCAGCAGTCTGTGGCTCCATTCGAGTCTCTGGTCTCTGCGCAGTAGATCAGAAAAGGTGCATACTGGTCGACGCCATCTTGGAACCTCCTACATTCTATCTACCTTTCAAAACTCGTCTTGTGCTACCATCCTCTCAATTACTGCCCTTCAGTCATAATGATGGTTCAGTTCTTTTAGTCTAAGTTACTGTCTGACTTTTCCACCTAGAGATATTTATTTATGCCTTGTACCTGCTTAAATATTCTCACTATTCTTTAACTGCCTGAGTGTCATTTCTGGTTTCAACAACAACAACAACAAAGGTACTGTACTATCTAAACCAGGCATAGTAACATTTACCTGGAATTCACTTAGGAAGCAAAGACAGTATATTGAGAGTTAAATTCCATGAGAAACACTGTTGCAGAAACAAAACAAAGTAAACAGAAAAGCCTTTTTTTCTTCAAGAAGATTTTTGGTGACCAATAAACTAAAATAGAATACAAATCCATCTGTCATCCCATCTAGCTTTTTCCTTTTAAATTTTCCAGTACAAAACAGATTGTCAATAAATATTTTCTGTGATGGAGATGATCAAGAAAAATGAATATACCATTATTTGTAGAAGTTGGTGAGGAAATGTACTCCAAGAGAACAATTAAATTTGTAGGCATTAATTTTCTAGGATTAGAATTGGACAATCCCCAAATAAATATCTGAGGTAGAATATAAAGCTATAATGTAGACAGCAACAAATTCACTTGCAATTTTATAGAAAAATATAGCAAGAAAAAGAAATACAGGAAGAAAAAGGAAAAGACATCAAAGCAGTTATCATATGGTAGTCTTTCTGTTCTTGATCTAAGATGTGTATTTCATTCACCATTACTGGCCACCAAATTGTATGACCTGGGGCCAGAGACAAGCTCATCATGTGATAGCATGTCAGAAGAATCCTGATGTAGGGAAAGGTGATGCCAGTTAAAACAATAAGGACATGCCTGTGTATATATACTTTTCAAAATACACATAGGATTTATTGTTCAACTAGTTCTGGGTATAAAAAGACAGAAAGAGCATGAGGAATTTCCTTATACCTCAACTCTTCTGTCCCTTTCCCAGTATTAACACCGTGTACTGGGATGTTCCATTTGTAGCAAATGATGAAACGTAACTGACTGCCCATTCTTACAGGGTATGGAGGTTTTAATTTACTGTTGTCAAATCAGACTTAGAATATGTATTTCTCACTCGGATGTTTCCAGTGTAACAAAATGATACCCTGTAGCTATTAAACTGTGATTCCCACTCTCTAGCTTTCTACATTCTCCCTGTAAATATCTGACTACACTAAGCACTGAAATAAGTGGATTATTTTCAGTGTGACTAAATAACCTAGAGAAACCAGGAGAGTAATAAAAGGATAGTGAGGGGCAACAGGTCAGGAGAATAGCAAGACACAAGTGATTTGCAGGGATAAAAGGGGGAGGAGGCTATTAACACAGAAGAAGGAAGGAGAAGGTAAAGTAACAATAAGGCAATCTGAATATGTCACAAGGAATTATATTACGTATTACTAATTATATACAATACATATAAGTCTGTACTACATAGATCATTTAAATGAAATTTCCTCACCTAGGCTGATAGTGCGCTCCTTAAAAGCAATAAACTATCGAACAAAACCCCAAAACCAGGCTTCTCCCAATCCTTTGAGATTTTATCTCTTATAAATGTCAGTAAAGGTCTTCTCATACAGATATGGTAATATGAAAGGGGGGAATCTCAATAGATCTCAACCGTAAACACTAAGAGATGTTGAGAGTGGGAGAAAAAGTATCCAACAGGAAAAAGTACACATCAATTAATTGCTTATCAAATAGGCTTATCAAAGCCTATGGAGTCTCATATGGGAAGTCTGTATCCCCTTCTTCTGTGTTACCTACCACAGGGTCTCTCTGCTAAGGGGCAGTGATCAAATAGCAGGCCCCAGGGATCTTGTCAGAAGCAGTCCCAACTCTCCACTCCTTCCCCATGTGGATAATGAGCTGTCCATTGGCTACCCCTGAACAGGGGGGTTGGTCCTTTGCTTGCATTGTCCTTGGTTGGTGCATTGGTTTGCGTAGGCCCCCCTGGGTCCAGACCTGCCAGCCTAGGCCCTAAGTTCAGCAACTAATAAATGAGACCTCGTGAAACTGAAAAGCTTCTGTAAGAGCCTACACACTGAGAAAGGATCTTCATCAACCCTACATCTGACAAAGGACTAGTATCCAGAATACATAAAGAACTTGAGAAATTAAACAAATAATTCAATTTAAAAATTGAGTACAGAGCTAAGCAGAGAATTCTCAACAGAGGAGTATCAAATGGCTGATAAACACTTAAAGAAATACTCAACATTCTTTTTTAAATTTTTTAATAATTTATTCTTGTTACATCTCAATGGTTATCCCATCCCTTGTATCCTCCCATTCTTCCCTCCCTCCCATTTTCCCCTTACTCCCTTCCCCTACGACTGTTCCTGAGGGAGATTTCCTCCCCCTGTGTATGCTCATAGGGTATCAAGTCTCTTCTTGGTAACCTGCTATCCTTCCTCTGAGACTATACTCAACATTCTTAATCATCAGGGAAATGCAAACCAAAATGACTCTGAGATTCCATCTTACATGTATCCATATGGCTAAGATAAAAACTCAAGTGAGAGTACATGCTGGCGAGGATGCAAAGAAAGGAGAACACTCCTCCATTGCTGATGGGAGTGCAAACTTGTACAAATACTTTAGAAATCAATATCGTGATTTCTCAGACAATTGGCAATAGTGCTACCTGAGGAACCAGCTGTATCACTCCCTGGGCATATATCTGAAAGATCCTCCATCATACAAGGACACTTGCTCAATTATGTTCATAGCATCTTTATTCATAATAGTCAGAATCTGGAAACAACCTAGATGTCCCTGAACTAAAGAATGGAAAAACAAACTCTGGTACATTTGCACAATGGAATACTACTCAGCTATCAAAAACAAAGAAATCTTGAAATATGTAGGCAAGTGGATGGAACTAGAAATGATCTTCCTAAGCAAGGTAACCCAGACCCAGAAAGGTACACATGGTATATACTCACTTATAGGTGGATATTAGCCCAACAGAGATGTCCTCTGAGAGATTCCACCTAGTGGGGGATAGGAACAGATACTGGGACATGCAACCAGAGTCTGGGTGATCAGCTGTGAACTGTATGCAAGAGTTAGGGGGAAGGAAAGACGTGGCGGCAAGAGTTGTTAGTAGCTCCACAAGGAGATTTCCAAGGCTGGCATATCTGTACCCAGTAGGGCCTGCGTAAACTGAGGCATGAATCAAGAACATTGCAGGCAGAGGACCTTGATCCCCTGATAAGATGTAGCCAATGGACAGCTTATTCTCCACATGGTGGGTAGGTACACAGGGCAGTTCCTCTGAGAAGAACTCCGGTGCCTTCAATTTTATCACTGTCCCTTAGGGGAGGGGTTTTGTCCAACACAGAGGAAGGGGATGCAAGCTAACCAGATGAGACCTGATTGGCTGTGATCAGACAATGGGGGAGGAGGACCCACACGTGCCATAGGTCATGGGGAGAGGAATAAAATGGAAAAGTGAGGGAGGGTGAGAACAGTAAGATAAGAGCAGAGGGTAGGGGGGGGGCCTGTTACAACCAGGATGCAATGTGAATGCATTATAGTAATAATAAATATTTTTTTAAAAGGACAATAGATTTCTAGGACCCTCTGGATCCTTCTACTTTGCCATTCTCCCATGCTTCTCTCATCTAGAGTCCCAATAGGATTCTCCACAGTAGAGTGGAGAGTCGGATATGACTTTCTCATGTACTCAGGTGCCTCACATTTGACCATGTCCCCTGGAGGGGGAGACCAGAGGAAGGAGAGCAGGTTACCAAGAAAAGACTTGATACCCTATGAGCATATACAGGGGGAGGTAATCCCCCTCAGGAACAGTCATAGGGGAGGGAAATAAGGGGAAAATGGGAGGGAGGGAAGAATGGGAGGATACAAGGGATGGGATAACCATTGAGGTGTAACAAGAATAAATAAATAAATAAATAAATAAATAAATAAATAAATAAATACAATAGATGTAATCCCAGCACCCAGGAGGTAGAAGCAGGAAGGTCAGGAGCTCAAAGACAGGCAGAGCTGTATCACAGAAGCCTGCCTTACACAACCAAAGAAAGAAGACAGTGGTCTCAAGCAGGAGTGGTGGTGCACTTGTATTATCCCAGAAATCACATGGCTGAGGCTGGGCCATTGCTTCAGCTCAGGAACTGAGATTAGCCTGGAAAACACAGTAAGACCCTCAGGATGTTCTCTGTCTCTCCCTCCCCCTCCCTCTCTCCCCCTTCCCTCTCTCTTCACTTCCTCCCTTCCCCCTCCCCTCTGCTTTTGATTTGGGAGTAAGCAGAGTGTGGCATGGAGTTCTAGCATGACTTCTCAGAATTTGTTTCAAATAACAGAAAATGACAACTTTATATATATTTTAAGACCTTTATTAACACATGCTAGCAGTGCATTGACTTTTTAAAAATAAAGTTGTAAAATGTATTACAAATTAAAGTTCTTAAAAATCTGAACTTGACAAGATATTTAACAATTTAAACACCACTAAAGTTGTATTGAGAAAAAACAGGCCTTTAAAAAAGAGTGTGCTTGTCATTACAAAACCGGGACATCGTTATGAGAAATAATAACCCGATGCAGATAGTTCTAGAGGTCAACTTGCAAAAGCAGGCATGTTTAAGGTCTTCAGCTCTAATCGTTGTTCTTTTTTTATGGCTAGAAAATCATTTTCATTTTTCCTGGTTGGATGACCAAGCCGGATGATGGTAGAGATGGTTAGCCTGCATTTAGTCAGCCCCGCCCTGCTCAGCCTGGGGAGCCTGCGGATTCTCAGCTGGTGGATCGGCTGCCTTTGTCTCTTTGCCATCTTGTGGTTTACGGATCTCTGGATGTCTACATCTGTAAGTGCAATTGCGGTCACGTCGACCTAGAGGTGGCTGCTGACCTTGGGTCTCAGAGGCTCCTTGATGTTCCTTGTCCTCTTCCTTGTGGTCCTCGCTAGGCTGTCTTTGGCGAGGAGGGCCCCTGCGGAATCGTGGTCTGAAGGCCTGATACATACTTGGTCTAACCGGTCTGCCTTGCTCTCTTCTTGTACCCTGGTTGTAAGCATCCTCCATCATTTTTCCTTGTACAGGCCGGCTGGAATACTGTTGTTGACGCATATAGCGTCTCCGCATGGAGAAAAGTGGGAACTCTCGCTCAGGAAATGGCCAGCGCTGTGGGGCCTGGTCTTCAGTAGAGCTTTCCGCTCCCTTACTCTTTTCCTCACTCTGGCTGTTCTGATGGTGATGGTCGTTTTGATGGTGATGGTGTGGAGGACCCCTCTGATCTCCACAGCCTGTGTTCCGGTCTGCCGCATATTTACGGCCTTGAACAGCAATTCCACCAGGGCCTGTAACATTTGCTGCCTCTGCGCCCTTTTCTCCTTCAACAATATCAAACTCCACAGTCTCTCCATCTCCTACACCGCGAAAGGACTTCCTGGGGTGGCTCTTTTTTATGGCTCTATGGTGCACAAATAGGTCTTCCCCGGTGTCATTCCTTGTGATGAAACCGTATCCGTCCCTTAGATTGAACCATTTTACTGTTCCCAAAATCTTGGTCTGGATGACCTTCTTCTTGTCCTGGCGTGCCGGCGCCTCCGATGTGGGGCCCTCTGGGCCTCCACTGTCTGTGCCGCTCCCCTTGGAGCTGGGCTTGGTGGCTGCTGCACTGAGGGCGGCAGTGGGGGTGGAGGGCAGAGTCTTGATCTTGGTCTTTCTGCCCATGGTTCAGGTGATGGTGACTGTGGCCTGAGGTAAAAGTCAAAGCTCCTCCAGGGTCTGATGGTGACTAGGCCGCCAGGGCCGTGGGGCCCTCAGTGCTCTCTGTGGCTCGCTCTTGGCTCCCACTACCAATTGAACTAACTCAAGAATGGAAACCCTCTGTTGCAACTCCGACTCTCACAGAAGGAAACGAAGGTAAGTTGAGAAGAGACATCCACTAGTCTCACAGACATAGACATAAAGATCCTGGATACGAAACAAAGTTCTAAATAGAATTCAGATGAAGTTCTAGAATCATTTCCATTCATGTCATGAACAAGTTGTGGGTGCCTGCTGTCCTTGCTATGAATACCATTAGGGGTCTCTTTTGCCAGGCTGTGGTGGTGCACATCTTTAATTCCACCACGTGGGAGAGAGAGGCAGACAGATCTCTGTGAGTCTCTTGAGGCCAGCCTGGTCTAAAGAGTGAACCCAGGACAGCCAAAGATACACAAAGATACCCTGTCTGGAAAAACAAAAACACACAAACAAATTTTTTTAAACTATTATGGAAGTTATACCTTAGTTAATAAATTAGGGGAAGTGAGTGATGTAGATGCTTTAAAAAACTCATAAACTCTTCATTGCTCCAATTATGTTCTTTGGAGGATAAAGAGGGACAGGGATCTTTTAAAATTATGATAAATGATGATCTGTCAGAAAAATCATGGAGCAAGCATACTTAATTGCTCACTCATGAAATTCAGAAATGGACATGGATTCCCTTGGTTACATCATTGTTAGACAAGCTTAGTGAGCACTAGGCTATGGAAACATCCCACCCTTGGTTACCACTTGATTGAAAATAGTAGCTGATAGAGTGAAAGGAGGAAAACAAAACCCTAAAGCCTTTGTAAGGAAGAAACAATACCATCACATACCACTTGTAGAAAACATGGTTGTGCATATAGGATACCTAAGATAATTAGAGAATAAAGATTTGCATTGACAAATGAATTAGGTCCTGCTTTTCCAGAGGACCTGGCTTCAATTCCCAGCACCTACATGGCAGCTCACAACTGTCTGTAACTCTATTATCTGTCACTCTCACACAGACATACATGCAAATAAAGCATCACACACATAAATAAAAATAAATAATTTTTAACAAAGCCTGGAACAGGGTATGGTGGTACATATCTTTAATCCCAGCACTTGGGCGGCAAAGGCAAGCAGATTTCTAATCAGTTCAAGGCCAGCCTGGTCTACCAAATGAGTCCAGAACAGCCAGGGCTAGTATATAGAGATACCTTGTCTAGAAAAAGCAAATATGAATAAATAAATATTAAAAAGCTCAGAATTTAATAACAATGGGGATGATTTGTGTGTGTGTGTGTGTGTGTGAGAGAGAGAGAGAGAGAGAGAGAGAGAGAGAGAGAGAGAGAGAGAGAGTTTAGAGCCTAGTAGATTTGTGAAGTAGATGCTTACTCAATAAATATCAATTGAATGAATGAATGAATCAAACATTTATTCATTTTTAACCAATGCTAGTGTTACAGTACCCTCTCCCTCCCTGTGGTACACACTGTGATGTGCTCCTCTGCTCTCCAGATTCAAGGCCTCTGCCTACAACAGACAGATGCTGAGCTATTTGTATGGTTGAGAAAGAAGCAGCAGATTGAGAGTAGAGTTTAAAGGTTCCCAGCATGTTAGGTGTACTAAAACCTGAGTTGATAGCAATACTACCTACCTTGATTTGATCATTACATATCTGATTATATATATCGAAGTACAGCAATCCTCCATAAGTAAGTGTAACTATCATATGACAAACAACACATTTCAAAGAATAAGTGGAAGAATGAATCAAGCTTCCCAATCTTGCCCCCCAGAGAGCTCACAATCTCTCCAGGAAGAGGAGGCAGAAGTTGTGGGTCTGATGCTCTGATACCTTGGGCATTAGCAGCCATCGTCACATGACTTGCATGGCCCCTGTGCACTCCTGCATCCTTGTGAGACACTCATAACTCCTTGGTTTCCAGGATTTGATAATAGCAGCTGAATAGGCCTGTTTTGCAATAGGAGTGGTTTTACTCATATATATATATATATATATATATATATATATATATATATATATATATAGAGAGAGAGAGAGAGAGAGAGAGAGAGAGAGAGAGGGAGACAGAGACAGAGAGAGACAGAGACAGAAATAGAGATACAGAGAAAGACAGAAAGTCAGAGAAAAGGGGTAGGATCTCAAGAAGTCTAGGCTGGAGTATCTGTGCATTCACACAATCTCATTGTCCCAGCCTCTGTTCTTATGGCTGTCCTGGACATCTCTTTGTATGCCAGGTTGTCAACAAAGTCACAAATCCGCCTGCCTCTGACTCCCAAGTGCTGTGATAACAGACTAGTGCCTGCAATCTGGACCTAAAATGCTCCAATGACAGGATTTATAGAAACTTACTGAAAGCTGACGGGGTGTGTAGCATAGTGGTACAGAGCATGAAAGTATAGCCTAAAGTGTTGTTGTTTAGACAGGGTCTCATATCTGAGGTTGGCCTTCAACTCACTATGTAGCCCACGATGACTTTTTGAATGTCTTATTCCCCCTGCTTTCACCTCTGGAGGGCTGGGATTACAGGGATGTGCCATTATGGCTGGCTCTGTACAGGGCTGGGGATAAAATCAGGGCTTTGGGCCACTTAGGCAAGCACTCTACCAACTGAATGAGATCCCCAAGCCACTAAAATTGTGGCCTATTGACATGAAAGAGCAGTTAACAAAATCGTATGAAGAATGATATTATTTAATACCTGATATATTTTTACGTGTATGCATGTAAAGGGAAAGGAGGGGAAAGACTTAGGGAGAGACATGGATACATATTAAGACAATGAATGTGCTGGTGGTCCAAGATGATGATCAGAACACAAACCTTGTTTGAACAGCAGGATAACAGTGACTGTACAGCCACCTAAGGACAGATGGGAAAAATACAGAACACCAGTGCTGTTGATCCCCAGGTGAGATGGGGTGCAAACTGTGCAGAGCATGGGCAGGTCTGGCCTCAAGCTACCCAGAGAATCCACAGAAAACTCCCTGAGTCCATGCAGGGAAAGTCAACCCACTCTACAATGTAGCCACAGCAGGCCTTGTGAGAGTGTAATTTCTGACCTCTGGGGCCCAGATGGTGCTGTGTGCTGTGGAAACTCCAGAATCTGACATTGATGGCCCACTGGAGACCACATAACCTAGAAAACAGGTTGATCTGACCTCAGATCCCCAGGCCAACCCACAAAAGCTTCCATGATCTCAGCAGGCGTGGATACGCCCCAGGGACTTGAGGCAGCACTCCTGGCCTGAGTGCTATCTCTGACCTCCTGGGCTCAGAGGGAACCGTGTGCTACAGAAAGGCCAGCATCTATGCCTGCTGTTTCACTGGAGACTGTACAGCCTAGCAAACAAGCTGATCTGACCTCAGATCCCCAGATTAATTCATAGAAAGTTCTCTGGTCCAGCCAGGCAGTGGCATGCACCAGGGACTGGCGGCAGCATGCCTAGCCTGAGTGCAATCTCTGACCTTCTGTGCTCAGAGGGAACTGTGGGCTGCTAATGCACTAGGGTCACACATTGCCCTCTGACCCCTAGAGTCAAGCTGGCCCGGAGCAGCTCTGAGCTCCGATCCCTTTCCACCTGCTCCCCAGCTTACCTGGTACACAATCAGGGAGCCAATAGAGATAGTGGACTAAACAGATGCACCTGACCTCCCTGGGTCATAAACAGCGAGCAAGGAGACAATCATCTCTGCAGAAGTAAGTAGGGTGTGGGACACAATCCCAGTTGTCTATACCTTCCACCAAACTCTCTGACCACCATAGACCACCAAACTAGCAAACACCAGATATATCACCATGAAGTCAGTGAGAGAACACAAGTAACAACTACCAGGGCCATTAGATACCACCAGAAACCAGCAGTCAGGCCACCACAACAAACGCTGGATGTACTATCACATTCGAAGCACAGGAGAAAAGATTCAAATCTAAGGTTATAAAAATGATAGAAGCCTTAAAGGAGGAAAATAAATCCCTAAAAAAGAACAGGAATACACAAAGAGATGAAAGAATTGAACACATCATTTAAAGAAATTAGTGAAAGATAAGAAAATACAGTCAAAAGGGAGTAGTAAATCAATAAAAGGTTTGCAGTCCTAAAAATGGAGATAGAAGCAATGAAGTAAACACAATATGACAGAATCCTAGAAATAGAAAACCTAGAAAAGAGGACAGGATCTACAGACACAAGCATCACCAACAGAGTACAAGAGATGGAAGAAAAAATAGCATGGATAGAAGATATGACTGAAGAAATCGATACAACAATCATAGAAAATGTTGAATCTATAAAGCTCCTAACAGAGAATGTCCAAGAAATTGGGGATAATATGAAAAGACCAAACTTAAGAATAATAGGAATAGAAGAAAAACAAGACTCTCAGTTCCAATGCCCAGAAAATATTTTCAAAAAAAAATCATAGAAGAAAACTTCTCCAACATAAAAAAAGAAATGTCCATAAATGTACAAGAAGCCTACTGAACTCCAAGTGGATTGGATCAGAAAAGAAAATCCTCTAACCACATAATTATCAAAACACTAAACATACAGAACAAAGAAAGAATATTAAGAGCTGCAAGAAAAAAGAACAAGTCACACATTAGGCAAACTTATTAGAATTATACCTGACTTATCAACAGAGAATATAAAAGCCAGAAGGGTATGGACAGATGTCATGCAGACACTAAGAGACCACAGATGCCAACCCAGACTACTAAACCCAGCAAAACTTTCAATCACCATAGATGTAGAAAATAATATAGTTGACAGCAAAACCAAGTTTAAATAGTACCTAGCCAAAAATCAAGCCCTATAAAAGATAATAGAAGGAAAACTCCAACCCAAGGAGGGTAACTTTACCCAGGAAAACAAAGGACATATATAACCCCACATTCACAAAACCAAAAGAAAGGAAACTCATACACAAATTCTACCACTAATCAACATAAAAAATAGGAACCAACAACCACTGGTCATGAATATCTCACTACATCAATAGTCTAACTACCCGATAAAGAGACACAGGCTGACAGAATGGATGGGAAAGCAGGAACCATCAGTCTGCTGCATATTAGAAACACACCTCAGCACTAAAGATAAACATTACTGGATAAACATCCAGTAAAGTGCTGGAAAATGGTATTCCAAGCAAACGGACCCAAGAAGCAAGCTGGAGTAGCCATTCTAGTATCTAATAAAACAGACATTCAACCACAACTAATCAAAAAATATGGGGATGGACACTTCATACTCATCAAAGGAAAAATACACCAAGATGAAGTCTCAATTCTGAACATGTATGCTCCAAATACAGGAGAACCCACAGTCATAAAAGAAACATTACTGAAATGTAAATCACACATCAGGCTCCACACATTAATAGAGGGAGATTTCAACACTCCACAGTAGAGAGATCATCAAGACATAAACTAAATGTAGAAATAAGGAAACTGATAGATGTCATGAATCGAATGGACCTAATTGATATCAACAGAACATTTCACCCAAACAAATATATACATATATATCTTCTTCTCAGCACTTCAGGGAACCTCCTGCAAAACTTACCATGTACTTGGTCACAAAACAAACCTCAACATATACAAGAAGATTGAAAGAATTCCTTGCATTTTATCAGACCACCATGGATTAAAGCTGAAACACAACAACAATTGAAAGAACAGAAAGCCTACCAGCTCATGGAAACTGATCTACTTAATGACATCTGGGTGAGGGATGAAATAAAAACAAATTTAAAACTTCTAGAAATCAATGATAGTGAAAGCACAATGCCAGGGACCAAAAGGCCTGAGGCCGACCTCCACCCATTCAGTATTTGCAGCAAACATCCTGCTGGGCCACTCATTAGGTATGCAAGGCATCCGGCTTAGTCCTGAGAAGACAGCGATCTGATCCTAAGATAACCACAGAGATATCCTGCTTTGTCTCACCTGAAAGACCCCTCCCCTTGCAAATGTTCCCGGGGCTCAACCCAGAAGATTTTGTACTTTTCCACTACTCCCTTGCGTACCCCGCCCGCCCTAAAGCAGGTTTTAAAAAGCCTGCCCTTACCTTTAATAAACGAGCTCTTGACAAGCAATTGTTCGCTTGAGCTACTGTCTCTCTCCCGCCCATGTCTTTATGTACAGGTTGCGACCCCCCTCGATCCCCCAATAACTGACCAGCTGGACTGGTTGGTGGACTAATTATCGTTACATGGATTAATTTCAGCACAACATATCCAAACTTATAGTACATAATGAAAGCAATTCTAAGAAGAAAATTCATAGCACTAAGTGCCTTTATAAAGAAATTGCAGAGATCCCATACTAGAAACTAAACAGCTCACCTGAAAGCTTAGAACAAAAAGAAACAGACACACCAAAGAGGAGTAGACAGCTGGAAATCATCAAACTCAGGGCAGAAATCAGTAAGTCAGAAACAAGGAGAACAACTCAAAGAACCAATTAAACCAAGAGATGGTTTTTTGAGAAAACCAACATGATAGACAAATCCTTAGCCAAACTAACTAAAAGGCAGAGAAAGAGTATTCAAATTAACAAAATCATAAATGAAAAGAGAAACTTAATGACAGACACTGGGGAAATACAAAGAATCATTAGGGCTTACTTCAAAAACCTGTATGCCATAAAACTTGAAAATCAGAATAAAATGGACAGTTTTCTTGATAGGTACCAACTACCAAAATTGAGTCAAGAGCAGGTAAATAGATTTAAATAGTCCTATAACTCCTAAGGAAAGAGAGGCAGTCATAAAAAAAACAAGCAAAAACAACAACAAAACAAAACAAAACAAAAACAACAACAAAAAGCACAGGGCCAAGACGGATTCAGTGAAGAATTCTATTAGAACTTCAAAGAAGACCTAATACAAATTCTCTCCAAACTATTTCACAAAATAGAATCAGAAGGACCATTAGAAAAACCTTTCTATGTGTTCACAGTCACCTTGATACCTAAGCCAACAGAAAAAGAGAATTTCAGATCAATTTCTCTTATGATCATAGATGCAAAAATACTCAGTAAAATACTCAGAAACCAAATCCAAGAAAACATAAAAAATATCGTAGACCATGACTAAGTAGTATTTACCCCAGGCATGCAGGGGAAGTTCAATACACAGAAATCCATCAATGTAATACATCATATAAACAAACTGAAAGGGTAAAAACCCTCATGATCATCTCCTTAGATGCCATAAAACATTTGGCAAAACCCAATACCCATTCATTTTTAAAGACTTGGGGAGATCAGGCATACAAGGCATATCTAAACATAATAAAGGCAATATACAGCAAGCCAATAGCCAATGACAAAGTAAATGGAGAGAAACTTAAATCAATTCCACTGAAGTCAGGGACAAGACAAGGCCATCTGCTCTTTCTGTAGCTCTTCAGTATTGTACTTAAAGTCCTTGTTAGAGCAATAAGAAGAATAAAGGAGTTCAAGGGGATACAAATTGGAAAGGAAGAAGTCAAATTATTACTATTTGCAGATGATATGATAGTATATATTAGTGACCCCAAAAATTCTACCAAGGAACTCCTACAGCTGATAAACACCTTCAGCAAAGTGGCTATATACAAAACCAAATAAAAAACAATAGCCCTACTGTAAACAAATGACAACTTGGCTGAGAAAGAAATTAAGGAAAGTACATTCATCCCAATAGCCACAAATAATATAAAGTATCTTGGTGTAACGCTAACCAAGCAACTGAAACACTTGTATGAAAAAAACTTCAAGTAGCTAAAGAAATTGAACAAGATATCAGAAGATGGAGCGATCTCCCATGCTCATGGATCCAGAGGATCAACATAGTAAAAATAGCCATCTTACCAAAAGCAATCTACAGATTCAATGCAGTACCCATCAAAATTCCTACAAAAAGCCAGGCATGGTAGCACATGCCTTTAATCCCAGCACTTGCGAACCACAGACAGGTGGATCTCTGTGATTTCAAGGCCAGCCTGGTCTACAAAGACAGGGCTACACAAAGAAACCCTATCTCCAAAACAACAGAAACAAAAACAAAAAATGTCCTACAGAATCCTTTACAGATCTTGAAAATCAATTCTAAACTTCACATGGAAAAACAAAAAACCCAAAATAGATAAAACAAATCTGAACAATAAAAAATCTTCTGGAAGAATCTCCATCCCTGATCTCAACCTGTACTATGGAACAAAAGCAATAAATACAGCACGAAATAAACTGGTTGATCATAGGAATCCAATCACAGACCCAGAAATAAACCCACACACATGTGGACACTTGATTGTTGACAAAGAAGCCAAATCCATACAATGGAAAATATATAGCATCTTCAACAAATGGTGCTAGTGTAACTGGATGGCTACATGTAGAAAAAATGCAAATAGATCTATATTTATCACCCTGCATAAACCACAGTCCAAATGGACTAAAGATCTCAACATAAAACCAGACACACTAAAACTGTTAGAAGAAAAAGTGGTGGAGAGCCATAAATTAATTGGCACAGGAGATGATTTCCTGACAGTACACCAACAGCTCAGGTACTAAGATCAACAATTAATAAGTGCAACCTCATGAAACTGGAAAGCTTCTGTAAAGCAAAGTACCCTGTCATTAAAAAAAAAATGACCTCCTACAGATTGGGAAAAGATCTTGCCCAACCCTACATCTGACAGAGGGTTAATATACAATGTATATAAATAATTCAAGAAATTAAACACCAGCAAACCAAATCCAATTAAAAATGGGAGACAGAAATAAACAGAATTCTCAGCAGAGGAATATCGAATGACCAAGAAACACTTAAAGAAATGCTCAACATCTTTAGTCATCAGGGAAATTCAAATCAAAACAACTATGAGATTCCACCTTACACACATCAGAATGGCTAAGATAAAAAACTCAGGTGAAAGCACATGCTGGCAAAGATCTGGAGAAAGGGGAACACTCCTCCATTGCTGGTGGGAGTGCAAACTTGTATGACTACTTTAGAAATCACTATGGCACTTTCTCAGAAAATGGGAAATACTGCTACCTAAAGACCCAGATACTCCACTCCTGAGCATGATCCATCATACAACAAGGGCATTTGCTCAACTATGCTCATAGTAGCTTTATTAATAATAGCTAGAATCTGGAAAAAAAAAGCCTAGATGTCCCTGAACTGAAGAATGGATAAAGAAACTCTGGTACATTTACACAGTGGAATACTACTCAGCTATCAAAAACAAGGAATTCTTGAAATTTGAGAAAAATGGATGGAACTAGAAATTTTCATCCTGAGTGAGGTAACCCAGAACCAGAAAGATACACATGGTATATATTCACTTATAAGTGGATATTAGCACAAAATAGATGTCTTCTGAGAGACTCCACCCAGCAGTGGAGCCAGACATGCAACTAGACTCTGGGTCGAGCACTGAGAGTTCTATGGAAGAGCAGAGGATGGAAGGATGAGGGGGCTTGTTTTCAGGTGCTCACATGTTAATTTTGGACTGGTTTACTTCACTTAGCATAGTATTTTCAAGGTTCAACCATATTGTAAGTATGTGTCAGAATTTCTTTTATTTTTAATTTTGAATATTAGATTGCATGCATATAAGTAAGATGATTTCTTTATCTATTAATCCATCAATAGACACTTATTATTTCAACATTTTGGCTAATGTGAAAATGCTGTAATGCATCAGGATATGCAAATATCTGTTCCTACTTTGAATTTTTCAGGATATAGTTTTTTTTTTAAAGGGAATTTCTGGAACATATGTTTTCAATTTTTATTTTTTGAGGAATAGTCACATTGTCAATAGCAGTCATATCATTTTAGATTCCATTACCAGTGAACCATGGTTCCAGTTTATAATTACCCTTGCCAGCATTTAAAAATATAATAGCCCTTTAATGAGTATCAAATCATATTTCATAATGGATTAATTTGCATATGTGTCATAATCAGTCATGTTAAGACTCTTCCTGTGCTCTTGGCCACTTCTATATTTTCTTTGGGAGATGTCTATTTCTATGATCAGTTTTTAAAATGGCTTATTTGAGATATTGTTGATAAGGTATGAGCATTATTAACTGTCCTGGATTGAACTTCTTAATCAGGTATGTTTGGCAAGTATACACTTTCATTATATGCCTTAACTTACTACACTATTGGTAGTTGTTTTTTGATGCAAAACAACTTTTATATTAACTTTTGAGATTATAATTTAATTACATTTCTAATTACAGTTCTTTTTTCACTTTCATCTCTCCAAGCCCTCCCTTATATCCATCTCTACCTTCCTTCAAATTCATGGCCTTTCTTTTCATTAATTATGTTTGCATATGTATTTGTATATGCACAGTAGTTTCTAAATATAACCTGTTGAGTCCATATAAGGTTACTTGTTTGTAGGTATTCAGAGCTGATTGCTTGGCATTGGAAAATGAATTGGTGTGCTCTTCTCTGCAGAAGACCACATCTCCTTCTCTTAGGTTTATTCAGCTTTTAATTTGATGCTGACCAGATTGCTAATCCCTTTGCAGCCTGTGCTTTTGGTGGCACACTAAGGAAATCAATGTGAGAAAGAATGTCATAGAAGATTTTTCACCAACGTAACCCTAAAATTACAGTTTGTCTCTTTTGTTCAGACAATTGTTCCATTTGTGTTCATTGTTCATTGTGTATCTAGTCTGAGTAAGAGCCAAATTGATTCCTTTACATTATTGAGCATAGTTCTCCCAAATATGATTTGAGTAGGCAGCTTTTTGCATTTCTAATTCTCTGTCCTTAAATGATTTTAAGCCACATTATAATAATATTGCCAAATATATGAACTTCAGGAATAGAGAGAGCTGTATGGTATGATAGTTGGGATTCTGAAAGAAAAATTTTAGATATCTTAATGATGGAAAAGACAATATGTGGACAACTAGATATAAATTGATTTTTAATCCCTCAATTAAATTAACTAACAATTATATAGCCTTATATTTCTAATCATAGTTAATAATCAATAAATATTTGACTATATAGTAAAATAGTTTAACTCAGTAGTTAATTGCCATTATAATATTCATTCTCTAAAAGTCTACCAAATTTTTTATCTTTTGTTGTTGTTTTTTCAAGATCGGGCTTCTCTGTGTGGCCTTGGCTGTCCTGGAACTCTCTTTGTAGACGAGACTGGCCTCAAACCCACAGAAATCCGACTGCCTTCCAGTATCCCTCCATCTTCTAGCTCAAGGTAAATTTTGCCTGAATGCATGGACTCTCATTTCAAAGTCCCCACAATTTTTAATAATTTTTCTTTTAACTTTGTGTATATGTGTGTATGACTGTATGTATGTGTTATGTACATGTGTGTGTGTTAATCATGTATGTGGTATTTATGTGTCTGGTGTGTTGGCATTTATGCATGTAAATGTGCGTCCCCGTGAATGTACAGAAGCAGGAGGACGGTTTTGTGCATCCCCATTTATCACTTTCCTACTTGTTCCTTTGAGGCACAGTGTCTTGCTGAAGCTGGAGCTTGTGTGTTTCTCTGCTTGGCCAGCAGTTAAATTGCTCTAACAAGTGCTCCTTTCTCTGCCCACTCCCAGCAGTGCTGGATGTGCAAGGGTATAATGGACCAAACCTAGTCTTAAGTAGGAACTAGGATGTGAGTCACCATCTTAAGGTTTGTGAATTAAACACATTGAGTCACTGAATAATTTCTCCAGCAGCTTTATTTGACCATGAGCTTTAAATTTATAGCAAATTCAAGTGAAAGATATAGAGATTTTCTTCAAGTCTATAGCCTTTCTTATAAAATTGCTCCAAGTGGAAACCTATATTCACACACTTATCAGTCATGATCCATAGTTTTTAACTAGAGTTCACTGTTAGTATCCATTCTATATGTCTTTGTACAAATGCATAAGCCTCAAACTTCAATTATGATATTATACAAAATAGTTTTCCCAGTACAGAAGTCATCTGAGCTATTTAATCTCTTCCTCCCCTTCTAACTCTAGGAAATCATAGGTATTTATACTACATCTATAGTTTTGCTTTTCCAGTCTGCCATATCACTGTACTCCTAAAATATGTAGTCTATTCAAAATAGCTTATTTCATTTAATATTAAGCATCTAAATTTCCTTCCTGGGTCCTCCCTGGGCAAGTCCAGGATCAGTGAACAATGTCCTGCCCCTGGTGTACTGCATCTCCTGGCCCATAGCTATGCTTGCATTCCCACAGGCCTGGTGGCATGAGGGACAACCAGGTGAGACGACTCCCTCCTCCAATCCCCTATTTTCCAAGTTCTCCTAAAGCACACCCAATATCATTAAACTGTACCCACTATCCTGTTCTCCATTTTCTGAACTGCAACACTGTACAATGGGAGAGGCCATGCATGTGCTAAAGTAAAAGCATGACCTTTCCCAAAAACATTTAAAATAAAGAAAAACATATTTTCATTCTTTTACCTTGCCTTTTTATTTTTCATCCAGAATCAGTAGACTACTTTTATGTGACTCTATTTTGGGAGTTTCTTTTTTACAAATAATTTCTGTATTTTTCCATGCTGTCTGAAATACTCCAACTCTACAGTGAGTCTTGAAACTAGGTGATGGTACTTCTATGACACTTGTATATTTCTTTATGTCAACATTGTACTACTGATTATGGCTATTCATATAACATTTAGAATCACTTACCACTGAGTGATTTGTAGGAATATTGATTTAAATGCACTGAATATCTCTATCATTTGAAAGAATGTATATCTAAGCAACACTGAGATATCTAGGAATATCTTGTCTAAGAATATAAACCATTTCCTAATTGATTAATTAATTCTCTAATTTCTTTTGTCAGTATTTTGTAACTTTCCTTATAGTAATACGGTCCAGATTTTGTTAAATTTATGCATTAACTTTTTATCTTAGATGGTGCTAATATTCCGGATATTGCTTTTAAAAAGATTACTACTTTTGAATAGAATTTTGTAATTTTTTAAAAAAATCAAGACTACACAAGATTTTATTTCATTCCATACAGAATATCAGTCATCAAGAAAACAAACTGCAAATGCTGCCAAGGATTTGGAGAGCACCAAAAAATTCTTATATACCAAATGATTTAATTGTAAGCTGGTAGAATCACTATGGAAATTAATGTGAACATTCCTCAAAAGAAAATGATTTAATTGTCTATCATATGACATAACTATAACAATCCTGAGTAACACAAGTAAGGTTACTACAGAGACATCTGTACACCTATGTTTATTACAGTACTATTCAAAATAGACAAAACAAAATTCTAGTCTAGATGCCATCAAAAGATAAATGAATAAACTATGGTGTATTTACCATAATACAATTTTGTTTTTTAATAATTAATTATACACACACAGACGGATAGACAGACAGACAGACACACATACACACACACACATGATGTGGGGCACATGTATGAATGTCCTCGCACACATGAGAATGTCCAATAATCAGCCCTATCCTTCCACTTTGTGGGTTCCTGGGATTGAATTCAGGTAGTCAGGATTTTGGTGGCAAGCACCTATATCTGCTGAACCATTTTGCAGAATTCACAATGAAACATTATTCATCCATAAAGAACAGTTGAAATTATAACATTTGAAGGAAAACTGATTACCATCATGTTGGGAAAAATAAGGCAGAATCAGTGAAGGAAGCATATCTTTTACATAAGCAGAATCTACATTAAAATATGTATGAGTTGAGACATCATTGTGCTGTATTCTTCCTTTGATGAATATGAAATGTCTTTACCCATCTCTTTTGATTAGTTTTGGTTGAAAGTCTATTTTATGAGATACTATAATAGCTACTCCAGCTTACTTCTTGGGTCAGTTTGCTTGGAATACAGTTTTCCAACCCTTTACTCTGAGGTAATGTCTATCTTTATTGCTAAGGTATGTTTCTTGTATGCAGAAGAACAATGAATCCTGTTTTTTTTTATCCATTCTGTCAGTCTGTGTCTTTTTACTGGGGAGTTAAGGCCATTGATGTTAAGAGATACTAATGACCAGTGATTGTTAGTTCCTTTTATTTTGATATTGGTGGTGGTAGAGTGTGTATCCGTGTGTGTGTGTGTGTGTGTGTGTGTGTGTGTGTGTGTGTGTGTGTGTGTGTTTGTGTTTTGGATTTGTGGATGTGGAGTTATTTATTTCCGACAAATATGTGTGGCAGATATATTGGGCTAGAAGGCTGAAAATGATGCTCCAACATTATAGAGAGTTTTGGGTGACTATTCAGGTAGCAAACTGTCTCTGTCATCTTCTCATTTCGAAAGCTACTAAACCTGCACTCTCAGTTATACTCAGGTAATCTATTTCACTCCTTCTCAAGTCTCTGATGGGGTTGAAGACCAGATAGTTTAGTTTTACAATTAAGATTAGTTGTTTATAGATTAATATGTTTTTAGGTCTAGACAGATGTTTTAAGTTGATAATGGTGAGATAAGATAGATATTGACTTACATTCAGAATTCTAGATGCACCAAGATAGGAAAGGTGTTTTCTTAAAGGCTGAAAAATACAAATAGCCAAAACACCAAGTAATGTAACATTTATATAATTCCTTATTGTGTCATGGTTCTTCCTGCTATAGGTAGTTAGTTGTATATATGTGTGATAATATAAATGTATATGTAAGAAGTGAATAATAATCATAATAAATGAAAAGAAAGTTTAAAAAGAGAAAAATGTATATGAGATAAATAAGTGGGACCACAGAGGAAAAGGATGCAGGCTGTCTTGATGTGACTTAATAGGCTGGGCTCAGAAAGTAGGGGAGGAGGGCTCCCCCTTTCTAAGGACTAGAGGAAGGGGGAGGGGTGAAAAGGAAGGGAGAATGGGCCCAGGAGGAGAAAAGGAAGGGGGCTACTATCAGGATGTCAAGTGAATAAATTAAAAATAAACAATCTTATATAAGCCTGAAATAGCACTTTGAAAGTATTGGAAGTAAACCTATATTAAAATTGAGTTGTATGGGTACAATACCTCAAATTAGATTATATATATAATCTTAAATTTGAATTCTATAGCAATGTATCAAAAATTAAATTTATTTTGCATTTATATACAAAATTCTATACCAGTGAATTTAAAATAACTTTGTGAGTAACAATTAAGGCATTAAGTTGAAGAGTAGATTCACCAATCTACTTGTCCTATCATCCCAATATATTTACATTAAGAATTTTAGATACACCAAGATAGGGAAGATGTTTTTCTTAAGGCTGTCAAATACAAATGGCCAAAATAGTATGAATGTAACTTTTGTATAATTCCTGATTGTTTCATGATTCTTCTCATTGTATGTAGTTTATTGTATGTATGTGTGATAATATAAATGTATATGTAAAAAATAAAATTAAAATAATGCATAAAAACAAAAACAAACTTTAAAAAAGTATATGAGAGAGGGGAAACTGAGGTTGAGATGTAATATATGAGAAATAAATGAAAAAAGTGGTGGTAAAATCTTTCTCAGATGCAGAAGAGATCTCCTTCACTGGGCTGCAAATAACGTTCATGGTGACTCACCAGAATAGGCCTTGCTTGTAAAAGCCTCCTGTCTTTCCTGACTGTTGTTTTGTGGGTTTTGTTGTTGTTGTCATTTTGTTTTTCAGTAAGGATTTTGAGAATTTCCTATACTCTTGTACTTAAATGAAATATGAAAAGATAAGAGAGAGAGAGAGGGGGGGGGAAGGACCCCTGGGCCCAGATCTGCCCTTCATAATGTTCTTCTTGTAGGTTTCTAGGATCCTCTGGATTCTTCTATTTCTCCATTCTCTCATGCTTCTCTCACCTAGAGTCCCAATAGGATGTCCTCCCCCTTGTCTCACATTCCTGGTAAATGAAGACATTCATGGGACATGCCCCTTGGGCTAGTGTCCAGATATAAGTGAGTATATACCATTTGACTCTTTCTACTTCTGGGTTAACTCACTCATTATGATAATTTCTAGTTCAATCCATTTGACCATATGCCCTGCATGAGGAGGCCTGATGGCACTCAGAGGAAGGATAGCAGGCTACCAAGAAGAGACTTGATACCCTATGAGCATATACAGGGGGAGGAGGTCCCCCTCAGTCACAGTCATAGGGGAGGGGAGTAGGGAAAAAGTAGAGAGGAGGGAATAATGGGAAGATACAAGGGATGGGATAACAATTTAGATGTAATATGAATAAATTAATAAAATATATGTAAAAAGCAAGAAAAATAGAAGTGGGACAATTTAAGACTAGGAAGAGGGCAAACATTGATGGTAGGATGGGAAAGAGAAGACAATGGATCAATATGTAATATATAAACATACAGAAATATCACAATGAATTTTATCTTTGTACAATCAATGAACATTATTGAGTCAAATGTAAAAATAATTTTATATATTTAATATAGTTCTTTTATAAAGAAAATACTTTAGTAATTACTGTGTTAAAAGTAGACTTAGAAAATCATGTAAATTGTTCCCTTATACAATATACTAGTTTGTTATTCAGTTATGTAAATGTATACTATACATACTCACGTGCTTGTGATATTATGTTTATATACAGTAGATACATATTTATGTGTCGTTACCAATGTCGTTTCATTGATGCCCTCAATTGATGTCTGTTTCCTAAAAGTTTTCTAGAGTCAGATTTTCTATTTGCGAACCTGCACAAGTTTTCATTACCAACCCAAGATATATTTTATATGTCAAAAAGATAAGAAACCCACAGTTTATTGGGGACCCAATACTCATGTATATACTTTATTATGTCTATACATAAGTGCTTTGATAAAACCTGAACTGCAGACTGGCCATGTCAACTTTTAAAATATGTATTTTTGTTTATCTAAAAACAATATAAATAAAGGTAAACTAAAGGTAGATCAGTTGCTACTTCAGTAGCCCACACTGATGCTTTATGGTCTTATATGTGTCTGTATTACCTCAATTAACGTGACTTATGCTCACATTTCCGCATAAATACCTCCTTCTTTGTCTAATCTTTCTTCATTTAAACAGGCTGTTTCTACCTTCCAGAATCTAATTTTAATATCAGTGGTGTAATGGCTCCCTTGATACCCACAAACAAAAGTTTACTCCTTCTGTGGGATACAATACTGTTTGAACTTAATATCTTACTTGGAGCAGTGTATCCTAGTTTTACTCTTCTCTAATGCTTCACTTGACTCTATACTCTTGGCGCACTCAACCCATTGCTGATTGTAACATACCACCCAGCTCACTTTAAGATCTTACTAGGTTCTTAATAAATGAATGCATAAATTGAGGAAGTTAGAATATTTATAAATATTGGTAATATTATCAGATATAGAAGGAGAGCCCATGGAGTATACTCTTTGACCAACTTAAGCACATAAAGCATATTCTTTACATAAAAGAACTATATTTTCAAGCTCATACAATTCCCATTGCAAAGTCTTTCTTGCAAAAGTAACTTTTATTCACCCAGTTTGTCATCCTCCCAGGCTTACTGTCTCCTTCTGCTACGCTAGGCCTAGTGCTGGAAGCTTATAGCCTCTATATGATGTAATCTAGGCCTAGAATGTTTTCAGCCTCTGAGACTTACTGCTGAATAATGAGTTCACCCTTTCTACCTCTTTCTGAGCTCGAGCTGGCTAGTTCAACCCAAATGTTTGGGCTCCAGTTCCTCTTCAATCTGACTGATTCAATATGGCTTCTCTCTTGGTTTCACTGAATTGCTCTGCCTGGCCTCAGATCGCCTCTAGCATTCAGCTTTAATCTTCTGGCTCCTTCTCATTGTCTAGTTCCTTCTGTCTTTACTCTTTTTCTTACTTGTTCTTCCTTCAACCCATCTAGGTAAAGCTCTCCCTGTGAGAACTGCCACTGATTTCCACAAACTGAACAGCCACAAACTCAACTCTCCATGCACTGCCTCTCAACTCACTCTCAAGAAAACTGCCTGAACAACAGTATTCAGAGATCTGCATGCCTATGTCTCATAGATGTTGGATTAAAAGCATGTACTATCATGCCTGGAACTAAGCTATTCTCTCTCTGTCTCTGTCTCTGTCTCTGTCTCTGTCTCTGTCTCTGTCTCTGTCTCTCTCTCTCTCTCTCTCTCTCTCTCTCTCTCTCTCTCTCTCTCTCTCTCTCTCTCCCTTCCTCCCTCCCTCCCTCCCTCTTTTGAGTAGCTATCAAGAATTGGTTTTTATTTTTATTTTGATGATATAATAGATTGGCAGATAATTTCCAGTGGGCTAGATGAGAAGGTATTATGAGCATCATTGTAAAAATGCAAATCCTTTCTATCTATTAGACCTAGAATATGTATATATATATATATATATATATATATATATATTCTTGTGATAAAATTAGACTAGTTTTTGACATAACCATGATTTGCATCAATATAAAAAATTCAACACCATTGAATTTAAAAATAACCTTATTTGTGAGTAACAACTAAGGCCTTGAGAAGAGGAATAAATTCAATAATCTACCTTTTGTTCTATCCTCCCTAGATCTTTCTATACCCCCCCTTTCTTTCTTTTCAGGTCCTACCTCATTACCTACAAAAGAAAGATAAAGGAAAAGAAAGATGTCTCTGAGTCAAATTTAATTTCCTCTCTGTAGAAGACCAGTAATACGTATAGTAAACTCCCAATGAGAATAAGAATCTTTAGACCAAGAGAGTGAACAGAAACCTATCCAACCCCCCTTAGAGGAAATGGGACATCATTCTCTTAAGGTTTCTTCAGGCTGATTTAGGGCAAATAATACCTTTGAAAGTCTCCCCTTGCAAAAAATTGGAGGAAATGGTTAAGTAAGCCAGGGATAGCATTTGTGGTCCATTTTTCAAATGTTGCAAAATTCCAGTTTTAGTAGGAGTCCTGTGTGGGACAGTCTGGAATGCTGGACCAATTGGGATCAGAAGCTTTCTACAACACTGTCCTGTAAGCTGTCCTGTTTTGATGGGTAACAGCAACTGCCTGGACCTGGAACATGGAAGATGGAAGACATTAGCATCCAGTTTGCTGAGAGTATGAATCCTATAATGTTTGATCCAGTGTTGGTGTCCAGTTCTTTGTTCTGAAAACATACCTTCTCACAAGCATTATACAGTTCTAACATTGTGATGGTATGAGGTGTGCCAGATGTACAGAGCAATTAAGGCTGATTCTCTGCTCATTGTGTGAGCAGAAGTAAGACATCTGTAAATCTTCCTTCATGGCATACTAAGAATGGCCTCTAATTATAAGTCACAGAGAATCTGTGACCAACATGAGGCCTTGTCTATGCGTAGACATTCATATCTCAGCCAGTCTCAGAGCTATTCCCATGTAGTGGGATTATCAATATTAGTTACCTGTTTGTTTTGAAGCTTGAATTCTTTACATCCCGATTAAAGCCCCCTCCCACACCATCACCCAACCTCACCCCTTCCCTCATCATCTTTCCCTCCCTCCCCTAGTCCTTAGCAAGGGGAGCCCTCCTCCCCTAATGCTTGACCTCAGCTTATCCTGTGTCCTCTCTACTACCTGTAACCTCTTCTTCTGTGGCCTGGTAAGGCCACTCTACCAGGGAAGAAGCGACCAACATTAGGAGGACCGAATCCATGTCAGAAGTAGTCCCTACTCCCCATATTGTGTGACCAACAAGGAGACTACTGCCTATCTACTACATCTGAGCAGAAGATCTAAGTCCACATCCCACATGGACCTTGTTGGCACATCAGTCTCTAAATTGTGATGTGGTAAACCTGAATTAAGTGGCTAACATCAGCTTATAAGTGAGTATATGCCAAGTTTGTCTTTCTGGTTCTGAGTTACCTCATTCAGGATGTTTGTCTCCAGTTTCATCCATTTGCCTGAGAATTTCAAGATTTCTTTGTTTTTAATAGCTGAGTAGTATTACATAGTGTAAATGTGCCACTGTTTCTTTATCAATTCTTTAATTGAGGGACATCTAGGTTGTTTCCAGATTCTGGCTATTATGAATAAGGTTGCTATGAACATGGTTAGGTCTAATAGATAGACATAATTCTATAGATAGATAAGATAAAATAGTTAAATAAGGTCTTCAAAAGCCTCAGAGACCTACAGAATATGGCATTTAAAGATGTTTTTTATTATTCTAAAGATGCTTTGACAACAAGACAGGTTAACTCCTGACAACACTCAGCCTGCCTCAAAGAAGATGATGAGCATCAAAAAACCTCCTTATGGAGTTGGTTTCAAATGTAGCAAACAAGCCACTGGACAGAATGTCCTCATTTCTGCCACAGACAGAATTCTGCATAAAAACTGGCAAGTTTAGATGCAGGCAGAGTCAACTGCCGAACTCTGCCAAGATAGCGTAAGCAAGTCCTCAGTAGTTCCTGCCTCATAAATATTTCTGTCAGATACATTGGGCCAGAAGGCTGAAGATGATGCTCCAATGTTATAGAGAGTGTTCAGGCAGTAAACTGTCTCAGTCATTTTTTCATTTTGGAATCTGCTAATTTGTACTTCTGGTTCACTCTGGTGTTTATGTTTTATTCCTTCTCAAATCTCTGATGGGGTTGAATACCAGATAGTTTAGTCTTTGAATTAAGCTTAGTAGGTTAGGAGTTAAGATGTTTTTAGATCAAGATAGATGTTTTAAGTTAATTGAGATGAGATGTGAAAGATATTGATCTCCATTAAGAAATTTAGACCAAACAAGATATGAAAGATGTTTACTTCAAGTTTGCCAAATACAAATAACTAAATCACTATCAACGTAACATTTGTATAATTCTTGAATGTCTCATGGTTCTTTCTGGTGTATGTAGTTTATTTTATTCATGTGTAATAATATAAATGTAAAAATTAAAAAGAAATATCATTTAAAAGAATAAATATGGGCACATTGACAAACAGAATTCTCAAGAATCTCTGATGGTTGAGAATCACTTAAAGAAATGTTCAACATTATTAGTCATTAGGGAAATGCAAATCAAAGCAACTCTCAGATTCCATCTTGAACCTGACCAAATAGCTTAGACAGCACATGTTGATCAGAATTGGGAGAAAGGAGAACAATTCTCCATTGCTTGTGGGAGAGCTAACTTGTTTTCTTTTAGTTAATTTATTCATATTACATCTCCACTGTTATTCCTTCACTTGCATCCTCCCATTTTTCTCCCTCCCTCTTTCACTCTATTCCCCTCCACTAGGTATGTGACAGAAGGAGACCTCCTTCCCCACTTTATGGTCATACTCTATGAAGTCTCATCCTTGTAGCCTACTTATCCTTTCTCTGAGTGCCACCAGGCCTCCCCACCAAGGGGAAGTGGTCAAATATGGGACACCAGAGTTCATGTCAGAGTCAGTACCAGATCTCCACACAACTGTGGAGAATGTCCTGTCCATTGGCTAGATCTGAATAGAAGTTCAATGTTTATTGCATGTATTGTCCTTGGTGGGTGCAGTAGTTAGAACAGAACCTCCTGGGTCCAGATCCGCCCATCATGATGTTTTCTTTGTAGGTTTCTAGTACCCTCTGGTACTTCTATTTCCCCATTCTCTCATACTTCTCTCACCTAGAGTCCCAATAGGAAGTCCTGGCATCTATCCCAATCTCCTAGTAAGTGAAGGCTTTCATGGGACATCGCTTTTGGCCTAGTGTCCAATTATGAGTGAATATATACCATGTGAGTCTTTGTAGGTCTAGGTTAATTCACTCATTATGATCATTTCTAGTTCCATCCATTTGTCCACAAATTTCAGTATTTTCTTGTTTTTAATAGCTGAGTAGTATTCCATAGTGTAAATGTACCACAATTTCTTTATCCATTCTTCTACTGAGGTAGCTTCTGGTGTCCTTCACTAGTCGTTGACAGCAGATTGTTGGTGAGTGATTATAGGCTGAGGACCCTTGCCTGTGGGTATCAGAAAACTCTTCCCTGGAACAGGCAGGTGACCTGGTTTCAGCTCCAGGAGATTTTGCTCCCCACCCTGGGCTCCCCACAGGATCAGCAGAGGTAATTGCTGGTACTCTGCAGCCCCAGTATCAGTTCAAAGTAGTTTATGTAGAGCAGGTTACCCTGTCTTTGGCTGGGCTTTGAATATCCTGCCCTCAAGCCTTGGGGCTTTGGGTCCTAGGCTCAGATCACCCTAGAGTGCCTGAACCCCTGCTGGATTCTAGCAGTTGTTTAGGTTTCTGTCTGGTCCATCTAGGCAGTGGGACCACCAGGGAGAGAGCAACTACTGTCTTCTGATTGTTGTTGGTTGGCTAGATTTCTGCCCTATCCCCTCAGGCCTGCCCAGGCTCCCCCAAGAGCATAGGAGACCCTACTTGGCTGTTGAGCCTTGCTAGGCTAGGTCAGATCTGCCCAACAGTCTGCTGGGGAAGTTATCTAGGTTACTGCCGGGTCCCATTCAGATAGCACAACTGTGGCTGTTCAGTCCCACTGTGTTGGGGTCATTAGTTAGTTTTCTGACCTATTCACTAAGGTCTACCCAACCACATCTGCCCAATTGTGCAGGAACAGTCTGCTGGGGCCAGTAGCTAGGTTCCTGCCTGGTCCTGTTCAGAATGCTGAGATGTGTCTGGATAACATGTTGTGTCTACAGACAACTGGGCACCCATGTCACAGGCAGACTGGCACAGGGCTGGTGGGGCTATCTAAGGACAGATCCACCCATTTCCCTGAGATTTTTCCAGGCCAGGAGCTCTGGTGCTTCACTGCCTGGAGTTCAGTCCAGTATACTGAGTTTGTGTTAAAGAGCCCACCTGTAGTTCATAGGTGGGTTCTGTTCCAAACACTGGGGACTGGGCTCCCATCCTCCATAGGCCATTGGTTGACCAAGGCAAGACTCGCCTATGGTCTGCACTTTGCAGGACCCCTCTCACCTAGTGTTCTCCAGCTCTTGCAGTCTGTGGCTCCTACTCAGGTCCCTATTCTCTGTGCATTAGATCAGACACAGTGCATGTTTGGAGCCAGCATCTTGGAATCTCTGGGGAATGCTAACTTGTATAACCACTTTGGAAATCAATCTGGTGTTTTCTCAGATAATTAGGAATAGCTCTACTGCAAAAACTGGACATATATCCTAAAGATGCTTCATTATAGAACAAGGACATTTGCTCAACTATGCTCATAGCAGCTTTATTCATAATAGCCAGAATCTGGAAACAACCTAGACATCCCTCAACCAAAAAATGGATAAAGAACCTGTGATACCAGATCTACCCAATGGACAGGACATTCTCCACAGTTGAGTGGAGAGTGGGGTCTGATTTTCACACAAACTCTGGTGCCCCATATTTGACCATGTCCCCTGGATGGGGAGGCCTGCTGGCACTCAGAGGAAGGATAGCAGGTTACCAAGAAGAGACTTGATACCCTATAAGCATATACAGGGGGAGGAAGACCCTCTCAGTCACAGTCATAGGGGAGGGGCATAAGGGGAAAATGGGAGGGAGGGAGGAATGGGAGGATACAAAGGATGGGATAACAATTGAGATGTAATATGAATAAACTAATAAAATATATTTTAAAAAGAACCTGTGATACATTTAAATGGCATACTACTTGGCAATAAAAATAAAGAAATCAAAAATGCAAATCAATTAATTTGTTACCTTATCTAGTATTGTCTTCTAGGGAAGGCAGGAAGTGTTGGAAGACTGGATTCCACGTCTTTTTATCACCTGAGACACCTGTCTGTTTATCAGAATGAGACAGAGCCCAAAGAAATCAGAAAGGTGAATATGGAATATGGTTAGTATTCCATTTTCTTGATTGGAGCAAAAGCAGTGGGTGATAAAAGAATGTAAATCCACGTGCCAAAAAAAAAGATAAAAAGAGAGAGAAAGGAAACATAAAACAAAAAGTGTCATCTCACATTTCATGACCTCATAAGGCAGCCCTCTCATGCATAACAAAAATCCTATCTCCCTAATGACTTTAGAGCCTTCTAAGCTGATAGGATTATGACCTAAGCTTTTCTTTACCTGAAAGTTGCTGTATTCCAGGTTAGCTTTGAACTCAGAGATCCACTGCCTCAGTCTCCTAGGATTAGAGTCCTGTCTGTATTACAGATGGAACACACAAATCTAGACGGTCAGATTTCTTTCAAGAGCAGCCATGCTCTAAAATAAAATTCTTCTACACTTTCTCCAATATATTACTATATTTTTCTCACCCCTAGACCTTATCTCCCCCTTTTTTGTTTGTTTTTTTTTGTTTTTTTGTTTGTTTTATTATCTGTTTTGTGATAGGGATTCTATGTGGATCCCTGGGTGTTCTGGAACTTATTTTGTAAACAATGCGTAGCTTTGGGTGTCCTGAAACTCGCTTTGTAGTTCAGGCTGGACTCAATCTCACTCAAGGAGATCCACCTGCTCCTGCTTCCCTAGTGCTGGGATGAAAGGCAAATGCTACCAGCACTTGGCTATCTTACTAATTTTTTGTTGTTATTGTTTTGAGACAGGGTTTTTCTGCTGTGTATCACTGCTGGGTGTCCAGGAACTTGCTTTGTAGACAGTGTTGGCCTCCAATTCACAGATATCCATCTGCCTCTGCATTCTGAGCACTGCGATTAAAGGCCTGCTCCATCACCATCTGACTCTTAAGTTTTGGTTTTTGTTTTGTTTGTTTCTTTTGTTTTGTTTATTTGAAACAGGATTTCACTGAGTAGCCTTAGCTGTCCTGGACTGTCTTTGTGGACCAGGCTGGCCTCGAACTCACAGAGATCCACCTGTGTATACTTCTCCAACTTCTGGGATTAGAGGCTTGTGCCACCACTCCCAGCTTTTAACAGCTATGAAACAAAATAAATTTCTTTGGGGGTTCTTTTATTAAAGATTTATTTATTATAATTTATTCATATTACATCCAAGTGTTATCCCCTAACTCCCTCTTCTACCCTGTTGCCCTCCAATAGACCTCTGATGTGGGGGTGGGGGGATGTTACATGTTATGAGGATCAGACAAAGACATTAGGAGATATTATTTTTATTTATTATAAACTATTCACATTATATTCCAATTGTTTATCCCCTCACTCATATCTTCCCATTCCCATGCTCCCTCCATCTTCTGCTCTATTCCCCTTACCTAGACCTATGACAGAAGGGGACCTCCTCCCTCACCATATGATCACAGACCATCAGGTCTCATCTGGAAACACTGCTTCTCCTTCCACCAAAGGGAAATAATCAAACTGGTCCCAGAAGAGTTCATGTCAGAGGCAGTCTCAGCTCCCTCACCAGCAATGGATAATAAGCTGTCCATTGACTAGATCTGAAAATGGTGTCTAGTTTCACTGCATAACTGTCCTTTGTTTGTGCAACAGTTTGTGCATGCTCCCCTCTGAGCCCAGATCCACTGGCCTTGATGGTTTCCCTGTGGGGCTTCTGTACCCTCTGGGTTCTTCCATCCCCTGATTCTTCCATATCACTCTCAATGCTCCACCCAGAGTCCAGCAGAAAGTCCCAGAATCTGTCCTGATACCCAGTTGGGTGGACTCTCTCAGAGGACATCTGTGTTGGCCTAACCTAATACCCATTTGTAAGTGAGTATATACTATGCCTGTGTTCTGTGTCTGGGTTATTTCACTCAGGAAGATCTTTTTTGGTTGCATCCATTTGCCAGCAAATTTCAATATTTCCTTTTTTTTAATAGCTGAGTAGTATTCCATTGTGTAAATGGACCACAGTATCTTTATCCATTCTGCAGTTGAGGGACATCTAGGTTGTTTCTAGATTCTGGCTATTACGAGTAAAGCCACTATGAATATAGTTGAGCAAAAGTTATTGTTGTATGGTGAAGAATCTTAGACAGTTCCAGACTGATTTCCAAAGTGGTTTATAGGTTTGTACTCCCATCAGCAGGGGAGGAGTGTTCCTCTTCCTCCACATCCTTGCCAGCATGTGTTGTCACTTTAATTTTTGAACTTAGCTATTCCTGTAGGTCAAAGATGGAACCTCAGAGTCATTTTGATTTGCATTTCCCTGATGACTAAGGATGTTGAGTATTTCTTTAGATGTTTCTCATCCATTCAGTATTCTTCTGTTGAGAATACTTTGTTTAGCTCTGTACTCTATTTTTAACTGGATAATTTAGTCTGGTTGTGTTTAATTTCTTGAGTTCCATATATTTTGGATATTATTTGAAGATAGCCCTAATGATTCTTTGGATTTCTTTGGTATCTGTTGTTATGTCTCCCTTTTCACTTCTGATTTTGTTGATTTGGACAGAGGCTCTCTGCCTTTTAGTTAGTTTGGCTTAAGTGTTTACCTATCTTGTTGATTTTTGCAAAGAATCAGCTCTTTGCTTCCTTTATTCTTCAAATTAGTCTCATTGTTTTTAATTTGTTGATTTCATATCTGAGTTTGATGACCTCCAGCCATCCACTCCTCTTAAGTGTGTCTGCTTCTTTTTTTCTTGGGCTTCAAGATTTTCTACTAAGTTTTTTGTATGAGATGTTTCCAATTCCTTTTAAAGGCTCTTAGTGCTAAGAACTTTCCTATTAGCAATGCTTTCAATGTGTCCCATAGATTTGGGTTTGTTGTGCCTTCATTTTCATTGAATTTAGGAAGACCCTAATTTCTTTTTTTCCTCTCTGGCACAGTTATCATTAAGTAGAGAGTTGTTCAGTTTTCAAGTATGTAGGCTTTTTGTTATTTCTGTTGCTGATATCCAGTTTTTTTCCATGTTGGTCTGATAGGATACAAGGTGTTATTTTACACTTCTTATTTCTGTTGAGGCTTGTTTTGTGACCTCGTATATGGTCAATTTTGGAGAAGGTACCTTGAGATGCTGAGAAAGTACAATCTATTGTGTTTGGCTGAAAATTCAGTACATATCTGCTAAATCCATTTGATTCATGACATCTGTTAGTGTGGAGATCGATATGTGATTTAAGCTTTACTAATGTTTCTTTTATATATCTGGGTGCCCTTGTATTTGGTGCATAGATGTTCAGATTGTGATGTCATCTTGATTGAGTTTTCCTTTGATTAGTATGAAGTGTCCTTCTCATCTCTTTTGATTAAATTTCATTGAAAATCTATTTTATTAGAAATTAGAATATCTACTCCAGCTCTCTTCTTGTGTCCATTTGCTTGGAAGACATTTTCACAGCTTTACTCTCAGGTAATGCCTATCTTTGTAGCTAAGGTATGTTTCTCACATGTAGCAAAATGTTGAGTCCTGCTTCTGCATCCATTCTGTTAGCTTGTGTCTCTTTTTTGGAGAGTTGAGACACAGTTTAGAGAGATTAATGACCATTCACTGTTAGTTCCTTTTATTTTGATGTTGGTTATGGTAGTGTGTTTTTATGCTTCTCTAATTTTTGTTTTTTCCAAAGTGAAATTATTTATTTCTTGTGTTTTCCTGAGTATAGTAAGTCTCTTTGTGCTGGGGTTTTCCTTATAGTATCTTCTGTTAGTCTGGACTCTTTCCAGGCTTTCCTCAGTTTGGGTTTTTATTATTGTTTCCATTTTCATCTGCAGATATTGAAACATTTTAGTAATTCCCTTCACCTGATGTTTGAATTTTCCTGGATCTCTTCCAGTGATTTCTTCTTTCCTCTCTATAGTCCTCTGTCATGGCTTCTCTAAGGGCCTCAGTCTGTTTGGCTGTATCTTCCTGTATTTGTTTACAGATTTTATTCATTTCCTCAATTATAATATTCCTTAGGAAAGATTTAAGGTTATTTTCTTGTGTTTCAGTTGTGTTAGTATTTCCAGGCTTGATTGTTTTAGGATAACTGGGTTTTTGAGATGCCACGTAATTTTGGCTTTTGTTGTTTCTGTTTTTAGACTGGACTTTAACCATCTTGCTGTCTCTTGTGTTGACAGTTTCTATTGTCCAGTTTCATTGGTCATTGAGTGTATCTTGTAAGTGAGTGGCTATAGTTTGTGACCCCTCACCTGTAGGGATCAAGGAACTTTCAGGTAGATAAGCCAGGTGACCTAAGATCAGACTGGGAACTTTCTGTGGACTAGAGAGGTGACCTGTGGACTAGAGAGGACTACTTGTGTTCCACATGGTGGTGTCTCCTCTCAGCAGGGAGACTCAGACACAGTTTATAGCCCGTAGTCCTTCTGAGACACAAAATGCATGTGCTGGGAGCCCCAACAGGCAAGTGGCTAGACCTTGGATCCTGCAACTGTGCCTGCCTGGATCCAGCAACATTCTTTGGATTGGTTGGGTGATCTGAGATCAGATCCACTTGCATTTCAGACTGTGGGGTCTCCTCTACACTAATACCCAGATACTTGTGTTTTGTAGCCTATAGTTCTATCTGAGACACTGAGATCATGTTTTGGACACTGTCAGGCATGTGGCTAGACATTAGAGCCTGCATCCATGCCTGCGTGGACCTGGGAACTTTCTGTGAATTGGCCAAGTGACTTGAGGTCAGATCTACTTGTGTTCCAGACCATGAGGTGTCCTCTGGGCTAGAAAACCAAGACACTGATTTTTGTAGTCTCCAGTTTTTTCTGATACACAGGGTGGAGGTGCCCTGAACATGTAGGCAAGTGGCTAGACTTTGGAGATTAATCACAAGCCTGTAGTAATCTATCAATTTTTTTGTGTATTAACCAGGTGGCCCAAGGCCAGACCCGCCCATGCTTCACACAATGTGGACCCTCTCATCTTGGAATCACCAGCACTACTGTTTTGTAGCTCTTAGTTGAGTCTTTAGGGTGCTCTGCAGTCACTGGTGTCCTGCTGACCAGACACAGTGTGTGTTTGGCAATGCCATCTTAGATTCCCTCACCTCAGAAAATTCTTAAATTAGTTTACCTTGTCTCACTTGTTATATCACAGAAAAATTAGAAATCAAGGCCATAAAAATTTGAAGACAAAGTTTCAAGAACAATCTCTAAAAGTGGAAGTAGAGAAGAATGTTTGTAGGATGGTAACTATTTATAATTCATAATCAGGATTATTCAACCTTAAGGCAAATTATGTTCAATGTTACTTATTTAGGAAGGTAGGAATGCATATATAAAGGAAATAAGTAATTACTTAACATGGCTTTCTGGTGAAAAATAGGTAAGATGGCAAAAAAGTGTTAGTTCCATGATGTTATTTTGAAAAATGGATTTCTGTAGAAAACTTTATTTTTTCCAAAGTAGTGAAAGTTCCAATTAAGAATGCAGCCTGAGAAGTTACGATGACTGAAAACGCCTCTTTGGAGAAATTCTTGAAATCTTTAAAATGGACCATGACATAATGCTTTGTTGGTTTTGAACATGCAATAAACACCTGAATTTAGCTTAGGACAAGAAACCTACTATCAACTTGCTCACAATAAGAACAATACTATAATTCAACATAAAATTATAAATCATTGTGCTAGGTATGCAGTATCATATTTCCCTAAATGCCTCTTTAGAAAGTGATAATTAGTTTGGATTAATAACCACAAAAATACACTATATTCAGAAACTTGTACAAAGGCAGAATCCACAGTTAGCCAGCTCTCTTTTCTTTTTCTGAATGGATTAGATCCAGTATTTGAAAATGACCCATACATGGCTCATTAACAGGATTGCCAATGATTCATGAAGTTTAACAAAGCATAGGAAGAACAGTTAGATATCTTTCTCGAATAATTTGAAGTAGAAAACTATGAAAGTGAAGCAATTACTAATATGAGATGAAGCAGAGAAAATGTCATAAAAATAATAAAGATCTAAGAGATCTAAAATGTACAAGGATTTATCTCTACACAAAGATAGGAAGAATAGGTATTTGGAAACTGTAAATTATGTGACGGGACTAGTGAATTATCACATATATAGTCATTAAAATAATATAATCAAGTGTTATATAACCAAGAAAAAGTAATTCTAACATTAAAAAGATTTGTTTTATACTAAAATATAAATCCACAAGTTGGGATCCAAGCTTCAGTAACAAGTTCTACAATGTCATCAAAGAGACAGTATTGTACTTTCTCTTTAACTTCATTATCCCCCATGATAGTTTGCACTTTTGGGCTAATTCTCCTTGTGTAATGGATATAAATTTGGCCAAAACCGGACTGCGTATTCAAAAGATAAGTGGTATCCCATGCAGCTTCTGTATATAGTAAATTATAGCTGAAAATGCTGGGTGAGGAAATAATAGTGTGAGTATATACACCCTTACAACCTAGCAACTGTGACACAGATAAAAGTCCAGCCAACCAGACAGAGGTGGAAAGCTATCAAAACACAAAACCAGGACCCATAATATTGCTGTATACAATAAGTATACCTCAGCAATTAAGAAAAATATTACTATTAAGATGGCACAGTGGGAAGAGACTGGAGTTTGTGCATAGAACCTTTGTAAAAGTGATTGGAAAAAACTTCAAAAAAATGTTCTCTGACCTGCACATGCATTACCCACAATGCGTCATGAATGCACATGCTAGAACTAACTAAATTAATACATAATTTAAATCATAAGTATAAAATTATATGTGTATATTGTGTACATCAGGAGAAGTTAAGCCTACATTTAAAAGGATCCCAGCTTGTAAAAATATGCTGCATTGAAAAACAATACAGATGACAATAAAACGGAATATTCTAGAAAAAAATTCCTTACATTGAAAGGAAAATATAGACAGAATAATAGAGATAGAATGAAAGAACATATAAATATATATCAACTGAAATATGTATCATTTATACATAAGTGGATGACCAGGTAGGTATCCATAACCAGGCATGGTATGCCTCTTTTTGTGCAAGTCGTAAGTCTAATTAGAGAGCTCTTTGTTGTCACCATACATGCAATGTTACTTCTGAAACCTTAGGCTTATTGGGTCATACTGGTCATTGATGTGCTTCATTTGTATCCCCTCAAACATACTTTGTCAGTCCTATTGTTGATCTTTGTGATTTTGATGGGGAAACGTGAAATCTCAGATACGTTTTCATTTGCATTTGTCTAATTGCTAGGAACAGTGAACATCTTTGGCATATTTTTTAGCCATATTTTTTCTACTTTTGAGAAATCTCTGTTCAGGTGCCAGGAAGTTTTGGACTATTCAGTGACTGTTTACCTTCAAGAAATTCATAGTTTGTTTTTATCAATGTAACAGGAGAAAAGTAATTAATAATTCATAAATACCCTTGTTTTTAAGTGAGCTGTGAACTTTTCATACCATATCTTTACAAAATAATTGTTGTATTCCTATTCATTTTCAAGGTTGAGCATTTGAAAATGCTGTGGGTTTCAGTGGTCCTTTGGGGGATTTCTATCATGAAGGAAAGTACGTAGTCAGAGCAGTTTTATGTGGAGTGTGTGGTCTTTCATTAAAATAATGTAGAAAGATATTGAGTGTGATTTTTTTGCTGACATTTCCAGGTGCACTCTGTTTATTAGTTCCCAGAAGCATGACATATTAAAGAATCCTGCTGCTAGAAGGGACTTGGAGAGTTGAAGGAGTCTTGCCACCTGTTCCCACACATGACATTATCTAACAAAAAATTCTCCAGCTTATTATTAAGCACTAAAAGGGAATTAGACACTTGCAGTGTGCTATATTTGACCTGGTAATACAGCAGATTTTTCTTAACATCTCTGGAAAAGCAGAATAAAATTCTCTTTTTAGGTGTTTGGGTTAAATTTGTTTATTCTACTTGGAAAGCTTGGAAATCATATTTTGAAGATATTTCTCTATACCCAATTCCATTTATTTCCTCTGATATTTAACACATTATAGTAATTATCTAGCACCTCAACTTCTTGCCTTGTGTTCTAAAGTTAAAACGATAGGTATTTTTCTGTATAGTACCCAATATTTTTTAAATACATAGATCACCAACATCAGAATGAGTGATAACGATGTAAACAGATAAACCAACCCTGGACTATGTGATGGCTAGGTAGTATAATGCCTTTAATGTTTGGCTTTCTTTATTATTATTATTATTATTATTATTATTATTATTATTATTATTAATTTATTCTTGTTACATCTCAATTGTTATCCCATCCCTTATATCCTCCCATTCCTCCCTCCCTCCCATTTTCCCCTTATTCCCCTCCCCTATGACTGTGTCTGAGGGGAACTTCCTCCCCCTTTATATGCTCATAGGGTATCAAGTCTCTTCTTAATATTAATTTAAGGTGCTTATAAAGTGCGTAATGCTTGCAATAACAAAATAGCTGATGAATAATATGACCTCTGATTGCTTTTAAAATTAATTCATATTAGACTGAAAAGCTTAGAGGTGATTTTCTAAAGGAATATTTTAAGGGCCTAATTAACAAAGGACAATAATGCCACCAGGAAAACTGTCTAATTGTGTAATTCGTGAAACTCTTTGGAAATAACAACTTGGTTGCATTCACTGTAACCAATTTCAATGTTGGCTTTCCCCCTAGTTTGAAATGATATATTGTTTATCCTATTTTTAAAAATGGATGCAAACATCCTGCATCCTCCTTGCTCCAGCCCCAGATGCCTCTGTTGCTGTTACCCATCAGAAGTGGACAGCTTTCCAGATAGCATTGTAGAAAGCTACTGATCTCATTTGGTCCAACATTTCAATCTGTCCCACACAGGACTCCTATTAAGCCTGGAATCTCTCAACATTTAGAAACTGGACCACAAATTTAATCCTTGGCTTACTTAATCATTTCCCTCAATTTTTTGGCCCCTTGTAAGGTATTATATGCCCCAATATAGCCTGAAGAAACCTTAAGAGAATGACATAGCATTCCCTCTAAGGGGTGTTGAGTAAGCTTCTGTTTGCTCTCTTCATCTACAAATGCTTATTTTCATCAGGAGGTAGTTATGAGTTATTATTGGTCTTATACAGAGAGAAACTAGGCTGAACTCAGGGATGTCTCTCATTTCCTTTATCTTTCATCTGTAGGTGAGGAGATAGGAACTGAAAAGAAAGAAAGGGGGATATAGAAATATAGAGGGAGGTTAGAACAAAAGGTAGATAATTAAACCTACTCCTTAAATCCAGGCCTTAATGTTACTCACAAAGAAGGTTATCTCTAAGTCATTTATATAGAATTTTGTATATTGATGCAAATCATTGTCATGTCAAATACTAGTCTGATTCAGCACAAGAATATATATCCTAAGTCTAACATGTAGATATAATTCTATAGATATATAAGGTAAAATAGTTAAGTAAGGTCTTCAAAAGCCTCAGAGACCCACAGAATATAGCCTTTAAAGATATTTTTATTATTCTAAAGATGCTTTGAAAACAAGACAAGTTAACTCCTGACAACACCCAGCTGACCAGAAAGAAGATGATGAGCATCAAAGAACCTCCTTAAGGAGTTGGCTTCAAATATGGCAAACCAGCCACTGGGCAAAATATGCTTGTTTTGGCCACAGACACAGACACAATTCTGCCTAAAAATGGACAAGCTTAGATGCAGGCAGAGTCAATGCCTGAACTTTGCCAAGACAGGGTAATCAAGTCCTAGTGAATAAGCCTGGCAGAGGTATAGGGCTAGAAGGCTGAAGATGAGGCCCCAACATTATAGAGAGTATTGGGTGACTGTTAAGGCAGTAAACTGTCTCAGCCGTTTTTCTATTTTGGAAGCTGCCAATCTCCACTACCAGTTCACTCAGGCATTTAAGTTTTATTCCTTCTCAAGTCTTTAAAAAATATGTATGAGGAGACTATGGGAGAAGTCGGGAAACAGGAAATAATATATTCACAATATATTGCATGTTACAATTTACTTAGAAGATATCATAGCAGTGTATGCTTGAAACATAATACTAAAATATTTTATGCTCCAATTATTTAAAATATTATTTTTATTTCCTTTGTTCTTATTCTTCTCTCATACATTACACCCTGAACATATTTCTTGCTCCCTTTACACCCCCTCTCCTCTCCCTGAAATCTATTCCTCCATTTCCCTTCAGAAAAGAGCAGGCAAAAATCTTTAGATACTGTCTAATTCTAATTTTTCATTTAATTTCACTGTAAATCCTAGTCGCTACCCCTAATCATGGCTTCAATGAACTTCTCAATAACAAATGTAGTTGTGTTGGTATGTGAGGTATAGAGTTTTCCAAAAAGAAGTATCATAAGCTCTTTAAATCTCTAAAGCTACAGATGACAAAATTTTGCTCTAATATTTTTCCACAAGATCACACAGGGAGTTACTGGAGAAGCTTATACTAGAACCAAGGAACCAATCAAAATTGACTGCCCTTTCATTACTACCTGCTGCCTCAAATTCATGCACTTTGTAGTTTATTGCTTTATATTAAATCCATGCCTGCAATTTTAGTTTCAAGCTTTTGGCAAGTAGAGGAAATCTCATTCAGTATTGGTGGGAGTCCAAATTGCTGTAAACACTTTGGAGAACAGTTTGGTGATATTTACTGAAATTGAGCGTACATTCAAGTTATGATTCAGAAATTCCACTTCTAAGTATAATCCAAAAAATTGTCACTAGACAATTTCTATATGAATGTTCATTGCACAGTTTTCACTGCTGTTCCAAACTGGAAACCCTCTAAAACACTTACAAGTAATGGGTTAAAAATGAAGTATAGAGTACTCAAATAACAAAATGAAAAGCAATATCATACTGTACATCTACCTATATTGATATGAACGTATCACACAAACATAGTTTGAACAAAAAGTAGTCAACACAGAGAAGGATACTCTCCATGAACTCATTTGCCAAAAACAAGTACTCTTAGTAGTGAAGGAAGACATGACCTAACTCTTGGCCTTAGCGTAATGCTCATTTATCTTAGATAACAATGTCTCTTATTTGTTAAGCCTGATAGTTTAATAAACTATAAGCTTATAATTTATGTACTTTAGCCATATTACAATATAAAACTAACCTTTTTATATACCTGAATTAAAAAAAAATTACACAGAGATTAGCCAGACCCAACATCTATACATTTTCTGAGCTATAAATTCAGAATAATAATCACTCTGAATCTGTGGAACTTCACACTAGATTTTACAGTTTTTCTATCAATTATATGTTTATGCCTACATCCAACAAAAATTCTACAAAAACATCAATGATAGAACTAAAACTAACAAAAATTGAATTATATCCTTTCATGACTCATGCATCTCATAAACCTTTTTTTAATACAATGAAATGATACTATTATAGATTTCATCACTTTCATAAGATAGTATGATTAGATAAATAAATATAGGTTAACACTTAATGAATCCAATATATATTATAAATATTTAATGATTGGCATCACAATATTGACAGATAAACTTAAGAGAAGTATTATTCAGATTTTCAAAAAGAATGCATGGCCATGGTTTTAAAGCTCATGACATTATTTTAAAATAGAGATGAGTGGCACCATTATATTGCCCCATAAAGGCAAATTAAGCACTTTCCCAAAGGCCAATTGACTAAAAGACAACTGATGTAAGTTGTATTTTGACAGTCGTTTCATAATGTTTACTAAGTACTATATGAAAAGGATGAGTGAGCAAAGGACAAAAGGGTTGTGGAAAACTGGAGAGAGAGAGAGAGAGAGAGAGAGAGAGAGAGAGAGAGAGAGAGAGAGAGAGAACAATTGAGTTCAGTCTCATTGTTTACAAAATACTTAGACAAATTTGTTGGTATAAATGGTGTGATTCTTCTTGCAGATTTAACATAAGTTTCCAATTTCTTCACTGAAGCATTTTTCAAAATGACTTAGATAGGGTTCTAGTTGGGCTATATGCTATTAGAGAAGATAGACAAAATATATCATGCCCAAATGAGTTTCAGAAATGCTACATTACTCAAAATAAAACTAATGACAACTAACTTTATTGAGACAGTTTTAGAATTCTATACTAAACTAATGTGAAACAAATTGTCAAGTGGAAAAATATAGTATGCAGCATCTCTCAAAATAATCTGACTGAGTGACTTTTGGCATTTAATGAAAACTACTTCCTAGATATCGCTTTGGAACACATCATTACAATTAAGTATAATCACAGGAATTTTAACTAATAAGTTAAGATGTTTCTTATTCATCTTTTTGAGGGACAATTTAATGTAAATGAAATGCTTTTACAGATCTTCCAAAACAGAGAACAAGTGTCAGTATGTAATATACATAATTTTTCAAATTCAAATGTACACGAACCTATACCAAAGAATCAGCTGGATTACAAACACCCACAGATATATAATATATACTTAAGAAAACATATTATTTTTATTTAAAGGCCATTTATATTTTGTTATTCTAATTGACCAATTAATAATTTGCAATTTTGTTACCATTTCTGAAACTATTACTTAACCTGTCACCCTACATATTGACCAAGAAAATCTACTAAACCACCAAATTAAGATAATTGCCCTCCACCCACATTCATAAAAGAAATATTACTAAAGCTTAAATTACACATTAAAACCACACATATTAATAGTAGCAGACTTCAATACCCCTCTATCACCAATGAACTGGTCATTGAGACAGAAAATAGAGAAATAATGAAACCAAACTATGTGAATCAAATGGACTTTACATATATCTACAGAACATTCCATCCAAACACAAATAAATATACCATTTTCTCAGCACTTCATTTCTACAAAATTGATCACATATTCGTCACAAACAAGCCTTCATAAAGAAATTAGAAAGCTATGTGATCAACTTAACAGCTTGCCTGAAAGCTGTAGAACAAAAAGAAGGAAATACACCCAAGAGAAGTAGATGGATGTAAATAATCAAACACAGGTCTGGAATCAACAAATTAAAAACAAAACAAAACAAAACAAAACAAAACAAAAACAGTTCAAATAATCAACAAAACCAAGAGCTGGTTCATTGAGAAAATCACAAGATAGACAAACCTTAGCCAAACTAAATAAAAGGCAGAGAGACGCCATCCAAATCAACAAAATCAGAAATTAAAAGACACTGAGGAAATCCAAAGAATCAATCATTAGGCCTTACTTCAAAAACCTGTACTTCATAAAATTGAAAAATCCAAACAAAATGGATGATTTTCTTGATAGACACCACTTACCAATCTCAAATCAAGACCATGTAAACAATTTAAACATACCTATGACACCTAAGAAAATGGAAACAGTCGTTAAACATCTGGAGCCAGATTGTTTTAGCACAGGATTCTACCAGAATGTCTAAGAAGAGCTAGTACTATACTCCTCAAAGTATTGTACAAAACAGAAACAGAAAAAACATTGCCAAACTCATTCTATGAGTCCACAGTTACCTTGATACCTAAACCACACAAAGACTCAGCAAAGAAAGAAAACTTCAGACTGAGCTCATTTATGCATATTAATGCAAAAAAAAGACCTCAGTAAAACACTCAGGAGCCTCTTAGTTCTGCTGTTACTTAAGTTGCCAGGGTGGGTTGATACACAATTAGAGCCACCTCTTCTCTGAGAAGAAGGAGAAGGAAGAATGGGGTGAATGGACATGAGGGCAGGACTGGGAGGAGAGGAGAGAGGAGGCTAGAATCAGGCTATAAAATGATTGGAAATATAATTTTTAATTAAGAAAAAGACTCACAAACTAAATCCAAGCACCTATCAAAAATATCATGCACCATGGCCAAGTAGGCTTTATCTTAGTGATGCACAACATCCACATCTAAATATAATAAAGGCAATATACACCAAGCCAGTATTTGACATCAAAATAAATGGAGAGAAACTCAAAGCATTTCCACTAAAATAAGGGACAAGAGAAGGCTACCCAACCTCTCCATGTATTTTCAATATAGTACTTGAAGTTATAGCTAAAGCAATATGACAATGAAAGGAGATCAAAGTGATACAAATTGGAAAGGAAGAAATGATATAATAGTATACATAAGTGACTCCTCAAATTTCTACCAGAGAACTACTAGAGTTGATAATCACTTTTAGGAACATTCCTTGACACAAAATTAACTCAAAAAAATCAGTAACTCTCCTTTATTAAACTGATAAATGGGCTGAGAAATAAATTAAGGAAACAACTCTTAAAATAACCACAAATAAAATAATCTATCTTGGTATACCTCTAACCAAGCAAGTGAAAGACTTATATGTCAATAACTTCAAATATTTGAAGAAATAAATTGAATAAGATATCAGAAGATGGAAAGATCTCCCACACTTATGGAAAGGTAGGATTGACATAGCAAAAATGGTAATCTTAGCAAGAGCAGTCTACGGATTCAATACAATACTCATCAAAATTCCAACACAATTCCTTACACACCTTGAAAGAATAATCCTCAAATTCATATGGAAAAATTAAAAACCCAGGATAGCTAAAACAATTATGTACAACAAAATAACTTCTGGAGGTATCACAATCCCTGACTTTAGACTATATTTCAGAGCAATAGTAATAAAAACTGCATGATAAAGACTGTTTGGCTAATGGATTCAAATAAAAGACCCAGAAATAAACCCACACAGCTATGGACACTTGATTTTTGTCAAAGAAGCCAAAACCATACAACGGAAAAAAGAAAGCATCTTCAAATGATGTTGGGCTAACTGGATATCTACATATAGAAGAATGGAAATAGATCCATATTTATCACCCTGCTCCAAATGCAAGTCCAAGTGGACCAAAGACCTCAACATAAAACTGGATAAACTAAATCTGTTAGAAGAAAAAGTGGGAAGAAGTCTTGAACTCATTGGCACAGGAGACAATTTCCTCAACAGAACACCAATAGCTCAGGCTCTAAGAACAACAATTAATATATGGGACCTCAGGAAACTGAAAGGCTTCTGCAAGACAGAGGACACTGTCAATAAAACAAAGTGGGAAATGATCTAAATCATCCAACAATGGGCTAATATCCAAAATATATAAGGAACTCAAGAAATTAAACACCAACAAATCAAATAACCCAATTAAAAAGGGTACAGAGATAAAAAGAGAATTCTCAACAGAGAAATATCAAATGGACAAGAAGCACTTAAAGGAATGATCAACATTCTAATTATCAGTGAAATGTAAATAAAAATGACTCTGAGATTTCATCTTACACAAATCAGAATGATTAAGATCAAGAGCTCAGGAGACAGCACATGCTGGCTAGGATGTGGATCAAGGGGAACACCTCTCTATTGATGTTGTGAGGGCAAACTTGTCCAACCACTTTGGAAATCAAGGTGATGCTTTCTCAGAAAATTTGGAATAGTGCTACCTCAAGACCCAGCCATACTACTCCTGGTCATATACCCAAGAAAATGCTCCACCACTTCACAAGAACACTTGCTCCTCAACTATGGGACTTCCAGTGGAGGAACAACCTATCCATAAAACCTTTGACCCAAAGTCTGTTTTCACCCAGCATCTGATGGAAACAGATTTAGAGAACCACAGTCAAAAAATAGACTGAGCTCGGGGAGCTTTGTGGAAGAATGGGAGGTATGACTGAGGGATTCAGAAGGCTTAGGGACCTCCAGAAGATGACCAATATAGTCTAGCAACCTAGGCCCATGGGACCTCACAGAGGCTGAGCCATCAACCAATGAGCATGCACAGACTGTACCTAGATCCCCTTATGTAGAAAATGTGCAGCATGGTCATCATGTGGGCCCCTAACAATGGGAGTAGGGGCTATCTCTAACTCTGTTGCCTACCTTTGGATCCCTTTCCCCTAACTGGATGGGCTTTTCAAGCCTCAGTGGGAGAAGGCACACTTAGTTCTAATGTGTTGCCAGGGTGAGTTTGGACTCCTTGGCGGACTCTCTGAGGAAAGAAGGGCATGTGGGGAGGGGGTTATGATGGTAAGACTGGGAGACAGGAGGGAGAGGGTTGAGATCAAGTGATAAATTAATTAAATAAACAAATAAAGGGAAAATATAATTTACCTTTTTTCTCTCAAATTACATTATTCATAATCCAAAGAAATATTTAAAATTTTAAGGATTTCATTTTTAAGAAGTTAATAATAATTTAATAATAAAAATTAAACTTTATTCTTAAGTAATAATCTGTCAGGACTTAGTGCTCTCACCAAGAAATCATCAGTACTAGTTATTTTAATTTAAATATAGGTATAATAGCATACATTATTTGTAGAATCAAGTATTAAAACATGCTCTGAAGCCTGAAATTTATACTAACAAAATTAACTGAAATATCATTAATCTATCTTTTAGTAGTTCATACTTGGATAAGGATTACTGAAAAAATGATATTGATGAAAGGAGGACTGTGCTATAAATAACAAGACAATAAAGAACTACTTTTTTCAGAATATGAAGTATATTAAATGAGCATGGGGAGACAAGGAAAAGAGGAGGGTTACAAGAGAGAAACATATATATATATATATATATATATATATATATATATATATATATATATATATATATGGAGAGAGAGAGAGAGAGAGGGAGGGAGGGAGGGAGGGAGGGAGGGAGAGGGAGAGAGAGAGGTGGAAAGGGCAAAGATATACTTTACTTCTGCATCACTTATGCAAATTCTGTTGGGCAATATGATCCAAACTAGCTGGCAGGGTATTGTGATTATAAAATTGGTGTTTAAATTATGGGTCATGACTCAGCAAATTAGAATGCCAAGTTGCATGCTCTCTAATTTGCTCTATCACTTCCCCATCCCCCACCCCATGGCATGTTCTCCCATGGAAGTTATGTCACAGAAGAAGGCATTGGGATTCCAGTCTTTTCTCTGCTTCCTAGAAGCAATGAGGTGAATAAATTTGTTCCATGACATGGGCTGCTACCACATTACTTGCATAGGCAGAAAATGTATACTATGATGTGCCAAAATAGCAGAAATTTGTGCAAATTTTTCTTTTCTTTTTTTCTCCTTTATTAATTTATTCTTGTTACATCTCAATGGTTATCCCATCCCTTGTATCCTCCCATTCTTCTCTCCCTCCCATTTTCCCCTTATTCCCCTCCCCTATGAATGTTCCTGAGGGGGATTACCTCCCCCTGTATATGTTCATAGGGTATCAAGTCACTTCTTGGTAACCTGCTGTCCTTCCTCTGAGTGCCACCAGGTCTCCCCCTCCAGGGGACATGGTCAAAGGTGAGGTACCAGACTATGTGAGAAAGTAATATCCCACTCTCCACTCTACTGTGGAGAGTGTTCTGTCCATTGACTAGATCTGGGTAGGGGTTTCATGGTTAGATCAAAAATTCATGTGACACAACATGCTGGCAAGGATGTTGGGAGAGAGGAACACTCCTTCATTGCTGGTGGGAATGCAAACTAGTACAACCACTTTGGAAATCTATCTGGTGCTATCTCAGAAAACTAGGAATAGGGCTTCCTCAAGACCCAGCTATTCCACTCCTTGGAATATACCCAGAAGATGCTCCAGCACACAACAAGAAAATTTGCTCAACCATGTTCATAGCAGCCTTATTCATAATAGCCAGAACATGGAAACAGCCTAAGTGTCCATCAATAGAAGAATGGATAAAGAAACTGTGGTACATATACACTATGGAATACTATTTAGCTATTAAAAACAAGGAATTCCCGAAATTTGTGGATAAATGGATTGAGCTAGAAATTATCATAATGAGTGAGTTAACCCAGAAGCAGAAAGACTCAAATGGTATATACTCACTTATATCTGCATATTAGCCCAACGGGCCTGTCCCATGAAAGCCTTCACTTACCAAGAAACTGAGACAGAGGGGAGGACATTCTAGTGGGACTCTAGATGAGAGAAGCATGGGAGAACAGCAAAGTAGAAGGATCCAGAGGGTCCTAGGAGCCTACAAGTAGAACATTATGATAGACAGATTTGGGCCCAGGGGTCCCGCTCAAACTAAGACACCAGCCAAGGACAATACAGGTGGAAAACCAAATTTTTCTTTTCTAGTTATCAAGTGAGGACTCTGAATGTAATGAAAAGATTGTTGTTGTTGTTGTACTTTCCACAATTTAATTTGGTATGTCATCTTTAACAAAAAAGTTATTACCATGATACTAAGTAACATGCAAATGGTCTAAATAGTCCTAACTGGCTCAAGTTTAAGAAATTTTCAGTTATATTTATCCTTTTCTCACCTTTTTTTCTGTGTGCTATTTTTAACTTTAATTTTTTTTAAATTTGTTCACTTTTCATCCTGATTATATGTCTCTCCCTCCTTACCTCCCACCATCCCACCTTATACCTTCACCCTCCCCTAGTCCTTAGAAAGGGGCACCCTCCTTCCCTAGGATCTGACCTCAGCCTATCATTAAGCCTTATCTGAACTGCCTGTATCCTCTTCCTCTGTGGCCTTGCAAGGCTGCCCCTCCAGGGACAAGTGATCAATGAGTGAGGGCCAGACTCCATGTCAGGAGTAGTCCTTACTCCCCATATTATGGGACCCACAAGGGAACTGTGCTGCCTATCTACTACATCTGGGCAGAGAGTCTAGGTCCTCACCATGCATGGTCCTTGGTTGGTGCATCAGTCTCTGTAGCACCATCCTCCTCTGCCCAGATTTTTAGGCTCCATTGGTTTCCTTGTGGAGTTTCTGATCCTTCCAGGTCCCTTTAATCCCCAACTCTTCCATAAGACTTCCTGAGCTCTACCCCCAAGTTTGGCTGTGTGTCTCAGCATCTACTTGAATCTCCTGCTTTGTGGTGTATTTCCGAGAACCTCTATGATAGGCTTTCTTCCTGTTCCTTCTCTTCAACTGCTTCCTGGGTCTATTCTATATGTCCTTCTGAATGAGAATTAAGCTTCCTCCCTAGGGTTCTCCTTGTTATTTAGTTTCTTTAGATCTGTGTATGGTAGTGTGGTTATCCTGTATTATATGGCTAATATTTGCCTATAAGTAAGTATATACCATGTGTGTCTTTTTGGGTCTGGGTTATCTTACTCAGGATGATTGCTTCTATTTACATCCCTCAAGATTGTAACATAAAATCTTAAGTATTCCTACAAAATTGTATACCAAATATATTGAATGTTTTTGCTATTCAAAAAACATACTTTTATTTTTCATTGTAAAATTTATCATTAGCTTTGCAGCATTTAATTTTCACATCCAATTAACTTAAATGTCAATTTACATTTTCTTTCCTGGTGGTGAACAGAATTAGTGTTATTTTATTTTGTATTTTTGATTGCTCAATATTTAAACTGATACAAAGAACACTAGAGAAGATAACTTATTCTTGGTATAGTATCAGGAAGTTCTACCTACTGATAAGGAAAAATTTTGCAACTGCTTTTATTCCGTGAGATAAGTTACAGAACAGTTCATCTATGCCTACCAGAAAAATGGGGACATAACTGATGCTTTATCTAAAATTCCTTATTGACAAGAAAAATACTCATCTCTTGTTCTGTGATATATGGTGCAGGAATCACAACAGTTGTTAATCAGACAAGCAAACAACAAACTCTTCATGACAACAAAAAATTTTAAAAGACTTTACAATACTAAATTCTAATCACTTGCTTAGAAATACATTTGAATTTATTCTTTCTACTTTTTCTTGTACATCTGACGTAGTTTGATAACTGCCTGAGATGCAAGAGCATTGGCAAAAATGGAATGGAAATAGTTGAAGAATCTTAAAAACTTTGGATGGCATTCAAATCAGCAGGCCCTAATGATTGGTGACTAAAGACTCAAAAGGCAATGATGCATGTTATTGCCAAGCTCTTTGCTGCTATTTTGAAGAAAGTGTTCAGAACAGAAATAGTGCCCAAACTCTGAAATAGAGCTCAATGCCTCATTTTACTAAAAGAATGATCTTGGAAAATTGTAGATCTGTTAGCTTAACTTTATTACCTGGGATGATAGTGGAAAAAGGCATTAAGCTATCTATTTTTAAATGCCCACAGTGGCACAAAATGCTGAATAATGAACACTATGGTTTCAAAAAGACCAAATAACATCAGGCAATGTTTAGCTCTTTCCCTACTAAACTGATATTATTTATAGATAGGAAGAAAAGAATCATCATATTCTCCAAACACACTCTTAATATTTCCACCTTACCAAGTCTTATTTTTTCTTATGTTATTCTTTAAGGCTAGTCTTTGGTGTAGGAAGATGTGGTGTTATTTCAGACCTTGAGAAATTTTTGTTGCTGTACAAAAGAAGGTATTAATTACTTATTACTTTAATTCTTGGCTTAAGGCTCTTCAGTACTCCTGACAAGTTACATAACTATATAAAACATTAAACGCTGCTGAGTATGTTTCCACATTTATAATAATTTATCTTCCTGTCCTTGAATTTATAGTTTTGTGCTATAGTTTGAATCTTAAAGTTTCACCCAAATAAATGTGTGCTATAGGGCTGAACCAACTCATTTTGATATTGGGAAGTAATAGAAACTTTAAGATGTGTGGCATACAGGAAGAAACTATGTCACTGGGGACATATCCTGAAAGAGACATTGAGACAGTAATCTTCTCTCTACTCCCTGGAAGCCATGATGTGAACAGATTTGCTTCATTGTTTGTTCTCTGGTACAACGGACACCTTTACCAAAGGCAGGAAACAGCATATCATGGGGAAGCAACAATTCACTGCTTTCCAAAACTGTATGCTAACATAGTTATCCCCTTTTAAAATTTACTATCTTATGCATTTTATTAATCAGGGAAAGATAAGTAACACCATATGTATCAGTCAAAATAACAAGTGGATTTAAAAATGCAAGAAATTCAGACAAAATTATTAAATATGGTGGCATAAATATAAATAAATCGACATTAAAATTAAATAAGAAATGTTCTGAATTTGAAAAGGAGTACAAGGAGGACACAGGGTAAGTTGGATAGGGTAGGGGTGAGGTAGAAATGTTGTGAATATAGTTTTCATCCATAAATACTAAAAAAACATAGAAAAAGAAAAGAAAAATGGCATGAAATTAAAATGATTGTTCAAGCTCAATAGTTGAATGTTGCTCATATCTTCCAATTCTACTGCACAGTCCCCATCCTACACAACCATGTCAGGTAGGCATCTTTGATTCACATTACCAATTCCAACAAAATTCATTGACCAAGTAATAGTCCTGAGCACTTCCCAGAGATTCTTAAAGGTTGGACTTGAGAATCTTCTAACTCTACAGAAGGTATTCTCCTTGAATTAAAAACTCATCTTGCTCAACATTAAACAAGTCTACTTCTGATGCTAATTTTTAAAAGTTCAGCATTGAATTACCTGAACACTGAGCCCTAAAACAGATGCAGTTGCTCTACCACCTGACAAATTGGAGTAAGAGGAAACAGAGCAACTCTTATTTGACCGTGTGATCATAGTACTAAACCAACTTCCAATTATCTATTTTGACATGCAGAGATCATCAATTCATCTGCCAACCGTCATCAGAGCAGCTTCAACTTGTAATAGAAGGTGATAATGGGCCATGACCGGCCAAAGTACAAAAGGTAAGAAAGTGTAGAATACACATATTTCATGCCACCTCCCAAGATTAAGTGATCTTTGTGGAGGGGGGAGCAGAAAGAATGAGTAGGAGACAGTGAATGACTACAAGGAAACAGAGCCATCTGGATCCAGGATGTCAGCTGCATATGTGTTCTCACAGTGGTTGTGACAACATTGGAAAATGTGTTCAAGCCTTAACCTATGTCCACAAAGAGAGGAGTGTTAGGAGAGACGTCCCATCACTACCTCTATGAGTTGCTCCGGGTAATTGTAGCTACGTGGAGAAGGAAAGCCAATTTTCTTTAAGAATGTGGTCCATCTCCCCTTGATGAGGAGGCCTGATGACACTCAAAGAAAGAATAAGCAGGCTACCAAGATGATACTTGATAGCCTATGACCATTTAGTGGAGGAGGAGGTCACCCTCGGTTTTAGATCTAGGGTCAGGAAAAAGGGTGAAAGCGGCAGGGAGGGAGGAATGGGAGGATACAAGTGATAGGATAACAATTGAGTTGTAATCTGAATAAATTAATTAAATAAAAATAAAAATAAAGAAAAAAAAGAATATGGTTCCTGCTAAGTCAACCATACTCTCCAGTGGAAGTCTACACATTCAAGATTAATTGGTCAGCAAAACTTGGTCTTGACTTTCAACAACTATAAAAAGTCATATGAGTAGGGAATGAGGGTCAGGCAAGGTGGACCTGAGAAGAAATTGTTGTGGGAAGCAATATTATATTAAAAAAACACACAGATTGTATAAAACTCTAAGAATAAATAAAATATTTTGAAATGGTAATGGTAATAAAATAAATAATCAATGTGGACATAGTGGCCATGGTGTGCCAGGCATTAATCAAGGGTTTTATATGTTAACATTAACATTAAAAAATAAAAGGAAATTACTTAAGTGTAAGGCATTCTCCATGATTCCTGTTATTTTCTTGTTTGTGAGAGTGGTGGTAGTGTGTATATAATATAAAGAGTGTGTACATGTGATGCATATGTGTATATGTTTCCCTTCTTGTTTTATTTGTGTGAGATTATTATTTCCTATGTTTTTAGGGGTGTAATTAATCTTTTTAGGTTGGAGTTTTCCTTCTAGCACCTTCTATAGGGATGTGTTTACATATAGATGTTGTTTAAATTTGACTTTATCTTTGAATATCTTATTTTCTCCATCTATGGCGACTGAACATTTTACTGGGTATAATAGTCTGTCCTGGCATCTGTGGCTTGTTATAGTCTGAAGCACATCTATTCCGACACTTTTGGCTTCTGGAGTCTCCATTGACAACTCAAGTGTAAATCCAATAAAGCTGACCAAAAAGTTATTTTGGGGGAGAAGGGTAATCAGTTTTATTTAGTGGAGTGACACTGGGGTCTGTCAACTACATATCAGAGAAGGCATTGTGCACAAAAACATTTGTTTAACACAAAAACACTTCATGTGTGATAGTGTGTGTGTGCCTGCCTGTGTGCGTGCGCACATGCATGCTTTCTATATTGATTTGGTTTAGGGGGTTTTTAATATATAAATATATTTGTGTGTTTACACATACATATGTACACACCTATATGTATTTAAGATAAATACAGAAGATTGTGGTTTTTAATTTTAATTTTATTAATTTATTCAGATTACAACTCAATTGTTATCCCATCATTTGTATCCTCCCATTCCTCCCTCCCTCCACTTTCACCCTATCCTCCTCCCTAGGTCTAAGATCATGGGGGACCTCCTCCAACATTATATGGTCGTAGGCTATCAAGTCTTATCTTGGTATCCTGCTTATCATTTCTTTGAGTGACACCAGGTCTTCCCCACCAAGGGGAGGTGGTCAAATATGGAGCACCAGAGTTCATGTCAAGTCCTCACTCTCCACGTAACTGTGGAGAACATCCTGTCTATTGGGTAGATCAGAGTAGGGGTAGGGGTTTGATGTTCACTACTTGTACTGTCCTTAGTTAGTGCAATAGTTTGACCAGAACCCCCTGGGCCCTGATCCACCCATAATGATGTTGTTCTTATAGGTTTCTAGGACCCTCTGGGTCCTTCTATCTCCCCATCTCCTATAATTCTCTTACATAGTCTCAGTAGGATGTCCTCACATCTGTCCCAATTTCCTGGTAAGTGAAGATTGTGGGTTTTTTGTTGTTGTTGTTGTTGCTGCTGTTTTTTTGTTTTTTGTTTTTTGTTTTGCTTTATCAATCAACCTTACAGTTATTTGTCCCTTGTTCTTCCCTATTGACATCCCTCTTTCTTGCCCACTTAGAGCCTCATCACCACTATCTTCTTCCCACTTCATAAAACCTATATTCTGCTATTCTCCTTTTTAGTCTCCACTCTCACCTATGCTCTTTTGATATATTTCTGGTTTCTGTGGTTATTCCATATTGTATGAGAATTTGTACCTAGAAAATACAGATGATAGATAACACATAGCATTTGTCTTTCTGGGTTTGGGTTTTCTTATTCAACATAATCTTTTCTAGGTCCATCTATTTACTTGCAAATTTCCTGATTTCATTTCCATTTTCATTAATTTTCTTTCTTCATTTTACATCCTAATCACAGCCCCACTCCCTCCTCTTTTCCCAGTCTTACTCTCCCATCTTCTTACCTCATAACCCTCCCTCTGCCAGGTATCAACATGCCATGGCACATCAAGTCACATCAGGTCTAAGTGACTCCTCTTTCCCTAATGCAAACTGAGGCAGCCCTTCTAGGGAAATGGGATCCTGAGGGAGGCACCAGAATTCAAGTTAGAGACAGGCCTCATTCCATATGTTCAAAGACCTACTTTAAGACCAAGCAGCCTTTCTATGTGTAGGGGGCCTAGGACTGTACCAGAGTCTAGAAAAGTTTCATAAATATGTTTGGACATTTAGCCACACAATCATCATGATATGATGAGCACTGGAACACTTGATTTTGACCATTTTGTTAGTGGAGAGAAACAGAAGGTAGCATGCAAAAGCTTCTGTTAAGACTCATAACTCATATAACTCAAAGAAACATAATGTAAGTTTTAAAATTTCATATTAATAGAAAAACATGAAATAATTTGAAAAGTTTAGTGAAATTTTTATTCACAGAAATATAAAAAGAAAATTTGAACCACCATCTTAGAAGGGAGAAACTCCTAAATAATGCCAAGTGAGGATACATAAGTACAGGAAGAAATTTTTGCTTTTTTTTTTTTTTTACATTATATAAAGAAATAAAAAGTGAATGTATAATTGTACTTTTTTCAAGTGAAATTATGTTGATTTAATTAAAGAATCTCAATGAACCAAAATGTTAGTAGTATGTAGGCTTTGAATTTTTTTTACTTTATTAATTTATTCTTGTTACATCTCAATGGTTATCCCATCCCTTGTATCCTCCCATTCTTCCTTCTCTCCCATTTTCCCCTTATTCCCCTCCCCTATGACTGTTCCTGAGGGGGATTACCTCCCCCTGTATATGTTCATAGGGTATCAAGTCTCTTCTTGGTAACCTGCTGTCCTTCCTCTGAGTGCCACCACGTCTCCCCCTCCAGGGGACATGGTCAAATATGAGGCACGAAAGCCTTCACTTACCAGGAAACTGAGACAGAGGGGAGGACATTCTAGTGGGACTCTAGATGAGAGAAGCATGGGAGAATGGCAAAGTAGAAGGATCCAGAGGGTCCTAGAAGCCTACAAGTAGAACATTATGATAGGCAGATTTGGGCCCAGGGGTCCCGCTCAAACTAAGGCACCAGCCAAGGACAATACAGGCGGTAAACCTTAAACCCCTACCCAGATCTAGACAATGGACAGAACACTCTCCACAGTAGAGTGGAGAGTGGGATATTACTTTCTCACACACTCTGGTGCCTCGGCTTTGAATTTTTTTAAACCTACTTTATTTGGGGTTCTTTAATGCTTATTCCTCCCTTGCAACTCACCTACCCCAGATAGGGAAGAAAAGAGGTTAATAGGAACAGAAGAGGTAGACCATTTTTAAACTCAGTTCCTTAGAGTGATTCCACTGGCATAGTTGGTGAGATTCCAATAGACCAGTTAAACAGCAAGCGAGCAATTAAGTGAAGGTGCCTACAACCACAGCTGCTGGAACCCAGAGCAGCAGCCAGAACCCAGAACTCTCTCTAGGAGTGTTTTGAAGTGAAATCATGAACAGCCAAGACAAAAAAGCGCCATCTCTTGTTTTGGGCTCATATCAATATATCTCTTCTTACAGTCCATACTAGGATGTTTATCAGTTGGCAAAGACCATGCCCCTGCAAGAGGCAGTTCCTTTTCCAGTAAACAAACATCACCTGTTCTCTCACAAGTCTGTTTTGAGTGGAAAAAAAACACTGCATACCCTTACACAAGACTGTTTCACATCCCACACTTGGGATCAAAACAAAACATGTTTACATCCACTATACTCACCATTCTCAAATAAAAAGCAAGTATTCATAAAGACAGGTAGAGAATTCTGATGTCTCCTAAAGTATCAAAAAATTATCCTTAAGTATGATCATGATTAGGCCTTTTTCATATATAATTTGGAGGTTACACAGAGAGTTTCAAATAGACCAGGATAAAGGCCTTGAATTTCAGGCAGAAAAAAAAAGTATGTATTTATGTCCCAAGAATTATTCACTGTCTCTAGTGCTTTAAGATACTATAGTGAAATACTTTTTGTTATTCATGACTGGAAGATTCAGAAAATAGAATATACAGTGCATGTCATGTGATATCTTTTTAAATTTACTTTTTTAAAGTAAAAATCTAATCTTGAATGGTAATTTTTCCATAGGCTCCAAAGCCTGGTTTCAGCAAAACTTGTATAGTTTAGAATTTGGTGGTGTTAGCAATAAAGGAACTTGAAAAGCTTCTTTTCAATGTGATACTTGTTATGGAATTACTCTTTTTCTTGATGAGAGGCAAACTGTAAGCTACTTACCATACTAAAAGTGCTGCTATAAAAATATCATGAGCATTTTTAATGTCTTTAAAAATCATATGCAGTCTGATAGTAGTTAAAAAGAATGAATAATGTCTTTCTACTCATAGGTACTCTCTTCAGGGACAATCACAAGTGGGACAATGGTCAGGCAATCATTTCATTCAAATAAGCAGAACATCTTGATGTAATGCTTAAAAAAATAAAATTCTAACTGGAATTTTTCACACATTGGGAAGAATATGAAAGAACAAGTTATCTTTGCTGAGAAATTCTAATTTTTATCAGAGATTAGAAAAGCACTTTCCCCTTACTAGTTATACAAATAGTATACAAATTATTATATACTATTTTTAAAAGATTGGAATTGGTAAGAATATACACATAAGTTTTTTACTATCTCATCTATCCCATAGATACTTATTTTTTTTGCAACTTGAGTAATATTAATGTCTCAAGAAGCATAGGAACACAGATATTATAATGGTAGTTCTAGTTTTAATTTAATTTAATTTTATTATTTTATTCATATTACATCTCAATGGTTATCCCCTCCCTTGTATCCTCCCATTCCTCCCTCCCTCCCATTTTCCCCTTACTCCCCTCCCCTATGACTGTGACTGAGGGGGACTTCCTCCCCCTGTATATAGGCTCACAACCAAAAATCTAGTTTTAATTTTTAAAGAAGATTCAAATTGTTTACTGTAAAGGTTGTATCAGTTTACAATCCTATCAACAGTTCCTTCACAACTTTGCAAATATATATTTCACTTTTCATTTTGGTAAGAGCCATTGTAACAGTTGGGAGGTAATAAATAGCTCATTGTGTTTTTTATTTGCACTTCTGTAATTAAAGACATTGAACAATTTTTCCTACAGCCATTCTTAGATAAATTTTGGAAATTTTTCATCATTAAAAACATAAACTGAATAACTGAAGAAAAGCTAAAACAAAGAATGGAAAACACTGCACGATTTGCATCTAGAATTAAAAACTCAAATATATACTAAATATGCAGTGGTTGTTAGGGGTTGGTTAAACTGACAGATAGATGAGTATGTCTAGAGATGTAGCATAGAGGGGGAAGATCAATGTCAATATTGGATTGATTTTATTATAAAAATATGCTAAGAGACTTGGTTTTTTGTTTTGTTACCAGAAAATAAATGTGCCTCTGGAGACAAATATCAACAAATATAACATTTAAATGTTTAATCAAATTGAAGAGATAAATTGAAAATAATCAGGGTCAAAACAAGAAATTCATGTAAGAGAGAAGAGACTTCAGTATTCTCTTGCTACTTAATCAGCATATGCTTATCACTAGGCTGACAAACAAAGAAGTTTCCAGGAAATAGCAGAATCAATTCATCAGAGAGATAAAAAGCAAAATTCTCTCACTGTGACCACTGAGTACATGGCAGCAAAACCTAAATATTTTGAAACAAGAGAATAAAATCAAAGTGTACTTATCTTACAGGGTAAAATAGTATGATTATCTTACTTTGCAAAGGGGCTGTTTACTAACCGGTTGTGGATTATTTTGAAATGAGAAAATGGCTGTGAACAAATGAATGCAACCATTTCGCTTACGTGAAAAATGCTAATCTTCTGTTTCTTGTCATTTTATTGGTACTTATAATTAAATAGCACAATCTAAGAAAGCATATTATCATCAAATCTCACTCTAATGACAGACATTGCAGACTCCATAAGTGGCTATCATGATCAGTTACAGGACATCTTGCTTTAGTGGCATACTTGATTCTTATTATACAAACTACACTGAGAATAACTTTATATAATGCATTTAGAGATGTTGAATATCTATTGTGAGACCATATTCTGTCTCTCAAATGTTCATATGCTGAGTATATAGCAGTACTTTTTCCTTTTCTATTTGCATTTCTTTCCTTTCATAAATGTGCAGTCTATATCTCTTGTCAAATTAGTTAAAAATTAACAGTAATAGTTATATATATTGATGTCAAAATCTTTCTACCCATCTAGCAATTTATTTTTTATAGAAAGAGGTGAGTTATCTACTAAAAAAACTAAATAGCTCCAAGTACATCAACATCCTCGTTGTTGGAATCCTATTTTCTTTTAGGGGAAAAGAAAAAATATAACTAGAGTAGGCATCTAAGGTATGTGTTCTAAAACTGACATTTCTTTTAAAGCAGCAATATATTTATTCTTCCTTTCCTCCTGTTATCTTTCCTTTCTTTCATTTTTTGTCTCTTTCTGAATGCTGGAGTTTGAACCCATGCTGGACAAGGGACCTCTAAGTTACAACCCTTCTTTCCACTGATTCTGAAGGAACAAAACTAACAACACATGTAAAAAGTCTGCATTTGAGAGACAATTTTTGATGATTTTCTTATATACATTTTGGATTTCATTTATAAAAGTGTAAAAGGTATTTCCTTCTGTACTGGATTGTCACAGTTTTCATTAAAATAAAAACACTTATTTTAAAATATCACTTATTAGACCTAGGTTTGATTATGCTAATGTCTTTTTTCTTTTAATATATAAAAGAAACATTTGATATTATATCATTCACCTGTGGGAAACACAATTGACTTTTCTTGAAATCAGAAATGCAGAAAAGAATTACATTGTTCTAGTGTTTTTCAGAGTAATGCAATGTTTTTCATGTAAGTTATCAAGTAGGTCAGGAGAAAATTTTATTTCACTCTTTCTTCAGACATGATTGTGCAAATTTTATGTAGGCCACAAGCTAGAGTAAGTAAGCATCTTTAACATAATATTATCACAAGGACTGCTTTTGAAAGTATATTTTCCTCTATTTCTGACAAAGATAAAATTTAAAAATGCAGTTCATATAAACACGAAATGAATACAGATCAAGTGTTTTGCTCCTACCTCATAATGAGGTAGGAACCACTAAACTGGCTGACAAATTTCAAAGTAGTGTGGGGAAGTAGATTGTCATAACAAAATTAATAGAAGAAAGTTTATTTAGAAACCAAAATTGTCAATGCTTTTCAAATTTAGTAAAAATAAACCGTGCCTGTAATCTTGTTCACAGCCCTGGTTGTTTACTGATTCTTGTAGGGCTCCGCTGTCCAACAACTCAATTAATTGTAACCTAATCTCAGTACTTGAAGCTTCTTTGATGATAAGAGATGTCCACTTGGGTGGACACATTCAGTATTTAGTGATTTAATTTATATCACTTTAATGTATGTATACATTTTAAGAAGTTTCTACTGTATTAGGTTTGCATACTCTGCTGAAATTCCATTTAATTTTAGCTGTCTCTGTTTTCCCTACTACAACCGCCTCTGCTCTTTTGGTACCCATTCGATCCTCCCATTCTAGCTTTCACTTCGATCCATATCTATGCATTCTATTGCCCTTTCCTAACAAGATTTATTTGTTCCCTTTTGTATCTTATCATATATCTATTGTCTGCAGTTCTATGGATTGTGTCTCGGTTATCATTTAATTAATAGCTAATATACACATGTAAGTCCCTACATACTATATTCATCTGTGTGGGTTAGCTCATACAAGATGATGTTCAATCAATTTGCTAACAAATTCATGATGCCATTTTTTTAACAGCTGAGTAATCACTCCATAGAGTAAATGTATCACAGTTTCTTTATCCATTCTTCTGTTGAGGGCCTCTATTGGATGTAGACTTATTAAAAATTCTTTTTCCATTCTGTTGGTTGCTAATTTGTCCAAATGATACCATACTTTTTCATTCATAAGCTTTCCCAGTTTCATGATGTCCCATTTATTGTTGATCATAGTGTCTGTGTTAATGGTGTTCTCAGAAAGTCCTCTCCTGTGCTAGTGAGTTCAAGGCTAATACCCACTTTCTCTTGTATCAGGCTCAATGTATTGTCTTTATGTTGAAGTATTTGATCCATTTGGGCTTGAGTTTCATGCAGAATGATAAAATAGATTTATTTGTATTTTACATGCCGCCATCCAGATAGGACAGGATCTTCTGTAGGAGATTCTTTTTTCCATTGCTTATTTCTGGATTTTTTCCCCACGTTTTAAATTTTATTCCATTGATCAACATGTCCCCTCATTCAAATTTTCATGCTACCATATCCCCTCCCACTTCTCTCTATTCACCTCCCATAGCCCTCTGACAGGGAGTGACCTTCCTCCTCCACCATCTGACCACAGCCTATCAGATGTCATTAGGATAGCCTGCACACGTTTTTTTTTTCCCCTGTGGGTTCCCAAGGCTTCCCTGCCAAGGGGAAGTGATCAAAATGCAGGCACCAGGTGATACAAGATGGCAGCTCCAAGCACACATAGAATCTGATCTGCAGGATGGAGACTAGGGACCCAGCTGTGAGTTACAGACCACAAGACCTAAGTGCCCTAGGTAAGAGGGGTCCGCAAAGTGCAGAGCGCAGGTGGGTCGGGCCTCAGGCCATCATACTAAACCATGAAGGACAGGTGTCTAGTCCCTAGAATCTGAACCTGTATCCACCTGCAAGCTGCTGCTGGCGTAATAACAGGGACTTGGTATCTGAGACTGAACTGTGGGCAGTGAAGCACAATTCTGGAGTTGCTGGCCTGGGGAAAAGACAGGAAAATGGGTGGGTCTGACCTCAGACTGACCCGTGAGCCTCCAGAAAGCCCCAAGATATGGCGACAGTGCTGCACAATAAACAAAGCTGAACACAGGCTGAGCTTGCTTGATTTACCTAAGCTCTTTCTCTCCCTCTCTGACTGATCTGTGGGACACACAGTAACATCATCAATGCTGGCTGGCCATGAACTCTGGTGCCTCCTATTTGACTACTTCCCCTTGGTGGGGAGGCCCGGTGGCACACAGAGAAAGGATAAGCAGGCTAGCAGGATGAGACCTGATAGGCTGTGATCATACGGTGGGGAGGAGGTCCTCTTCTGTCACAGACCTAGGGGAGGGGAATAGGATAAAAGAGGGAGGGAGGGGGGAATGGGAAGATACAAGTAAGGGGATAACAAATTAGATGTAATCTGAATAAATTACTTAAATAAAGAAACAAACAAAATGAAACAAAAACCAAAATGCTATAAGTTTTATGCTACATTATATAATGAAAATAAAGATATTACCTAATGATAACTACAATATATTTTGTTTTGTACAATTAAAAATATAAAACCAAAGAGAAAAAGATTATATCATTCCTTAAATGCATATTGGTAATTGATTTTGAGAAATGGTATGTATGAGGTCACAGAAGTAGCTTTGAAAATAATCACACAATGACTTACATATAGAATACTCTGAAAATTTGAAGGTTTTCTTTCAGTGTATAACAAATGCAATGTGCAAGCTTTAAGAGATTTTTAGTACACAGGATTTCTAATACATTATTAAAAATAGACAAACAACTATAACTTTAAAAATACCTTTTCTGAGAAGCTTCTGTAAGGCAGGAGACACTGTCAAGAGAACAAAGCAACAGCCTACAGACTGGGAAAAGATCTTCACCAACCCTACATCTGACAAAGGTCTAATATCCAAAATATATAAAGAACTTAAGAAATTAAACACCACCACCAAACCAAATAACCCAATTGAGAAATGGGGTTTGGAACTAAACAGAGAATTCTCAACAGAGGAATATCAAGTGGCTGAGAAACACTTAAAGAAATGTTCAGCCTCCTTAGTCACCAGGGACTTCTTGACATTCAATGAAAATGAAGGAACAAAATACCCAAATTTGTGGGACACAATGAAAGCCGTGCTAAGAGGAAAATTCATAGCACTAAGTGCCTTTAGGAAGAAAATAGAAACACTCCACATATAAAACTTAATGCCACATCTGACAGAACAAAAAAAAAATAAAAATAAAGCAGAAACACCTGAGAAGAGTAGACATCTAGAAATAATCAAACGCGGGGCTGAAATAAATAAGTTAGAAAGAAAGAGAACAATTCGAAGAATCAACAAAACCAGGAGCTGGTTCTTTGAGAAAATCAACAAGATAGACAAACCATTATCCAAACTAACTTACATAATTATTTTGATTGTATATTACTTATATTGTATATAATTATGTAATATAATATATTGTATAGTATGTTATATTATGTATTATAATATAATATATAATAATATAATATATAAAATGAAATATAACTATATAATAAACATTTATATGATATATAAACTTATTCAATATAATGTTATATGTAATATATAACATAATTATATATATATATATGTTTAGTAATAAAAATAGTTGTTTTTCTAATAGAAATCAGGTGCCTATAATTCTCAGGTTAAGAAAACTTTCAGCAAATGGAATTATAAGGTTGCCATCTATTAGAGATTTTCAAATTTAATGAACTTCCGGGTTTAAGCCTTGCAGTTACATGATAGGTCAGAGGGATGCAGAAGTGTTGTCTGGCTGGGGGACCAGAGCTAAGAGAGGGAAGGAGAGAAAGATCAAAGGGGGAAATTTTTCATTTGTTTTGGTCACTGTGACCTGTAGCTCTGATTGATTGGCCCTGGGTCATGCTTTCAGGAATGGTTACTAGCTCTGTGTTTGAAACCCATGAGGTACTCCAGGTTACAGAGTAGGGTTTAGAGATAGGGGGTGGGTGTCAAAGCTAAGGCCTTGAACACAAAATGGCATTGATTTCCTCCCTACAATCCCTCTTTCTGACAGGTTCATTGAAGACAAAATCAAGGGTCTTCCCGAAACTTATTTGTCTGACTTGTCCTATTGTAGGGGCAGGTACTGTGTCTTTAAGAGTTTATTTATTTATTTATTTATTTATTTATTTATTTATTTATTTATTGTAGCTGTAGTCATCTTAGCTTGTAAAGTGGGAAAATGGGTGGAGTCCTATTCTGTGACTTTTTTCTGCTGACATTAGAGGTGCTGTTATCATTATCGGGGCCTAGAAAGGCTGAAATGTTAGTCAAAGGCTAATGTCACACTCATCAAAATCATGTGTTTAGCTGATCCAGTTGAAGAGACAGGGAGTACTCATATCTGTGGGACTGGTTTACATCAGCTTCCAGCAGCTCTGGATGGAGTCTGGTAGCCAGGTGAAAATCTGCTGAGAGAGATACAAACTATGGACAGAAGTTAAAATTGTGTCAACAAGACAGCTGAAGTTGGCTTATCTTTTCTAAGCCCATTAAAAGCAAGAAAAAAATGATATACAGATTAGACAGGCTTATTTTTTATTAACAGTAGATTTACCTGTCCACTCCCTGTCAAGCTACCATTAGCTTAGCCATCAATGTAATCAGAGAGCTAAGAAGGAAAGATTGTAACCTAGATGAATTTATGTATCAATTAAAATGACAGAGATGACTACTTAAGTCTTGGATGAGACTGGCCTCACCTTGTATTCAGCAACATGAAACAATGACTCTCTGGGTGTCCAGTTTGTCCACAGTTAGGCTGATCCATAGCAGATGTTGGGAACAGTCATGTTCCAAGGCCAGAAACCACAATCCAGGGTTGGGTCTAAGTCTTCTGAGACCGTGGAGACTACCTTTATGATCTGGGAATCTCTGTCTTTATAATAAATTTGTACATGTTATAGGTCATATTCAGCAGATTTTGACAAGCTTGAGGGTCAGGATATCTGAGCTGAGTCCTTTTTATAGATGACCATAAACTGCACCAGTTGTAGGTATATCTTTAAATATATCTTTGAGCTAATATTAAAGCAAAGCTTTTAATCATAGATACAGCCCATTGATGGACGGGCAACGATGTTGACTTTGTGATATTGTATCATTGAGACTGGACAGCAAAAGCTAGCTGAAAGAACAGAAGTTGTCCTTGGTGTTAAGCAGGCCAAACATATTTTTAAAGCAGTGATTTTTACCTTTTTGAGAATAGAGGTAGATCATAATAACCATAATTTGAGGAAACAAAACCCAAATTTTAACAGTGTAAACAATTTTTTGTAACTTTAGAATGTTACTACCAAATAAAGTAGTTTTTGAGCTAGGAATGAGTGACACAACATATGTGCTACAAACAAACAGGTATTTATATAATTTAAACAACAGTTTGAACTTAAATTTTAAACATTTCAGTCAATAAGCAAATTATAAATCATTAGATAAGTGTTTTCAGGTATATGTTGGACATGCAGCTTTAATATCTTATGAAAAATAACATTGGCTTAAATCTTATCTTCTGTAAGTTGAGTTGAAATACAGAGAAGAGTTACATAGAAGCCTTAATTTAAAAGCACCTTTGGACACCTGTTGTCTCATGTTACTTGTTGTTTAGTATGGCTTTAACTTTAAATTATAAGTTTAAGTTAAAATTTTTGTTATAAATGTTAAAGATTTTATAAACCATTTTAATAACCAGTAATTTATAACCAAGTTGTACAGAACATAATAAGTTTATATATTTCAATAAAACAGGTTGAATCTAATATATGTGGCCACATATATTACTACATTTAAGATAGACAGACAAAAACCTTTTTAGCTGTAATTTTAAGGGAAAAGTATCATGTTTCCTGCTGAACCCAATGGACAGAGGCAGGAACTGGTGCTTTCCAGCGGTGTTCCCGATCAGGTGACCTATGTACCATGCTTGGGGTCCAGGCTTTGCAACCAGACTGCAAGCCGGAAAAAGCTTTTACCAAGACCAAACAGCAGCCACCCAGAAGACCCTGCAGTTCCCGTGCTATCTTGGAGCTCGTTTAGTACAAGTGGTAGGACATTTTAAAAGACAAGTTGGGAGTAGGCGAACCTTTTGTTTTACCCTCTCTAAACACTGTTGCTCACTCAAGCCACAGAGAGCACAAGCAGGTGGGGAGCAGGGAAGCCACTGCTGGCTGAGCGCTCAGGTGTTTTGAACCAGCAAGGACCAAATAGTCCCCATGTTCCATGGTGGGGGAACCAGAAACAGACAGGTTTGACAGATTGATAATTCTCTTTCGATTCCGTGGGTGGTGGTCCCAAGGGGGCCTCTCCACACTTGGGACAGGCTCTTCCACCCAGGACTTAGCAGCAGCCTAGTGTTCAGTGTTCAAGCAAGAAAGGGGTGGCACCAGGCCCAAGATGCCATGCCTTCAGCCATCATGTTCTACCAGAAACCAAGCCAGAAGTGCCAAGAGCCACCCTGTTAAGGGAGCTCCCTAGGCATGTGGGCTGTCTAGGAGATGATCCAATATTTGCAAGATCTGTACCATGATGCACCCCTAGAACTGCTTCCAGCCTCTGACATGCTTTCAAGAGCCATTGAATTGGGGAAGTTCAATAGGCATGAGAGATCTCTGGAAGGGATCTGAGATTTTGCAAAGTCTATACCGGGATGCACCCCAGAGTTGCTTCCAACCTCTGACTACCCTGTCAATTGCGCACTGCTGCATCTCTCTAAAGTCTGGTGTTAGACCCGGGCATAGTGGTGCATGACTTTAATCCCAGCAGCCGGGGGGGCAGAGGCAGGTGCACTGTGAGTCTAAGGCCAGCTTGCTGTGCAAAGCGAGTTCAGGAGAGCTAAGACTATATTCAAGTCCAGCCTTGTCTACAAAGTGAGTCCAGGACAGCCAAAGTTACACAGAGAACGTCTGTCTCGAAAAATCAAAAAGAAAAAACATCTGTGTGAATTGCTACTTTCTGGATATTGACCAGCTCTGATTGAGCAAACTTCCTAGAGGATCTTGTTGAGGATGTACTGTTTGTTGTTCAGATGAATTAAGGCCTGATTATGGAATTCCTGATTTTATTCAAATAGTCTAATAAGTTAAATTGTTTTAGATCATCTAAAACAATTGTAGAGAATTTATGGCTGCAATAAATACCTTTGTGGACCTCTAGATGCCTTACTATGGATAGCCTTGAAGCAGATTTGTAGCCTTAGATAAGCCTCCACTCCAGGTGGCACCAGGAATCCTGGTGTTCACCATAAATATACGCAAGTTGGTTTAAACTTCCATGAACCCAAGATAGAATGGGGCTACCTAGAAATGTCTAAATTAAGTATGAGCAGAGCCTTGAGGTATAAATATACAAACTCTTCTGTTATAATTCCTTATGCCTTGTCACTTTGTGGCATCATATACTGCCATTTTAAATTTACTGTTTCTTAGAATGAAAGACAGATAAAATTATTATGCTGAACTCATTATGAACTAAGAGATAGCTGGACGTTTGTCATTTTGAACTGTGAATTTACGTAATGGATAAAGAGATAATAAATATTTAGCTTTACAACATGTAACCTAATGTAATTTAGAGTTCATCTGTTTTTGTGATTAATTGCCCTTTTTTGACTATGAGATAATTCTCTTTTCTCAGAGTGTTAAGTACAGTGACCAACAATAAAGAGTGTTGAAATTGGGAAGTTTAACTTCAGTTAAACTTAAGGTGTCTAATTTCATCCACCTTCTCTCTTGAGTGTATGTATGTGTGTGAGTGGTTTATTTTCTATCTCTTATTATTTTCCCTGTAGATTCACAAATACGTTAGCAGACTCAGGGCTTTGCCATCAGCCTTTTAGGATTAACAAGCCTAAATTTATATTAGTTCATTGGAGATCTCTGCCAAGAGGCCTATTGAGAGATCAAGGAGCCTCCTTTTATGAACCGCCCCCTGCAGTTTCTACCCAGAAGGTGCTTTTACAGCCTCAACTATAGAAAAATTGTTGTTAGTGTAAGATTTCCTCCTCAGCCTCAGTACAGCCAATCTCTAGAGAAGAAACCCGGGACTCCCTTTCCTCTTTCTTCTTTTAATCCTGATCAGTTGCCTGAGCCATCAGCTCTGGTGACCCAAGAGATGAACGAAATTGGAAGGGCATCCCCATCCAGCACCAGAGACCCCACCCTGGACCTTTTCAGAGTGAAGCAACTGGCGCCTTCTAACAGGGACCTTGGGTAGGTACGTCAATGTGGTTAAGCCCTTCCTGAGAGCTTAAAAAGGATAGATGATCAAGCAGAGAAAGAATAGTGAGTCATGATATAGAGAAAGAAATGTCAATCGCCAGTCTAAGTGGCCCCAGAAAAGAAAGAATCATCAGCCTCTGTTGTTCAGATATAGTGAAAGAAATGCCAGTTGCCAGTCTTACCCCCAAAAAAGATGAAAAAGAAACAGAAAGAATTATCAGTCTTAATTGTTCAGCTAGAAAGGAGCATCAGTCGCCAGTCTAACTGGCCCCAAACAAGAGAGAAAGAAGAAAAAATATCTAGTCTCAGTCACCAGTCTTAGAGTGGAATTCACCTGCTGCCATCTGCACAGTTCGATAAACTATGAACCATTAGCACCTAGCTGCACTCCTGTGTACCAGCAGTACCCGATTTCTCTGAGGTGCCACCACCCCTGATTTTGTTGTATATATCCCTTAAATATCACTCAAGATGGGACTAGGTAAATCCACAGACAGATGGATTTTCAGCAATATTATCAAATGTACTCTTAAGAAAAAAGATAAAATAGAAACATATTTAAAACCGGTTGAAGGAGACTGGAGGAAAAGGCATGCTGATGAGTGTTTACTATATGGCATGTGCTCAGACAGGCATTAGCAGATGAAGGAGAACTCCATGTAAATCAGAGTCTCTAGCCCCTTTCTTCCTCATGAAGGAATGAACTCCTCTGTTAACATCCCACCCAGGATCTAGGAACACTGTTTATTATTTAGTGGAAGAGTCCCTGGAAAGCAGTTCAGAAAAAGATAATTATGGATCAGGAGCTGAAAATTTGGCCCCAGAGGAATAACTTGACTTCAAAGGAAGACAAAAATACATCATAACACAGATGAGGCCTCCTTGCAGCACTTGGTCATAAGCCACTTCCCCTGGATCATATAAAAAAAAACCATTGAAGGAAGCCAAAAGGACCTGTGGGAATTGCTGCTGCTGTTAAGCAGGTCCAAGGACAGGGTGAACCACTGAGGCGCTTTCCTGTGATTATGGGAGATGATGAACGGAAGGAGGAAGCTTCCTGGGAGCCTCTGCCATTTAAACTACTTAAGGAGATAAAACAGGCCACATCTGCCTGTGGACCCACTTCTCCATACACTCTCACTCTTGTGGAAGGTTTAGCCTCTCGATGGATGACTGCTTAGGAGGAGGCAGTTTTGTTTTTTGTTTTTTTTGTTTTTGTTTTTTTTTACTTTGGAAAGTCGAATATGAGGACTTGGTTTGTAAAGATGACTGGAAAGAAAGGGAGGGGGAAGAAGTAACATATGATATGCTTATGGGTGTGGGAGAATGGTTTGGAGCATCTGCTCAACTAAAATTGCCTAGAGAAACATTGCAGATAGTTACAGGCACTGCTATAGAAGTGTGGAAATGCATACCTGTGTGAGATACAAATACCAGACATCTCTCTAGTATAAAACACAACCCAGAGTAATCATTTGAGAAATTTATTTCTTGGCTAACATAAACAGTGGAGAGAATGGTTCCTACCTCTCAGTCAAAAAATATCCTTTTAAAACAATTGGCCTTTGCTAACCCTGCTTGTCAGTCATTGCCGAAGCCAATAAAAAAAATCTGTAAATATTTCTGACTTTATTAAAGCCTGTGGTGAAGCCACACCCTTTTACCTCCAAACTGTCAGAATTGAAGCAGCTCTGCAAGGTCAGAATACTCCTTGATTTCCAACTACCCAAGAAAGCAGAAAGTCTGATCAGGGAGGCATGATCTACAAATGCTATTCAAGTGGCTGCTTGGACATGTTAACAGAGAGTGTCCTTATAAAACAAGAGGTCTCACCAACCTTAATGCTCCTAGTCCCACTTAAGGTACAAACCCAAACTTGCCCAGTTCGATATGCCCTCGATGCCTGAGAGGGTACCACTGGCAAAGAGAATGTTATTCTCATTTTCATAGAAATGACACTACCTTACCTAATATTGATGTGCAATCCTAATAATGGAAAACCACAATTGAATCTGGGAAACTGGGCGAGAGGCCTGCCCTAGCTGTATGTTTGAAACTCATGAAGAATTTCAGGTTACACAGGTGAGGGAGAGAAGTGTGAGATTCTCAGGCTGTGAAAGAAAAATGGTCAGGTCTTGAACATAAAATGTCGCTGAAATTTTAATTTCATTAATTTATTCAGATTACATCTCAATTGTTATCTTCCCACTTTTATCCTCCCATTCCTTCCTCCCTTCCCTTTTCACCCTATTCCCCTTCCCTAGGTCTGTGACAGAAAGGGATTTCCTTCCCGACCATATGGTCACAGCCTATCAAGTCTCATCTTGGTAGCCTGTTTATCCTTTCTCTGAGTGCAACCAGGCCTCCCCACCAAGGAGAAGTAGTCAACTATGGGGCACCAGAGTTCATGTCAGAGTCAGTCCCTGCTCTCATGCAACTGTATACAATATCCTGTCCATTGGCTAGATCTGAATGGAGGTTCAGTGTTTACTGCATGTATTGTCCTTGTTTGATGCAGTAGGGTGAGCAGACCCCACTGGCTCCGTATCTACTTGTTCATGATTTTCTTCTTGTAGGATTATAGGACCCTCTGGATCCTTCTATTGCCGCATTCTCCCATATTTACCTCATGTAGAGTGTTGTTGATTTTGTCTCTACCCAAATATATCAAATACCCAAAATTGTGAACTGACTTTTTCAGTATTGTGATTTTAAAATACTTTTTCTCATAAAGTATGTATTAGCAAACACGTTTAAATAATTCTTTGCATATAAACGTGTAGTACACATCTAAAATATCTGACTGGCAAAGCATTCATTTAAATAAAAACTCATTTACAAGAAATAAAATCAGTTGAATCCATTCAGCAATTTTATTGTTTTTTTTTTCACTGTCCTTTTCTATTGGACATCATGCAGAGCCTCTCCGGTTAGACCTCCTACGGAGAGATAAGCTCATAACGGAAAGGAATTGTTCCACTTGAACCAGCTGGCGATCCAGGATGTTCAGATTGAGCATTATTATTTTGTATATGGCTAAGAATCTTGGGAAATTAATTAACATAGCCCTGTTGAAATTGATGATGGGAAGACGTGCTGTATTGTTCTGGTATGACTGAGTAAGACTTGCTTTTGCTTGTATAGGAGATGTTGCATTGCATGCACATTGATACTCAGTGACCTGTAATAGAAATTACAACTCTGGTTTAGAGAGGCCTGGAAATTTCCCAAATCTTCCTCATAATAACTTGGCTATGATAATGAACAGATTTACTCCACAAGAAAGATACAGATTGAAATGTGTTGAAGGGCAGTAATGAGTGCCATATATGCTTACATAAGCAGACTGAGGGGGCAGGAAGGGATATCATCTTGTAATCTCTTGCCTTGGGAAGCCCTGTATTTTATACTTTAAAAGCATGTCACTTGCAACTTTAAATATCACTCCACACACACACACACACACACACACACACACACACACACACACACACACACATTTAGAGCTGAGAATACTTGTTCTCAAAGTCATGATGAAAGAAGGGAAGAGGAAATCTGGCTCCAGAGAGAGGTTGAGTTGGATGTAATGAGAAAAATGACTGATTCTTAAAATGGAACTATGATTTTAAACCTAGGTATGTGATACACATTGAATTGATTTTTGTATAGGGAGGGACTTTTAGAACAGGACTCAAATATCACAGGAAACAGACTCAACAATCAAGAAATGAAGCTACATGAAATTAAAGCCTTTATACACAGAAAATAAATTATAGTTAAACAAACAACCTACAAAATCTGAGAAAATCTGAACTGTGTCTTGTTTAGGCAAAAGTTCATGAAAATATAATGGAGGTTACCTTGTAAAGTCATGTTCTTCCCTTAGAAAGTTCAATAATATCCTTGACACACATCATGAATCCTACTATAAAATCATTTAACTTATGACATTAAACCAGGTAAGTCACATTTGGACAGTACACCATCAGAAAAGTGAAAGAAGCCAAGAGAAAGATCCATTTTTAAGATGAGATGTTAATGGTGGGTAATGGGTATTTGCAGCTCCCTGTTCTCTTGTAGTGAGTGAGAGGTTCGCTGGAGAGCTAACTATATCATTAGTGACCTGTCTCTATCTTCTATCTGACCACAGCTACTAAATAAAGTGATGAGAGCTTGGGAAGCCCATGTGGGAAGGACATCAAATTTTAGAGCTCTGAGGAGAGAGCAAGTAGCATTTGATGCTTTTCCCTCAGTTCTTTTCCCCTCTCTCTGTGATGTTGTAATCATACTCCCACCCATGTATTGAGTTATTTTAATGTTAGGTAGTCTCCTTCATTTTGCTTACCGGAAATAGTGTCTGCGGTATGGAATAGAAGACCATGAACATCATGCTGACTTGAAGGATTTTTAAAATTATCATGGCCGCTCTCTTTCTTTGAAAAGCAGACAGATGGTGGGAGCCCACCAGCTCAATCTGGTGGACAAGCTGGAATAGTCTGGGCTTAGGGAGAAGCTTTCCGCTATGCTACCTGGTGATA